>NC_060076.1:12135000-12760000 GCF_922984935.1 Meles meles
TCACTCTCAATGTAAATGGCCTAAATGTGCCCATAAAATGACACATGGTTGCAGATTGGATAAAACGACAGGACCCATCCATATGTTGTCTACAAGAGACCCATTTGAACCTGGGTGAATACACCCAGACTGAAAGTGAAGGGATGGAGAAGCATCTTTCATGCCAATGGGCCTCAAAAGAAGGCCGGGGTCGCGATTCTCATATCAGATAAACTAGATTTTAAACTAAAGACTGTAGTCAGAGATACAGAAGGACACTACATAATTCTTAAAGGGACTATCCGCCAAGACGATCTAACAATTGTGAATATCTATGCCCCCAATATGGGAGCACCCAATTACATAAGAAAACTATTAATCAAGATAAAGAGTCATATTGATATGAATACAATAATAGTAGGAGATCTTAATACGCCTCTCTCAGAAATAGACAGATCATCGAAGCAGAAAATTAATAAAGAAATAAGAGCATTGAATGAAACATTGGACCAGATGGACCTCATTGACATATACAGAACATTCCACCCTAAAACAACAGAATACTCATTCTTCTCAAGTGCACATGGAACCTTCTCCAGAATAGACCACATACTGGGTCACAAAGCAGGACTCAACCTATACCAAAAGACTGACATTATTCCCTGCATATTCTAAGATCACAATGCTTTGAAACTGGAACTCAATCACAAGGAAAAGTTCAGAAGGAACTCAAACACCTGGAAGCTAAAGACCACCTTGCTTAAGAATGCTTGGATCAACCAGGAGATCAAAGATGAACTTAAACAATTCATGGAAACCATTGAGAATGAAGACACTTGGGTCCAAAACCTATGGGATACAGCAAAGGCGGTTCTAAGGGGGAAATACATAGCCATCCAAGCCTCCCTCAAAAACATTGAAAAATCCAGAATACACCAGCTGTCTCTACACCTTAAAGAACTGGAGAATCAACAACAAATCAAACCAACTCCACATGCAAGAAGGGAAATAATCAAGATTAGAGCAGAGATCAATGTGGTAGAAACGAGAGATACAGTAGAACGTATCAATGAAACTAGAAGCTGGTTTTTTGAAAGAATCAATAAGATCGATAAACCATTGGCCACACTAATCCAAAAGAAAAGAGAGAAAGCCCAAATTAATAAAATTATGAATGAAAAGGGAGAGATCACAACTAACACCAAGGAAATAGAAACAATCATCAGAAATTATTACCAACAGTTATATGCCAATAACCTAAGCAACTTAGATGAAATGGATGCATTCCTGGAAAACTACAAACTTCCAAAATTGAACAAGGAAGAAATTGACAACCTGAATAGACTGATATCTAGTAATGAGATTGAAGCAGTGATCAAAAACCTCCCAAAAACAAGAGCCCAGGACCTGACGGATTCCCTGGGGAATTCTACCAAACTTTCAAAGAAGAAATAACACCAATTCTCCTGAAGCTGTTCCAAAAAATTGAAGCAGAAGGACAACTTCCAGACTCTTTTTATGAAGCCAGCATTACCCTGATCCCCAAACCAGGAAAAGACCCTACCAAAAAGGAGAATTTCATACCAATATCACTGATGAATATGGATGCAAAGATTCTCAACAAGATCCTAGCAAACAGGATCCAGCAGCACATTCAAAAGATTATCCACCATGACCAGGTGGGATTCATCCCCGGGTTGCAAGCCTGGTTCAACATTCACAAATCAATCAGTGTGATAGAACACATCAATAAGAGAAGAGAGAAGAACCACATGGTCCTCTCAATTGATGCAGAAAAAGCATTTGACAAAATCCAGCATCCGTTCCTGATGAAAACGCTTCAAAGTATAGGGATTGAGGGAACATTCCTGAACTTCATAAAATCTATCTATGAAAGACCCACAGCAAATATCATCCTCAATGGGAAAAAGCTTGCAGCCTTCCCGTTGAGATCAGGAACACGACAAGGATGCCCACTCTCACCACTCTTGTTCAACATAGTATTAGAAGTTCTAGCAACGGCAATCAGACAACAAAGAGAAATAAAAGGTATCCAAATTGGCAAGGAAGAAGTCAAACTCTCTCTCTTCGCAGATGACATGATTCTTTATATGGAAAACCCCAAAGACTCCACCCCCAAACTACTAGAACTCATACAGCAATTCAGTAACGTGGCAGGATACAAAGTCAATGTACAGAAATCAGTGGCTTTCTTATACACTAACAATGAAAATACAGAAAGGGAAATTAGAGAATCGATTCCATTTACTATAGCACCAAGAACCATAAGATACCTGGGCATAAACCTAACCAAAGAGGTAAAGGACCTGTACTCAAGGAACTACAGAACACTCATGAAAGAAATGGAAGAAGACACAAAAAGATGGAAGACTGTTCCATGCTCTTGGATTGGAAGAATAAACATTGTTAAAATGTCTATACTGCCTAGAGCAATCTATTCTTTTAATGCCATTCTGATCAAAATTCCACCGTTATTTTTCAAAGAGCTGGAGCAAATAATCCTAAAATTTGTATGGAATCAGAAGAGACCCCGAATTGCTAAGGAAATGTTGAAAAACAAAAACAAATCTGGCGGCATCACGTTACCTGATTTCAAGCTTTACTACAAAGCTGTGATCACCAAGACAGCGTGGTACTGGCATAAAAACAGACACATAGACCAGTGGAACAGAGTGGAGAGCCCAGATATGGACCATCAACTCTATGGTCAAATAATCTTTGACAAAACAGGAAAAAATATTCAATGGAAAAAAGACAGTCTCTTCAATAAATGGTGCTGGGAAAACTGGACAGTGATATGTACAAGAATGAAACTCGACCATTCTCTTACACCGTACACAAAGATAAACTCAAAATGGATAAAAGACCTCAACGTGAGAGAGGAATCTATCAGAATCCTAGAGGAGAACATAGGCAGTAACGGCTTTGATATCAGCCACAGCAACTTCTTTCAAGGTATGTCTCCAAAGGCCAAGGAAACAAAAGCGAAAATGAACTTTTGGGACTTCATCAAGATCAAAAGCTTCTGCACAGCAAAGGAAACACTCAACAAAACAGAAAGGCAACCCACGGAATGGGAGAAGATATTTGCAAATGACAGTACAAACAAAAGGTTGATATCCAGGATCTATAAAGAACTCCTCAAACTCAACACACACAAAACAGATAATCATATCAAAAAATGGGCAGAAGATATGAACAGACACTTCTCCAATGAAGACATACAAATGGCTATCAGACACCTGAAAAAATGCTCATCATCACTAGCCATCAGGGAGATTCCAATTAAAACCACATTGAGATACCACCTGACACCAGTTAGAATGGCCAAAATTAGCAAGACAGGAAACAACGTGCGTTGGAGAGGATGTGGACAAAGGGGAACCCTCTTACACTGTTGGTGGGAATGCAAGTTAGTGCAGCCACTTTGGAGAACAGTGTGGAGATTCCTGAAGAAATTAAGAATAGAGCTTCCCTATGACCCTGCAATTGCACTGCTGGGTATTTACCCCAAAGATACAGATGTAGTGAAAAGAAGGGCCATCTGTACCCCAATGTTTATTGCAGCAATGGCTATGGTCACCAAACTGTGGAAAGAACCAAGATGCCCGGGGCACCTGGGTGGCTCAGTGGGTTAAGCTGCTGCCTTTGGCTCGGGTCATGATCTCAGGGTCCTGGGATCGAGTCCCGCGTCGGGCTCTCTGCTCAGCGGGGAGCCTGCTTCCCTTCCTCTCTCTCTGTCTGCCTATCTACTTGTGGTCTCTGTCTGTCAAGTAAATAAATTTAAAAAAAAGAAAAAAAAAAAAAAAAAAAAAAAAAAAAAAAAGAACCAAGATGCCCTTCAACGGATGAATGGATAAGGAAGATGTGGTCCATATACACAATGGAGTATTATGCCTCCATCAGAAAGGATGAATACCCAACTTTTGTAGCAACATGGACGGGACTGGAAGAGATGATGCTGAGTGAAATAAGTCAAGCAGAGAGAGTCAAGTATCATATGGTCTCACTTATTTGTGGAGCATAACAAAGAACATGGAGGACATGGGGAGATGGAGAGGAGAGGGAGTTGAGGGAAACTGGAAGGGGAGATGTACCATGAGAGACTATGGACTCTGAAAAACAACCAGGGGGTTTTGAAGGGGCGGGGGGGGGTGGGAGTTGTGGAACCAGGTGGTGAGTAATAGGGAGGGCACGTACTGCACGGATACTGGGTGTGATGCCAAAACAATGAACACTGTTATGCTGTAAATAAACAAATAAAAAAAAACAGACACTAAATTAAAAAAAAAATTACACTGCAACAATCGCCTTTCCATTCTATTTCTGCACAGTGTTTTGGTTGGTAAGAAGCATTCACTTCCGGGATGTCTGGGGTGCTCAGTCAGTTGGGCATCTGCCTTCAGCTCAGGTCATGATCCCAGGGTCCTAAGACTGAGCCCAGGTAGGACTCCCTGCTCATGGGGAGCCTGCTTCTCCCCTTGCCCCTCCTCCTGCTCGTGCACACAGCACACACACACATACTCTCTATCTGTGTCAAATAAATAAATAAAATCTTTAAAAAAAAACAATGAATACTGTTATGCTGAAAATAAACAAATAAAAGAAAAAAAAGAAAATCAGTACATAAGAGAGAAAAAAATGCTAAGAGCTAAATATGAGAGGTTCTCATAAAGTATTGGGGAGTTTTTTTTTTTACAAAGTTGCACAGTGAACCCCAAATCCTCTCAACGGACAAGGAGATGCTTTCTTCCTCACTTCAAGCTTAGTGGGAGAAACTTCAAAAAACCATTCAGAGAATTTGATATGTATCTCTTACTTTGATGACAGCAAGAACAATAGGAAAGATGACATGGGGAGGGCGGGGAGAGGGGGAATTAGAATTAGGGAATAGAATTATGTTTGAGAAATTCCTTCACTTCTTTTCATGGTGGGGCAATAAAAGCAAAAATATTTCCTATGTGTGGAATCACTATGCTCTACACCTGAAATTAATATAACATAATGTGTTAAGAACATTTCAATTAAAAAAAAATAGTTTCCTATGGATTATAGGTGGGTTATGTCAGAAAGAGACCAGGTAGGAAACCATGTTCACTTCTCCCCAAGAAGACCATGAGGAAGTCTAGGGAACTCAGAGAGAATAAGAGATCTGTGGGGAATGCACCACCACAAAACCAGGGGCTCTGGGGAGAAGCAATCCCAGGAAGAAATATACTTTAGTTATATCACAGAGGATGTGTGGGAAGGCAGCCTGGGAGTCTCTAAGACAGGGAAGTTCTTTTTTTTCTTTTTAAAAATCCAGACATATTTCATTTAAACCACCCAAGAATCACATGATTTACTAGCCAGTGCCAGTATAAAGCCCCAATGGGGGATGGAAATCTCCAAAGTGCTGTAAAAACTGGATCCTGCTGAATTGTTATCAAAGCAGATACTATCGATATTCTGTTTTTCTGTTCTTATGACATTTAGCTCAGCTTCTTATTACACAATATTAATTGTGTATTAAATTAATTAAGTCAAGGGCATGGATTTCCCTCTAGAAACTCAGCTGGCTTCTTTTTTTTTCCCCCAAGGTCACAAACCTCCCCCATACTTTGAACAATGCCTTACATATTAGCTGTCAGTCATAAAGTTGTGTGTGTGTAATCATGATAATCTAGTTGAGTTTGAAGGACATTTACACTGACACCAATACTATAGAACCATTATCAGTCTTGTAGTTTATTTTGTTAAACAGCTCTATCTATCCTTTGAACAAGAGTAAGGGTCAACCCACCTAACACTGAATTATCTGCAGTAAATTGTTCTAGAGGGGATTCGTACACTGAGGTATTCTTACTATTTATGTAAATTCAAGATGTTCCCTCTGACAAGAAATCTGAATCTACCATTCCACAGCCTCTGAACTTTTCCTGATGCCAAATCCCTTCCTCATTGTCTATAAAACAGATTGATTGCCATTTTCAAGGCGATTTTCTCAAGGAAATACTTAAAGTCAAGGACATAAAACATAAAATAAGGCATTAATGACTTTAATCACATTAAAATTAAGACACTGATAGATCATTTAATGATTCCAATAATGGAAGACATTTGCAACATATACAACTGAAAAGGGGTTAATTTCCAGATTATTCCAGACAATGCAATAAATAGAAGAGAAACAATCAAATAGAAAAGCAGGGAAAATACATAATCATGTATTTCACAAAAGAAATGTTGTACCAATAAGGATAATGATGGCTGCTCTAATGGTCCAATGTGGGTCTTCTAAAAGGTTGATGACATTTCACTATGCAGTAATTTGAGAATCAGGTTCAATTATCTATCAGGGCAGCAGTTATTTTTTTTTTCAGACTATAGAGGAGAAAACACAGACATTTCTTTAAAATTCTGGCCAGGAAAGTATAGACATTTTCTTCTCCTGGGGAGAATGTGCCACATAGCAACACTAGATTAGTAGGAAATGTGGCAGCTGTCTCCCACTGAGAACTTCACACTTGAGAAGAAGGTCATGAATTTTTGGTGGATAGCCAGCCATCTCTGTCACAAATGTCCAATAAGTAGGTTAAGATGCTCTACCTCATAAATAGAGAACCTGGAAGTAAAACCACAATGAGATGTCATTTTCTACTCACCAGAGTCACAAAAATTAAGAAATCTCTCAGTACCAAGGGTTCAACAATATTGTTAGTTTTCTACTACTTAAGCCTAGAGATTGTTAAATGAATATTTCTTTTAATATTATTCTCTAAAATGTGATTATATGTCACAAGTGTAAAACACATACACACATATTCACATGTACAACATACCATGTATATATACTTATAAATTTAAGCCATATGTATGCCATATATGCTTTTTGTATGCTATTTCAATATTTTTTAAAGTTAAAATAAAATTATCAAGAAAAAAATAAAATTTGCAGTAAAATGGGTAAAAATATTATTCCAGTTTGAAAAATATTCAAGTGATTTAAAGGACTCGGGATTTGAACTCATACATACAGCATTGTAAGTACCACCTCTACTAATCATTCCTAGTTTGTGTCACTGGGCTACTTACTAAGCGTCTCTTAATATGAATTTCCTCCTTTATATCGATTACTAGGATTCAATTAAATAATGAATATGGAAATATTTGTCACAGTTATCAGTTTATAGCAGTGAAATTTCTTAGTTATATATGCCTTGAGTAGAGAGGTAGTTTCTCAAGGACTGAAAGCAAAATGAACATTTCAGATGAAAAATAGGACACTCTATTTATGTATTTGGGACAGGGATGTGCTTTTTTAAAAAATCAGATATATTTGGATTAAACTACACTGAAGTACTGCCTAAGTTCACTTTAGATCTAGGTTCTTCCTGATGTTCTTCCTTTAAGAAAAGATGGTCATGCAGGTATGTTTTTTCCCTATGACTCTAAAATTAACAAGGAAACTAAACAGAGAAGAAACCTAAGTCCAAGCTAAAACAGAGACTGAAGAACACCACATCAAGATTCATTAAAAAGGAGCTATTCAGAGAGGAAAGGATGCTCACGTTGCATGTACAGGATGGAACAGGTCTTGTATCTAATTAGTAGGGAAAACAGTGTTCAATAAGGTGAAAATATTCCTCTTCTGAGTAGATGTCCCAGAGCTCCTTTCATATCCCTATTCCTCAGGCTGTAGATAAAGGGATTTAGCATGGGGGTGACCAGAGTGTACAATACGGCCACAATGACATCCTTGTCATTGGAGTTATTGGATGAGGGGAAGAAGTACAGTCCAATAATTGCCCCATAGTACAGGGACACAACACAGAGGTGAGAGCCACAAGTAGACAAAGCTTTGCAGATTCCTTTGGTTGAGGGGACCCTCAGGATAGTGGCTCCAATGCGGCCATAAGAGACCAGGATGCATATGAATGGGAGGGTAATGACCACTCCCCCTACAGTGACGATAACCAGATCATTGACTGTGGTATCTGAGCTGGAGAGCTTAAGCAAGGCAGAAAGGTCACAGAAGAAGTGGGGGAGAGTGTTGTCTCCACAGAAAGAGAGATGAGCCAGGAGGAGGGTATGTAAAAGGGCACTAGCACAAGATAGGACCCAGGACACAATTACTAGCTGGAAACACAGGCTCTGACTCATGATGGCAGTATAGAGGAGGGGATGACAGATGGCCACGTACCTGTCATAGGCCATTGATGTGAGAAGGAAGCTGTCAAGATCCCCCCAAAATAAGAAGAAATACACCTGGGAAATGCATCCACCATATGAGATGGATTGAGTCTGTGTCTGCATGTTTATGAGCATCTTTGGAGCTGTGACTGATGAGAAAGAGATGTCAGTGAAGGCCAAGTGGCTGAGGAAGAAGTACATGGGGGTATGGAGGTGAGAGTCAAGTCTGATGAGCAGGATGATGAGCAGGTTCCCTAGCACCGTGGTCAGGTATATGACCAGGAAAAGACTGTAGTATATGCCCTGCTGCTCTGGCCGGATGGGGAGCCCCAGGAGGAGAAACTCAGACACACTGCTCTGATTATCCATCTTCATGCTTTTCTTCTCTTTTGCTGGAGATGGGGGTGGGGAGATGGATATGGGAAAGAATAAGAAATCATTGTGACTGTCACATTATGGAAACATGGTTTTGAATTAACCAGTACATGAATTTTAACCTGAATAGTTCCTGCTTTTTGCCTCACTAATGGGCTAGTGATGGTCTGACTTCAGGCTATTATATGTCCACCTGGAAACGAACACAGTTTCTTTTGGAGGAAGCTTCAACATCCAAATGGTAATCAGACCAGATCAGGCTCAAACTTGAGGATTCCAGGAGTTCATGATAGAAATTTGAGATTAAGAAAGTAGGGTGAAGGGAGTTGAGGGAAATTGGAGGGGGAGAGGAACCATGAGAGACTGTGGACTCTGAAAAACAATCTGAGGGTTTTGAAGGGACAGGGGGTGGGAGGTTGGGGAATCCTGGTGGTGGGTATTAGGGAAGGCACGTATTGCATGGAGCACTGGGTGTGGTGCATAAACAATGAATTCTGTTACACTGAAAAGAAATTAAATAAAAAAAATGAATTAGGGTGCAAGTCTAGGTCAGTAACCAGTTATTGGAAAGGCAAGTAGAGGCTCTCCAACTGGTCTCTTGGCCTTTCTTAACCATCCCCGTGCCTCTCATATGTGCTTTGGCTAATATTTTATCTCCATGGATTGGATCAAGACAAGACAACCCCATGGGCTGCTCTGGATCTCCTGATATGAAGATCTGGAGGCTTGGTGGAAACATAACCTCTTCAAGGCAAGGGCATTAAGGACAAAAATCTTTGTCAATAACATAGAAGATCTATGACATATCTTATAATATAGCCATTAGTCCTTTCTTTAAAAAAAAAATTCCTTCTTGTTCCTCAACATTTTCTGTCCACCATCTCTTTTGCTAAGGAAATGTTCATGCAGCAATGTCCACAATAGCCAAACTGTGGAAGGAGCCTTCAACAGATGAGTGGATAAAGAAGATGTAGTCCACTTATACAATGGAATATTACTCAGCCATCAGAATGGGTGAATACCCACTATTTGCATTGACATGGATGGAACTGGAGGATATTAGGCTAATTGAAATAAATAAAGCAGAGAAAGACAATTATCATATGGTTTCACTCTATGTGGAACATAAGCAATAGCACAGAGGACCATAAGGGAAGGGAGGGAAATCTGAAGGGAGAGAAATCAGAGAGGGAGATGAACCATGAGAGGCTATGTATGGGAAATGAACTGAGGGTCTCGGAAAAGAGAGGCATGAGGGGGAGGGGGTAAGAGGGTGATGGGTATTAAGGAGGGCACGTGTTGTGATATGCACTGGGTGTTACACCTAACTAATAAATCATGCAACACTACATAAAAAACTAATGATATATACAGTGGCTAACTGAACATAATAAAAAAATTAACATAAATTTTTTTTTCATGCAATGTGAAGGGTTAGGAGTCCATTTCTCTTCCAAAGTCTCACCTATTCCCTGAGTTCTAACCAGATCGCTTTTATGTCAGTTCTCAGAATGCCAGGAAAAACTTTGGCTTTTCCAATCATATCCTGGATCTGCCAAAGCTTTTTGTAAGTGTTTATCCAACATAGGTTACCAATAACTTCTTTTTCACAGTTCCTAACCTAGGTTTTAGGTCAGTGATTCCTTACCGATTTTTTCTTGTCATGTTCTAGCATTTCTTACCCTTTGCTAACATCATTTCTCCCTCTTTCTTCTTCAGGTCAGTCTTAGACCTGCCCATGTGAGCATTCACAAAATGAAAGGGGAAGGGAACATGATGGTCTGTCTACTAAAAAATAGAACTCACATACTATATAAAGACTTGTTCAATTTAAAGTTCTTTTTTTCTGAGAGCTAAGAATGTGTCTCAATATAGGACCCACATTCATCCTAGGGCTTAACTGAAGTTTACATTATGTACCAATTCTCCCAGGGTGGCTGAAATTATCTCAAAAATTTCTACATTCTTCAGTCCACTATATTAAAAGTCCTGTAAATTTAATATGTTACCTGGGATGAAGCACACATTCAGTATAGTCATTACCATGTTAATAATAAATCAGTTTATCACAATGAAAGTGCTAACTAGTTGTCTGCTGGACATTTTGGTTGTTTCTAACATTTTTCTATTTCCAGCAATGTTTTAATAATAACATTGTTCATATGTCATTTTTCACATTAGCATACATATCTACAACAGAAATGCACAGAAATGGATTTGGAGGACATATATTTTTCACCACTTTTAAATTATTATGTTCAGTTAGCCAACATACAGTACATCATTAGTTTTTTCACCATTTTGATAGATGCCTTTGAATTACAAGAGGCTAAATTGGTGAGGAAGCCTGTTTTTATGGGTTCTTTAAAGGGATCCCTGAATTATAAGAGCTTGTCATGTGGACATTACAAAAATGGACTTTCTGTTTAAATATTTGGAAAATAAATGAATAAATAATCTTTAAATATTTGGAGAGACAGGGCTATGGTATTTGAGGAACAGAGAAAATTCAGGAGCATGGTCAGCATGGGAAAGTTAAGGGATTGGATAATTATCTAGGAACCAGATTGTATAAGTCCTTTTCTGTATAATGGAAAGTTTTGATTCTATCCTCAGAGCAACAGAACACCCATGGAAAAGTTAAAGTAAGGGAGTGAAAGAAAAATTAAAATAGTATGCTGGCTATTGCATAGAGAACAGATTATAGCAAGGCAAGATTGTCAGCAAGAATGTAACAGGAGGCTATTGGCATAGTTCAGGTACAAAATAATACCTACTTACGCCTGAATCATGGCAGAGGAGATGAAGTTAACTGGGATAAAATTTGGAGGAAAACCAGTAAGACTTAATGGGGGAATAAAGTATAAGCAGGAGAAGGTATGTATTTCACTATCCTCTCAAAATTGGGTAGAGGATCATCAGAGATAAATTATTCTACATGGGCTGTCTGTTACACTCTGGTGTGAGGGGGTAGGGCCATTTTGGGGATCAGTAGCACACACTGGACACACACAGACACACACACACACAACACAAACACATACACACGCAATTGTGCAACTGAATATAAATTCTACTCCTGCTCTGACATTGCTTCTTAATTGGTGAGCACATATACCTTCAGTCAGAAGGTCTGGGAAGGTTCTTTCTTTTCTCTCATAAGACACAGAATACAATGAAGCAGGTGGAGTCTCTGAGGGCCTCAAAGATGCATTGCAATGGGGAGAAGAATTATCAATTCAAAACCAAATCAAATATATATAGTGATATACACTTGTTCACAATCCCTGAGCAATGGGAATGGGTTATAGCTTTACAATCACGGAGAGGACCAAGGGGGTATGGGAGGGGGGAACTCCCCACTTCCAGGTCCAAGTTAGAGACAAACAGGATATAATTGCTTCATTGCCTTTGATTCCCATGAGGGAAGAACTGTGGCTAACAGGCAATAGGAGAGTTCACATTGGAGGAATGATAATAAGCACAAAGCAGCTACTAGGAACTTGGTGACTCACAAAGCTTTTTGCCTTCTCTGGTTATATTGGGAAAAATGTAATTCCAAGTCCATAACAAACCAAACTGGTGCTTGAGTGTATTAATCAAAGTCTCTTGTTTCTGAATTCCATGTTATTCTAAGAACACTGGAAACACTAATACTTTCACTCTCAGAACAAAAGATCAAGAGACTTTATATCCTATTGCTGAAACTGGACCCTGAGGAATGGAATGCAGTTTCTATAAATCTTGATCTGACCAAAAGCTGTGGAGTCAGCCTTCTCTTGGTGCGAGTTTCTTACAGTACCATAAAATAACTATTCAAGAAATGCTTTCCACTAACTCTCTTACAAAACTGATTCCAAATGTAGTTCACACATCTCCAACTCTGCTTATTTGAAGCCAGATAGAAAATGAATATCATATGCTTGTTATTTGAGGTGAAGATATGTGAGTAATTGTAAGTGTTATTATTTGTTCTGTTTTGCATTAAAAATCAACCTGTACTTGGGATAGCTATTTGAATGAAGAAGTCTTGTTAGACTTCAGAATGGTTTCTAGGTCCTATTGATCATGGTTAATAATATTTCCCTGATTACAAAGCTGTTGTAGACCTGCCTATTTTCCCAATATCAAGATTTGACAAGGCTTCCTTCTCAAACCAGGAGAATATCATAGGCACCTCCCTGTTTCCCTCTGCGCATGGAGTTAAAAATAAAATCCATGACTCTGAAAGATTTTTTTTACTTAATTAATTTATTTTTTTCAGTGTAACAGTATTCATTGTTTTTGCACAACACCCAATGCTCCATGCAATACGTGTCCTCCCTATTACCCACCACCTGGTTCCCCCAACCTCCCACCCCCGCCCTTTCAAAACCGACAGGTTGCTTTTCAGAGTCCATAGTCTCTTATGGTTCGCCTCCCCTTCCAATTTCCCTCAACTTCCTTCTCCTCTCCATCTCCCCATGTCCTCCATGTCATTTGTTATGTTCCACAAATAAGTGAAACCATATGATACACAATTCTCTCTGCTTGACTTACTTCACTCAGCATAATCGCTTTCCAGTCCCGTCCATGTTGCTACAAAATTTGGGTATTCATCCTTTCAATTTTTTTTTATAAACTTATAATGCATTTTTATCTCCAGGGGTACAGGTCTGTGAATCGCCAGATTTACACACTTCACAGCACTCACCATAGCACATACCCTCCCCAATGTCCATAACCCCCTTCCCCTCTCCCAACCCCACCTCCCCACAGCAACCCCCAATTTGTTTTGTGAGATTAAGAGTCATTTATGGTTTGTCTCCCTCCCAATCCCATCTTGTTTCATTTATTCTTCTCCAATCCCCCTAACCCCCCATGTTGCATCTCCACGTCCTCATATCAGGGAGAACATATGATAGTTGTCTTTCTCCGATTGACTTATTTCACTAAGCATGATATCCTCTAGTTCCATCCACGTCGTCGCAAATGGCAAGATTTCATTTCTTTTGATGGCTGCATAGTATTCCATTGTGTATATATACCACATCTTCTTTATCCATTCATCTGTTGAGGGACATCTAGGTTCTTTCCATAGTTTGGCTATTGTAGACATTGCTGCTATAAATATTCGGGTACACGTGCCCCTTCGGATCACTATGTTTGTATATTTAGGGTAAATACCCAGTAGTGCAATTGCTGGGTCATAGGGTAGTTCTATTTTCAACATTTTGAGGAACCTCCATGCTGTTTTCCAGAGTGGTTGCACCAGCTTGCATTCCCACCAACAGTGGAGGAGGGTTCCCCTTTCTCCGCATCCTCGCCAGCATCTCTCATTTCCTGACTTGTTAATTTTAGCCATTCTGATCCATTTTTTTCAAAGAAATGGAACAAATCATCCTAAAATTTATATGGAACCAGAAAAGACCTCGAATAGCCAAAGGAATATTGAAAAAGAAAGCCAAAGTTGGTGGCATCACAATTCCGGACTTCAAGCTCTATTACAAAGCTGTCATCATCAAGACAGCATGGTACTGGCACAAAAACAGACACATAGATCAGTGGAACAGAATAGAGAGCCCAGAAATAGACCCTCAACTCTATGGTCAACTCATCTTCGACAAAGCAGGAAAGAATGTCCAATGGAAAAAAGACAATCTCTTCAATAAATGGTGCTGGGAAAATTGGACAGCCACATGGAGAAAAATGAAATTGGACCACTTCCTTACACCACACACGAAAATAGACTCCAAATGGATGAAGGACCTCAATGTGAGAAAGGAATCCATCAAAATCCTTGAGGAGAATGCAGGCAGCAACCTCTTCGACCTCAGCCACAGCAACATCTTCCTAGGAACATCAGCAAAGGCAAGGGAAGCAAGGGCAAAAATCAACTATTGGGATTTCATCAAGATCAAAAGCTTTTGCACAGCAAAGGAAACGGTTAACAAAACCAAAAGACAGCTGATAGAATGGGAGAAGATATTTGCAAATGACATATCAGATAAAGGGCTAGTATCCAAAATCTATAAGGAACTTAGCAAACTCAACACCCAAAGAACAAACAATCCAATCAAGAAATGGGCAGAGGGGGCGCCTGGGTGGCTCAGTGGATTAAGCCGCTGCCTTCGGCTCAGGTCATGATCTCAGGGTCCTGGGATCGAGCCCCGCATCAGGCTCTCTGCTCCACAGGGAGCCTGCTTCCTCCTCTCTCTCTGCCTGCTTGTGATCTCTCTCTCCGTCAAATAAATAAATAAAATTAAAAAAAAAAAAAAGAAAAGAAATGGGCAGAGGACATGAACAGACATTTCTGCAAAGAAGACATCCACGGAATGGGAGAAGATATTTGCAAATGACAGTACAGACAAAAGGTTGATATCCAGGATCTATAAAGAACTTCTCAAACTCAACACACACAAAACAGATAATCATATCAGAAAATGGGCAGAATATATGAGCAGACACTTCTCCAAAGAAGACATACAAATGGTTATCAGATACATGAAAAAATGTTCATCATCACTAGTCATCAGGGAGATTAAAATTAAAACCACATTGAGATACCACCTGACACCAGTTAGAATGGCCAAAATTAGCAAGACAGGAAACAACATGTGTTGGAGAGGATGTGGAGAAAGGGGAACCCTCTTACACTGTTGGTGGGAATGCAAGTTAGTGCAGCCACTTTGGAGAACAGTGTGGAGATTCCTCAAGAAATTAAGAATAGAGGGGCGCCTGGGTGGCTCAATGGGTTAAGCCACTGCCTTTGGCTCAGGTCATGATCTTGGGGTCCTGGGATCGAGTCCCGCTTCGGGCTCTCTGCTCAGTAGGGAGCCTGCTTCCCTCTCTCTCTCTCTCTCTGCCTGCCTCTCTATCTACTTGTGGTCTCTCTCTGTCAAATAAATAAATAAAATCTTAAAAAAAAAGAAATTAAAATTGAGCTTCCCTATGACCCTGCAATTGCACTGCTGGGTATTTACCCCAAAGATACAGATGTAGTGAAAAGAAGGGCCATCTGTACCCCAATGTTTATTGCAGCAATGGCCACGGTCGCCAAACTGTGGAAAGAACCAAGATGCCCTTCAACGGATGAATGGATAAGGAAGATGTGGTCCATATACACAATGGAGTATTATGCCTCCATCAGAAAGGATGAATACCCAACTTTTGTAGCAACATGGTCGGGACTGGAAGAGATTATGCTGAGTGAAATAAGTCAAGCAGAGAGAGTCAAGTATCATATGGTCTCACTTATTTGTGGAGCATAACAAAGAACACGAAGGACATGGGGAGATGGGGAGGAGAGGGAGTTGAGAGAAATTGGAAGGGGAGATGAACCATGAGAGACTATGGACTCTGAAAAACAACCAGAGGGTTTTGAAGGGGCGGGGGGGGGGTGGGAGGTTGAGGAACCAGGTGGTGGGTAATAGAGAGGGCACGTACTGCATGGAGCACTGGGTGTGGTGCAAAAACAATGAACACTGTTATGCTGAAAATAAACAAATAAAAAAAGAAGAAGACATCCAGATGGCCAAGACACATGAAAAAGTGCTCCACATCACTCGGCATCAGGGAAATACAAATCAAAACCACAATGAGATATCACCTCACACCAGTCAGAATGGCTAAAATTAACAAGTCTGCAAGATTTTTTATTTGATTATAGTATAAGAGAAAGTATCCCTTTGAATTACTAAATGGTATTTCTAGTGCATGGGTACCAGTTACCATTTCCTAGAAGACAGTTATCTTTGTCCTCTGCTATGCCAGTCCCTATCATCTTCCAAACCCTATTCAACCTAATGATAGCTTATAATTTGATGAAAAATACATGCACATGTGCACATACTATCAAGTTGAAAAATAGGCAAAAATATCTTTGAGGAAAAGAAACTCAAATGAGCTAATAACACAAAAATATAGTCAACCTCAAATAATCATCACAGATCAAATCAAAGACAAAACTTCAATAAGGTTCCATTTTGTACTAATATATTGGAAAAATTAAGTTAGACAATGCTCTTGGTTGACAATAGTGTGTATTTTTTGAAGTCTTATTTCTAGTAGAGAAGCAATATAGCAGCATGTCTTACAGTTGAAATATACATTACCTTGGACCATGCAATTCCACTCCCAGTTTTATATCCTAAAGAAGCTTTGTGCATGTAGAGCTGGAGACATAAATAAGAAGGTTTATGACAACATTTTTCAAAATAGAAAAAATGAAAATTTCAACAACAAATAAATTATGGTATTTTTACATAAGGAATATTATAGAGCAACTATATGCCATATCAGTGAATTATAGAAATTAAATATTAAGAGAAGAAAAACAAGACTCCAAGAACAAGACAAAATGCAGAAACAAAGATTTCATAAGTGTATGTATTATTATGGACTGAATGTTTGTCCCTCCAAAATTTGTATGTTGAGGCTCTAACCCCCAGTGTAGCTACATTTGGATATGGGGCCTGGAAGAACATAATTAACACTAAATGATTTATGATTCATTGGGATTAGTGTCCTTATAGGAAGAGACACTGGACAGTTCATTCTCTCTGCACATACACCAAGAAAATGCCGCATGAGGACATTGTCAGAAGGCCATCTGAGAGCCAGAAAGAGAGTTCTCACCAAAAACTGAATCTGATTGCAGCAATGGCAACGGTCCTCAAACTGTGGAAAGAACCAAGATGCCCTTCAACGGATGAATGGATAAGGAAGATGTGGTCCATATACACAATGGAGTATTATGCCTCCATCAGAAAGGATGAATACCCAACTTTTGTAGCAACATGGACGGGACTGGAAGAAATTATGCTGAGCGAAATAAGTCAAGCAGAGAGAGTCAAGTATCATATGGTCTCACTTATTTGTGGAGCATAACAAAGAACATGGAGGACATGGGGAGATGGAGAGGAGAGAGAGTTGAGGGAAACTGGAAGGGGAGATGAACCATGAGAGACTATGGACTCTGAAAAACAACCAGAGGGTTTTGAAGGGGCGGGGGGTGGGTGGGAGGTTGAGGAACCAGGTGGTGGGTAATAGGGAGGGCACGTACTGCATGGAGCACTGGGTGTGATGCCAGAACAATGAACACTGTTATGTGGTAAATAAACAAACGAATAAAAATAAATAAATAAATAAATAAATAAATAAATAAATAAATAAATGGAGTGGCTGTAAAAAAAAAAACAAAACTGAATCTGCCAGAATGTTAATTTTGGACTTCTAGTCTCCAGAATTGTGAGAAATTAAATTTCTGTTGCCTAAGCCATCCAGGCTGTGGCATTTTGTTATGGCAATACAAGCAGACTAAGACACATGTGTGCGCACACACACACACACACACACACATCATATATAGAGACAAAGAGAGTCATAGAAATAAGACTACAGAAATTTGATTGAAGCATAAACATAAAATCCACACTACTCATTTCCTCTTGAGAGGAAATGAGGGATTAGGATTTGGAGGATCCCGTGGGTAGATTCAAGTGATTTTTTTTTAATGTTAAGTTAGCCACATACAGTACATCATGAGTTTTTGATGTAGGGTTCAGTGATTCATTAGTTGTGTATAAAACCCACTGCTCCTTACAAGATGTGCCCTCCTTAATACCTGTTACTGGGCCGAACCATTCCCTCACCCTCAGTTTGTTTCTTGGAGTCCATAGTCTCTCATGGTTTGTCTCCCTCTCTGATTTCTCCCCCTTCAGTTTTCCCTTCCTTCCCCTAATGTTCCCCATGCTGTTGCTTATGTCCCACATCTGAGTGAAACCATATGATAATTGTCTTTCTCTGATTGACTTATTTCACTGAGCATAATCCCCTCCAGTTCCATCCATGTCAGTGCAAATGGTGGGTATTCATCCTTTCTTATGGATGAATAAGATTCCACTGTATAGTGGAACTATACTATAAAGTATAAACTATACTATAAAAAAGAACCACAACTTCTTTATCCATTCATCTGTTGAAGGGAATCTTGGCTCTTTCCACAGTTTGGCTTTTGTGGACATGGCTGCTATTAACATTGAGGTGCATGTGCCCCCCCCTTTTCACTAAATCTGTATCTTTGATGTTTTTAAAAAAGATTTTTATTATATCAGCCACAGCAACTTCTTTCAAGATATGTCTCTAAAGGCAAAGGAAACAAAAGCGAAAATGAACTTTTGGGACTTCATCAAGATCAAAAGCTTCTGCACAGCAAAGGAAACACTCAACAAAACAGAAAGGCAACCCACGGAATGGGAGAAGATATTTGCAAATGACAGTACAGACAAAAGGTTGATATCCAGGATCTATAAAGAACTCCTCAAACTCAACACACACAAAACAGATAATCATATCAAAAAATGGGCAGAAGATATGAACAGACACTTCTCCAATGAAGACATACAAATGGCTATCAGACACATGAAAAAATGCTCATCATCACTAGCCATCAGGGAGATTCAAATTAAAACCACATTGAGATATCACCTTACACCAGTTAGAATGGCCAAAATCAGCAAGACAGGAAACAACGTGTGTTGGAGAGCTTGTGGAGAAAGGGGAACCCTCTTACACTGTTGCTGGGAATGCAAGTTGGTGCAGCCACTTTGGAGAACAGTGTGGAGATTCCTCAAGAAATTAAAAATAGAGCTTCCCTATTACCCTGCATTGCACTGCTGGGTATTTACCCCAAAGATACAGATATAGTGAAAAGAAGAGCCATCTGTACCCCAATGTTTATAGCAGCAATGGCCACGGTCGCCAAACAGTGGAAAGAACCAAGATGCCCTTCGATGGACGAATGGATAAGGAAGATGTGGTCCATATACACAATGGAGTATTATGCCTCCATCAGAAAGGATAAATACCCAACATTTGTAGCAACATGGACGGGACTGGAAGAGATGATACTGAGTGAAATAAGTCAAGCAGAGAGAGTCAAGTATCATATGGTCTCACTTATTTGTGGAGCATAACAAAGAACATGGAGGACATGGGGAGATGGAGTGGAGAAGGGAGTTGTGGGAAATTGGAAGGGGAGATGAACCATGAGAGAGTATGGACTCTGAAAAACAACCTGAAGGTTTTGAAGGGGCGGGGGTTGGGAGGTTGGGGAACCAGGTAGTGGGTAATAGAGGGGGCACGTATTGCATGGAGCACTGGGTGTGGTGCAAAAATAATGAATACTGTTACGCTGAAAATAAATAAATAAATAGTAATAAAAATACATAGGAACATTGATTTTAGAGATTTTGTAAGTAATAGGATTTCACAAAATCTGTTGTGAAGCTATGGCCTAATGGGATTTAAAAAAATAACACCCCAAGATATTTGAATGGAAATAATGTTGCATTATCTCATACAAATTAAAGAAAGACACAGGGTAAAAAACAAAGATTTTATTAATTTATTTGACAAAGAGAGAGACAAAGAGAGACACAGAGAGCAAGAGAGTGCAAACAGGGAGAGTTGCAGAGGGAGAAGAAGAAGCAGACTCTTCTATGCAGGGAGCCCAATGTGGGGCTCAATCCCAGGACCCTGGGATCATAACCTGATCTGAAGGGAGACGCTTAACTGAATGAGCCACCCCGGTTGCTCAGTGCTACATCTATATCTTTGGGATAAATACCTAGTAGTGCAATTGCTAGGTCATGGGGTAACTATGTTTTTAACTTTTTGAGGAACCTCCATACTGTTTTCCAAAGTGGCTGTACCAGCTTGCATTCCCACCAGCAGTGTAAGAAGGTTTCCCCTTATCAAGTGATTTTTTTTAAAGATTTTATTTATTTATTTGACAGACAGAGATCACAAGTAGGCAGAGAGGCAGGCAGAGAGAGAGAAAGAGGAGGAAGGAGGCTCCCTGCTGAGCAGAGAGCCCACTGCTGGGCTCAATCCCAGAACCCTGGGATCATGACCTAAGCCAAAGGCAGAGGCTTTAACCCACTGAGCCACCCAGGCACCCCTCAAGTGATTTTTTTTAAAAATGAAATATTTACTAATAGAAGTATGACAGAGAAAATTAGCATATATTAAGTGTACAGTTTGATAAATTGACATATCTATGAAATTATCTGCCAGATAAAGAAATAATACACCTACCATGTTCCCCCCAATCATTTCCTCTAAAAGTAAATCTTATTTGTATCACCATATATTAATCTTTGCTATTTTTCACCACATAAAGCTGAGAGGAAATTAAAAACAGTCAGTCTGTATTATTTTGAATTTTTATTATATGCTTTGCATGTAGTGATATGCTAAATATTACTGAACTTGTCAATCCATTTTGACAAATCCATAACAATATTCAAAGCATAGACATCACTTCAGAGAGTTCCTTTGAATCCCTTCCCAATTGGTATCCTCCAGAAACAACCACTAATTTATTTGCTTTATTTACTTATTTTTTTTAAATTTTTTATTTATTTCTTATTTTTTTATAAACATATAATGTATTTTTATCCCCAGGGGTACAGGTCTGTGAATCGCCAGGTTTACACACTTCACAGCACTCACCATAGCACATACCCTCCCCAATGTCCATAGCCCCCCTCCCCCCAGCAACCCCAGTTTGTTTTTGTGAGATTAAGAGTCACTTATAGTTTGTCTCCCTCCCAATCCCATCTTGTTTCATTTATTCTTCTCCAATCCCCCTAACCCCCCATGTTGCATCTCCACATCCTCATATCAGGGAGATTGTATGATAGTTGTCTTTCTCCGATTGACTTATTTCACTAAGCATGATACCCTCTAGTTCCATCCACGTTGTCATAAATGGCAAGATTTCATTTCTTTTGATGGCTGCATAGTATTCCATTGTGTATATATACTACTTCTTCTTTATCCATTCATCTGTTGAGGGACATCTAGGTTCTTTCCATAGTTTGGCTATTGTAGACATTGCTGCTATAAACATTCGGGTGCACGTGCCCCTTTCGATCACTACGTTTGTATCTTTAGGGTAAATACCCAGTAGTGCAATTGCTGGGTCATAGGGTAGTTCTATTTTCAACATTTTGAGGAACCTCCATGCTGTTTTCCAGAGTGGTTGCACCAGCTTGCATTCCCACCAACAGTGGAGGAGGGTTCCCCTTTCTCCACATCCTCTCCAGCATCTGTCATTTCCTGACTTGTTAATTTTAGCCATTCTGACTGGTGTGAGGTGATATCTCATTGTGGTTTTGATCTGTATTTCCCTGATGCTGAATGATGTGAAGCACTTTTTCATGTGTCTGTTGGCCATCTGGATGTCTTCTTTGCAGAAATGTCTGTTCATGTCCTCTGCCCATTTCTTGATTGGATTGTTTGTTCTTTGGGTGTTGAGTTTGCTAAGTTCCTTATAGATTTTGGATACTAGCCCTTTATCTGATATGTCGTTTGCAAATATCTTCTCCCATTCTGTCAGTTGTCTTTTGGTTTTGTTAACTGTTTCCTTTGCTGTGCAAAAGCTTTTGATCTTGATGAAATCCCAGTAGTTCATTTTTGCCCTTGCTTTCCTTGCCTTTGGCGATGTTCCTAGGAAGAGCCTAAAAGTAGTAGATCAGAAAGGTACAGAGACAATATACAGTAACAGTCACCTTACAGGCAATATAATGGCACTAAATTCATATCTCTCAATAGTTACCCTGAATGCTAATGGACTAAATGCCCCAATCAAAAGACACAGGGTATCAGAATGAATAAAAAAACAAAACCCATCTATATGTTGCCTACAAGAAACTCATTTTAGATGCGAAGACACCTCCAGATTTAAAGTGAGGGGGTGGAAAACAATTTACCATGCCAATGGGCATCAGAAGAAAGCTTGGGTGGCAATCCTTATATCAGATCAATTAGATTTTAAGCCAAAGACTATAATAAGAGATGAGGAAGGACACTATATCCTACTCAAAGGGTCTGTCCAACAAGAAGATCTAACAATTTTAAATATCTATGCCCCTAACGTGGGAGCAGCCAACTATATAAACCAATTAATAACAAAATCAAAGAAACACATCAATAATAATACAATAATAGTAGGGGACTTTAACACTCCCCTCACTGAAATGGACAGATCATCCAAGCAAAAGATCAACAAGGAAATAAAGGCCTTAAATGACACACTGGACCAGATGGACATCACAGATCTATTCAGAACATTTCATCCCAAAGCAACAGAATACACATTCTTCTCTAGTGCATATGGAACCTTCTCCAGAATAGATCACATCCTGGGTCACAAATCAGGTCTCTACTGGTATCAAAAGATTTGGATTATTCCCTGCATATTTTCAGACCACAATGCTCTGAAGCTAGAACTCAATCACAAGAGGAAAGCTGGAAAGAACCCAAATACATGGAGACTAAACAACATCCTTCTAAAGAATGAATGGGTCAACCAGGAAATTAAAGAAGCTTTATTTACTTATTTTTTAATTGGTCTGTAATTTCCAAAATTTTTATTTTTGAAGTATAATTGATACATAATGTTGTATTAGTTTCAGATGTACAACATAGTTATGTGATAATTTTATGCATTACTCGGTGCTCACCATGATAAGTGTAGTTACCATCTGTCACCATACAATTTTATCACAGTATTATATTATTGACTATATTCCCTATGCTACCAGCTTCTTGTCTGTATTTATGAGTCTGTGTCTGTTTTCTTTCTTTTCCACCTTCCTTTACCACTTTTGTTGCATGGCACAGGATTGGTTGTTTTGTTTTTCTGTTAATTGCATTCTAAAAGCTTTATAGTTTCATTTTTTATTTCTTCTTCAATCTATGGATTATTTTTTTTTAAGATTTTTTTTAATTTGACAGAGAGAAATCACAAGAGAGGCAGGCAGAGAGAGAGGAAGGGAAGCAGGCTCTCCGCTGAGCAGAGAGTCCGATGTGGGACTCGATCCCAGGACCCTGAGACCACGACCCGAGCCGAAGACAGCGGCCCAACCCACTGAGCCACCCAGGCGCCCCTCTATGGATTATTTTTAACTGTGCTACTGAGTCTCCAAATATATGGAGAGTTTCCAGACATCTTTTTGTTATTGATTTTTAATTTAACTACATTGTGGTCAGAGAACTCTTTGTGTGATTTAAATCCATCTAAATTCATTGAGACTTGTTAGGTTGCTCAGAGTTCATTCATCATGGCCTCTAATGCTACCATTCTGATATGAGAGGACTAAATCTCTTGTCTATATTATTCCAATTACCTTATAACTTCCCTACTTTTACACTTGTCTTCTTCCAGTCTAGTCTCAACAAAAGAGCCAGAAGGATGCTTTTCAAACTCAGGACATGATCTTGAAATTGAAACGGATCAAATCACCTCTCTGTTGATGACCTTCTGTTGGTTTCTCAGATCATGTACAGTCAAATCAAAGACCATACTTGCCTATAAGGCTTTACCCAAAGAGATCCCTTGTTACTTCTAACCTTTATCTCCTACCAGTTTCCACCATACTGTTCACTCCCTGATAGTCAGTTTAGCCTCCTTTCAGTTTCTCCAACATGCCAAGCACCCTCTCATCTCAGACCATTGGCAGTTTCTACATCTTCTGTATGAAATGTTCTTCCCCTCAGATAAAAACAGTAACTTCCTTTTATTTTTTTAAATTTATTTATTTATTTTCAGTGTAACACTACTCATTGTTTTTGCACCACACCCAGTGCTCCATGCAATACGTGCCCTCTCTATTACCCTCCACCTGGTTCCCCACCCTCCCACGACCCCCGCCCCTTCAAAACCTTCAGGTTGTTTTTCAGAGTCCATAGTCTCTCATGGTTCATCTCCCCTTCCAATTTCCCACAACTCCCTTGTATCCATCTCCCTATGTCCTCCATGTTCTTTGTTATGCTCCACAAATAAGTGAAACCATATGATACTTGACTCTCTCTGCTTGACTTATTTCACTCAGCATCATCTCTTCCAGTCCCGTCCATGTTGCTACAAAAGTTGGGTATTCACCCTTTCTGATGGAGGCATAACACTCCATCGTGTATATGGACCACATCTTCTTTATCCATTCGTCCATCGAAGGGCATCTTGGTTCTTTCCACAGTTTGGTGACCGTGTCCATTGCTGCTATAAACATTGGGGTACAGATGGCTCTTCTTTTCACTACATCTGTATCTTTGGGGTAAATACCCAGCAGTGCAATTGCAGGGTCATAGGGAAGCTCTATTTTTAATTTCTTGAGGAATCTCCACACTGTTCTCCAGAGTGGCTGCACCAACTTGCATTCCCACCAAAAGTGTAAGAGGGTTCCCCTTTCTCCACATCCTCTTCAACACACGTTGTTTCCTGTCTTGCTGATTTTGGCCATTCTAACTGGTGTAATTCTTTTCCTATCCCCCTTAAGCTGTTTATGTAAATCATTCCTTTTTACTGAAGCCTACTCTGAGCACGAGACCACTTGTATTTGCATGCAATCCTCAGCACCCTTTGTCCCCATCACCTTGCTTGTAATATAAATAGAAATTTATGTATAATTTAATATAATTAAGTAATATAAAACTCATTATCTTATAATGACTATATGCTTTACATATTTATTTTTTTAATGACAGTGTCTCCCTTCTATAATGTCCACTCCTCAAAGGGAGAATGTTTGAATCATTTGTATATAAAAGAACCTGGCACATAGCAGTTATAGAATACAAATTTATTTAATGAATGATATCCCATACATACATTTATCTTCACTTCAACTAGAAATGGGTTGTCTCAGTCTGGGTAGAAACAATACGCATTTTTCCAAACAAGAAGGAAGAGGAATAAAGACAATCCCAATAAGAAAAGTCCTGTAGAGGGAAAAGACTTAGAATGAAGAAATGTGTTAAGAGCAATGATTGCCCTATGCATCTCTGTTGGGTTCTTTCTACCATGAGTACAATAAAATTAACTGGAGAGATCAAAAGTTTTGCATTTTACTGAGGTTTTAGGAAGCTGTAATAAAATACTTTATTAATAAGCTACCTCATTCAGAAGACAAACATTTTAAACTTCCTTTCTCTGAAAACTAGAAATTACACTATGTTTTTATAGCTCTGGGGGAAAAATAAATTAAAATATAAATTATTAATTTTTATACAACTATTTTATGGCACCTTAATTTCTTCTTTAAAATGTTATTTATGGGCGCCCGGGTGGCTCAGTGGTTAAGCCGCTGCCTTTGGCTCAGGTTATGATCTCGGGGTCCTGGGATTGAGTCCCACATCGGGCTCTCTGCTCGGCAGGGAGTCTGCTTTCCTCTCTCTCTCTGTATGCCTCTCTGCCTACTTGTGATCTCTGTCTGTCATATAAATAAATAAAAATCTTTAAAAAAATAAAAATAAAATGTTATTTATTTCAGATAGAGGGAAGGGGGAGGGGCAGAGGAAGAGGAAGAGAGAGACTCTGGAGCAGACGCCACACTAAGTGTGACTTGATCTCACGACCCTGAGATCATGACCTGAGACAAAACGAAGAGTTGGACGGTTAACCAACTATGCCATCCAGGTACCCCATGACACCTTAATTTCTAAAGCAATTCAATTTTATAAATATTAAAACTAACTCAAATAAGAGCTTAAATGCACATTTCACTCTTGGTTTAAAAAGTATCATCTCACAACACATTTCACAGTTCCAGTGTTCAACTTGGGAGTTGAGAGTTTAAAGAATGAAGAGAACCTTTTGAAATTATATTGCACACTTTTAACCCCTGGGAGTAAAGGGATCACAAACAGGAGGGACTACTCAAAAGAGAGTGTATGGAGCAAAAAGTAAGGTTGGTCACCTGAGTACAGTTTTTGAGAAGATCTCTGGGTCAGTAGGTCAGTAGGTTGGATAAGACCAAGAGTAGGGAACTGTCACTTGGAGAACAGGATCTCCCTTCTAATAAGTTTCCCCATGGCCCCTTTCATATCTCTGTTCCTCAGGCTATAGATGAAGGGGTTCAGCATGGGGGTGACCACTGTGTACATCACTGAAGCAATTATGTCTTTGTCATTGGAGTTGCTCGTTGATGGGAAAAAGTACAGATCCATGATTGTCCCATAGAAGAGAAATACCACGGAGAGGTGGGAGCCACAGGTGGACAAGGCTTTATATATCCCCTTGATTGAGGGAAACCTCAGGATGGTGGCCCCAATGCGGCCATAAGAGACTAGAACCGCAATAAATGCAAGGATAATGACTAATCCCCCAACAGTGAAAATAAAAATATCATTGAGGGAGGTGTCTGAGCAGGAGAGTTTAAGCAGGGCAACAAGGTCACAGAAGAAGTGGGGAATGGTGTTGTTAGCACAGAAGAACAGTTGAACCAGGAGGATGGTGTGGGACAGGGCACTTGCACAAGAGAGGAACCAGGATACAGCCAACAGAAGTATACACAGCTCCTCCCTCATGATGGTGGTGTAATGTAAAGGGTGACAAATGGCCACATACCTGTCATATGCCATCACTGCAAGAAGAAGGTTCTCAATGCAGCCAAAAAACATGAAAAAATACATCTGTGTTACACACCCTGCATAGGGGATGGATTGATCCTGAGTATGCATGTTTATCAGCATCTTTGGGACAGTGACTGATGAGAAGGAGATGTCAGTGAAGGCCAGCTGGCTGAGGAAGAAGTACATGGGGGTGTGGAGGTGAGGGTCCAGCCTGATGAGCAGGATGATGAGCAGGTTCCCCAGCACCGTGGTCAGGTACATGCCCAGGAACAGGGTGAAGAACACTCCCTGCTGCTCTGGCCGGATGGGGAGTCCCAGGAGGAGGAACTCAGACAGGCTGCTCTGGTTCTCCCCCCTCATGCTGCTTTTCTCTCTGCTTAGATTGAAGGAATATTGGGAATGTTCCAGACGATAAATAGGAAGAGTGGCAATCACAGTATTGTTATCTTCTTCCTACTGAGGAATTCTTCAGGGTATTTCTCACCTGCTGTGGCCTGAATCCTCAACCCCCTGACCAGAGCTCCAATGGCCAAGAAAATCCCCTACAATGTAAAGCAGATGAAATTTCTTTATTTACTGAACAGTGTGTTGGACGCCATAGTCTTTCCTGGAGAAACAAGAAAGAGGGCCTTTCCTTCAGGGAGCTCACATATTAAGGAGTAGCCCATTCAAACACTGGTTCAGAGCAGTGTATCTGTGACTAGACTTCTGATAGGTTCTGACCCCACTCCTTTCTAGCTAGTCTCCACAACATACTCTGTCTTAGCCTTGGTTTGTTCTTCTGCAGGGTAAGCATAGCAATGCCTGCCCATCCAGTCTGCAGAATTAAGTGATTCAGTGAGAGTTTTTAGAACAGAATTCTTCATATAGTAAAGACACAGATCTGTTATCTGATGTCTTCATGCCAGTGTAAGTGTCCAGATAAACCCTGGGTTAATCTTTAGAAATCCAATATACCAGAAATGTGAGGTGGGCATTAGCAAGGAGCAGGTAGCTGCTCTGAAAGTTGTGTTAACTGTGTGGGCTCTCATGTTCTCAAGGGAAGTGCAGAGACACACATGCCAGAGCCTGGGATCAACTTCCTGATGGAACGTAGCTTGACGTATGTTATTTATTTTGGAAAAAATAAATTACACTTCGCTCATCTCTAGTTTTATTCATTTCTCTGCTTTTCTCTTAGGTGAATCAAACTGGCAGTGAAGCACCTGAACATTTGCCCTGGGATCTGAAAACCGGTAGATGATGTAAGATTGGTGATGCCTATTAGAAATAATATTTACCTGATTGACATGACTATATTCCAATTGTGGTCTTAATATAATTGAGATTATTGAACAAGCATTCTAATAGGTGCACACAAAACGAAGGGATTTTTGCACATATACACTGCATACATTGCATCTAGTGTGCGTGTGTGCATGTGTCTGTGTGCTGAGGCTAAGAGATGTTAAGATACCAGCCCAGGGTCACACAGCCAGTAACTGCCAGAGCCACCATTCTTTGCTCATTTCTTTAATTCTCTGCTCCTATTGAACACTCTTCCTCCCCCTTTTGTAACTGATCTGAAGAATCAGTTCTTTGAGACATGTTTTAGTGTTTGAAAGAGGATCTGCACTCAGTATCTCCTCAACCATCAGCTCAGATGTCTGCCATCACTCCTTCCTACAGTCTACAGTTTGTAGATGACCGTCATATATTTCAATTATAGGCAACCAATATTACTGTACCTAAAAAGGAGAGAAGCCTTTTTCCTTTCATTGTCCTAATATGAGAAGTGAAGTCATTTCAGCCGAGTATGTGGTGGGGGAACTTGATCTCAGACCAGGTCTTCAGATGCTTTTGTCACAGACCCCATGCTCCCCATTGCTATGGGGGAGAGCAGCTAACAGAATCAGATTCTCACACACCTGGAGGAGGAAACTGCCATTAACACACTGGGCTGCATATCCAGGAGTAGATTCTCATTCTAGACCAGAGGGTTTCTCAGGGACCCTAGGACATTGGGAGGATGGAGGTGACCTCACTCCCCTACTGAGGCCTGCTGATCATTGACAGTTGCTGAGTGGGACCTCAGTCAAGACCTCTGGCTTCTCTGGGGTGAGCTGTAGGGGGGACGATGTGGGCACAGTGCTGCGGCATCGGGGGCAAGCCACCAACGAGAACCTTCACCTTGTGTTTAAATGGCACTGTAACCTATACCCAACAGTGAAGCTCTAAACTAAGGTTTGAGACAGAATCCGTGCCTGGGCTTGCTGTTACAACTGACACAACATGCCCTCCCATGTTAGAGTTACCTGAATAGAGAGTCAGTTTAAGTCAGCATCCACTGGAGGATAATTACACAGCAGGCCGCTGTTTACTGGGTGCTTACTATGTGTCTGAAACAGATAAAACTGTAAGCAGTGTCTTATAAATGCTATTATTACCCTCTTTCACATTTAACGCTGCTGGCCTCAGATCAAATGTAAGGCTGCCGAACTCTCACATGGCAACCTCCAGATTCTGAGGATACCTGCACCTGAACACTTAACCAGACTACCCTGCTTCCAAAATGTAAAGATGGACAAAGCTGAAGGCTGGAGAGAAAAATATTTAGGGCTCTGGGTGCATTATCAGAACACTCAGCTCACCTGGGTGGCCCCGGTGGTGCTTAAGGAAGCTCAAACTTAAAGTGAGTGACTGGGATCTGGTCTGAGTCAAGAGGAACATCAGAAAGCGAGACTGTTCATTCAAAGGTGTGCACACGTGTGTGCGTGCATGCACACACACACACACACTCCAACACACATATTGTTGGATGATTTGCTCTCCTATCTTACATGCCCTAGATGTAGATTGTCACGATGCAAATCTATATCGCAAAAAGTTCCCAAATAAACACACTGTCATATATACAAAACACTCACAGTGCACAGAATCATGCAAAGCACTGGCAAACAACATATAACAGAAATGCAGACATACAGGTACTTTCAGACAGTCACAGATATTCAAATCAAAACACACAGAATCACACAAAAAATACACAGACAATATAGATGTAATCCCTAAAGCACACACATTGCTCAAAGATTTCTAGTCTTGCCTGATTGATGCACATCCAGGTAGAAATTTTTTGTGTGTCAGTGACACACAGGAATAGAAATATACAGAACACATGCACCTAGTCTCATATCACACACACACACACACACACACAGGAGCAGAATCCTGGCCTCTTCTGTCCTAATGCTAGTCCTTCATAAGCTCAAATACCTTCTGTTCTGGGCTGTTAGGTTAGTCCTTGCTTTCTGTCCAAGAGATCCAGGAGCCAAAGGATGAGATACTGCCTGCCAGGCCTGAGGACCTTTACAGACTATTTACCAGCAACAAAACAATGGGTAGAAGGTTATTATTTTAGAGCAGAAAGAAGACACAGGGGGAAAGACACTCAGTATCTTCAATAAAGAAACAGTCATCAAGAACTAATTCAAAAAAATTCCTGCTGGCCTCCTGGGGAGAAGCCTGTGCAGAGGTCAGAGGGGCTGAGCCACTGGAGCACTGGGAACAATGTCTCAGATGTCAGTGACACTGTAGGCTCCCTTCTGTCTGATCTAGTGGTTCTCTTTGGCAGGAGGGCCGAAGTCTTTCTGGGCCTCTTAAGTGTAAAAAGAGAGGAAGTCCCTATATCACAGAGCAAGGCTCCCATGCAAGCCTCCTCTGAAGCTCACAGATCCCCCCACTACCTGGACAAGCTCTGCTGGGCAGTGGCTGTGCCTTGCTCAGAAGATGGAATGGAAAGATGGACCCCATGGGGTCTTGACAGAGACTCCTAGGAATGAGTTTGGATACTACCAATTACTGTGAGCTCCTGAACAATTTACTTCTGTTCTACAACATTCAGTCTGTAAGCATAAAGTGGGGATAGTGGGATTGGAATAGTACCTTCCTCATGAGGTTGTTGTGAGGATGAAATGAGGCAATCTGCTTTGAGTTCTTATCACTTGCTGATACATGAAAATGTTCAATATATGCTAGGGTTTGTCACCAATAACTTTTTAAATTTCAGAGTACTTGAGCATCCGAAAATTTTTAAATGAATACATTCATTCATTTGTTCTTTTGATAAACATATATTAAAGACTTCATAAAGGTGACAATCTAGGCTATGGAACACAGCAATAAATAAAATAGAAATACATCATCTAGCAGGGCTAACATTTTAAGGAGAGGAAGAAAAAAAAAAAAACCAAATTGGTGCATAACAAAACAAAACACAAAAATCCAAATGGTAAAATCCATGACATGGCAATTGGTAGAAAGTGTCATGGAGTATAACAAAGCAAAGAAGGGGTATGGAAGCAGTTCTGATCTATCATCTATCTATCTATCTATCTATCATCTATCTATCATCTATCTATTCTAGTGATCTCTACACCCACGTGGGGCTCAAACTCACAACCCTGAGGTCAAGCATCACCTGCTTTCTGACTGAACCAGCCAGGTGCACTAGCTCAGATTTACATAGTGTATCAAAGTAGGTATCCAGGGAGGGTGAAATATGATTTTAAAAATAGTTGATTAGAATGGTAATGTTTCCACTAACCTTCCATTTGAAGAAACCTCACACACCAGCAAAGAATGTATTAATTCTACAGAAAATTGATTAATAATGCAAAATACACATTTTGCCCTACTAGTCTCAATGTCAACCCACATTTATAAAGTTGCCAGCACTGTAATTGCTAAGATGACTGCCTCAGATATTCTCTTTCTCTCAAAATGCACAATTTTCTTGGTCCTGCTCAAGACTCTCAGTCCAGAAGCTTCCTAAATCGCCAATCTTTAAACACATAACATCTGCCCCCAGACACGATAAGGCTCCTTTACTCTACCCCCAAAAGTTAACTTTTCTCTTTGCCCAACTGTCTGGCATAGATCTGGACACAAAGAAGGGACTCAATAATCATTGAAATCAGTAGATCAACTCCCTACAGAAAAGAGGGGAAAAACATTAAGCCAAAATCCAACACTGACAACCCCAAATGCTGGCAAGATTGTGGAGCAAAAGGAAGTCTCATTCATGGCTGGTGGGAATGCAAAATGGTATGGCCACTTAGGAAGATAGTTTGGCTCTTTCATATAAAAATATATACTCTTGTACAGTTCAGCAGTTACACTCCTTGGTATTTACCCAAGTGAATTAAAAGCTTATATCCACAGAAAACCCTGAACAGGTGTATACAGTAACTTTATTCGTAATTGCCCAAACTTGGAAGCAACCAAGATGCTGTTTAGCAGGTGAATGAGTGCCTTGGGGCATCTGGATGGAGATTCATAGGGTGCCTATCTTGGTTTTTCCTGGCTGTTATAACAGAATACCACAGACTGAGTGACTTATGAACAACAGAAATTTATTTCTCACACTTGGGTGGTTGGCAGATTGGGTGTTTCGTTTGGACCTGCTCCCTATTTCAGAGACAACCATCTTCTGGTTGTGTCCTCACGTGATAAAAGCAAGGGTGCTCTCTGGGATCACTTTTATAATCCCATTCATGAGGGAACCAACCTCATGAACTGATCACCTCCCAAAGGCTCCATCCCCAAATACCATCACATTGGTGACTAGGTTTCAATATAACAATTTTGGAGGACACATTCAGTCTATAGCATGTATTAATTAAGCAGCAGATTAGAACAATTCCTTCTGAGCATTTCACATTATTTCAGTTGTTTTGAATGGTTTCCCATTTCGTGTTAAACTAGGTAATACTGCTACCAAGGTGACTCATCTAGTTTTCCTTTTCTTTGAAATTTCTTTTCAGCGTAACAGTATTCATTGTTTTTGCACCACACCCAGTGCTCCATGCAATACCTCCCCTCCCTAATACCCACCACCTTGTTCCCCCAACCTCCCACCCTGCCCCTTCAAAATCCTCAGGTTGTTTTTCAGAGTCCATAATCTCTCATGGTTCATCTCCCCTTCCAATTTCCCTCAACTCCCTTCTCCTCTCCATCTCCCCATGTCCTCCATGTTCTTTGTTATGCTCCACAAAGAAGTGAAACGTATGATACTTGACTCTCTCTGCTTGACTTACTTCACTCAGCATCATCTCTTCCAGTCCCATCCATGTTGCTACAAAAGTTGGGTATTCATCTTTTCTGATAGAGGCATAATACTCCATCGTGTATATGGACCACAGCTTCCTTATCCATTCGTCCGTTGAAGGGCATCTTGGTTCTTTCCACAGTTTGGCAACCGTGGCCATTGCTGCTATAAACATTGGGGTATAGATGGCCCTTCTTTTCACTATATCTGTATCTTTGGGGTAAATACCCAGTAGTGCTTTGCAGGGTAATAGGGAAGCTCTATTTTTAATTTCTTTTTTTTTTAATTTGTTTATTTACAGCATAACAGTGTTCATTGTTTTGGCATAACACCCAGTGCTCCATGCAGTACGTGCCCTCCCCTCCCTATTACCCACCACTTGGTTCCTCAACCTCCCACCCCCCCGCCCCTTCAAAACCCTCTGGTTGTTTTTCAGAGTCCATAGTCTCTCATGGTTCATCTCTATTTTTAATTTCTTGAGGAATCTCCACACTGTTCTCCAAAGTGGCTACACCAACTTGCATTCCCACCAACAGTGTAAGAGGGTTCCCCTTTCTCCACATCCTCTCCAACACACGTTGTTCCCTGTCTTGCTAATTTTGGCCATTCTAACTGGTGTAATGTGGTATCCCAATGTGGTTTTAATTTGAATCTTCCTGATGTCTAGTGATGATGAATTTTTTGATGTATTTTTAAAGGCTATTTTCTACATTTTTTTTTTTCAGAATAAGAAACTTTAGAGTCCTTTCACTTCTTTTTAAGCATTATTTCAACCTTAAGTTTTTTTGTTTCTAAGACTTCTGGATTCTGGTTTGTTGTTAGTTTAAGCCATGTGAAACCTGAGGTCAAGATTCTCTCCTCCCTGCCAGGTTAGGGCTTGATTTGGCTACATTCTGCTCTGTATGACTAGCTCGTTCAAGTGGACTCTTGATCACCAGCTAGAATACTCATGGCATGTCTAACAGTGCTTTTGCTTCTTCATGGTTTTGTTCAAAATTGTGATTAGTAACTGCTTCTCATCATCGGAGCATATAAGCACTCAGAACTCTAAGTAATAAAATAATTGATACCAGGCATTGCCCTTAATACAGACTCTCAAAATAGAATGGAATTGCTCATATCTTTGAAAAACATTATATCACTTTCATGACAAGAGGGACAATTGAAGGCTGCTAATTTTTGGGATATAATAACATCCCATATCTTCAAATTATCACTGGTTGTGGCTGGAAATGGAAAAGGGACGGAAGGCAAAGCATCCGAAGATCAAGTGACCATGGCATAGAGATACTAAAACAATAACAATCATCACATTGTTTAGTGTTTATGGAGTGGGATAGCTGATTCTTCTGTCCAAACAGTGTGACCAAACAAGCAAAACACCTAAGGTTTTAAATAAGGATAAGCATCAGAGGGCATCTAGATCACCATAAATAGAATCCTTTCTCTTTATCTTGTGTGTTTATAGGGTGGCTGTGACTGAGAATCAGGCCAAAAGTACATTGTAATTGATTGTCATGTTAAAATGTTAATTAAATGCTGACACCCCCAGTCTTCTCACACTAATATAAAGGCACTGGTTGTGAGGAAGTAACGTGAGGATATTTATTCTATCTCATAAAATTCTTGGAAGAAAGGTATTTCTCACTCACTCTCTCTCTCTCTCTCTCTCTCTCTCTCTCAAATAAATAAATAAAAATTTAAAAATATGGGGGGAGTCAAGATGGCAGGGAAGTAGGAGGAGGCACCATTTCAACCTGTACCCTAAAGTGAGCTGATTACCTACCAAAGAACTCCGACCACCCATGAAATCAGCCTGGGATCAGAATTATACACGTCTGGATCTCTACAGGAGCAGAAGATGCCAGTGGCAGGTAAAGCAGACTGGGAGCGTCGGACTGATATCCGAAGATAAACAAAAGGGGGAGGGAGCCACCAGAGATGACTGATTGGAAAGTAACACCCCAACACGAGAGTGCTCTGCGTCTGGGGACCAGCATTAACTTGGAGTCTGGTTGAAAGCACTCAAAAAACAAACAGCAAAGGATCGCGGGGGGTAATAGTGGGAACCTGGGTGGTTAGGGTCAGGGACCTAAGTCCCCGGACCCAGGACAGCCTCCCCTGGCGCAGAGCCAGAGAGAGTGCAGCGGAGAAATCAGGTCTCCATCCTGAGCCGCCAGTGTGCCTGAATGCCAGCGTGCCCAAGAACGAGTGGGGTCTGGCTCCCGTGAGGGGCTGGGAGCCTGGCCAGACGGCATTCCTGAAACGCGCGTGTCCCACACCCTCCCTTGGGATACGTGTTCATAGGCGCTAGCCTGGAGCTCTGGCATCCCGAAAAACCAGACATTCCCAGCCCGGGACAGCGGGAAAATCTCACTGTGCGATCTCTGCTCGGAACCTCTCTGGCAGTCTGGAGCTGCCTAGACAGCCACCGCTGCCCTGGTTTTGGGTACAACGAGGAGCTCTTGCATCCCCAGGGACAGTGACTCAGAACCGACTCTGCCAGCAGCTTTTGCAAAACAGTCTGAGGCTTCTCTCTGAGAGGGAGGTTGGGGTGCTGTTTGCTCTCCTCTAAACCTCCAAAAACCATCAAAAGCTGTCAAGGCGAGAGAAAGCAGATGAAAGAACATAAAAACCCCCAGAGAACAAAAGCCTGAAAAAAACAGTTTCCTGAAAAAAAAAAGAGCTCACCCCCTTGAGGGGAGCAGGAGGACCTAACTCAGGGAACATCATTGTCTGAAAACCCACGTGTCAGGCCCCTCCCCCAGAAAACCAACCAGGAAGGAAGAAAAAAAAAAAAGACTACAAGAGAACAACCACCACTACTTCATAAATACAACTTTTATTTTTAACTCTTTTTTTTAATTAATTAATTTATTTTTATTTGCTTATTTACAGCATAACAGTGTTCATTGTTTTGGCATCACACCCAGTGCTCCATGCAGTACGTGCCCTCCCTATTACCCACCACCTGGTTCCTCAACCTCCCACCCCACCCCACCCCCTCCCGCCACCCCTTCATAACCCTCTGGTTGTTTTTCAGAGTCCATAGTCTCTCATGGTTCATCTCCCCTTCCAGTTTCCCTCAACTCCCTCTCCTCTCCATCTCCCCATGTCCTCCATGTTATTTGTTATGCTCCACAAATAAGTGAGACCATATGATACTTGACTCTCTCTGCTTGACTTATTTCGCTCAGCATAATTTCTTCCAGTCCTGTCCATGTTGCTACAAAAGTTGGGTATTCGTCCTTTCTGATGGAGGCATAATACTCCATTGTGTATATGGACCACATCTTCCTTATCCATTCATCCGTTGAAGGGCATCTTGGTTCTTTTCACAGTTTGGCGACCGTAGCCATTATTCTGCTTCTTTTTTTTTTTTTTTTATACATACAGATAATTTTTTAACCTATTTACCATCACACTGAGATGTCCAGTACATCAAATTCTTTAATAACCTTCTAACCTGAACTTTTTGATACATACACCTTTGTTTTTCTTTTGCTTTTCTATTTTTTTAATTCTTTTTTAATTTTAACTTAGTTTAGTCTAGTTTATTCTTTTTTAATTTTTATTTTCTACTATACATATAGAGTTAAACTTCAAGATAATCCCCTTTCCCCAATCAATGCTATCCCTATAGGCAAACCAGTTTCTAATCCCCCTGTAACTTAGGAAAGTTGAGTCCCTTAACAAAAACATCAAGATAGATTCAGGAAGAATCAAAATAAACTTCCTCACCCACACTGAGAATTTATAACCACTCTCCCAATTTTTCCTTCTGTCAGTGTTTCTGTGAATTTGTGTTTGTCCTGATAATATATAAATCTTATACTTGGGGTTCTTTCTGATGAGGTTCTTCCCTTTTTTTTGCTTATATATACATATTTTTTTCTCTTGTCCTATAATTTTATCACTCTTTTTGTTTGTCTGTTTTTGTTTGTATACTCCACAAATCCTACCTTGTGGCCCATTTGGGCTGAGTCTTCTCTTTTATCTTCCCTTTTTTTCCTATCTCTCTCTCTCTTTTTTTTTCCTTTTTTCTTTCCCCCGTTTTTTTTTCTTTCTTCTTCTCTATTTCTTTTTCTTTTTCTCTCATTTGGGTGGGGAACCCTGATTGCACAGAAGCGTTCCAGGGTGCACATTGACTGCACCACAATCGATAAGTCCAGCTGCATCTGTTTAGTCATCTCTTACCAAAATGACTAGGAGGAGGAATACCCAACAGACGAAAAATACAGAGGATGGGCCTTCTGCAACAGAACTAATGGCTATCGACATAGACAATATGTCAGAAAAGGAATTCAGACTAACAAATATCCAGGCAATAGCTAGGTTGGAGAAAGCCATGGATGACCAAACAGAATTGATTAGGGCAGAACTGAAAGCCACCAGGGATGATGTTCAAAATGCTCTCAATGAGTTCCAATCCAATCTAAATTCTCTAAAAGCTAGGGTAACTGAGACAGAAGATAGAATTAGTGATCTGGAGGAGAAACAGATAGAGAGAAAGGATCAGGAGGAAGCATGGAACAAACAGCTCAGAAGCCACGAAAACAGAATCAGGGAAATAAACGATGCCATGAAACGTTCCAATGTCAGAATTATTGGAATCCCTGAAGGGGAGGAAAAAGAAAGAAGTCTAGAAGATAGAGTGGAAGAAGTTGTCTATGAAAATTTTCCCAATCTCACGAATGGAAACAACGTTCATGTACTAGAGGCAGAAAGATTTCCTCCCAAGATTTTAGATTCTCGAAAGTCCTCACGGCACCTTATAGTTAGAATGGGGAATTATGTTTCAAGAGAGACCCTCTTAAAAGCAGCTAGGACAAAGAAGCTTCTTACATACAGAGGAAAGCCCATTAGAATAACGTCAGACCTTTCCACAGAGACCTGGCAAGCCAGGAAGGGCTGGCAAAATATATTCAGAGTACTAAATGAGAAGAACATGCAACCAAGAATACTCTATCCAACAAGACTGACATTTAAAATGGAAGGAGAGATAAAGAGTTTCCAAGACCGGGAAGGCTTAAAAGACTATGCAACCACCAAGCCGACACTGCAGGAAATATTAAGGGGGGTCCTATAAAAGAGAAAAAATCCTAAGAATATCATTGAACAGAAATATAGAAACAATCTATAGACAGAAAGACTTCAAAGGCAACACGATGTCAATAAAAACCTATCTCTCAATAATCACTCTCAATGTGAATGGCCTAAATGCGCCCATAAAATGACACAGGGTTGCAGATTGGATAAAACGACAGGACCCATCCATATGTTGTCTACAAGAGACCCATTTTGAACCTAAGGATACACCCAGACTGAAAGTGAAGGGATGGAGAAGCATCTTTCATGCCAATGGGCCTCAAAAGAAGGCCGGAGTAGCGATTCTCATATCAGATAAATTAGATTTTAAACTAAAGACTGTAGTCAGAGATACAGAAGGACACTACATAATTCTTAAAGGGACTATCCGCCAAGACGATCTAACAATTGTGAATATCTATGCCCCCAATATGGGAGCAGCCAATTACATAAGAAAACTATTAATCAAGATAAAGAGTCATATTGATATGAATACAATAATAGTAGGAGATCTTAATACGCCTCTCTCAGAAATAGACAGATCATCGAAGCAGAAAATTAATAAAGAAATAAGAGCATTGAATGAAACATTGGACCAGATGGACCTCATCGACGTACACAGAACATTCCACCCTAAAACAACAGAATACTCATTCTTCTCAAGTGCACATGGAACCTTCTCCAGAATAGACCACATACTGGGTCACAAAGCAGGACTCAACCGATACCAAAAGACTGACATTATTCCCTGCATATTCTCCGATCACAATGCTTTGAAACTGGAGCTCCATCACAAGGAAAAGTTCAGAAGGAACTCAAACACCTGGAAGCTAAAGACCACCTTGCTTAAGAATGCTTGGATCAAATTCTACCAAACTTTCAAAGAAGAAATAACACCAATTCTCCTGAAGCTGTTCCAAAAAATTGAAGCAGAAGGAAAACTTCCAGACTCTTTTTATGAAGCCAGCATTACCCTGATCCCCAAACCAGGCAAAGACCCTACCAAAAAGGAGAATTTCAGACCAATATCCCTGATGAATATGGATGCAAAGATTCTCAACAAGATCCTAGCAAACAGGATCCAGCAGCACATTCAAAAGATTATCCACCATGACCAGGTGGGATTCATCCCTGGGTTGCAAGGTTGATTCAACATTCGCAAATCAATCAGTGTGAGAGAACAAATCAATAAGAGAAGAGAGAAGAACCACATGGTCCTCTCAATTGATGCAGAAAAAGCATTTGACAAAATCCAGCATCCGTTCCTGATGAAAACGCTTCAAAGTATAGGGATAGAGGGAACATTCCTGAACTTCATAAAATCTATCTATGAAAGACCCACAGCAAATATCATCCTCAATGGGAAAAAGCTTGCAGCCTTCCCGTTGAGATCAGGAACACGACAAGGATGCCCACTCTCACCACTCTTGTTCAACATAGTATTAGAAGTTCTAGCAACGACAATCAGACAACAAAGAGAAATAAAAGGTATCCAAATTGGCAAGGAAGAAGTCAAACTCTCTCTCTTCGCAGATGACATGATTCTTTATATGGAAAACCCCAAAGACTCCACCCCCAAACTACTAGAACTCATACAGCAATTCAGTAACGTGGCAGGATACAAAGTCAATGTACAGAAATCAGTGGCTTTCTTATACACTAACAATGAAAATACAGAAAGGGAAATTAGAGAATCGATTCCATTTACTATAGCACCAAGAACCATAAGATACCTGGGCATAAACCTAACCAAAGAAGTAAAGGACCTGTACTCGAGGAACTACAGAACACTCATGAAAGAAATTGAAGAAGACACAAAAAGATGGAAGACTGTTCCATGCTCTTGGATTGGAAGAATAAACATTGTTAAAATGTCTATACTGCCTAGAGCAATCTATACTTTTAATGCCATTCCGATCAAAATTCCACCGGTATTTTTCAAAGAGCTGGAGCAAGTAATCCTAAAATTTGTATGGAGCCAGAAGAGACCCCGAATTGCTAAGGAAATGTTGAAAAACAAAAACAAAACTGGCGGCATCACGTTACCCAATTTCAAGCTTTACTACAAAGCTGTGATCACCAAGACAGCGTGGTACTGGCATAAAAACAGACACATAGACCAGTGGAATAGAGTGGAGAGCCCAGATATGGACCCTCAACTCTATGGTCAAATAATCTTCGACAAAACAGGAAAACATATTCAATGGAAAAAAGACAGTCTCTTCAATAAATGGTGCTGGGAAAACTGGACAGCGATATGTAGAAGAATGAAACTCGACCATTCTCTTACACCGTTCACAAAGATAAACTCGAAATGGATAAAAGACCTCAATGTGAGACAGGAATCTATCAGAATCCTAGAGGAGAACATAGGCAGTAACCTCTTCGATATCAGCCACAGCAACTTCTTTCAAGATATGTCTCCAAAGGCCAAGGAAACAAAAGCAAAAATGAACTTTTGGGACTTCATCAAGATCAAAAGCTTCTGCACAGCAAAGGAAACAGTCAACAAAACAAAGAGGCAACCCACGGAATGGGAGAAGATATTTGTAAATGACAGTACAGACAAAAGGTTGATATCCAGGATCTACAAAGAACTTCTCAAACTCAACACACACAAAACAGATAATCATATCAAAAAATGGGCAGAAGATATGAACAGACACTTCTCCAATGAAGACATACAAATGGCTATCAGACACATGAAAAAATGTTCATCATCACTAGCCATCAGGGAGATTCCAATTAAAACAACATTGAGATACCACCTGACACCAGTTAGAATGGCCAAAATTAGCAAGACAGGAAACAACGTGTGCTGGAGAGGATGTGGAAAAAGGGGAACCCTCTTACACTGTTGGTGGGAATGCAAGTTAGTGCAGCCACTTTGGAGAACAGTGTGGAGATTCCTGAAGAAATTAAAAATAGAGCTTCCCTATGACCCTGCAATTGCACTGCTGGGTATTTACCCCAAAGATACAGATGTAGTGAAAAGAAGGGCCATCTGTACCCCAATGTTTATTGCAGCAATGGCTACGGTCGCCAAACTGTGGAAAGAACCAAGATGCCCTTCAACGGATGAATGGATAAGGAAGATGTGGTCCATATACACAATGGAGTATTATGCCTCCATCAGAAAGGATGAATACCCAACTTTTGTAGCAACATGGACAGGACTGGAAGAAATTATGCTGAGCGAAATAAGTCAAGCAGAGAGAGTCAAGTATCATATGGTCTCACTTATTTGTGGAGCATAACAAATAACATGGAGGACATGGGGAGATGGAGAGGAGAGGGAGTTGAGGGAAACTGGAAGGGGAGATGAACCATAGGAGACTATGGACTCTGAAAAACAACCAGAGGGTTATGAAGGGGCGGCAGGAGGGGGGAGGTGGGAGGTTGAGGAACCAGGTGGTGGGTAATAGGGAGGGCACGTACTGCATGGAGCACTGGGTGTGATGCCAAAACAATGAACACTGTTATGCTGTAAATAAGCAAATAAAAATAAATTTTAAAAAAATTTTAAAAATATATATATTTAAAAAACAAAACAAAAATATATTGCTTTGGGAAGCATGGACATTTTGATAATATGAGAGTTTTATTACAAGCAGGTGCTGAATATATTGAACAGATTTTTGCACTTGTTGAGATAATTATATTATCATAATAGTTTTGTGTTATTGTGATGAATTACATTGATTTTCCCCTTATATTTAGTCGTTCTTACATATTTAGAATGCATCCCACTTGATCACGTTATATTACTTTTTTATGTATTGCTAGATTTTTCTAATATTTTGTTATGACACTTGCATTCATGTTCAAGAGACAAGTTTGTCTGTAATTTTCCTTTTCTTCCTTTGCCAAGGTTATGTTGGACTCAAAAAACAAGTTGGGATGTATTTTTTTTTTTTTTTTTGCTGTTGAGTTGTATGAGTTCTTCACATAATTTTGGAATTAACACCTTATCAGACATATGATTTGCAAATATTTTCTTCCATTCAGTAGGTTGCCTTTCATTGTGTTGATAGTTTCGTTTGCTGTGCAGATGTTTTTTAGTTTGATGTATATTCTTATTTTTGTTGCCTTTTCTTTGGTGTCAAATACCAAAAAATTATCACTAAGACCAATGCCCAAGAGCTTATCATGAGGAGTTTTGTGGATTCACATCTTATGTCTAAGTCTTATTTGAGTTAATTTTTGCATATGGTGTAAGATAATGATCCAGTTTCATTCTTTTGTGTGTAGCTTCCCAGTTTTCCCAATGCTGTATATTGAAGAAACTGTCCCTTCCCCATCTTTTGGTCTTGGCTCCTTTATCATAAATTAACTGGTCATATATACATGGATTAGTTTCCAGACTTTCTCTTCTGTTCCACTGACCTGCATCTGTTTTTATGCCAATCATAGCTTTGTAACAGTTTGATATCATGAAATGTGAGGCCTCCAGGTTTGTTCTTTCTCAAGATTTCTTTGGCTATTCAAGATCTAATTTTAAGATTCTTTCTTCTACTACTGTGAAAAATGTTATTGGGATTACATTAAACCTATACATTGCTTCTGCTTCAGATTCTGTGTCCCTCTCCCTCCTGCTCACTCTCTCACACTCAAATAAATAAAAAATATTTTAAAATATATATTTATAAAACAAAAAAATATTGCTTTGGCAAGCATGGACATTTTCTTTTTTTTTTATTTGTTTATTTTCAGCGTAACAGTGTTCATTGTTTTTTCACCACACTCAGTGCTCCTTGCAATACGTGCCCTCCCTATTACCCACCACCTGGTTCCTCAACCTACCACCCCCTCCCCTTCAAAACCCTCTGGCTGTTTTTCAGAGTCCATAGTCTCTCATGGTTCATCTCCCCTTCCAGTTTGACATTTTCTTTTTTTTTTATTTTAATTCTTTTTTTTTAAATTTATTTTCAGCGTAACCGTATTCATTGTTTTTGCACCACACCCAGTGATCCATGCAATACGTGCTCTCCCTAATACCCACCACCTGGTTCCCCAGCCTCCACCCCCTGCCCCTTCAAAATCCTCAGGTTGTTTTTCAGAGAACATAGTCTTTCATGGTTCATCTCCCTTCCAATATCCCTCAACTCCCACCTCCTCTCCATCTCCCCATGTCCTCCATGTTCTTTGTTATGCTCCACAAAGAAGTGAAACCATATGATACTTGACTCTCTCTGCTTGACTCATTTCACTCAGCATAATCTCTTCTAGTCCCATCCATGTTGCTACAAAAGTTGGGTATTCATCTTTTCTGATGGAGGCATAATACTCCATCATGTATATGGACCACATCTTCCTTATCCATTCGTCCGTTGAAGGGCATCTTGGTTCTTTCCACGTTTGGTGACCATGGCCATTGCTGCTATAAACATTGGGGTACAGATGGCTCTTCTTTTCACTACATCTGTATCTTTGGGGTAAATGCCCACTAGTGCAATTGCAGGGTAATAGGGAAACTCTATTTTTAATTTCTTTAGGAATCTCCACCCTGTTCTCTGAAGTGGTTGCACCAACTTGCATTCCCACCAACAGTGTAAGAGGGTTTAATTTCTTGAGGAATCTCCACACTGTTCTCCAAAGTGGCTCCATCAACTTGCATTCCCACCAGAAGTGTAAGAGATTTTTTTTAAAATCACAAATTAATGTTGAATTTTGTCAAATGCCTTTTCTGCATCTATTGACATGATTGTGTGATTTTATACTTTATTTTATTAATGTTGTATGTCACGTTGATTGATTTTTGAATGTTGAATCATTCTTGTCTCCCTGGAATAAATCCCACTTTGATCATGGTGTATGATCCATTTAATGTATTGTTGAATTCACTTTGCTAATGTATTGTTGAATTCACTTTGCTAATAGAATGGGTATATGATCAAGGCAGTATGATACTGACACAGAAATAGACACATAGATCAATAGAACAGAATAGAAAATCCAGAAATGGACCCATAAATATATGGGTTTTGACAAAGCAGGAAAGAATATCCAACAGGGGGAAAAAAAAAGATGATCTCTTCACAAATGGTACTAGGAAAACCAGACAGCAACATGCAGAAGAATGGAACTGGACCACTTACTTACACCATACAGAAAATTAAATTTAAAACGAATGAAAGATCTAACTGTGAGACAGGAAAACATCAAAATTCTAGAGAAGAACATAGTAACCTCTTTGACATCAACCTTAGCAACTTCTTACTAGATATGTCTCCTGAGGCAAAGGAAACAAAAGCAAAGGTAAACTATTGGGACCTTATCAAAATAAAAATCTTATGCACAGTGAAGTAAACAATCAACAAAACTAAAGGCAACCTATACAATGAGAGGATATGTTTGCAAACAGTGTATCTGATAAAGGGTTAGTATCCAAAATATATAAAGAACTTAAAAAATTCAACAAATAGTTATTTGTTGATAATCCAGTTATTTGTTGAATTAACAAATAATCCAATTAAAAATTGGCAAAACAATGAACACTGTTATGCTGTAAATAAACAAATAAAAAACAAAAAAAAATGGCAAAAGACAGGAATAAACATTTTTCCAAAGAAGATATCCAGATGGCCAGAAAACACATGAAAAGATACTCAACATCATTCATCATAAGTACAAATCAAAACTGCAATGAGATATCACCTCACACTAGTCTGAATGGCTAAAATTAACAACACAAGAAAGAGCATGTGTTTTATTATGTGTTGGCTAATTGAACATGATTTTTTTAAAAAGATGCAGAGAAAGGGGAACCCTCTTGCATTGTTAGTAGGAATGCAAACTGGTGCAGCCACTATGGAAAACAGCATGAAGGTTCCTCAAAAAGTTAAAAATAGAACTATTCAGTGATCCAGCAATTGCACTACTAAGTATCTACCTAAAGGATGCAAAAATACTTATTCAAATGGACATATGCACCTCAATATTTATAGCGGCGTAATCAACAATAGCCAAATTATGGAAAGAGCCCAAATGTCTATAGACTGATGAATGGATAAAGAAAATGTGGTGTATATATATTCAGTGGAATATTACTCAGCCTTAAAAAATGAAGTCTTGCCATTTGCAATGACATTGTTGGAGCTAGAAAGTATTATGTGAAATAAGTCAGTCAAAGAAAGACAGATACCATATGAATTCACTTATATATAGAATTTAAGAAATAAAACAAATGAGCATAGCAGGGGGAGAAAAGAAAGGCAAACCAGGAAACAGACTCTTAACTATAGAGGACACACTGATGGTCTCCAGAGGAGAGATGGGCAGGGGAATGGATGACATAGGTGATGGGGATTGAGGAGGGCACTTGTTGTGATGAGCACCAGGTGTTTTATCTAAATGTTGAATCACTAAATTCTACATGTGAAACTGATATTATACTGTATGTTAACTAGCAGGACTTTAAATAAAAACTTGAGAAAAAATTAAAGCACTGGGTGTTATAATGCAACTAATGAGTCATTGAGCATTACACCAAAAACTAAAGATATATTGGTAAGAAAAACTTTTAATTAAAAATAAATTAAAAAACAATAAGCCATAGGTCAAGGAAAATAATCAAAGGAAATTTAGAAAATACTTCCAACTGACAACACATTCAAAATGAGAATGGGACATATTAAAGTTTGTAAGATAAACCAACAGGATAGCTTTAGAAGGAAATTTACAGCACTAAATGCCTGTATTAGGAAAGAATGAAGGTCTCATATCAGTCACCTAAAATTTCACCTTACAAAACTAGAAAGAGAAGAGCAAATTAAGCTCAAAGTAGTGAAATATAGTAAGTATACAATAAACAATAAAACAATAAAAAGAAAAGCAGAAATCAGTGAAATAAAAAAATAGAAAAACAATATGTGATAGCAATAACACCAAAAGTTGGTTATTTGAAAAAAAATTATAAAATTGATAAACAAGACTGATTAAGAAAAAGAAAGAAAAGGCACCCATACTATTACCAAGAATAAGGGAAAGAAGGGCAGCGTTACAAAAGCATATAAGGAAATCTTTGGTGAATTTTGAGGGTGACGGATGTTTGTGATCTTGAGTGTAGTGATAGCTTCACAGGTGTACATCATAATACATTAAGTTGAATCCTTAAAAACTGTATGTCAGTTACATCCCAATAAAACTGTATGTGAAACAAAGAAATAAGAAAGAAGCAGGAGTCCCTTTGAACAACAGAGATATTTCCATTGAGATCTTTCCCTAATTATCTTAATTGAAATAACCTTCACACCAGAGAAAACTTTCCACACAAGTCTATTTCACAGAAAAATTTAACATGGAAAGACATTTTTCTTCATTTTTTCAGAGCATTTTCCTTCAGAAGATTAAGTTTTTCCACCCAGTCACAATCTAAAGGATGGGAGACCACAGTGACATCTTCTCTATTCCAATGTGTCCCGAAGGGATGATTCTTTATAGCTGGTGTTTCATTATCTACAACACTTTTTTTAAAAAATATTTTATTTATTTGACAGAGAGAAATCACAACCAGGCAGAGAGGCAGGCAGAGAGAGAGGAGGAAGCAGGCTCCCCGCGGAGCAGAGAGCCTGATGTGGAGCTCCATCCCAGGACCCTGGATCATGACCTGAGCCGAAGGCAGAGGCTTTATCCCACTGAGCCACCCAGGCGGTTCTTCCATCTGTGTTGGAAAATTTTGGCAGTATATTCTTGCCTTGTTATATCCTATCAGTTACCTATAACAAACAATTCCCAGCATAGGTGTAGTTGTTTATTTTCAGTTGATTCAGTTACATGTGTTGCTCTGAATCAGTTAATCCAAGTGTACTCAACCTCAGTTGCACGTCAGAATCACTTGCCAGAAGTTTTGTAGTTTTTTAGATTTGGGGAAACTGGAAGAAGCATTTAACTAGTCATCTACTCCATTAAGTAAGCCAGCATTCTGCATTTCCCTATCTTAAACTTTGTAGCTAACTTGAGATTTTGTAACTCATCCTGATGAACAGAATGATGAGCAGGTTTCCCAGCACCATGGTCAGGTACATGCCCAGGAACAGGACAAAGAACACTCCCTGCTGCTCTGGCCAGATGGGGAGCCCCAGGAGGAGGAACTCAGACATGCTGCTCTGGTTCTCCCTCCTCATTCCCCTCTTCTGTCTACTGGGGGTGAAGGGATAGGGAAATGTCAGAGACTTTGGAAGTTGATAATAGCCACAATGGGGTTTCTTATTTTCTCTTGAAAACAAAACTAAACTAAACTAAAACAAAAACAAAAAAACTGCCTGGATTTCTGTCATCCACTAGTGTCACCAAAGCACAAGACTGATCCTCAATGTCCCAAATGATTCCTTTTGGTGGAAATGAAAGCAAAATTATTATTTTTTTTAGAGAGGGAGGGAGGAGAGGGACAGAGAAAGAGGGAAATAGAATCTCAAACAGGGGGCGCCTGGGTGGCTCAGTGGATTAAGCCACTGCCTTCGGCTCGGGTCATGATCTCAGGGTCCTGGGATCGAGCCCCGCACTGGGCTCTCTGCTCTGCAGGGAGCCTGCTTCCTCCTCTCTCTCTGCCTGCCTCTCTGCCTACTTGTGATCTCTCTCTCTGTCAAATAAATACATAAAATCTTTAAAAAAAAAAAAGAATCTCAAACAGGCTCCATGTCCAGCAAGGAACCTGACACAGGGCTCCATCCCACAACCCTGAGATCATGACCTGAGCTGAAATCAACAATCAGTTGCTTAACGGACCGAGCCACCCAGGCCCACCAAGGGAAAAATCATTCTTATTTGTTTTTAACCAACCATGTTCCTGGCATTGTGCTACCAGCTGGAGATACAAGAATAAATAGGACACACAGGGCATCTTTCCCCCGGATGCTGATCCTCAACAGAACACCTGACAGAGGCCAGACTGAAGGTATGGGTCTATAGCCAGATGGTTCATGTTGAGATCCCAGCTCTACCACTTGCTGGCTGTATGATTTATGGAGCTAAATCTCTCTTGGCCACATGTGATGCTTCTGTAATGTAAAGATATCAATATCACACATTCATAGAGGTTAATAAGAGAACTCTAATTCCATGCACATTAGTCTCCAAGTACCATACTATATAAAATAAACACATGAAGTTTTATAGATTATTCTTATGACAAGATAAGTATCCAAATAAAACCAGGATCAAATTCAAGGATTTCTTGAAATAACATTATGAGATGGTCAACGTGAAGAACCAAGTAGCTGTCTGAGTGTGCACACCCTCAGAGGAGTCTCGAGTTCATTTCCTATCATAGGGGTAAATTCCCTGGTGGAACTTGACTTAATGCATGTTCAATTTTTTTGTGAAAAATAAATCTTACTTTAGTTCTTCATCTCTCTCCATCTGTGTCTGGTGCTTGAAGCTGGTTCAGGTCTCAGTTTTCATGGGCAGGAAGATACCTGAGACCCAAGAACTGGGATCTGGGATGTGAGAAATACTGAAGGACTGGAGGTGTCTGTCCGGTTTCACAGTTACATGATTTACCATCACTGTTTCCTCGTATCTTCCTAGATCTTCACACTTAGAATAATTGACACTTAAAGAACACTGTGTCAGACAAATATGTTTTTGCACTATTGCCTTACTAAATATTTTTTCACAGTCCTACTTCACCACACACATATTCAGGAGGAGTGAGAAACCAGGATGATCACATAGTTAATAACTGCTATAGTCACAATTCTCTCTCATGTGTTTTTTAAAAAATTTATTGGAATCTCTGTTCCTATAACTGTACTCTTCCTTTCTCTCTTTAATTAGACAAAAGAGTCAAGATGTTAAAAAATATTTTTTCAGGATTTGAAGGAGTCCTGCTCAGATAACTGTGGCCAATGATTCCTACAGCCTTTTAGTTTGTAAAATACTTTCATGTTTCTTCAATTTCTCTCAATCCATCAATGTTTATTTTGTGTCTAAGAAATAGAGAAGACAGTGAGGGTTTTTTCTCTTTCATTTTATTAATAGGAGTAGGGAAATCGCTTACACAATGTCACATAGATATGCCATAGTAAAGACTGCTCTCAAGAGTAGATTTTCTCAAAATCTTTTTGCTAGGGAAAGAATTTACTGGAGGGGCTGGAATATAAGCCTCGACATTTGTTTGTTGTTTGTTTTCTGTGTTTTGTTTGTTGTAACACAAGTGCCTGACTTAAGCTTTGTTGAAGCATCAATTTCTGAGGCATAAGCTACCTTGAATAAATACTTGGCCAATACATGACCAGATAAACAGCTAAACCACTTCTCCCCACAGAGGTTTCTTTGATTTCAACATCTTGCTTGATTTCTATAATGGACCATTTGGACAACTTATCTCTTCTCTTCCCTGTACTTTATATTTATGCTCTCATGCTTTAAATTTGCCAATAATGCACAGGTCGTCAAAACTCTAGACCCTCACTCTCAGCCACAATAAAAGTAGAACCCCAGGCCTGCACTCTTTCTCTCTACTATGACCTCATTGTGTAGCCTCACATGTGCTATGTAATTTCCAGGCCTTGTAAATAATAAAGCTCTATATTTCAAATATTCCCAATGGTTGCTGCTGAAAACCATCTTTCAAGCAAAACAAAACCCACAAGGGCCAGCCCAACCACAACACTTGGGTATTGATAGCCTGAGACTGATACAAAACAGGAGTGCAACTACAGTCAACTGTTAATATACTCATATGATTGGTAGAGGAACTTAACATTCACATTGTTGTATGTCTGACAGTAAATGCTTGTTCCAGACCAGGAAGTTGCTGGGTGCCACTGGCTGGCCTGGTTCAGGGGGCATGAGGAGGAGACAGGTAGTTTACCCTTCTGCCGAGGTCTGGCTTCTCACTGAAAGCTTCCAGCTCAGACTTAACCCAGGATCTCAAACATCTCCTGCAGGAGACCCAGAGCACCTAAAGGAACCACAGAGCTACAATTTGAAGGGAAGGGAACAATACAGATAAGGTTCTTTGGCTGAATCAGCACAATGCATGAAAGAAGTGGGTGGGAAATCCTCAGTATTGAAGAGGGGAAGCTTTGCCTGGAACTTGGGAGAAAGCCTATGGATGGGCTTAACTTTCCTGTCCTCTTACCAGAGGTAAGTTACCAGAGGTAACTTCCTGAGCAGTCAGGAAGTAGAGAGTCAGGTGTCTCAGCCGCCATGAACCTATAATTTATTACGTGTTTATGATGTGCCTAGTACTTGTTGAGCAGCTTACAGAGAGTACCTTACAGCAATGTAAGCAGCATCAGAGAGGCCACACCCAAGAACACAAAACTATTAAGTAGGAAAAAGATAAAGATTTGACTGTAAATTTTTGTGATACCAGAAATGAGCATTTAGTTTCTGAACTGTGTTACCAAAATTGAAGAGGAGTGTCAAAAATCACGGGCTTGAGGTCTTTTATCCATTCTGAGTTTATCTTTGTGTATGGTGTAAGAGAATGGTTGTGTTTCATTCCTCTACATATAGCTGTCCAGTTTTCCCAGCACCATTTATTGAAGAGACTGTCTTTTTTCCATTGAATATTTTTTCCTATTTTGTCGAAGATTATTTGACCATAGAGTTGAGGGTCCATATCTGGGCTCTCTACTCTGTTCCACTGGTCAATGTGTCTGTTTTTATGCCAGTACCACGCTGTCTTGGTGATCACAGCTTTGTAGTAAAGCTTGAAATCGGGTAACGTGATGCTGCCAGTTTTGTTTTTGTTTTTCAACATTTCCTTAGCAATTCAGGGTCTCTTCTGATTCCATACAAATTTTAGGATTATTTGCTCCAGCTCTTTGAAAAATACCAGTAGAATTTTGATCGGAATGGCATTAAAAGTATAGATTGCTCTAGGCAGTATAGACATTTTAACAATATTTATTCTTCCGATCCAAGAGTATGGAACGGTCTTGCATCTTTTTGTGTCTTCTTCAATTTCTTTCATGAGTGTTCTGTAGTTCCTCGAGTACAGATCCTTTACCTCTCTGATTAGGTTTATTCCCAGGTATCTTATGGTTCTTGATGCTATAGTAAATGGAATCGATTCTCTAATTTCCCTTTCTGTATTTTCATTGTTAGTGTATAAGAAAGCCACTAATTTCTGTACATTGACTTTGTATCCTGCCACGTTACTGAATTGCTGTATGAGTTCTAGTAGTTTGGGGGTGGAGTCTTTGGGGTTTTCCATATAAAGAATCATGTCATCTGCGAAGAGAGAGAGTTTGACTTCTTCATTGCCAATTTCAATACCTTTTATTTCTCTTTGTTGTCTGATGTGAGACAGGAATCCATCAGAATCCTAGAGGAGGAACATATGCAGTAACCTCTTCGGTATCAGCCACAGCAACTTCTTTCAAGATATGTCTCCAAAGGCAAAGGAAACAAAAGCAAAAATGAACTTTTGGGACTTCATCAAGATCCAAAGCTTCTGCACAGCAAAGGAAACACTCAACAAAACAAAAAGGCAACCCACAGAATGGGAGAAGATATTTGCAAATGACAGTACAGACAAAAGGTTGATATCCAGGATCTATAAAGAACTCCTCAAACTCAACACACACAAAACAGATAATCATATCAAAAAATGGGCAGAAGATATGAACAGACACTTCTCCAATGAAGACATACAAATAGCTATCAGACACATGAAAAGATGTTCATCATCACTAGCCATCAGGGAGATTCAAATTAAAACCACATTGAGATACCACCTGACACCAGTTAGAATGACCAAAATTAGCAAGACAGGAAACAACGTGTGTTGGAGAGGATGTGGAGAAAGGGGAACCCTCTTACACTGTTGGTGGGAATGCAAGTTAGTGCAGCCACTTTGGAGAACAGTGTGGAGATTCCTCAAGAAATTAAAAATAGAGCTTCCCTATGACCCTGCAATTGCACTGCTGGTTATTTGCCCCAAAGATACAGATGTAGTGAAAAGAAGGGCCATCTGTACCCCAATGTTTATTGCAGCAATGGCTACAGTCGCCAAACTGTGGAAAGAACCAAGATGCCCTTCAATGGATGAATGGATAAGGAAGATGTGGTCCGTATACATGATGGAGTATTATGCCTCCATCAGAAAGGATGAATACCCAACTTTTGTAGCAACATGGACGGGACTGGAAGAGATGATGCTGAGTGAAATAAGTCAAGCAGAGAGAGTCAAGTATCATATGGTTTCACTTATTTGTGGAGCATAACAAAGAACATGGAGGACTTTGGAAGATGGAGAGGAGAAGTAAGTTGAGGGAAATGGAAGGGTATGTGAACCATGAGAGACTATGGACTCTGAAAAAGAACCTTAGGGTTTTGAAGGGGCTAGGGGTGGGAGGTTGGGGAAACCAGGTGTTGGGTAATAGGGAGGGCACGTATTGCATGAAGCACTGTGTGTTGTGCAAAAACAATAAATAGTGTTATGCTGAAAAAAAATATTGGGCTTGCAGTGGCCCTCCTACTGTATGGAATCAGTGAAAAATGTCTCCTACCAAATTGGGTTTCCTGGTGGGTTCTGGCCACAGGCAAGTGAAGAGTCAGAATATGAGAATGTTAAACACAGACACACGAATGTTTTTATCTTGGTTTTAAGTCTCTATTCTACACATCTTCTATGTAAAGGAAGTTAGGAGGTGAGTCTGTTGTACACAAAAGCACTCATACACTATCACAGACACATACTTGCCAAAGGGTGGTTTATAGACTTCTCCAGCTTATACTCAAACTAGGTAAATACAGTTAGTGTGTGAATCAGCTCCACACACATCTGTGCAAAACTCACAAACAAAATACACCCTTACATTTATGAACAGCTGCACACACAGAACTATCAAGCACCCAATAGCCCATCCATTATAGTCACAGGCAGTCACTATATTCAAATTACAAGCAATGTACAAGGTCTTACATACAAGCAACATAAATGCAAATAAAATAGGCATGCATGTGGCTAAGAGTAAATTTCCAGCCTTCTCTGACTTACGTATATCCTAGATGAAGACATTCAGTGTGGAAGTCAGTTATATACACATAAAGTCATACAACACACACACACAGAACTATGGAGATTTCGGGGCCCCTTCTGATCTATACCACTGCTATGAGTTCATATACTCTCTGCTTTGCACTGTTACCTGAATCCTTACTTTCTGTCCAAAAGACCCGGGATCCAAGGAAAAACAGCAAACCTTGGTGGCCCACGGACTTTTACAGACATTCGTATCTGTTTACCAGCCTCAAAACAATGTGCAAGAAGATCTCCTTTTATACATCAGAAAGTTAAAAAAAAAGAAAGAAAGAAAGAAAGAAAGAAAGAAAGAAAGAAAGAAAGAAAGAAAGAAAAGAAAGGAACCCCGAGGAAACAGCCCCAACTTCCCGAGTAGAGAAGCCATCATCTTGGGCTAATTGTTCAGTTTCCTCCTGGCCCCTTGGGAAGGAGCACATATAGGTTCCAGGGGCTGAGATACACACAAGTGAAGTCACAGGAGAAAGTGTCTGTAATGTCAGTGATATTTTGGGCAGAGCAGGTCTCCAGATGGGAGGCACAAGCTTCCTTGGTTGCCCTTGGCCTGTGCCTCATGAGTTCATATTCTCTGGACAGTAGTGCATGGCTCAGGCAGTATTAGGATCTCAGCAGTCTTCTGCAGGCTCCACAGCACCTACATAGGCCTCTATTACAGCACAAAGGCTCTTAAAACATACAGGTCCCCTCACTGCTCTGTGAAGTCCGGTAGGGTAGGGTCTGTCCCTTGTTCAAGAGTAGGGGGATTGAGTCTATATATTTTGGGGGCAAGGGAAGATTCTGGGCTCTTTTTCTTACTAATAGGGCATACCTGAGCAAATTACCAAAAACCTCTGTGTCTCAGATTCTTCAAAGTGTAAATAATAATAGTACTTTTTGTGTGAGTTTTAGGGATAGTGAAATGAGCACATTATGAAAGTTTAATAAATGTTAGGGTTTCTTATCAATGTCCTTGTATCACTAGAGATCAGCCACAACACACAATAGGTAATTGGTAACTACTGGATGACTTCACTTACTCATTCACTCAATTGCTTAACAAATAAATCATTAAGGCTCTTTAAAAAGACCCTGGTACATGCTCTGGAACAGAGCAGTGATATCAGCAACAACGAAAGAAAGAAAGAAAGAAAGAAAGAAAGAAAGAAAGAAAGAAAGAAAGAAAGAAAGAAAAGAAAAGAAAAGAAAAGAAAACTGCTATGAAAAAAGGAGCGTGAGGAGTGGGGTCAGGAATGCCAGAATGTGGGGCACCTGGGTGACTCAGTTAAGTGTCTGCCTTCAGGTCATGATTTCAAGGTTTTAGTATTAAGTCCTGCCTCGGGCTCCTTGCTCAGCAGGGAGTCTGATTGTCCCTCTCCATCTCAGTTTGCCCCTCTCCCCTACTCGGACTCTCTTTCTCTCTCTCTCTCTCAAAAAATTAAATAAATCATCTTTAAAAAAATTAATCATACCCATGACTACATGGGGATCAACTTGGGTTTTTTTTTCTTTTTTAACTTGCATGCACAGATCTTAGAAAATTGCCTAGCTTATAGTAGTCATGGTAAATAATTTTGTGAGCATGAATTATGAATTCATGTATTTATCTTTTCCTTCTTAGAAGGAAAGTTTCAGTTTAGGAACAAGACAACACTCATTTTCCCAAATTAAAACTAATCAGGCAGATAGTGGCTATTCTTTCCACAAAAATCCAACTTACAGTGGAAAATTAAAATCTTCCTAGAATGGAGAAATGAGGTAACTTGATGGACTCCACTGGGATTCCCCTATTAATTTCTTGTCATAGGCAAAATCAAATGTAAGTTTATTTAAGTTTTAGGAAACCATCAAAAACACTTTATTCTAGCTACTGCACTAAGAAGGTAGGCCTTCTGGACTTTCTAAAACTAAACATTAGAAACTTTACTGAATATTTGTAATTTTGGAAAACAATAGGCAAGAAACAGGAAATAAGGAGCTGAATTATATCTCATTTACTTCAATAGATAGGAACTGTGGGTTATAATTAAAAGCCAAATATGACCAAATTGAAATGGGTTAGGTCCTATAACATAACCACTCATTTAAAGGGCAGTTGGGAGGATACAGGAGACATGGATAGTCAACACACAATTTTTCAAGATCTCTGACAAGGTCAGTGGGTGAAGTAATACAATTAGGTGATTCTCACTTGGTGAAAAGGATATTGTTTCTGAAAAGAATCCCCAGAGCCAATTTCATGTCTCTGTTCCTTAGGCTGTAGATAAAGGGATTCAACATGGGAGTGACCACTGTATACATCAGTGAGGCAATCATGTCTTTGTCATTAGAGCTGTCCGATGAGGTGGAAAAGTACAGTGCCATAACTGTTCCATAGAATAGAGATACCACAGAGAGGTGGGAGCCACAGGTGGACAAGGCTTTGCAGATACCTTTGGTAGAGGGGGCTTTCAGAATAGAGGCCCCAATGTGGCCATAAGAGACCAAGATACCACTCATTGGAAAAATGACAACCACAGCCCCTGCAGTAAATATGGCCAGCTCATTAAGAGAGGTGTTGGAGCAGGACAGCTTGAGTAGGATGCGGAGGCTACAGAAAAAGTGGGGAATGATGTTGTCAGCACAGAAAGACACTTGAGTCAGGAGGAGGGTGTGCAAGAGGGCACTGCCGCAGGAGAGAATCCAGGAGCCAGCCACCAGCAGCACACACAGGTCCTCCTTCATGATGGTTGTATAGTGCAGAGGGTGACAAATGGCCACATACCTGTCATATGCCATCACTGCAAGAAGGATATTATCAACACAACCAAAGAGTAGATAAAAATACATCTGTGAAATACATCCTGGGTAGGAAATGGATAAGTGCTGAGTCTGCATGTTTCTCAGCATCTTTGGGACAGTGACAGATGAGAAAGAGATGTCAGTGAAGGCCAAGTTGCTGAGGAAGAAGTACATGGGGGTTTGGAGGCGAGAGTCCAGCCTGATGAGCAGGATGATGAGCAGGTTCCCCAGCACTGTGGTCAGGTACATGCCCAGGAACAGGATGAAGAACACTTCCTGCTGCTCTGGCCGGATGGGGAGTCCCAGGAGGAGGAACTCAGACACGCTGCTCTGGTTTTCCCTACTCATGCTGCTTTTCTCTCCTGGGGGAATAAAAAGAAATGGGAAATGTCAGGCACTTAGAAATACTAAGCATAGCAATTACCGTGTGGTCACACTTCTCCAAGTGACTGTGTCAGCGTTCAGACAAGTATCACCTCACACTCATCCAGTCTGGAGGGAGGGATGCAATGAGACTTGTCTGTATCCTGACATAATCACTTGGAGAAAGAATGCGACATCAAACTCTTCAATGGGTATAAGCAGGTCATTCTTTTTTGCTGTTGTTTTTTTACACATATAGAGACACTGTGGTAGACACTAGAGAGAAAGTCATAGATAAGACACAGTCCCTTCCTCTGGGGAGTCCACCTTCCAGTGAGCAGCCTCACAGTCCTGATGAAGAGCATGGCTCTGCAGCCAGACTGCTCATGAGCTTGTGTCTGGTTCTTGCTTCTCCCGATTGCTGCTCACCCTGTCCATCTGTCTGTCTTTCTCTCACACATATGCATGCTTGCCACTTACAGCACTGAGAAGGTTAAAGAAATGTTACATGTACAAAATAAGTCCTTAATACATAAGCTCACTTCATACCATTAGGATAAATATTATCAAGAATAAATGAAACAAGATGGGATTGGGAGGGAGACAAACCATAAATGACTCTTAATCTCACAAAACAAACTGGGGGTTGCTGGGGGGAGGTGGGATTGGGAGAGGGGGAGCGGGCTATGGACATTGGGGAGGGGAGGCGAACCATAAGAGACTATGGACTCTGAAAAACAACCTGAGGGTTTTGAAGGGTCAGGGGTGGGAGGTTGGGGGAACAGGTGGTGGGTAATGGGGAGGGCACGTTTTGCATGGAGCACTGGGTGTTGTGCAAAAAGAATGAATACTGTTACGCTGAAAAAAAATAAATAAAATAAAAATATTTAAATGCTAAAAAAAAAAAGAAAGAAAAAGAAAAAAAGAAAAGGAGAGGAAAGGGAAGGGAAAGGAAAGGAAAGAGGGAAGGAAAGAGGGAAGGAAGGAAGAAAACAAGTGTTGATGAAGATGTGAAGAAATTGGAACACTTGCTGGTGGGAATGTAAAATGGTGCAGTCACAATGAAAAACACTATGGCAGTTCCTAAAAAAATTAAAAATAGAATTACCATATAACCCAGAAGTTCCACTTCTGGGTATATATCCAAAATAATTGCAATCAGGTTCTTAAACAGATATTTTGACACCCATGTTCAAAGCAGAATTATTCATAACAACCAAAAGATGGAAACAACCTGTGTCCATTGACAAATGAATGGATAAACATAATGTGGTATATACACACAGTGGAATGGAAAGAAGGAAGTCCTGGCACATGCCTCAATGTGGATGAACCTTGAAGACATGCTGAGTAAAATAAGCCAGTTACCAAATTATAAATACTGTATGATTCCACTCACATGAGATCCTAGAATAGTCAAATTCATAGAGACAAAAAGTAGAATAGCAGTGACCAGCAGTTAGAGGGAAGGGAAATGAGAAGTTATTGTTCAATGTATACAGTTTTGGCTTGGAAAAATAATAAAAGTTCTGGAAGTAGATGGTGGTGATGGTGTGAATGCACTTAAAGGCACAGAACTGTATACTTAAAAATGATTTAAATGGCAATTTTTATGTTCTATATTTCACCACAATAAAAACGTTTTAAGTTAGAAAATATATAAATAAGAGTTAATTGACTCTAGGGGTAGAGTCAATGAGTTATTGACTCTAGGGGTACCTGGCTGGCTCAGTTGATGGAACATGCCACTCTTGATCTCAGTCAAACCCTATGGTGGGTATAGACATATAGGCATTACTTAAAAATAAAATCTTTTGGAGGACCTGGGAATGGCATACTCAGTTAAGCATCTGACTCTTGGTTTCAGCTCAAGTCATGATCTCAGGGTCCTGGGATAGAGCCCTGCATCAGGCTCTGAGCTCAGCAAGGAATATGCTTGGGATTCTCTCTCTCCCTCTCCCTCTGCCTTTTTCCCAGCTTGTATTCTCTCCCTCTCTCTCTGTCTCTCCAAAATAAATAAATAAATCTTTTTTTAAAATCCTAATAATTTTTTTATTTTGTTATTCTTGCCTTTTTTTTATTGTGTTATGCTAGTCACCATACAGTACATCATTAGTTTTTGATGTAGTGTTCTATGATTCATTGTCTGCATAATAACACCCAGTGCTCCATGCAATACTTGCCCTCATTAAAACCCATCACCGGGCTAACCCATTCCCCCACCCCCTCCCCTATGAAACCCTCAGTTTGTTTCTCAGAGTCCATAGTTTCTCATGGTTCATTTCCCCCTCTGATTCCCTACCCCTTCATTTTTCCCTTCCTTCTTCTAACATCCTCCATGCTATTCCTTATGTTCCACAAACAAGGGAAACCATATGATTACTGAATTTCTCTGCTTGACTTATTTCACTTAGCATAACTCCTTCAGTCCCATCCATGTTGATGCAAATGTTGAATATTCATCTTTTCTGATGGCTGAGTAATATTCCATTGTATATATGGACCACATCTTTATCCTTTCATCTGTTGAAGGGCATCTTGGCTCTTTCCACAGTTTGGCTATTGTGGCCATTGCTGCTATGAACATTGGGGTACATATGGCCCTTCTTTTCACTACATCTGTATCTTTGGGGTAAATACCCAGTAGTGCAATTGCTGGGTCATAGGTTAGCTCTAGTTTTAATTTTTTGAGGAACATCCACACTTTTTTTCAAAGTTGCTGTACCAGCTTGCATTCCCACCAACTGTGGAAGACTGTTCACCTTTCCCCACATCCTGTCCAACATTTGTTGTTTCTTGCCTTGTCAATTTTTGCCATTCTAACTGGTGTAAGGTGGTATCTCAATGTGGTTTTGATTTTAATTTTGCTGATGGCTAATGATGATGAATATTTTTTCATGTCTATTAGCCATTTGTATATCTTCTTTTATTTATTTGACACAAAGAAGAAGAGAGCACAAGCAGTGGGAGTGGCAGACAGAAGCAGAGGGAGAAGCCAGCTCCCTGCTAAGCAGGAACCCAATGCAGGACTGGATCCCAGGACACTGGAATCATGACCTGAGCCAAAGGCAGTTGCTTAACTGACTGAGTCACCCTGGCACCCCTAAAAAAATTCTTTAAAAAAATAAATGAGTAAAGAGCATATTCAAAAGGAAGGTGACTAAAGAGGACACATGATGTGATGAGTACTGAGTGTTATAGTCAACTAATGAACCATTGAATATTATATCAAAAACTAATGATGTACTATACCTTTGCTAATTGAATTTAAATAAAACAATAACAACAAATAAATAAATAAACTCACTGTTTTGGCAGCATGAATGACCAAGATCATAGGTCAGGAATTAAGGAAAACAGAGGTATGGGGCACCTGGGTGGCTCAGTGGATTAAGCCGCTGCCTTCGGCTCAGGTCATGATCTCAGGGTCCTGGGATCGAGCCCCGCATCAGGCTCTCTGCTCTGCAGGGAGCCTGCTTCCTCCTCTCTCTCTGCCTGCCTCTCTGCCTACTTGTGACCTCTCTCTCTGTCAAATAAATAAATAAAATAAAATAAAAATAGAGAAAACAGAGGTATATATAGGCCATCAGGGAAATCAAGTAGCTTCCTGATCATTTGTCTTTACTTCTGTGGTCTCTCCCATATCCAGGGAAATAGTGAAGGCCCAGACCATGGTGCCTGATAATTAAAACATCCACAGCATTTAACTCACCACATTTTAAACAAATTTGCCAATAAATAGCTTCCTTCATGTCTGCCATTCTTTCTCTCCCCTTCATGTCTGCACTTCATAATGGCTAAGTTCTGAGTATACATGCAATGTGAGTGACATGAGAATCTGCCCAATGATGTGGCCCAAAGAACAATATATTATGGATGTCATTGGCCTAAGGAGCTATGCCAGAATTCACAGTCATCTGAGTAACTAGACAAGGTTCCAGTATTAACTATACCATGTTACCCAAAGTGGAAATATGGAAATCACTGAAGGCCAATGAACAAATCTGGGGGGCCTGGAGAATTTCAGTAGCCTTCAAACCACATGGACAAATTTCCATCAACTTTGCCTAAAGAGGACTTTCCTTGGAGCTTCCTGTTGTGTCTAGAGCTGAGACAAGAGAGGAGTCAGGCTGTAGAGCCATTTCCCCAGGTCAAGTGCATACACATCACACCCATAAAACAGACACGTAGAGTAACACAGAAACAAACCCAAGGTGTTGTGCTTGGCCCTCTCTGACCGATACTCATCTCCAGTTGAAAGTATAGAACTTATATTCATTTTTTTCTCATATTCATTTTTAAAATGAAACATTTTGTCACACAAAACTTTAAAAAAACAAACAGAAGGAACCCTTCTAATGCTGTTGGTGGGGATGTAAAATGGTCAGCTGCCATGGAAGACAGTATGGTGTTTCCCCCAAACATTGAAAATAGAACTACCACATGATCTTGCATCCCACTTCTGGGTATATACCTTTAGAAAGGATTGAAATCAAGACCTCAAAGCGATTTCAAAAGCACGTCCATGCTCATTGCAGTACTATTCACAATAGTGAAGTTATGGAAACAGCCCAAATGTCCATCAACAGAAGAATGGGTAAAGAAAATGTGGTATAAACATACAATGGCATATTATTCCACCTTAGAAAAGAAGGAAATCCTTCCATTTGTGATAACATGGATGAACCCAGAGGACATTATGCTAAGTGAAATTAGCCAGTTTCATAAGGACAAATACTGTATGATTTCACTTTTATGAGGTATCTAAAAGAGTCAGACTCACAGAAACAGAGAATAATAAGTCATTATTTGACTTAAATGAATTTAATGAACTTAAATGACTTAAATGAATTTAAGTCAAGCAGAGAGAGTCAAGTATCATTTGGTTTCACTTATTTGTGGAGCATAACAAATGACATGGAGGACATTGGGAGATGGAGAGGAGAAGGAAGTTGAGGGAAATTGGAAGGGGAGGTGAACCATAAGAGACTACGGACTCTGAAAAACAACCTGAGGGTTTTGAAGGGGCGGGGGTGGGAGGTTGGGGGAACCAGGTGGTGGGTAATAGGGAGGGCACGTATTGCAAGGAGCACTGGGTGTTGTGCAAAAACAATGAATACTGTTAGGCTGAAAAAATATATAAATTTTTAAAAATTTCATTTAAAAAGTAGATCTCATTTTAAGTTTTTTTAATCCATAAAAAACAGGGATGCAAGGAAATTTTTGGAGGTGATGGATATGTCTGCTTTCATTGTGATGATAGCTTCAAATATATATGCATATGTTCAAACTCATTAAATTCTGTACGTTAATTTTGTAGTTTTTCTATCAATTGCACCTCACTAGAGATGTTTAAAAAATCATGCAAACACCACATCCAGTCATCTGGGCAACTCACAAACCACACACACACAACACACAGAACCTCACTACACACAATAAAAATCACATGTAGTCTAACACAACATACAATTAACCTAAAAAGAAACAACATATACACACCCACACAAGCACACGTATATGCATTGCCAGGAGATTTCCAGCTTTCCATGATCTATTATCAGCACTATTCAATAGGATTGTCTACAGTGATGGGAATGCTCTTTATCCATGTTGTCCACTATAACAGCACTAGCCCCCTGTGACTACTGAGGACTTGAAATAGAGCTACTGCAACTGAGGAACAAAAATTTGATTTCAATTAATTTCAGTTAATTTTAATTTTATGGCCACATGTGGCTAACAACATCATAGAGGTCAGTGTGGAAGTCAGCCTCTGAAAACACAAGCAATGTAAATACATTGTCTCCTATTCCTCAAATGCACGTATCTAGGTCTAGTGATGTTTCCCCACCTTGTTCCAAACTATGCCAATTCTTGCTGGTCCAGGCTGCTACCTGAATACTTCTCTCTTATGCCTCCCTGGGCTGAGGGTCTTTAGCACCTTTCATGCCTGTTCACAAGCACTAGAACAATGAGCAGGAAGATTCACATTTACCAATAAGACAAAGACCCAGGGGAACACAACCCCAAGCTTCTGGTTAGAGAAGAAGCCAACAGAACTAATTGCCCAATTTCTTGCCTCCCTCTTGAGATGGATCCTGTGCAGGGACCAAAAGGGGTTGAACCACAAGAGTCCCAGGAGAAAAGTGTCCCTAATGTCAGTGACATATTAGCCTCCCCTCTGCCTGGTCATGAGAAGCTGGAGAGGCCATAAACACCCTTGACTTGAAGGATACAGTAATGGACTCTGCCTCTCCATACATCATAGAAAGGCCCAGACAGAGTAATACTACCCTTATAGACTCCCACACCACTGATCTCCCTGCTAAAGGTATTAGAGCACATACACCACCACCATTCTTTCCATTCTTAGAGAACCACAGAAGATCCACAAAAGCCAAAGCAATCTTGAGAAAATTGAACAAATTTAGAGGCATCACATCTTTTCTTAAAAAGATTTTATTTCTTTATTTATTTGAGAGAGAGAGACAGAGAGAGAGACAGAAAGAAAGAGCATGAGCAGAGACGAGAGGGAGAAGCAGGCTCCCTGTCAGCAGGGAGCCCAAGAGGGGGCTTGACAGCACATGCACCAGAGCATAGGATATTTGTGTATGAAGTTTTCTATCTATTCCAAGTGGAGACTAAGCCCTTTTAAAAATACATAAAATTTTCAAATATTTTCTCCTAGTGATAATGAACATTTTTCATGTGTCTGTAAGCCATTTGTATGTCTTCATTTGAGAAGTGTCTTTCATGTCATCTGCCCAGTTTTTAAATTTATTTATTTATTTTCAGTGTAACAGAATTCATTGTTTATGCACCACACCCATGTAATACGTGCCCTCCATAATACCCACCACCTGGCCATTTTTTTATATGATTATCTGTTTTGTGTGTGTTGAGTTTGAGGAGTTCTTTATAGATCTTGGATATCAGCCCTTTGTCTGTACTGACATTTGCAAATATCTTCTCCCATTCCGTGGGTTGCCTCTTTGTTTTCTTGACTGTTTCCTTTGTTTTGCAGAAGCTTTTGGTCTTGATGAAGCCACTTTTGTTTCCTTTGCCTTTGGAGACAAAAAAGGGGCACTTGGGTGGCTCAGTGAGTTAAGCCTCTGCCTTCAGCTCAGGTCATGACCCTAGAGTCCCAGGATCGAGTCTCGCATCACAGGCTCCCTGCTCAATGGGGAGTCTGCTTCTCCCTCTGATCCTCCCCCTTCTCCTGCTCTCTTTCTCCCTCATTCCCTCATTGCATGGAGCACTGGGTGTTGTGCAAAAATAATAAATAGTTATGCTGAAAAAAATAAATAAATAAAAATTTTTAAAAAGTTGAAATGATTTGTGGTTTTTCTTCTCTATTCTGTTAATGTGATATATTGCATTAATTGATTTGCATATATTGAACCATCTTTGCATCCCAGGGATAAATCCTACTTGGTCATGGTGTATGATCCTTATAATGAGCTATTGAATTTGGTCTGCTATTATTTTGTTCAGGATTTTTGCATCTTTGTTCATCAAGGTATTGTCTTTATTTTTTATTTTAATTTAGTATAGTTAATATACAGTATTAGAGTAGTTTCAGGTGTACAGTACAGTGATTCATCAATTATATACATCACCCATTGCTCATCACAAGTGTGCTCCTTAATCCTCATCACACTGTTCAGCCATTCCCCACCCACCTCCCCTATGAAAACTATCAGTTTGTTCTCTATAGTTAAGACTCTTTTTCTTGGTTTCTCTCTCTCTTTACTCATTTATTTTGTTTCTTAAATTCCACATATGAGTGAAATCTTACGGTATTTGTCTTTCTCTGACTGATTTATTTCCTTAGCATTATACTGTTTAGCTCCATCCATGACATTGCAAATGGCAAGATTTCATTCTTTTTATGGCTGAATAATATTCCTGTGAGTGAGTGTGGTGTGTGTGTGTGTGTGTGTGTGTGTGTGCATGTGTGTGTGTGACCTCTTCTTTATCTTTCTATCAGTGGACACTTGGGCTCTTTCCATAATTTGGCTATTGTAAATAATGCTATTATAAACATAGGCATGTTTGTATCCCTTTGAATTAGGTTTTTTGGTATTTGGGGGAGTTGATATCTAGTAGTACAATTACTGGATCATAAGGTAGTTCTATTTTTAACTTTTAAAAGGAACCTCCATACTGTTTTCCACAGTGGCTGTACCTGTTTGCATTTCCACATACAGTGCATGAGGGTCCCTTTATCTCCACATCCTTAATACTTATTTCTTGTGTTTTTGGCATTAGCCCTTCTGACAGGAGTGAGATGATATCCCATTATAGTTTTGATTTGCATTTCCCTGATGATGAGTAATGTGTATCTCTTCATGTGCCTGTTGGTCATTTGTATGTCATCTTTGGAGAAATGTCTGTTCATGTCTTCTGCCTATTTTTTAATTGAATATTTGGGGTGTTGAGTTGTATAAGTTCTTTATATATTTTGGATACTAATCCTTTACCAGATATATCATTTGTAAATACCTTCTCCCATTCTGTGGATTGTCTTTTAGTTTTATTGATTGTTTCCTTCACTATTCGTTTTCTTTTCATGCAGTTGTTTTGCCTGGCTTTGGTGCCAGGGTATGCTGGCCTCCTAAAATGAGTTTGGATGTGTTCCCTCTTAATTTTTTGGAAGATTTTAAGAAGAGTTGGTGCTCCATGCAGTACATGGATGGAGCACTGGGTATGGTGCATAAACAATGAATCTTGGAACACTGAAAAGATAAAATAAAATTGAAGTTCTACTAAAAAAAAAAAAAGAGATTAGATTCAACCCCCCAAAATAAAAAGAGTTTGCACTAATTTTTCTTTAAATATTTGATAGCATTCACCAGTGAAACCATCTGGTCCTGGGCTCTTCTTTACCGGGAGATTTATGATCACTGATTCAATCTCCTTATTTTTTAAAAAGATTTTTTAAAATTTATTTATTTGACATGTAACAAGAGAGAGAGCATAAGCAGGGGAGTGGCAGACGGAGGGAGAGGGAGAAGCAGACTCCCCGCTGAGTAGGGAGCCCAGTGTGGGGCTTGATCTCAGGACTCTGGGATCATGACCTGAGCCAAAGGCAGATACAGATACTTAACCGACTGAGCCACCCAGGCAACCCTTAATAACCTTATTTGTTATTGGTCTCTTCAAGGTTTCTATTTCTTTTATCATTCAACCTTGGTAGGTTGTATGTTTCCAGGAATTGGTTGGTTTCATCTAGGTTACAAATAAAAAAAATTATTAAAAATCATTGAGTTGAATTTTATTATATAAAATTGCAAAAATAAGATTATACCAGAAGCTTTAACCAGAACATTAAGTAAATATAAAGAAATAGAGAATCTAAATATTAAGAGGGTAGAATCCAATTACTATTCCCTGATAATTTCATGGCTTACCTAAAATATCCAAAACAATATACAAATTATAAAAATAGTGAATTCCGTATAGTTATATATTGACTTTGACCTAGAAAAGTCAACTATGTTTCTGTATTGTAGAAAAAGTTGAATATGCAATTTAAATTGTTACATTTTTAAATTGCACACAAATATAAAATATCTAGGGAAAAGATGAATGAAAGGTGTGTATATCCTCTATCTCAAAACTACAAAAGGAATTGAAAGAAAATAAGACAAAAGTAACTGAAGATATATACATAAGGTCTCAGATTAATGATTCAGTATTTTTAAAATGTCAGTTCTCTCTAAGCTGTTTCATGTTTTAAACAGCATTATAAATAAAGTATTAATAGTTTTGTTTTATAATTATCAAACAGAATCTAAAATTCAAATGGAAATTCAAGAAGAAAAAAGAGTCACGATAACTTATATTCAGTCATTTGATCCATAACAAAGACAATATTGCAGTGGAATGGAGAAAGGATGGATTTTTTTCTCCTTCTAGATTTGACTGATAACATTATTCTGAATTTTAGGATATATCTAAAGATGCTCTTAATAAGAGGCTCGGTTCATCACAGTGCATTCAATTTTTTAAAAATTGAAATGTTTATACAAATTATATGTTTTAATTTTTAATTTATGCTCTTAACTATTACTCTCTGACTTTAAGCAACATTACCTAAACAAGCCCTAATTAGGGCAAATCTGTAAAGTGACAAAATTGGCTATACAAAAGACAGACTATTTTGTACTCACTAGAGACTCAAGACTTAAAAGAATCTGTGGTTTGCAGTTTTCATGGAAATGATTTATTGTTTGGAAAATTAGCACTGTCAAATTTTTTTATTAATTTCTTTTCAGCGTAACAGAATTCATTGTTTATGCGCCACACCAAGTGCTCCATGACATATGTGCCCCCCATAATACCCACCACCTGGCTCCCCCAACCTGATGTTTCTATTTTGAAAATCCTATTTTGAAGACTCCCCCACACCTTCAAAACCCTCAGATTGTTTTTCAGAGTCCCTAGTACTCTCAATTATAATTTGTATGCTTAAGCAAGACAATACATTTGAACAATGATAAAGATCAAAGTAATATATTATTTTATAATAGTATCTTTTATTTAAATTCCTAAAAATATTTTATGAATTTTATACATAAGAATTACCCCCATCTACCTTTGTGATGCAATGTTTAGGTAAACCATTTATCTTGACCTAATCTTTTTACTACATTCTTGTGTCTAACTATAACTATAACTGCTGTACAATGAGTCTTGATTATCTGTGCTGCAATAAGTAAGCCCTAGCACAAAAAATTAAAAATTGATTAATCCAGATAGACTCCAGAGAAGTTTGTTACATTGCAAACTTGATCAACCAAAGAAAGATGGAATTTTTAATAAATTATTGTAATATTTACCTATTGGCTGTCAATACAGAAGAAAATTAATTTGTGTCTGTACCTTAAAAAATATGCAAAAAGTGAAACCAGCTGGACTTTAGATGCACATAATAAAAGAAAAACAAGAATCTTTTCTCTTTTCTTTTTTTTAATTTCTATTTTTTTATTTCTTTTCAGTGTTCCAGAATTCATTGTTTATGCACCACACCCAGTGCTCCATGGAATACATGCCCTCCTTAGTACCCACCACCAGAATCACCTAACCCCACACTCCCCTCCCTTCCAAAACCCTCAGTTTGTTTCTCAGACTCCACAGTCTTTCATGGTTCATCTCCCCCTCCAGTTTCCCCCAATTCACTTCTCCTCTCCATCTCCCCATGTCCTCCACGTTATTCCTTATGCTCCACAAATAACCAAAACCGTATGATAATTGACTCTCTCTCTGCTTGACTTACTGCACTCAGCATAATCTCTTCCAGTCCCATCCATGTTGATACAAAATTTGGGTATTCATCCTTTCTGATGGAGGCATAATACACCATAGTGTATATGGACCATATCTTGAAGGGTATCTTGATTCTTTCCACATTTTGGTGACTATGGCAATTACTGCTAAGAACATTGGGGTACAGATGGCCCTTCTTTTCACTAGATCTGTATCTTTGGGGTAAATACCCAGCAGTGCAATTGCAGGGTCATAGGGAAGCTCTATTTTTAATTTCTTAAGGAATCTCCACACTGTTCCCAAAGTGGCTGCACCAACGTGCATTCCCATCAACAGTATAAGAGGCTTCCCCTTTCTTCACATCTCTCCAACACATGTTGTTTACTGTCTGGTTAATTTTGGCCATTCTAACTGGTGTAAGGTGATATCTCAATGTGGTTTTGATTTGAATTTCCTTGATGGCTAATGATGATGAACGTTTTTTCATGTGTCTGTCAGCTATTTGTATGTCTTCTTTGGAGAAATATCTGTTCATGTCTTCTGCCCACTTTTTGACTTGACTATCTGTTTTTTGGGTGTTGAGTTTGAGGAGTTCTTTATAGATCCTGGATATCAGCCCTTTGTCTGTAATGTCATTTGCAAATACCTTCTCCCATTCTGTGGGTTGCCTCTTTGTTTTCTTGACTGTTTCCTTTGTTTTGCAGAAGCTTTTGATCTTGATGAAGTCACTTTTGTTTCCTTTGCCTTTGGAGATATATCTTGAAAGAAGTTGCTGTGGCCAATGTCTAAGAGGTTACTGCCAATGAATCTTAAGCAGGCTCCATGCTCAGCATAGAGCCTGACTCAGGGCTCAATCTCATGATCCTGAAATCATGACCTGAGTTGAAATCAAGGGTTAGACACTTAACAGACTGACCATCCAAGTGCCCCAAAGAAGAATCTTTTTTAAGATAAAAACTTAAGGGCGGCAGGGGGGTGGGGGGGGTGGGAGGTTGAGGAACCAGGTGGTGGGTAATAGGGAGGGCACGTACTGCATGGAGCACTGGGTGTGATGCCAAAACAATGAACACTGTTATGCTGTAAATAAACAAATAAAAATAAATATATAAAAAAATAAAAACTTAAGGGAATAACCTCAGTTTCTTTTTTTTAAAGATTTAATTTATTTATTTGACAGACAGGGATCACAAGTAGGCAGAGAGGCAGACAGAGAGAGAGAGAGAGGGAGAAGGAGGTTCCCTGCTGAACAGAGAGCCCAATGTGGGGCTCTACCCTAGGACCCTGAGATCATGACCTGAGCTGAAGGCAGAGGCTTTAACCCACTGAGCCACCCAGGTGACCCTGTAGTGTTTTTATACTACGGGACAACTGCTGGTGTTTACTTTTTCCCTTCATCAGGCAACATACTTGCTTCTGTGATGTACAAGGTGGTCATCCCCATGCTGAACCTCTTTATCTATAGCTGAGGAATAAAGACATGAAACATGATCTTCAGAAATCCTTTAGAGCCAAGGACACCCCTTGGTATTGTTCATTCAACCTTGCTGTTATGAGTACTCATGGGGGCTGGTAATTTGGGCATCCCCTCTTATAAGTGGTTTGTTCTTAGTCATTTGCTGCTGTTTTATCAGGTAGTCTATTTTTTCTTATTGGTTTCTAGAGTTCTTCATGTATATGTATATTCCTGGATATATACCCTTTGCTGAATATATGTATCAAGAATTTATTCTTTTGTAATGTGGCTTTCTTTTTCTCTTTTTCTTTTTTGATTTTTCAAGGTTTTTTTTATTATGTTCAATTAACCAACATATAGTACATCATTAGTTTTTGATGTAGTGTTCAATAATTTAAGGCTTGCTCTTTCTTTCTTTCTTTCTGTGAATGTTGTGAATGTTGAACCACCCTTGCATCACAGAGATAAATCCCACCTGGTCATGGTGGATAATCTTTTAATGTACTGTTGTATCCTACTCGAGGAACTATAGAACACTCATGAAAGAAATTGAAGAAGATACAAAAAGATGGAAAAGTATTCCATGCTCATGGATCAGAGGAAAAGCATTCCATGCTCATGGATTGGAAGAATAAACTTTGTTAAAATGTCTGTACTCCCCAGAGCAATCTATACTTCAATGCCATCCCAATCAAAATTCCACCAGAATTTTTCAAAGTGCTGGAATAAACAATCCTAAAATTCATATGGAATCAGAAAAAAAAGCCAAATTGCTAAGGAATTGTTGAGAAAGAAAAACAAAACTGGGACATCATGTTGCCTGATTTCAAGCTTTACTACAAAGCTGTGATCACCAAGACAGCATAGCACTGGCACAAAAACAGACACATAGACCAGTGGAACAGAGTAGAGAGCCCAGATATGGACCCTCAGTTCTATGGTCAAATAATCTTCGACAAAACAGGAAAAAATATCCAGTGGGAAAAAGACATCTCTTCAATAAATGGTGCTAGAAAAATTGGACAGCTATGTAGAGAAGAACAAAACTTGACCATTCTCTTACACCACACACAAAGATAAACTCTAAGTGGATAAAAGACAGACCTCAACATGAGGCAGGAATCTATCAAAATCCTAGAGGAGAACATAAGGAGTAACCTTTTCAACATCAGCCACAGCAAATTCTTTCAAGACATGTCTCCAAAGGCAAAGGAAATAAAAGCTAAAATGAACTTCTGGGACCTCATCAAGATAAAAAGCTTCTGCAAAACAAAGGAAAGTAAAAAAAAAAAAATAATAAAGAGGCAACCCACAGAATGGGAGAAGATATTTGCAAATGACATTACAGACAAGGGGATGATATCCAAGATCTATAAAGAACACCTCAAACTCAACACCCAAAAAACAGATAGTCAAGTCAAAAAGTGGGCAGAAGACATGAATAGACACTTCTCCAAAGAAGACATACAAATAGCTGACAGACACATGGAAATATGTTCATCATCATTAGCCATCAAGGAAATTCAAATCAAAACCACATTGAGATATCACCTTACACCAGTTAGAATGGCCAAAATTAACCAGACAGTAAACAACAAGTGTTGGGGATGATGTGGAGAAAGGGGAAGCCTCTTACACTGTTGATGGGAATGCAAGTTGGTGCAGCCACTTTGGGAACAGTGTGGAGATTCCTTAAGAAATTAAAAATAGAGCTACCCTATGACCCTGAAATTGCACTACTTGGTATTTACCCCAAAGATACAGATGTAGTGAAAAGAAGGGCCATCTGTTCCCCAATGTTCATAGCTGCAGTGGCCACAATTGCCAAGATGAGCCAAGATGTCCTTCAACAGATGAATGGATAAAGAAGATATGGTCCATATATACAATGGAATATTATGCCTCCATCAGAAAGGATGAATACCCAACTTTTGCATCAACAAAGACGGGACTAGAGGAGATTATGCTGAGTGCAATAAGTCAAGCAGAGAAAGTCAATTATCATATGGTTTCACTTGTGAATCATAAGGAATAACATGGAGGACATTAGGAGAAGGAAAGGAAAAGTGAATTGGGAGAAATCGGAGGGGGAGATGAACCATAATCGACTGTGGACTCTGAGAAACAAACTGAAGGTTTTGGAGGGGAGGGGGTGTGGCATTAGGTGCTTCTGGTGGTGGGTATTAAGGAGGGTATGTATTACATGGAGCACTGGGTGTGGTGCATAAACAATGAATCTTGGAACACTGAAAAAATGAAATGAAATGAAACTTAACTTCACAGTGCTAACAAGGAATGTCTCACAAATATAAAGACATAGAACAGTTTAAAGGAAAATTGATGGAAAAGCAATACCACGTAGTTAGCCAGGTGATGGGTATTAAGGAAGGCTCATGTCGTGATGAGCACTGGGTACTATACACAACTAATGAATTGGTGAACACTATATCAAAAACTAATGATGTACTATATGATGGCTAACTGAACATAATAAAAAAAGACATACCACGTAAATGCTAACCAAAAGAAAGCTGACACATCTATAATGATAATCAGAAGAAGTGTAAGAGATGTTAAGCCAGGAGATGCTGCTAGAGATAAAGAGAAATATCTCCTATTTATAAATGCAGTAGTGTGATGTTAAATGAATAAAAATAGCTCTCAGAGGAGACTTGATTTGTAGCATTTGACAATTCCCATAGTGTAATTATTTCCAGTATGGCTGACTTCAATCTACCAAAGTGATGTCATTAAATGTGGAGTTGAAAGAGATGTTCACATTCAGCTTGAAGCCAATGCAAGCCAGCTTCAGCACACCACTGCATTAAAGAACCAGTCCATAGAAGCAGATCATGATGTTAAATCTCTATGTCCTCAATGACAGCTTATAAAATACACAAGCAATAACTGGGCATATCTAAAAGGGGAAAATAAATCCACAGTTACAATTGTGCAGCATGTTTCACATAAGATTTTGCACATATAAGAGATGATGAACAAGGACAAAAAAATTAAGGATAAAGGGTATTTAACAAACCAAGTAACAGGGGTCAAGATGGCGGGGAAGTAGGAGGAGGCACCATTTCAACCTGTACCCTAAAGTGAGCTGACTACCTACCAAAGAACTCCGACCACCCATGAAATCAGCCTGAGATCAGAATTATACACGTCTGGATCTCTACAGGAGCAGAAGATGCCAGTGGCAGGTAAAGCAGACTGGGAGTATCGGACTGATATCGGAAGATAAACAAAAGGGGGAGGGAGACACCAGAGATCACCGATTGGAAAGTAATACCCCAACGCGAGAGTGCCCTGTGTCTGGGGACCAGCATTAACTTGGAGTCTGGTTGAAAGCACTCAAAAAACAAAGAGCAAAGGATCGCGGGGGGGGTAATAGTGGGAAACTGGGCGGTTAGGGTCAGGGACCTAAGTCCCCCGACCCAGGACAGCCGCCCCTGGCGCTGAGCCAGAGAGAGTGCGGCCGAGAAACCAGGTCTCTGTCCCTGAGCTGCCAGTGCGCCTGAACGCCAACGCGCCCGAGAACAAGTGGGGTCTGCCTCCCGTGAGGGGCTGGCAGCCTGGCCAGACGGCAATCCTGAAATGTGTGCGTCCCACACCCTCCCTTGGGATACGTGCTCATAGGCGCTAGCCTGGAGCTCTGGCATCCCGAAAAACCAGACATTCCCAGCCCGGGACAGCGGGAAAATCTCAGTGTGCGATCTCTGCTTGGAACCTCTCTGGCGGTCTGGAGCTGCCTAGACAGCCACCGCTGCCCTGGTTTTGGGTACAACGAGGAGCTCCTGCATCCCTAGGGACGGTGACTCAGAACCGACTCAGCCAGCAGCTTTTCCAAAACATTCTGGGGCTTCTCTCTGAGAGGGAGGTCGGGGTGCAGTTTGCTCTCCTCTAAACCTCCAAAAACCATCAAAAGCTGTCAAGGTGAGAGAAAGAAGATGAAAGAACATAAAAACCCCCAGAGAACAAAAGGCTGAAAAAAACAGTTTCCTCAGAGCTCACCCCCTTGAGGGGAGCGGAAGGACCTAACTCAGGGAACATCATTGTCTGAAAACCCACGTGGCAGGCCCCTCCCCCAGAAAACCAACCAAGAAGGAAGAAAAAAAAAAAAAAGACTACAAGAGAACAACCACCACTACTTCATAAATACAACTTTTATTTTTAACTCTTTACCAATATTCTGGTTCTTTTTTTTTATACATACAGATAATTTTTTATCCTATTTACCACCACACTGAGATGTCCAGTACATCAAATTCTTTAATAACCTTCTAACCTGAACTTTTTGATACATATACCCGTGTTTTTCTTTTGCTTTTCTATTTTTTTAATTCTTTTTTAACTTTAACCTAGTTTAGTCTAGTTTATTCTTTTTTAATTTTTATTTTCTACTATACATATAGAGTTAAACTTCAAGGTAATCCCCTTTCCCCAATCAATGCTACCCCTATAGGCAAACCAGTTTCTAATCCCCCTGTAACTTAGGAAAGTTGAGTCCCTTAACAAAAACATCATGATACATTCAGGAAGAATCAAAATAACCTTCCTCACCCACACTGAGAATCTATAACCACTCTCCCAATTTTTCCTTCTGTCAGTGTTTCTGTGAATTTGTGTTTGTCCTGATAATATATAAATCTTATACTTGGGGTTCTTTCTGATGAGGTTCTTCCCTTTTTTTTTTGCTTATATATATATATTTTTTTTTTCTCTTGTCATATACTTTTATCACTCTTTTTGTTTGTCTGTTTTTGTCTTACCTTGTGGCCCATTTGGACTGAGCCTTCTCTTTTATCTTCCTTTTTTTTCCTATCTCTCTCTCTCTTTTTTTTTTCCTTTTTTCTCCCCCCCCCCTTTTTTTTCTTTCTTCTTCTCTATTTCTTTTTCTTTTCTTTTCTCTCTCATTTGGGTGGGGAATCCTGATTGCACAGAAGCGTTCCAGGGTGCACATTGACTGCACCACAATCGATAAGTCCAGCTGCATCTGTTCAGTCATCTCTTTCCAAAATGACTAGGAGGAGGAATACCCAACAGAAGAAAAATACAGAGGATGGGCCTTCTGCAACAGAGCTAATGGCTATCGACATAGACAATATGTAAGAAAAGGAATTCAGACTAACAATTATCCAGGCAATAGCTAGGTTGGAGAAAGCCATGGATAACCAAACAGAATTGATTAGGGCAGAACTGAAAGCCACCAGGGATGATGTTCACAATGTTAGGGCAGAACGGAAAGCCACCAGGGATGATGTTCAAATGCTCTCAATGAGTTCCAATCTAATCTAACTTCTCTAAAAGCTAGGGTAACTGAGACAGAAGATAGAATTAGTGATCTGGAGGACAAACAGATAGAGAGAAAGGATCAGGAGGAAGCGTGGAACAAACAGCTCAGAAGCCACGAAAACAGAATCAGGGAAATAAACGATGCCATGAAACTTTCCAACGTCAGAATTATTGGAATCCCTGAAGGGGAGGAAAAAGAAAGAAGTCTAGAAGATAGAGTGGAAGAAGTTGTCTATGAAAATTTTACCAATCCCACGAATGGAAACAACGTTCATGTACTAGAGGCAGAGAGATTTCCTCCCAAGATTTTAAATTCTCGAAAGTCGTCACGACACCTTATAGTTAGAATGAGGAATTATGTTTCAAGAGAGACCCTCTTAAAAGCAGCTAGGACAAAAAAGCTCCTTACATACAGAGGAAAGCCCATTAGAATAACGTCAGACCTTTCCACAGAGACCTGGCAAGCCAGGAAGGGCTGGCAAAATATATTCAGAGTACTAAATGAGAAGAACATGCAACCAAGAATACTCTATCCAGCAAGACTGACATTTAAAATGGATGGAGAGATAAAGAGTTTCCAAGACCGGCAAGGCTTAAAAGACTATGCAACCACCAAGCCGACACTGCAGGAAATATTAAGGGGGGTCCTATAAAAGAGAAAAAATCCTAAGAATATCATTGAACAGAAATATAGAAACAATCTATAGACAGAAAGACTTCAAAGGCAACACGATGTCAATAAAAACCTATCTCTCAATAATCACTCTCAATGTGAATGGCCTAAATGCGCCCATAAAACGACACAGGGTTGCAGATTGGATAAAACGACAGGACCCATCCATATGTTGTCTACAAGAGACCCATTTTGAACCTAAGGATGCACCCAGACTGAAAGTGAAGGGATGGAGAAGCATCTTTCATGCCAATGGGCCTCAAAAGAAGGCCAGAGTAGCGATTCTCACATCAGATAAATTAGATTTTAAACTAAAGACTGTAGTCAGAGATACAGAAGGACACTACATAATTCTTAAAGGGACTATCCGCCAAGACGACCTAACAATTGTGAATATCTATGCCCCCAATATGGGAGCACCCAATTACATAAGAAAACTATTAATCAAGATAAAGAGTCATATTGATATGAATACAATAAGAGTAGGAGATCTTAATACGCCTCTCTCAGAAATAGACAGATCATCAAAGCAGAAAATTAATAAAGAAATAAGAGCATTGAATGAAACATTGGACCAGATGGACCTCATCGACGTATACAGAACATTCCACCCTAAAACTACAGAATACTCATTCTTCTCAAGTGCACATGGAACCTTCTCCAGAATAGACCACATACTGGGTCACAAAGCAGGACTCAACTGATACCAAAAGACTGACATTATTCCCTGCATATTCTCAGATCACAATGCTTTGAAACTGGAACTCAATCACAAGGAAAAGTTCAGAAGGAACTCAAACACCTGGAAGCTAAAGACCACTGTGCTTAAGAATGCTTGGATCAACCAGGAGATCAAAGATGAACTTAAACAATTCATGGAAACCAATGAGAATGAAGGCACTTTGGTCCAAAACCTATGGGATACAGCAAAGGCGGTTCTAAGGGGGAAATACATAGCCATCCAAGCCTCCCTCAAAAACACTGAAAAATCCAGAATACACCAGCTGTCTCTACACCTTAAAGAACTAGAGAATCAACAACAAATCAAACCAACTCCACATGCAAGAAGGGAAATAATCAAGATTAGAGCAGAGATCAATGAGGTAGACCCCAGAGATACAGTAGAACATATCAATGAAAGTAGAAGCTGGTTTTTTGAAAGAATCAATAAGATCGATAAACCATTGGCCACACTAATCCAAAAGAAAAGAGAGAAAGCCCAAATTAATAAAATTATGAATGAAAAGGGAGAGATCACAACTAACACCAAGGAAATAGAAACAATCATCAGAAATTATTACCAACAGTTATATGTCAATAAGCTAAGCAACCTAGATGAAATGGATGCATTCCTGGAAAACTACAAACTCCAAAAATTGAAACAGGAAGAAATTGACAACCTGAAAAGACCGATATCTAGTAATGAGATTGAAGCAGTGATCAAAAACCTCCCAAAAAACAAGAGCCCAGGCCCTGACGGATTCCCTGGGGAATTCTACCAAACTTTCAAAGAAGAAATAACACCAATTCTCCTGAAGCTGTTCCAAAAAATTGAAGCAGAAGGAAAACTTCCAGACTCTTTTTATGAAGCCAGCATTACCCTGATCCCCAAACCAGGCAAAGACCCTACCAAAAAGGAGAATTTCAGACCAATATCACTGATGAATATGGATGCAAAGATTCTCAACAAGATCCTAGCAAACAGGATCCAGCAGCACATTCAAAAGATTATCCACCATGACCAGGTGGGATTCATCCCCGGGTTGCAAGGCTGGTTCAACATTCGCAAATCAATCAATGTGATAGAACAAATCAATAAGAGAAGAGAGAAGAACCACATGGTCCTCTCAATTGATGCAGAAAAAGCATTTGACAAAATCCAGCAACCGTTCCTGATGAAAACGTTTCAAAGTATAGGGATAGAGGGAACATTCCTGAACTTCATAAAATCTATCTATGAAAGACCCACAGCAAATATCATCCTCAATGGGAAAAAGCTTGCAGCCTTCCCATTGAGATCAGGAACACGACAAGGATGCCCACTCTCACCACTCTTGTTCAACATAGTATTAGAAGTTCTGGCAACGGCAATCAGACGACAAAGAGAAATAAAAGGTATCCAAATTGGCAAGGAAGAAGTCAAACTCTCTCTCTTCGCAGATGACATGATTCTTTATATGGAAAACCCCAAAGACTCCACCCCCAAACTACTAGAACTCATACAGCAATTCAGTAACGTGGCAGGATACAAAGTCAATGTACAGAAATCAGTGGCTTTCTTATACACTAACAATGAAAATACAGAAAGGGAAATTAGAGAATCGATTCCATTTATTATAGCACCAAGAATCATAGATACCTGGGAATAAACCTAACCAAAGAAGTAAAGGACCTGTACTCGAGGAACTACAGAACACTCATGAAAGAAATTGAAGAAGACACAAAAAGATGGAAGACAGTTCCATGCTCTGGGATTGGAAGAATAAACATTGTTAAAATGTCTATACTGCCTAGAGCAATCTACACTTTTAATGCTATTCCGATCAAAATTTCACCAGTATTTTTCAAAGAGCTGGAGCAAATAATCCTAAAATTTGTATGGAATCAGAAGAGACCCCAAATTGCTAAGGAAATGTTGAAAAACAAAAACAAAACTGGCGGCATCACGTTACCCGATTTCAAGCTTTACTACAAAGCTGTGATCACCAAGACATCGTGGTACTGTCATAAAAACAGAACAGACACATAGACCAGTGGAATAGAGTGGAGAGCCCAGATATGGACCCTCAACTCTATGGTGAAATAATCTTCGACAAAACAGGAAAAAATATTCAATGGAAAAAAGACAGTCTCTTCAATAAATGGTGCTGGGAAAACTGGACAGCAATATGTAGAAGAATGAAACTTGACCATTCTCTTACACTGTACACAAAGATAAACTCAAAATGGATAAAAGAAGTCAACGTGAGACAGGAATCTATCAGAATCCTAGAGGAGAATATAGGCAGTAACCTCTTCGATATCAGCCAGAGCAACTTCTTTCAAGATATGTCTCCAAAGGCCAAGGAAACAAAAGCAAAAATGAACTTTTGGGACTTCATCAAGATCAAAAGTTTCTGCACAGCAAAGGAAACAGTCAACAAAACAAAAAGGCAACCCACGGAATGGGAGAAGATATTTGTAAATGACAGTACAGACAAAAGGTTGATATCCAGGATCTACAAAGAACTTCTCAAACTCAACACACACAAAACAGATAATCATATCAAAAAATGGGCAGAAGATATGAACAGACACTTCTTCAATGAAGACATACAAATGGCTATCAGACACATGAAAAAATGTTCATCATCACTAGCCATCAGGGAGATTCCAATTAAAACCACATTGAGATACCACCTGACACCAGTTAGAATGGCCAAAATTAGCAAGACAGGAAACAACGTGTGTTGGAGAGGATGTGGAGAAAGGGGAACCCTCTTACACTGTTGGTGGGAATGCAAGTTAGTGCAGCCACTTTGGAGAACAGTGTGGAGATTCCTGAAGAAATTAAGAATAGAGCTTCCCTATGACCCTGCAATTGCACTGCTGGGTATTTACCCCAAAGATACAGATGTAGTGAAAAGAAGAGCCATCTGTACCCCAATGTTTATTGCAGCAATGGCTACGGTCGCCAAACTGTGGAAACAACCAAGATGCCCTTCAACGGATGAATGGATAAGGAAGATTTGGTACATATACACAATGGAGCATTATGCCTCCATCAGAAAGGATGAATACCCAACTTTTGTAGCAACATGGACGGGACTGGAAGAGATGATGCTGAGTGAAATAAGTCAAGCAGAGAGAGTCAGGTATCATATGGTCTCACTTATTTGTGGAGCATAACAAAGAACATGGAGGACATGGGGAGATGGAGAGGAGAGGGAGTTGAGGGAAAATGGAAGTGGAGATGAACCATGAGAGACTATGGACTCTGAAAAACAACCAGAGGGTTTTGAAGTGGCGGGGGTGGGGTGGGGTGGGGTAGGAGGTTGAGGAACCAGGTGGTGGGTAATAGGGAGGGCACGTACTGCATGGAGCACTGGGTGTGATGCCAAAACAATGAACACTGTTATGCTGTAAATAAACAAATAAACGATTAAACAAACAAACAAACAAACAAACAAAAAACCAAGTAACAAACTTGGTTTGACATGGTGGACATATTAACAACACTATGACAGCAGAATGTATATTTGTTTTAAGTTACATAGAGTTGCCAATCATACTATAGTTTAAGGAGATATATCTTCATTGCATGACTGCAGTAACCGGATTATCACTTAAAAGTTAGCCCTCTTGACAAAGATTTCTAAGGCCTGTTTTATATCTTTGTTCCTCAGGCTATAGATGAAGGGGTTCAGCATAGGGGTAACTACTGTATACATGACTGAAGCAATTATATCTTTGTCACTGAAGTCCCATGATGTGGAGAAAAAGTAAACACCTGCAAGTGTCCCATAATATAAAGACACCACAAAAAGATGGGAACCACAGGTAGAAAAGGCTTTAAAGAGTCCCTTAGTAGAGGGGATCCTCAGGACAGTTGTCCCTATGCAGATATATGAGCCCAAGATACTGCTCAAGGGCAGGATGAAAAGCACTCCTCCTTCAGTAAAGATGACCAACTCATTGAGAGAGATGTCTGAACAGCTCATCTTCAGGAGCACAGTGATGTCGCAGAAGAAGTGGGGGATGGTATTATCAGCACAGAAGGATAATTGGACCAAGAGGAGGGTGTGCAACAGGGCATGAACGCAAGAGAAGAACCAGGACCCAGTTATTAGTGAGATACACACCTCCTGCCTCATGACAGTGGTGTAGTGGAGTGGCTGACAGATGGCCACATACCTGTCGTATGCCATCACTGCAAGAAGGAAGTTGTCAAGACAACCAAAAAGTATGAAAAAATACATCTGAGAAATGCACCCCACATAGGGAATGGATTGTTGCTGAGTCTGTGTGTTAATGAGCATCTTTGGAACTATAACAGATGAAAGGGAAATATCAGAGAGAGCCAACTGGCTGAGGAAGAAATACATGGGGGTGTGAAGGCGAGAGTCCAGCCTGATGAGCAGGATGATGAGCAGGTTCCCCAGCACCGTGGTCAGGTATATGCCCAGGAACAGGGCAAAGAACACTCCCTGCTGCTCTGGACGGATGGGGAACCCCAGGAGGAGGAACTTGGACACGCTGCTCTGGTTCTCCCTCCTCATGCTCTTCTTATCTCTTCTGGCAACTGGGGAAAATAGGGAAGGTCAGTCAACATGTCATAACATTATAGAAAGGTCCTTTCTATGAAAATTCTTAATTTTAACTACCTTTCTGTTTATTTTTTACAACTGTTGGTGCATGAGATAATTTGTCCTTCTCTAGCTCTAAGGATACATGAAACTGCACATTTACCAGCTTTTTTCTAAAAACAATTAAAAGACATTCATTCTTTACTCAACAAACATTTATTGAAAAAAGGTTTGTCCCATATTGAGTACACAGTAGTGAGCAAGAAGTCTATATCTTTATATCAAACCAGATTCAACCCCCAATAATTTACTAAGATAAAAATGTGAAATGGGCACCAGGAATAAGGTATGCATCATTTCCTCTTAAAAAGGATGTGAAGATTCCTAAGCTGGAACGGATTTACTAAAGTTTTATCACAGTCTTTCAGTACAACTGGCTGGGTTCTGCCTGTTTTAAGTAACTTAAAATTCCCTGTTACCAAAAGTGTCCAATCCAGTTTTTCCAAACCAACCTTAAGAATAGCACCAAGGTCCTGGGATCGAGCCCCACATCGGGCTCTCTGCTCTGCGGGGAGCCTGCTTCCTCCTCTCTCTCTTTGCCTGCCCCTCTGCCTACTTGTGATCTCTGTCTGTCAAATAAATAAATAAAAAACCTTTAAAGAAAAAAAAGAATAGCACCAAGAACTATTTCAAGTGTTTTACATGTGCCTTCAAACGGAACCTCACCATAGTCCTAACAAATGGTGTAACTATAGTCATTTTATCTGTGAGACAACAAATATATACATTATTTAAATGTGCAAAGGTACACACAATTATGTGCAACAGATAGAATCACAACATATGTCTGACAGAGTGCGTACTTTTAACCACTCTGCATAGAAATCATACTCTCATTAGAATGTCCAGAGAAGTTACGTGTCAACTACCTTTGTCCAAAATGCCCTTAACTCCCTCTAAGAAAAATTTACCACTCATGATTATACAATTTACAAAGGATTTTCACATGCTTTGACTTCTCTGAAAACAGCAAGTATATATTTAAGAACCATTCAGTGCACAAGGCAAACTTCATGCCATCATTTTATAGATATAACAACCGAAACAAAAAAGATTACTGACTTACCCACCTTGACTCTACTCTTTGATAGTAGATTCTAGATTTATTATCTATTTGGACATTAGACTAGAGGTTAGGATAAAACACATACCCTTGAGGAAAGAATCAAGACTGACATTCTCACTCAAGTGTAAGAGCAAGACAGTGAGTCCTCCTTAAACCCACAACCTTGCTCAGGGAAAAAGTATCTCAGTTCATGGCTACCAAGAAGGAAAGTGACTTGACGTTTATGTGGAGGCATGCCTGCTCACTGACATAACCTGTGTCAGTCCTTACTGAGAAATCAGAAGAAAACAAGAGGGCCAGGACCAACCAGGAACTTTATTCAGGCAGGACCTTTAGATGGAGACAGCTGGGCCTATAACCATGGAAAGGAGGTCAGACTGTGACCTTGAAGTATGAGAGAGAGGCTTTAGATGGATCTGTTTTCTCAGAATTCTACCTGTCCTACTCTAGACAATGATGAAATAGGAACCTTCATGACACAAACATCAGATTCAGGGAAAGGTAATAAAAATTCCTCCCATTCCGCCTATTATGTTACAGGCATAGTGCTGAATGGTTTGTGTGCATTGCCTCATTTATCCTTAAAATAGCATGATGAAGTAAGAATAGTTACCTTTCCCTTGCCAGTGAAGAATCTGAGGCTCAGAGAGATGAAGTCACTTCCTAAGATCACAAAATATATAAGAGCCAGACTGAAGATTGGGCCCCAGGCTACCATACTGCTGACACTGAGCTTATACCCATTGGTATATAACACCTGTTCAGGACTGGAAATGCTTGTGAACCCACATGCCTAATGCAGTAATATACATATGACCACTATTGAAACACAGTTAAAGAAGTAGTTGAGTTCATAGAAAAGAACCAGAGGACCCTAAGATAAGTCATGAAACATACAATAACAACAACACACTCTAAACATTTGGAACCATATAAAATATGACTCATAAAAAATAAATAAAATATGACTTATAAACAAAATGTGATATTACATGTAATCAAACACTGAGGTGACATTTTAAGACCTCTCACCTATTGCTGTTAATGAGTAAATTCATGAAACTTCTCCCCTAGATTGGGGAGCACATGCGTTTCTCTTCAGACTACACAATCTCATTTAACTATGATGTCTGTCCAAGGATGAAAATATGGGAGTTATAGAAAGAGAAGGGGCAAATACTTGATCTCAAAGGGACTGAAGAGATCCCAGATCACAGACACAGATGCCCTGCACTTGTTTAAAGGGGCAACACTTATTTAGGCTTCTATGCCCTTGTCTAAGAGAGGAAAAGAATAAGAGCAGCAGTCAATCTCTCTCTCTCTCTCTCTTTCACACACACACACACACACACACACACACACACACACACACACACACAAAATTCATGAACAAAACATACCTATATCTGCATTGTACAAGCAAGGAAACACCACACAGACCCATACATATGTAGAACTCTGGACACAGAGACACACTTTGCCTACCTAGAATTCCCAGCTCTCTCTGATCTGTGCCACTTCTTAGTGAGCTCAGAAACCTTCTAATACAGTTTCTTGAGTCCTCAGCTTCTGTTTAGAACAACGGGACCAAAAATTAAGAAGAAAGCCTTTGTGAGCCCATGACCTCATGAGCTCTTGTGACTGTCCTTGAGCTCCAGAGCAACAGGCAGGAGATAACCATTTTACAAGCTCCAGAAAGGACTCATGGGAAGTCCCTAAGCTCCTGGCTAATGAAAGAATCAAAGCAGACTAATGGCCACCAATTCCTATCAGACCTTGGGGAAGAGACTGTTTAGGGGCTAGAGGGACTGAGCTGCTAGAGCCAACTGAGAGGGTGACCCAGATCTCAGGGACACTCTGGGCTCCTCCTTGTTCATACATATTTCGGGGGGGGGGTTGTAGGAAAGGCTTATTCAGCCTCCATCGCCAGAGTTGCCAGTGCACTGGGTCAGCCTCTCCCAACAGCACATTATGGTCCAGGAAGAGTAAGTCTGGCTCCTGCAAACTCCCACGCCACTTGCTACCATGAGCACTGAAATCTAGCTTTAACTTCACGTCTTGCAGGTGCCCTCTCTCCCTTGGGAGAGACTTCAGGGCATGAAGGTTCACCTTTTCCAAGAGAGTGTAGAGGAAGGAGATTGAGTCCTCGGGCTCATTTCTCAGAAGAATTGAGTCTGGTCTATACCACACATTAATTGTTGGCCCTGAGCACATAAAGTAATCCCCTAAGCCCTGTTACATCAGCTGTAAAGTGTGGACAAAAGTACATTGTCTACAGAAGTTATTCTTGAAATTAAATGAGATGTTTCATGCTAAAACACATAATAAATGCACAATAGACATCAGCTCTTGTGATCATTATCTTTTATCTTCCCAAAAAAGATAATGATATCTAGAATCACTGTTATTGCCATAGGATTGCTATTGAATGAATAATTGAATTAACTGATTAATTAATTCTTCCATCTAATAGTAAGAATTTATTCCTGCCCTAAGAGATTAAATGAGTTAAAACACATAGTGGATTTGGAATATTGTCTGGCATTTGTAAGTCCTGAATAAACTTTGGCTATTTTTTTGCCATGGTTTACAGACTCATTACCTTCAGCTGCTCACACATTTGTTTCATTAACATCTTAGTTACTGATAACTCCATGTTGTTAAAACCAAAATGTAGGAATCTTTTAGCTACCAGAGGAGAGCTGGGTGGGGGGACAGGTTCAGTAGGTGATGGGGATTAAGGAGCACCTTTGTTGTGATGAGCACCAGGTGTTGTGCGGATGCATTGAATCCCTATATTGTACACCTGAAACTAATATTACACTGTATTTTAACTAACTGGAATTTAGATAAAAACTTTTCTTTAATGTAGGAATCCTTGATTCCTACCTTTCTCTTACACTCTCAATTCATCAGCAACTCTTGTTGGTTCCAAATTATAACCAAAACCAGTATTCACCAATTTTTTTACTACTTCCTCTGCTACCATCCTAGCTGATTATTTCTTTGTTGTTTTTTTTTTGCTATTTTATTTATTTATTTATTTATTTTCAGCGTAACAGTACTCATTGTTTTTGCACCACACCCAGTGCTCCATGCAATACGTGCCCTCTCTATTACCCTCCACCTGCTTCCCCAACCTCCCACCCCCCGCCCCTTCAAAACCCTCAGGTTGTTTTTCAGACTCCATAGTCTCTCATGCTTCATTTTCTTAACTGCACTGTTGCAGTAGCTCCTAGCCAGAGTGATCCTTTTTAAAGCTGAATCATGTTACTCTTCTGCTGAAAAGTTTCCAAGGGCTACACAAATAATTCACAGTAAAAATCAAATCACAAAGCCTAAACGACCTAGGCCCTGTTGACTTTTTTATATCATATCTCCAAATCAAAAACAAACAAACAAAAAACCCACACACATATTTAAATATATCTCCTCCCGCTCTTCTTCATGCTCACTGCCCTTCAGGGATGCATCTTTTTGTTGCTTGGACATAGCTGGCATTGTCAAACTTCAGAATGCTGCAGTTGCTGTACCTGCTCCCTGAAATAATTTTCCTGCAAATATCTCAGTGGCTCTGTTCCCTGCTGTCTTCAATTCTTTGTTCAAATATCACCAACCAATCATCATAACACCACTTAAAGTTGCAGCCTCTACCCTGTATTCCTGGTTTCTCTGTAAACTACCGTTTATGTCACTTAAAAACCACAAAACTTACTTACATATTAAGTTTATTTTCACTGTCTCCCCACTAGAATATAAGCTCCACAAAAGGAAAATATTTTTGTCTGATTTGTTCACTTCTAGAATTTTCCATAAACACAGTAGGCACATTAAAAAAAATGAGAAAAATAAATTATCCAGCCACTGTAGCCCACTGACCTTATCCAATAAAGACCATTATAGCAAACCTCACCTGCTCAAGGATGCTACCAACTGACCTGTCCACAGACCCAAGCTGAACTGACCAGTGAAGGACTGTCCTTGCCAAAGCAAATCTGTGAAGTGTAGAAGAAGAGACTGCTTATTCACATATACAGATGCCAAGGCAAGGAATTAAGATCATGCAGAATCAGGTAAAACTGACACTACCAAAGGAAACTAATAAAGCTCTAATAACTAACCAAAAGAAATAACATAATAAGCTGTTTGACAAATATTTCAGAATAATCCTCTTAAGGGTTAGTGAACTACAAAAACACAGACAGACAAATAAATAAATTGGAAAAACAGTGTGTGAGGAAATTTATTTCAACAATACATTAAAAGAATCATACACCACGAGAGGAGAGGGTTTATCCCTGGGCTGCAAGAATAGTTCAACATATGTAAATCCATATGGGATTCACCAGATTCATAGACTAAAAGATAAAAATCATTTGATTCTCTCAGTAGGTTCAGAAAAATCAATTGATTAAATGTAAACTCCATTGTGATAAAAACTCAGTAAATTGTGTAGAGAATGAACATCTCTCAACATAATAAATGCTCTATTTGACAAGCCTGCAGCTAACATCATACTCAATGGTCAGAGGTTGAAAGCTTTTCTTCTAAGATTGGGATCAAGACAAAGATGCCCTCTCTCATTACTCCTATTCAGCATTGTACAGAAATCCTATCCAGAGCAATTAGGCAAGAAAAAGAAATAAAACGTATCAGAATTTAAAAAGTAGAAGTAAAAGTGTCTGTATTAGTAGATGATATAATCATATATTTAGAACATCCTGAAACTCTACAAACAACTATAAATAATAAATCTGAATACAGTAAAGTTTCCAGATACAAAATCAACACAGAAGAATCTCTTGTGTTTCTATACACTAACAACAAATTATCTGATAAAGAAATAAAGAAAATAATACCACTTACAATAACTAGACAATAAAATAGTTTGGAATAAATGTAACCAAAGACGTGAAAGATATGCATGCTGAAAACCATCAGATATTGATTTTTAAAAAATTGAAGACATAAACAAATGGAAAAATACTTAGGGTTGCAAAAGGAAGGTGGGTGGCAGATGGGGTAACTCGGTGATGGGCATGTGATGTGATGAGCACTGGATGTTATATGCAACTAATGAATCATCGAACATTACATCAAAGACTAATGATGTACTATTATATGTTGGCTAATTGAATTTAAATTAAATAAATAAATAAGGCACAATAAAAAATAGAAAAGTTGGAGGAGTCAAGATGGCGGAGAAGTAGCAGGCTGAAACTACATCAGGTAGCAGGAGATCAGCTCGATAGCTTATCTAAACATTGCAAGCACCTACAAATCCAATGGGAGATCGAAGAGAAGAAGATAAGCATTCTAGAAACAGAAAATCAACCACTTTCTGAAAGGTAGGACTGGCGGAGAAGTGAATCTAAAATGACAGGAAGATAGACCGTGGGGGGTGGGGCCAACTCCTGGCAAGCGGTGGAGCAATGCAGCACAAAATCAGGACTTTTAAAAGTCTATTACACCAAGGGACATTGCTCCAGAGGCTAAACCAGGGTGAAGCCCACGTGGGTCAGCGTGGCACCAGGTCAGCAGGGTCACAGAAGGATCAGGGGTGTCGGAGTGTAGCTCACTTGGCAAAAAAAAAAAAAAAGGCTCTCACTGCGAGGATAAATGAGGCAGAAGAAAGAATTAGTGATATAGAAGACCAAATGACAGAGAATAAAGAAGCTGAGCAAAAGAGGGGCAAACAGCTACTGGACCACAAGGGGAGAATTCGAGAGATAAATGATACCATAAGACGAAACAACATTAGAATAATTGGGATTCCAGAAGAAGAAGAAAGAGAGAGGGGAGCAGAAGGTCTATTGGAGAGAATTATTGGAGAGAATTTCCCTAATATGGCAAAGGGAACAAGCATCAAAATCCAGGAGGTGCAGAGAACCCCCCTCAAAGTCAACAAGAATAGGTCCACACCCCGTCACATAATAGTAAAGTTTACAAGTCTTAGTGACAAAGAGAAAATCCTGAAAGCAGCCCAGGAAAAGAAGTCTGAAACATACAATGATAAAAATATTAGATTGGCAGCAGACTTATCCACAGAGACCTGGCAGGCCAGAAAGAGATGGCATGATATATTTAGAGCACTCAACAAGAAAAACATGGAGCCAAGAATACTCTATCCAACTAGGCTATCATTGAAAATAGAAGGAGAGATCAAAAGCTTCCAGGACAAACAAAAACTAAAAGAATTTGCAAACACCAAACCAGCCCTACAGGAAATATTGAAAGGGGTCCTCTAAGCAAAGAGAGAGCCTAAAAGTAGTAGATCAGAAAGGTACAGAGACAATATACAGTAGCAGTCACCTTACAGGCTAATAATGGCACTAAATTCATATCTCTCAATAGTTACCCTGAATGTTAATGGGCTAAATGTCCCAATCAAAAGACACAGGGTATCAGAATGGATAAAAAAACAAAACCCATCAATATGTTGCCTACAAGAAACTCATTTTAGACACGAAGACACCTCCAGATATAAAGTGAGGGGGTCGAAAACAATTTACCATGCTAATGGGCATCAGAAGAAAGCTGGAGTGGCAATCCTTATATCAGATCAATTAGATTTTAAGCCAAAGACTATAATAAGAGATGAGGAAGGACAATATATCCTATTCAAAGGGTCTGTCCAACAAGAAGATCTAACAGTTTTAAATATCTATGCCCCTAACGTGGGAGCAGCCAACTATATCAACCAATTAATAACAAAATCAAAGAAACACATCGATAATAATACAATAATAGTAGGGGACTTTAACACTCCCCTCACTGAAATGGACAGATCATCCAAGCAAAAGATCAACAAGGGAATAAAGGCCTTAAATGACACACTGGACCAGATGGACATCACAGATCTATTCAGAACATTTCATCCCAAAGCAACAGAATACACATTCTACTCTAGTGCACATGGAACCTTCTCCAGAATAGATCACATCCTGGGTCACAAATCAGGTCTCAACCGGTATCAAAAGATTAGGATCATTCCCTGCATATTTTCAGACCACAACGCTCTGAAGCTAGAACTCAATCACAAGAGGAAAGCTGGAAAGAACCCAAATACATGGAGACTAAACAGCATCCTTCTAAAGAATGAATGGGTCAACCAGGAAATTAAAGAAGAATTGAAAAAATTCATGGAAACAAATGATAATGAAAACACAACGGTTCAAAATCTGTGGGACACAGCAAAGGCAGTCCTGAGAGGAAAATATATAGCGGTACAAGCCTTTCTCAAGAAACAAGAAAGGTCTCAAGTACACAACCTAACCCTACACCTAAAGGAGCTGGAGAAAGAACAAGAAAGAAACCTTAAACCAGCAGGAGAAGAGAAATCATAAAGATCAGAGCAGAAATCAATGAAATAGAAACCAAAAAAACAATAGAAAAAATCAATGAAACTAGGAGCTGGTTCTTTGAAAGAATCAATAAGATTGATAAACCCCTGGCCAGACTTACCAAAAAGAAAAGAGAAAGGACCCAAATAAATAAAATCATGAATGAAAGAGGAGAGATCACAACTAACACCAAAGAAATACAGACAATTATAAGAACATACTATGAGCAACTCTACGCCAACAAATTGGACAATCTGGAAGAAATGGATGCATTCCTAGAGACATATAAACTACCACAACTGAACCAGGAAGAAATAGAAAACCTGAACAGGCCCATAACCAGTAAGGAGATTGAAACAGTCATCAAAAATCTCCAAACAAACAAAAGCCCAGGGCCAGACGGCTTCCCAGGGGGAATTCTACCAAACATTTAAAGAAGAACTAATTCCTATTCTCCTGAAACTGTTCCAAAAAATAGAAATGGAAGGAAAACTTCCAAACTCATTTTATGAGGCCAACATCACTTTGATCCCAAAACCAGACAAGGATCCCACCAAAAAGGAGAACTACAGACCAATATCCTATATGAACACAGATGCAAAAATTCTCACCAAGATACTAGACAATAGGATTCAACAGTACATTAAAAGGATTATTCACCACGATCAAGTGGGACTTATTCCAGAGCTGCAGGGTTGGTTCAACATCCGCAAATCAATCAATGTGATACAACACATTAATAAAAGAAAGAACAAGAACCATATGATACTCTCCATAGATGCTGAAAAAGCATTTGCCAAATACAGCATTCCTTCCTGATCAAAACTCTTCAAAGTGTAGGGATAGAGAGCACATACCTCAATATTATCAAAGCCATTTATGAAAAACCCACCACAAATATCATTCTCAATGGAGAAAAAATGAAAGCTTTTCCGTTAAGGTCAGGAACACAGCAGGGATGTCCATTATTACCACTGCTCTTCAACATAGTACTAGAAGTTCTAGCCTCAGCCATCAGACAACAAAAAGAAATTAAAGGCATCCAAATCAGCAAAGAAGAAATCAAACTATCACTCTTCTCAGATGATATGATACTATATGTGGAAAACCCAGAAGACTCCACTCCAAAACTGCTAGAACTTGTACAGGAATTCAGTAAAGTGTCAGGATATAAAATCAATGCACAGAAATCAGTTGCATTTCTGTACACCAACAACAAGACAGAAGAAAGAGAAATTAAGGAGTCAATCCCATTTACAATTGCACCCAAAACTATAAGATACCTAGGAATAAACCTCACCAAAGAGGCTAAGAATCTATACGCAGAAAACTATAAAGTACTCATGAAAGAAATTGAGGAAGACACAAAGAAATGGAAAAAGGTTCCTGGATTGGAAGAAAAATATTGTGAAAATGTCTATGCTACCTAAAGCAATCTACACATTTAATGCAATCCCTATCAAAATACCATCCATTTTTTTCAAAGAAATGGAACAAATAATCCTAATATTTATATGGAACCAGAAAAGACCTCGAATAGCCAAAGGAATATTGAAAAAGAAAGCCAAAGTTGGTGGCATCACAATTCCGGACTTCAAGCTCTATTACAAAGCTGTCATCATCAAGACAGCATGGTACTGGCACAAAAACAGACACATAGATCAATGGAACAGAATAGAGAGCCCAGAAATAGACCCCCAACTCTATGGTCAACTAATCTTCGACAAAGCAGGAAAGAATGTCCAATGGAAAAAGACAGCCTCTTCAATAAATGGTGCTGGGAAAATTGGACAGCCACATGCAGAAAAATGAAATTGGACCACTTCCTTACACCACACACGAAAATAGACTCCAAATGGATGAAGGACCTCAATGTGAGAAAGGAATCCATCAAAATCCTTGAGGAGAACGCAGGCAGCAGCTTCTTTGACCCCAGCCGCAGCAACATCTTCCTAGGAACATCGGCAAAGGCAAGAGAAGCAAGGGCAAAAATGAACTATTGGGATTTCATCAAGATCAAAAGCTTTTGCACAGCAAAGGAAACAGTTAACAAAACCAAAAGACAACTGACAGAATGGGAGAAGATATTCGCAAACGACATATCAGATAAAGGGCTAGTATCCAAAATCTATAAGGAACTTAGCAAACTCAACACCCAAAGAACAAACAGTCCAATCAAGAAATGGGCAGAGGACATGAACAGACATTTCTGCAAAGAAGACATCCAGATGGCCAACAGACACATGAAAAAGTGCTCCATGTCACTCGGCATCAGGGAAATACAAATCAAAAACCACAATGAGATATCACCTCACACCAGTCAGAATGGCTAAAATTAACAAGTCAGGAAATGACAGGTGCTGGCGAGGATGCGGAGAAAGGGGAACCCTCCTCCACTGTTGGTGGGAATGCAAGCTGGTGCAACCACTCTGGAAAACAGCATGGAGGTTCCTCAAAATGTTGAAAATAGAACTACCATATGACCCAGCAATTGCACTACTGGGTATTTACCCTAAAGATACAAACATAGTGATCCAAAGGGGCACGTGTACCCAAATATTTATAGCAGCAATGTCTACAATAGCCAAACTATGGAAAGAACCTAGATGTCCATCAACAGATGAATGGATACAGAAGAAGTGGTATATATACACAATGGAATGCTATGCAGCCATCAAAAGAAATGAAATCTTGCCATTTGCGACGACGTGGATGGAACTAGAGCGTATCATGCTTAGTGAAATAAGTAAATTGGAGAAAGACAACTATCATATGATCTCCCTGATATGAGGACATGGAGATGCAACATGGGGGGTTGGGGGATAGGAGAAGAATAAATGAAACAAGATGGGATTGGGTGGGAGATAAACCATAAATGACTCTTAGTCTCACAAAACAAATGGGGGTTGCTGAGGAGAGGTGGGGTTGGGAGAGGGGGAGGGGGTTATGGTCATTGGGGAGGGTATGTGCTATGGTGAGTACTGTGAAGTGTGTAAACCTGGTGATTCACAGACCTGTACCAGTAGGGAAAAAATACATTATATGTTTATTAAAAAATAAAAGAAAAAGAAAGGATGAATACCCAACTTTTGTAGCAACGTGGACGGGACTGGAAGTGATTATGCTGAGTGAAATAATTCAAGCAGAGAGAGTCAAGTATCATTTGGTTTCACTTATTTGTGGAGCATAACAAATTACATGGAGGACATTGGGAGATGGAGAGGAGAAGGAATTTGAGGGAAATTGGAAGGGGAGGCAAATCATAAGAGACTATTGACACTGAAAAACAACCTGAGGGTTTTGAAGGGACGGGGGTGGGACGTTGGGGGAACCAGGTGGTGGGTAATAGGGAGGACATGTATTGCATGGAGCACTGGGTGTTGTGCAAAAACAATGAATACTGTTACACTGAGAAAATAAATAAATAAATTTAAAAAAAAATAGAAAATTAACAACTGGAACTACATAAAACTAAAATGCTTCTGTACATAAAAGGAACAATAAAAAATGAGAAGATAACATCCAACATGGGACAAAGTTATTGCAAACCACATATCTGATGAAAGGTTAATATCCAAAATACACATGGAACACATACAACTCAATAGCAAAACTAAAAAAGCAGGCAAAGGACCTGAAAATACATTTTTTTCAAGGAAATAATCCAAATGGCCAAAAGGCACATGAATAGATACTAAACATCTCTAACCACCAGGGAATTGTAAGTCAAAAACACAATGAAGAAAACCCAGAAATGAACCCACAACTATATGGTCAATTATTCTTCAACAAAGCAGGTAAGAATATCCATTGGAAAAAAGACAGTCTCTTCAACAAATGGTCTTGGGAAAATGGACAGCAACATGCCAAAGAATGAAACTGGACCTCTTTCTGACACCATACACAAGAATAAATTCAAAATGAAAGAAAGACCCAAATGTAAGACAGGAAACCATCAAGATCCTAGAGGAATACACTGGCAGAAACCTCTTTGACACTGGCCAGAGCAACTTCTACTAGATACATCTCCTGAGGCAAGGGAAACAAAAACAAAAATAAACTATTGGGACTTCATCAAAATAGAAAGCTTCTACCCAGTGAAGGAAACAATCAACAAAACTAAGAGGAAAAGATATTTGCAAATGGCATTCTGATAAAGGGTTAGTATCCAAAATACATTTTAAAAAACTTTAAAACTCAACACCCCCGCCAAAATAATCCAGATCAAAAACTGTGCAGAAGATATGAATAGACATTTTCCAAAGAAGACGTACAGATGGCCACAGACACATTAAAAGATGCTCCACATCACTCATCATCAGGGTGACAATGAGGTATCACCTCACACTGGTCAGAATTGCTAAAATTAACAACACAGGAAATAAAAGTAGTTGACAAAGATATAGACAAAGGGGAAGCCTCATAGACTGTTAGTCGGAATGCAGACTGGTACAGACACTTTGGAAAACAATATGAAGTTTCTTCAAAAAATTAAAAATAGAACAGCCCTATAATCTGGCAACTGAACTACTAGATATTTACCCAAAAGATACAAAAATACCGATTCAAAGGGATACATCCATTCTGATGTTTATAGCAACATCATCCCAAATAGCCAAATTATGGAAAGAGCCCAAATGTCCATCAACTGATGAATGGAGTGTGTGTATGTGTGTGTGTATGTGTGTGTGTGTGTGAATAATATTACTCAGTAATCAAAAAGAATGAATCTTGCCATTTGCAAAGACATGGATGGAGCTAGAGAATGTTAAATCTCTAAGCAAAATAAGTCAGAGAAAGATGAAGACCATATTTCACTCACATGTGGAATTTAAGAGACGAAATAGATGAACATAGGGTGGGAAGAGAAACAAACCAGGAAACAGACTCTTAACTATAGAGTTAAGAGGGTTACTGAAGGGAAGGAGGACGGTGGGGGGGGGGGGTTAAAATGGGTGATGTGTATTCAGGAGTGCACTTGTTGTGGTGAGAACTGGGTGTGCTAGGTAAGTGTTGAATCACTAAATTCTATACCTGAAACTAGTAATACATTGCATGTTAACTAACTGGAATTTAGATTAAAAACTTGAAAAAAAATTAAAAATTAAAAAAATTTTTTAAAAACACAGTGAGTTATCACCTCACACCTGTGATAATGGTTATTATCAAGAAAGCAAGAGACAACAAATGCTGAAGCAGATGTAGACAAAAGGGACCCTTGTGCAGTGTGCAGTCACTATGGAAAACAGTGCAGTCATTATGGAAAACAGTTTGGAGGTTTCTCAAAAAATTAAAAATAGGGCGCCTGAGTGGCTCAGTGTGTTGAGCCTCTGTCTTTGGCTTGGGTCGTGATCTCAGGGTCTTGGGATCAAGTCCTGCATCAGGCTCTTTGCTCAGCAGGGAGTGTGCTTCCCCCTCTCTCTATACCTGCCTCTCTGCCTACTTGTGATCTCTCTCTCTGGGTCAAATAAATAAATAAAATCTTTTAAAAAATTAAAAATAGAACCATCATATGATCCAGCAATCCCATGCTGGGTATATACACCCAAAAGAAATGAAATCACTATCTTGAAGAGATATCTGCATATTTATGTTCATTATAGCTGTATTTAAATAGTCAAGACATGGAAAAAACCTAAATATTTATCAATGGATGAGTGGATAATGAAAATTGGAAATATAAGGGAATATTATTCAGCCATAAAAAAGAAGGAAATCTTGCCATTTGCAACATGGATGGACCTTGAGGACATTATACTAAGTGCAGTTAGAGAAAGACAAATATGGTGTGGTCTCACTTCTATGTGGAATCTAAAAAGAAACAAACAAACAAAAACAGAACTCAGAGAAACAGAGACTAGATGGGTGGTTTCCAGGAGCAAGGAGACAGGGTGGGAGAATGGATGAAAGCACTCGAAGAGTACAAATTTCCAGCTATAAGAATAGTAAGTTCTGGGGATATAACTTACAGCATGATGACTGTAGATAATAAGATTGTATTGTATATTTGAAAGTTGCTAAGAGAGTAGATTTTAAAAGTTCTAACTGCACAAAAAATGTTATAACTTGTGAGGTCATGGATGTTGCATTTAATATGACTGTGATAATTTTGTAAACTGTACATACATAAAATTATTGCACTCTACACTTTAAACTTATACAATGTTCTATGTCAGTTATATCTCAATAAAGCTGGAAAAAAAACAAGAAGGGAGGAAGGAAGGAAGGGAAAAAGGAAGGAAGTTAGGAAGTTGAATGAAGGAATAATCTCTTATAGAAAGCACAGACGTAAACTGTAAATGGATGAAACCTCAATGTGAGATAGGAATCCATCAAAATCCTAGAGAAGAACATAGGCAATAACCTCTTCAACATTGGCCACAGCAACCTCTTTCAAGACACATCTCCAGAGGCAAGGGAAACAAAAGTAAAGATGAAATTTTAGGACTTCATCAAGATAAAAGCTTCTGCACAGCAAAGGAAACAGTCAACAAAACAAAGAGGCAACACATGGAATGGGAGACAATATTTACAAATGACACTACAGAAAAAGGGCTGATATCCAAGATCTATAAAGAACTCCTCAAACCCAACACCCAAAAAACAGATAATCAAGTCAAAAAATGGCCAAAGGACATGAACAGACACTTCTCCAAAGAAGACATATGAATGGGTAACAGACACATGAATAAATGTTTAACATCATTAGCCATCAGGGAAATTCAAATCAAAACCACATTGAGATACCACTTTACACCAGTTAGAATGGCAAAAATTGAAAAGGCAAGAAACAATAAATGTTGGAAAGGTTGTGGAGAAAGAGGAACCCTCTTATACTGTTGGTGGGAATGCAGGTTGGTGCAGCCACTCTGGAAAACAGTGTGAAGGTTCCTCAAAAAGTTAAAAATAGAGTGACCCTATGATGCTGCAATTGTATTACTGGGTATTTACCCGAAAGATACAGATGTAGTGAAAAGAAGGGCCACATGCACCCCAATGTTCATAGCAGCAAAGTCCACGATAGCCAAACTGTGGAAAGAGCCTAGATAGACAAATGGATAAAGAAGATGTGGTCCATATATACAATGGAATATTATTCAGTCATCAGAAGGGATGAATACCCACCATTTGCACTGACATGGGTGGAACTGGAGGGGATTGTGCTAAGTGAAATAATTCAAGCAGAGAAAAACAATTATCATATGGTTTCACTTATTTGTGGAACATAAAGAATAGCATGGAGGACATTATGAGAAGGAAGCGGAAATCTGAGGAGAGAGATGAACCATAAGAGACTATGGACTCTGGTAAACAGAGGGTTTCAGAGGAGGGAGGGGTGGGGGATGTGTTAACCAGGTAATGGGTATTAAGTAGGGCATGTATTGCATGGAGCACTGGATGTTATACTGAAACTATGAATCATGGAACACTACATCAAAAACTAATGATGTTATTGTGTGGTGTCTATCATAACAAAATAAATTTTTTTTAAAAAGCTAGTCACACGAATAGGCAGAACTCTAACACAAAACTTTCTGTCTCTGTATTATTTACTCTTTTTTGTTTTTTAAGGGTAACCTAATCTATGTCCTCCCAGGGGACACATGCATTTTTGTGTGTGTGTGACTTTTTATTATGTTGTTGGTTGCTCTTAAAATATAAATATTCATCTAAAAGCTAAGGAAATAGACTGATATATTATGTGAGACAGTGTTTTACACTGAGGGCAATAATAGAATATGTTTTATTTCCTATACATTGTTATGGATGACGCTTATCATGATATACAATATTCTCTACATAAAACCTAAAAGGAGGGGGGAGCAAGATGGCGGGGAAGTAGGAGGAGGCACCATTTCAACCTGTACCCTAAAGTGAGCTGATTACCTACCAAAGAACTCCGACCACCCATGAAATCAGCCTGAGATCAGAACTATACACGTCTGGATCTCTACTGGAGCAGAAGATGCCAGTGGCAGGTAAAGCAGACTGGGAGCATCGGACTGATATCGGAAGATAAACAAAAGGGGGAGGGAGCCACCAGAGGTGACCGATTGGAAAGTAACACCCCAACACGAGAGTGCTCTGCGTCTGGGGACCAGCATTAACTTGGAGTCTGGTTGAAAGCACTCAAAAAACAAACAGCAAAGGATCGCGGTGGCGGGGGGGTAATAGTGGGAACCTGGGCGGTTAGGGTCAGGGACCTAAGTCCCCGGACCCAGGACAGCCTCCCCTGGCGCGGAGCCAGAGAGAGTGCGGCGGAGAAATCAGGTCTCGGTCCCTGAGCCGCGAGTGCACCTGAACGCCAGCGCGCCTGAGAACGAGTGGGGTCTGTCTCCCGTGAGGGGCTGGGAGCCTGGCCTGACGGCAATCCTGAAACGCGCGCGTCCCACACCCTCCCTTGGGAAAGGTGCTCATAGGCGCTAGCCTGGAGCTCTGGCAGCAGGAAAAACCAGACATTCCCAGCCCGGGACAGCGGGAAAATTTCAGTGCGCGATCTCTGCTCGGAACCTCTCTGGCGGTCTGGAGCTGCCTAGACAGCCACAGCTGCCCTGGTTTTGGGCACAACGAGGAGCCCCTGCATCCCCAGGGACAGTGACCCAGAACCAACTCTGCCAGCAGCTTTTGCAAAACAGTCTGAGGCTTCTCTCTGAGAGGGAGGTTGGGGTGCTGTTTGCTCTCCTCTAAACCTCCAAAAACCATCAAAAGCTGTCAAGGCGAGAGAAAGCAGATGAAAGAACATAAAAACCCCCAGAGAACAAAAGGCTGAAAAAAAAAAAAACAGTTTCCTGAAAAAAAAAGAGCTCACCCCCTTGAGGGGAGCTGGAGGACCTAACTCAGGGAACATCATTGTCTGAAAACCCACGTGGCAGGCCCCTCCCCCAGAAAACCAACCAGGAAGGAAGGAAAAAAAAAAAAAAGACTACAAGAGAACAACCACCACTACTTCATAAATACAACTTTTATTTTTAACTCTTTACCAATATTCTGGTTCTTTTTTTTTATACATACAGATAATTTTTTAACCTATTTACCATCACACTGAAATGTCCAGTACATCAAATTCTTTAATAACCTTCTAACCTGAAATTTTTGATACATACACCCGTGTTTTTCTTTTGTTTTTCTATTTTTTTTAATTTTAACTTAGTTTAGTCTAGTTTATTCTTTTTTTTTTTTTTTTTTCCCTTTTTATTTATTTATTTTTTTTCAGCGTAACAGTATTCATTCTTTTTGCACAACACCCAGTGCTCCATGCAAAACGTGCCCTCCCCATCACCCACCACCTGTTCCCCCAACCTCCCACCCCTGACCCTTCAAAACCCTCAGGTTGTTTTTCAGAGTCCATAGTCTCTTATGGTTCGCCTCCCCTCCCCAATGTCCATAGCCCGCACCCCCTCTCCCAATCTTTTTTAATTTTTATTTTCTACTATACATATAGAGTTAAACTTCAAGGTAACCCCCTTTCCCCAATCAATGCTACCCCTATAGGCAAACCAGTTTCTAATCCCCCTGTAACTTAGGAAAGTTGAGTCCCTTAACAAAAACATCAAGATACCTTCAGGAAGAATCAAAATAACCTTCCTCACCCACACTGAGAATCTATAACCATTCTCCCAATTTTTCCTTCTGTCAGTGTTTCTGTGAATTTGTGTCTGTCCTGACAATATATAAATCTTATACTTGGGGTTCTTTCTGAGGAGGTTTTTCCCTTTTTTTTGCTTATATATACATATTTTTTTCTCTTGTCATATACTTTTATCACTCTTTGTCTGTCTGTTTTTGTTTGTATACTCCACAAATCTTACCTTGTGGCCCATTTGGGCTGAGCCTTCTCTTATATCTTCCCTTTTTTTCCTATCTCTCTCTCTCTTTTTTTTTTCTTCCTTTTTTCTTTCCCCCTTTTTTTTCTTTCTTCTTCTCTATTTCTTTTTCTTTTCTTTTTTCTCTCATTTGGGTGGGGAATCCTGATTGCACAGAAGCGTTCCAGGGTGCACATTGACTGCACCACAGTCGATAAGTCCAGCTGCATCTGTTTAGTCATCTCTTACCAAAATGACTAGGAGGAGGAATACCCAACAGAAGAAAAATACAGAGGATGGGCCTTCTGCAACAGAACTAATGGCTATCGACATAGACAATATGTCAGAAAAGGAATTCAGACTAACAATTATCCAGGCAATAGCTAGGTTGGAGAAAGCCATGGATGACCAAACAGAATTGATTAGGGCAGAACTGAAAGCCACCAGGGATGATGTTCACAATGTTAGGGCAGAACTGAAAGCCACCAGGGATGATGTTCAAAATGCTCTCAATGAGTTCCAGTCCAATCTAAATTCTCTAAAAGCTAGGGTAACTGAGACAGAAGATAGAATTAGTGATCTGGAGGACAAACAGATAGAGAGAAAGGATCAGGAGGAAGCCTGGAACAAACAGCTCAGAAGCCACGAAAACAGAATCAGGGAAATAAACGATGCCATGAAACGTTCCAACGTCAGAATTATTGGAATCCCTGAAGGGGAAGAAAAAGAAAGAAGTCTAGAAGATAGAGTGGAAGAAGTTGTCTATGAAAATTTTCCCAATCTCACGAATGGAAACAATGTTCATGTACTAGAGGCAGAAAGATCTCCTCCCAAGATTTTAGATTCTCGAAAGTCCTCACGGCACCTTATAGTTAAAATGGGGAATTATGTTTCAAGAGAGACCCTCTTAAAAGCAGCTAGGACAAAGAAGCTTCTTACATACAGAGGAAAGCCCATTAGAATAACGTCAGACCTTTCCACAGAGACCTGGAAAGCCAGGAAGGGCTGGCAAAATATATTCAGAGTACTAAATGAGAAGAACATGCAACCAAGAATACTCTATCCAGCAAGACTGACATTTAAAATGGATGGAGAGATAAAGAGTTTCCAAGACCGGCAAGGCTTAAAAGACTATGCAACCACCAAGCCGACACTGCAGGAAATATTAAGGGGGGTCCTATAAAAGAGAAAAAATCCTAAGAATATCATTGAACAGAAATATAGAAACAATCTATAGACAGAAAGACTTCAAAGGCAACACGATGTCAATAAAAACCTACCTCTCAATAATCACTCTCAATGTGAATGGCCTAAATGCGCCCATAAAACGACACAGGGTTGCAGATTGGATAAAACGACAGGACCCATCCATATGTTGTCTACAAGAGACCCATTTTGAACCTAAGGATGCACCCAGACTGAAAGTGAAGGGATGGAGAAGCATCTTTCATGCCAATGGGCCTCAAAAGAAGGCCGGAGTAGCAATTCTCATATCAGATAAATTAGATTTTAAACTAAAGACTGTAGTCAGAGATACAGAAGGACACTACATAATTCTTAAAGGGACTATCCGCCAAGACGATCTAACAATTGTGAATATCTATGCCCCCAATATGGGAGCACCCAATTACGTAAGAAAACTATTAATCAAGATAAAGAGCCATATTGATATGAATACAATAATAGTAGGAGATCTTAATACGCCTCTCTCAGAAATAGACAGATCATCGAAGCAGAAAATTAATAAAGAAATAAGAGCATTGAATGAAACATTGGACCAGATGGACCTCATAGACATATACAGAACATTCCACGCTAAAACAACAGAATACTCATTCTTCTCAAGTGCACATGGAACCTTCTCCAGAATAGACCACATACTGGGTCACAAAGCAGGACTCAACCGATACCAAAAGACTGACATTATTCCCTGCATATTCTCAGATCACAATGCTTTGAAACTGGAGCTCCATCACAAGGAAAATTTCAGAAGGAACTCAAACACCTGGAAGCTAAAGACCACCTTGCTTAAGAATGCTTGGATCAACCAGGAGATCAAAGACGAACTTAAACAATTCATGGAAACCAATGAGAATGAAGACACCTCGGTCCAGAACCTATGGGATACAGCAAAGGCGGTTCTAAGGGGGAAATACATAGCCATCCAAGCCTCCCTCAAAAACATTGAAAAATCCAGAATACACCAGCTGTCTCTACACCTTAAAGAACTGGAGAATCAACAACAAATCAAACCAACTCCACATGCAAGAAGGGAAATAATCAAGATTAGAGCAGAGATCAATGAGGTAGAAACGAGAGATACAGTAGAACGTATCAATGAAACTAGAAGCTGGTTTTTTGAAAGAATTAATAAGATCGATAAACCATTGGCCACACTAATCCAAAAGAAAAGAGAGAAAGCCCAAATTAATAAAATTATGAATGAAAAGGGAGAGATCACAACTAACACCAAGGAAATAGAAACAATCATGTGGCTCAGTGGATTAAGCCGCTGCCTTCGGCTCAGGTCATGATCTCGGGGTCCTGAGATCGAGCCCCGCGTCGGGCTCTCTGCTCCACGGGGAGCCTGCTTCCTCCTCTCTCTCTGCCTGCCTCTCTGCCTACTTGTGATCTCTCTCTGTCAAATAAATAAAAAATAAAATTTAAAAAAAAAAAAAAGAAATTATTACCAACAGTTATATGCCAATAAGCTAAGCAACCTAGATGAAATGGATGCATTCCTGGAAAGCTACAAACTCCCAAAATTGAACCAGGAAGAAATTGACAACCTGAATAGACCGATATCTAGTAATGAGATTGAAGCAGTGATCAAAAACCTCCCAAAAAACAAGAGCCCAGGACCTGACGGATTCCCTGGGGAATTCTACCAAACTTTCAAAGAAGAAATAACACCAATTCTCCTGAAGCTGTTCCAAAAAATTGAAGCAGAAGGAAAACTTCCAGACTCTTTTTATGAAACCAGCATTACCCTGATCCCCAAACCAGGCAAAGACCCTACCAAAAAGGAGAATTTCAGACCAATATCACTGATGAATATGGATGCAAAGATTCTCAACAAGATCCTAGCAAACAGGATCCAGCAGCACATTCAAAAGATTATCCACCATGACCAGGTGGGATTCATCCCTGGCTTGCAAGGTTGGTTCAACATTCGCAAATCAATCAGTGTGATAGAACACATCAATAAGAGAAGAGAGAAGAACCACATGGTCCTCTCAATTGATGCAGAAAAAGCATTTGACAAAATCCAGCATCCGTTCCTGATGAAAACGCTTCAAAGTATAGGGATAGAGGGAACATTCCTGAACTTCATAAAATCTATCTATGAAAGACCCACAGCAAATATCATCCTCAATGGGAAAAAGCTTGCAGCCTTCCCGTTGAGATCAGGAACACGACAAGGATGCCCACTCTCACCACTCTTGTTCAACATAGTATTAGAAGTTCTAGCAACGGCAATCAGACAACAAAGAGAAATAAAATGTATCCAAATTGGCAAGGAAGAAGTCAAACTCTCTCTCTTCGCAGATGACATGATTCTTTATATGGAAAACCCCAAAGACTCCACCCCCAAACTCCTAGAACTCATACAGCAATTCAGCAACGTGGCAGGATACAAAGTCAATGTACAGAAATCAGTGGCTTTCTTATACACTAACAATGAAAATACAGAAAGGGAAATTAGAGAATCGATTCCATTTACTATAGCACCAAAAACCATAAGACACCTGGGCATAAACCTAACCAAAGAAGTAAAGGACCTGTACTCGAGGAACTACAGAACACTCATGAAAGAAATGGAAGAAGACACAAAAAGATGGAAGACTGTTCCATGCTCTTGGATTGGAAGAATAAACATTGTTAAAATGTCTATACTGCCTAGAGCAATCTATACTTTTAATGCCATTCTGATCAAAATTCCACCGATATTTTTCAAAGAGCTGGAGCAAATAATCCTAAAATTTGTATGGAGTCAGAAGAGACCCTGAATTGCTAAGGAAATGTTGAAAAACAAAAACAAAACTGGCGGCATCACGTTACCCGATTTCAAGCTTTACTACAAAGCTGTGGTCACCAAGACAGCGTGGTACTGGCATAAAAACAGACACATAGACCAGTGGAACAGAGTGGAGAGCCCAGATATGGACCCTCAACTCTATGGTCAAATAATCTTCGACAAAACAGGAAAAAATATTCAATGGAAAAAAGACAGTCTCTTCAATAAATGGTGCTGGGAAAACTGGACAGCGATATGTAGAAGAATGAAACTCGACCATTCTCTTACACCGTTCACAAAGATAAACTCGAAATGGATAAAAGACCTCAACGTGAGACAGGAATCTATCAGAATCCTAGAGGAGAACATAGGCAGTAACCTCTTCGATATCAGCCACAGCAACTTCTTTCAAGATAAGTCTCCAAAGGCCAAGGAAACAAAAGCAAAAATGAACTTTTGGGACTTCATCAAGATCAAAAGCTTCTGCACAGCAAAGGAAACAGTCAACAAAACAAAGAGGCAACCCACGGAATGGGAGAAGATATTTGTAAATGACAGTACAGACAAAAGGTTGATATCCAGGATCTACAAAGAACTTCTCAAACTCAACACACACAAAACAGATAATCATATCAAAAAATGGGCAGAAGATATGAACAGACACTTCTCCAACGAAGACATACAAATGGCTATCAGACACATAAAAAAATGTTCATCATCACTAGCCATCAGGGAGATTCAAATTAAAACAACATTGAGATACCACCTAACACCAGTTAGAATGGCCAAAATTAGCAAGACAGGAAACAACGTGTGCTGGAGAGGATGTGGAGAAAGGGGAACCCTCTTACACTGTTGGTGGGAATGCAAGTTAGTGCAGCCACTTTGGAGAACAGTGTGGAGATTCCTGAAGAAATTAAGAATAGAGCTTCCCTATGACCCTGCAATTGAACTGCTGGGTATTTACCCCAAAGATACAGATGTAGTGAAAAGAAGGGCCATCTGTACCCCAATGTTTATTGCAGCAATGGCTACGGTTGCCAAACTGTGGAAAGAAGCAAGATGCCCTTCAACGGATGAATGGATAAGGAAGATGTGGTCCATATACACAATGGAGTATTATGCCTCCATCCGAAAGGACGAATACCCAACTTTTGTAGCAACATGGACAGGACTGGAAGAAATTATGCTGAGCGAAATAAGTCAAGCAGAGAGAGTCAAGTATCATATGGTCTCACTTATTTGTGGAGCATAACAAAGAACATGGAGGACATGGGGAGATGGAGAGGAGAGGGAGTTGAGGGAAACTGGAAGGGGAGATGAACCATGAGAGACTATGGACTCTGAAAAACAACCAGAGGGTTATGAAGGGGCGGTGGGAGGGGGTGGGGTGGGGTGGGAGGTTGAGGAACCAGGTGGTGGGTAATAGGGAGGGCACGTACTGCATGGAGCACTGGGTGTGATGCCAAAACAATGAACACTGTTATGCTGTAAATAAGCAAATAAAAATAAATTAATTAATTAAATTTAAAAAAAAAATAAATAAATAAAAAATAAAAAAATTTAAAAAAAGAGTCAAAAAAAAAAAAAACCTAAAAGGAAATGTTCTTTCTGATTTCAGTGCCAAGAATAGTTGTTATCCTCGTTTTTCAGATGAAAAAATCATCTGAAAATCAGAAAGATTTCTGAAAGAGAAAGAGATTTCTGATTTCTGAAAATCAGAAAGAACATTTCCTTTTAGGTTTTATGTAGAGAATATTGTATATCATGATGAAGAAATTCAGACTAACAGACAATAAGTAACATGCTAAAAGCAACAAACTTACTGGTGAGATAGGAATTCTATTGAATATCTTCTTTCTTCAACCATAACTCTTAAAAGACCACACTGAGCCTAAACTCTGAAAACACATACAATATTTTTCCAAAGTCCTTTTGCTAAATATGACAATAACTGTTGCTCTATCCTGTACTTTAAACATATATAAACTGACATTAACCTAAGCCCACATAGAAAATTTTGAATCCACACGTCTGCCAACATACTGGAACATACCAAACACCACTGATCTACCCTTCCTGAATCCCCTGAAAACTGCAACCTCCCCAGTTCTAGAATATACCAGGTCCATACATGACTCCCCAAACATAATAATATTCACCCACATAAATACTTGTTCACCCTTGATAACCCAGAATTGGGAAAACTGAAACACACCCTTGAGATGTTGCACTGAGGTTAAGAAGCTCTGGCATGAGTTTCCACATGGAGACAGGAAGCCTCAGAGCTCCCCTGTCCCTTGGAGTCAGCCCTGATGGGTGTGATTCCCAGTCTGCTTACTCTGCTTTGAACAATCACAGGAGCAGCTCCCTTGAGAGATCTATCACACCACACTTCTTCAGCCTAACAAGGACTCTAGAGGCCAACGGAGCAGAGCTTGGACTCAGGAGATGCTGCCTGGGCTTTCACAATCGAGTCCTTGTCCCTTGAGTCAGGACATCTCTGCTTTCTGAGATGGGGAGCTGGGAAAGCAGCAGCATGCTGGGGACCAGACATGAGGGGTTAGAGGCCAGTGAACTTGTTATCCTTCCCAAGTAACATATCCATTCGCCTGCCTTTCCTATTCCTCTCCTTGTTCACCAGCCCAGAATGTCATGGGAGACACATGAGGGGGCTGTGCTTGGCTGAGAAGCAGACTGGCAGGTGAGTAGTAGGAGTGGTGCAGACCAGCTTCTAGAAACACTGGGAAGGAAAGAACAGCGTCTGGATGTGGAGGTGAGCTTCAGTAAACTAACCACTTGCTTGGCTCCTCCAACCTCTGGCACCTACACTTTCCTCCCTGATAGTTTCAAATATTTCATGGGTTAAGCAGTCTTAGGGTCCAACTGAAATCTCCATCTGGATTTTAGTTTTCAGTCCATCCATTTTGACCTCTCGGGCAGTTTACACTGTGGGCTTCGGTGGAAGGAAAACACCATCAGGAAAGGATAGGAGAGGAGAGAAGAGGAGAAGAAGATAGAAAGAGAGAGAGAAAGAAAGGAAGAGAAGAAGAGAGAGGGAGAGAAAGAAAGAAAGAAAGAAAGAGAAGAAGAGAGAGGGAGAGAAAGAAAGAAAAGAAAGGAAGGAAGGGAAAGAGAGAAAAAGAAAAGGAGGAAGAAAGAAAGGGAGTAAAAGAGGGGGAAGGAAGGAAGGAAAAGAAACAAAGAAAAGAAAACAAGGGAAGAAGGAAGGATGTAAGGAAAGAAAGAAAATGGGAAAGGGAAAGGGGTTAAAAGCCATGTATTTCAGCCTCACCCACTCACCTTGTGCTTTGAGAACTCTTCTTCCTGATTCTTAGATTTTAAAAACCTTCCTTTCTCCTAGTCATCAGAATAGGTGATCCTCACATCTGTGACCTGGATCGCCCAAACTCATTAATTAATCCAAATTTCCACTAATTTCTGGTTTCCACAGGCAGCCCTTTCACAAATGGCTCCTTGTGTAATATTGATCTGTGTTTGACAAATTGTTTGGCAGGCATGGTATCTCACTTGCTATTCATAAAACATCAGGAATCAGCTTAAGAACAAGTGACAGAGGACAAATCAAACCCCATCCAGAACACTGCCCAGCACTGACCACAACTCCACATGACAGATATGCCCCATCCATGCATGGCCAAATTTTTTCTGCCTGGTTTAGGCCAGATAATCATGGATGTTCAAAACTTCAAATCCCCCATCTGCATAACACAGAAAGATAGGCACCTCCCTAGCCACTGCAAGGATAGATTCTGAATATGGAAGAAGACGCTTGTCAGTTAAGGGGGATAGAAGGGACAGTCATGTGGGAAATAACCACTGTGAGGCAAACAGTGCCTGTGTATGATTGTAACCCAAGATATAGACACACAGACATGAGGAGGTGTAGCCTAAGGGTTAAGATCATGTGCCTCCGAGTGATGCAGCTTGGGGTTCAAATCCTGATTGCTACTCACTTCTTTGGTGACCTTGAGCAAACCACTGCACCTCTAAGCCTCAGACTCCTGTTAACACATGCCTCATGGTCCCTCATCATTTGTGGCATTTGTGAGGTCCTTAACACAAGCTTGACATGTAAAAAAATTTTCAACGATACTGTTTATTGTTATTAACTTTAATTACTGGTTCACTCAAATCATGCAGTGCATGAACTAACATTTCTTCTGTAAGCTCTTGCAAAACCCATGAGATTAGTCTGACAACTTGGCAGTGACAAGGATATTTTAAGCATGTGTGTTAACTGATTTTGAGGACAACCAGCCATAAGGGTTATAAGGGAAAGTGACACTGAGACTTATGATGATCAAGAGTTTCTCTTGAGTCAGGGCACTTGGGCGGCTCTGCTGGTTAAGCATCTGACTCTTGATCTCTTGTCATGATCGCAGGGTCATGGGATAGAGCCCTCTATAGGCTCCACACTGGGCATAGAGCCTGCTTAAGATCCTCTCTCTCCCTCTGCCTCTGCCCCTCTCCTGCTTGCCTTCTCACTCTTGAATGCTCTTTCTCAAAAGAAAAAGAAAATGTAAGCATTCTTTAAGAATTTGTTTACTTAGCAGCCTCCACATATGCAATAAATAATCAGCTATGCACATAACATCATTTAATTGTAATATAATTACTGCATTTTAATTGTTTAACACATTAATATTTCAATGTTAAATAAATTAATATATTAATTAGAATAACAATACTTAATCTATGAAAAGTTCAATGTAAAAGGATCATGAAAAAGGTGTGAAAGAATATGGTACTTCTAAAATTATTTCAAACACATTGGTGATTTAAGTACATGCACTATAGAAATTTTTATGGTAAGTAGGAATATATAAATAACAATATCTCAAACCATTTGAAAATCTCTATGTAATATGTCCATTAATGAGGTATAGATGGATATGCTGACTCTAAAAAGTTGATTTAAGGGACCTCTGGGTGGCTCAGTCAGTTGAGCATCTGCCTTTGGCTCAGGTCATGATCCCGGGGTCCTGGGATTGAGCCATGCATTGGGCTCCCTGCTCAAAGAGGAGTCTGCTTTTCCCTCTCCCTCTGCTGCTCCCCTTGCTTGTGCTTTCTCTTACTCTCTCTCACACTATCTGTCAAATAAATAAATAAAATCTTTTTTTAAGTTGATTTAAAACACTTTGCTTATATAAGATTTCTCATTACAGAGTTTTTTGTTATAGCAAGAAAATGGAGGCCACGTTGATGTCAATCACCAGGTAGCTGGATAAGGCTGAAAAGGCTGAAAATATTTCGACACTTAATATATAAAAATTTACTATGTTCTCTTAAGTATTTTTGTCAAAACATATGACTGGTAAATTATAAAACATGAGCTGAATACTTAACAATGGATACCCATGCTGTACAAATGTGATTTAGGACAAAATAGCAGAGAAATGAAAAATAATTTACAGTGAGGGGAAACTTGCACAGACTGGTGATGATAGCATGGCATGAGCTAAGGAGGATGAACCCCTCACCCTGTGCTCAGAGGAGAAAAAGCCCATTTTGTTTGCGTTAAACATTCACCTTAGATTTTTTTTGTTGGATATTTTGGTAAATTCATCCCCCATCCATCTCCATTCCTTATACACTTCTTGATGTTGTTTGTTGTTGATCTGTTTCCCCACCTAGAACATGAGCTACTTAATACATTGATTTCCCTGTCTTTATTGCTAAATCTCCAGCAAGAGAACAGTGTTTTCACAGAATAGGAACTGATGAACTGGAATCAGTGAGGTCCATCTCTGATGATTTCTGTCCTTTTTTTTTTTTTTAATTAAGGTCAATTAGCCAACATATATAATACGTCATTGGTTTTTAACATAGTATTCAATGATTCATTCGTTGTGTATAACATCCAGTGCAACTCTCATGTTTTCTAAAGGAAAATTCTTCTCTGTCCTTCCACTCTTCACAATAAGGCCTTGTGATGCCATGGATTTGAGAAGGGAGGGCCACATCAAGGAGGATTGACAAGCTGTCCCAGAAAACAAAGACTTGCTGGGTTGTGGACTTGGAGTAAGATAAATAACAAAACATCGTGGATATAACTAGACCCAAGCCAATGGCAAGAGTCAACCAAACCAGCAGTGTCTCTGAGTTCATTCTCCTGGGACTCTCCTCCAGGCCTGAAGACCAGACACCACTCTTTTTCCTCTTCCTCACCATGTACCTGGTCACCATAATCGGGAACCTACTCATCATCCTGGCCATCCACTCTGACCCCCAGCTCCAGACCCCCATGTATTTCTTCTTGAGTTTCCTGTCCTTCACTGACATTTGCTTTACAACAACCGTTGTCCCCAGGATGCTTGTGAACTTCCTGTCAGAGAAGACCATCTCCTATGCTGGGTGTCTGACACAGATGTATTTCATTTATGCTCTGGGCAACACTGACAGCTGCCTTCTGGCAGTCATGGTCTTTGATCGCTATGTGGCCATCTGTGACCCCTTCCACTATGTCACCACCATGAACCACCACTGCTGTGTCCTGCTGGTGGCCTTTTCCTGCTCACTTCCTTACCTCCACTCACTCCTACATACACTGCTACTGAATCGCCTCACCTTCTGTGACTCCAATGTTATCCATCACTCCCTCTGTGACCTCAGTCCCCTGATGAAGTTGTCGTGCTCCCCCACTTTTGTCAATGAAATTGTGATAATGTCAGAGTGTTCTATTGTTTTGGGGACCCCCTTTCTGTGCATTATTTTCTCTTATCTTCGAATCCTCATTGCAGTTCTCAAGATCCCCTCAGCCGCTGGGAAACGCAAAGCCTTCTCCACCTGTGGCTCTCACCTCACCGTGGTAGCACTCTTTTATGGAAGCATCTTCTATGTCTATTTACAGCCCCTGTCCACCTACACTGCCAGGGACCACATAGCAACACTTGTCTACACAGTTCTGTCCTCCATGCTAAACCCTTTTATCTACAGTCTGAGAAACAAAGATCTGAAACAGGGCCTGAAGAAGCTGATGGGCAGGAAGAAGTCCCAGGCAGCACCCTCTTGACAAACCCACAAATGTAATCTGCTCCACTCAAGTCTGATCTCTACTAGACCTTTGTGAAAACTGAACTGTTTCAAGTTAGCTTTTTTAACCCATGTGAGATAAAGCTCACATCCATTGATGACAGCTGACCAATTGTCCCTGCCTCTGCTGAAATCATGATATTTTCCTCACTATTCCTCCATTTTCACATTAAGATTCATTATGTTATCATCCTCCAAATGTTGCTTTTAACGAATTCTCTTGTCACAAGTATTTCCTGAACAAATTGCTCTCTTTTTATTAAGACCTCCTCTCCAAAACCCTTTGCAATACAGTATATTGCTGAAAATGATCACTGAACTTGCAGCTTTTGAGTGTCTTTGCAAACATTTCAAGGGGAAAGGATTGAGGGAGAGAATGAAGGGAAGGAGGAGAATTACATTCTAGTTACTTTTCTCATGAGGATTTTTATAATTCCTTATTTTTTCTTTCAAAAAACTTTTCCTAAACGTATGTTGGATATTGAGATTTTCTTCAGTAATTTTCAGATTGTAGCAGATAAAAAACAACCTAAAATCCAATCAATAAGGAATGAGAAAATAATGATTAATCACATAGAATGTAAGAATATGCAGCAGGTCAAAAGAATCAAATGGATGTATTCCTTGAAAAGCCACTAGGTCTAAAAATCAAGATGTGGAACAAGTATAAAAGTGTGAATTTATTATGTTTTTAAAAACTATATGAATCTGTGTGTGTGTGTGTGTGTGTGTGTGTGTTTGTGTGTAGTCACTAGAGTAAGAATGGAAGTGCAGTGGGGGACAGAGAGGGAGAGAATTCCCAACTCATACACAGTCGTAACATCTGAACTTTTTAAATTAATATATATATAGCTCATGTAATATGAACTTATTAATATATCAGATGACCAAAATAATAGTGAAAGAATTTCTTTGTATGATACCAAAGAAGAGAAAGTTTCTAGGTGTATGGATCATTATTTGACTCTTTAACTTCAGTGATACTTTAATAGTGTAAAGCATTCAAAGTAGCAAAACTTATGAAAGTTTAGAAATATATCTGCCTTGTCCTAGTGCATCAAGTGTTTTCAGTTCTAAACAAGAGGTCATTGTAATTTGTATTCCTCTGTGACTTCCTTCCCTAACCACAGTCTATAGATCCCAACAGCAAATATGGCCCCCTGCCACTGAGTAGGCTGTGGGAGAGTGAACCCTGATTCTACCCAGTTTATTCCAAGCCTGAGCACAGGAGCCTGACTTAGACATTGACAAGCCCATTATAATTTTTAAAATTTTTTATTATGTTCAGTTAGCCAACATATATTACATCATTGGCTTTTGATGTAGTGTTCAATGATTCATTATAAAATTTAAATGAAAATAAAAAATAACCTTAAACAGCCAAGACACTCTGAAGAAAAAAAATCACAAAGTTGGAGGAAACATATTACCAAATTTCAAGACTTTTACAAAGTTAACATAATTAATTTAGTTTAGTATTATATCCAAATACATAAATAGAACAGTTGAACATAGGGGAAAAAAGAAAAGAGAGGCAAACTATAAAACAGACTCTTAACTATAGAGAATAAACTTGGGTTTGCCAGAAAGGAGGTGGGCAGGAAGATGGGTTAAATGGGTGATGGGTATTAAGGACTGCACTTGTGATGAGTACTGGGCATTGTATGTAAGTGAGGAATCAGTAAATTCTGCTCCTAAAACTAATATTACACTATATGTTAACTAACTAATTACTAAATTCTGTTCCTGAAACTAATACTACACTATATGTTAACTAATATTACACTATGTTATACTATATGTTAATAATTTAAGTTAAAACTTTTTTTAAATGTAGGAATCCTTGACTCCCTTTCTCTCACACTCTCAATCCATCAGCAGCTCTTGTCAATTTCAACTTAAAACCAAATAGAGCATTCACCAAATTTTTACTACTTCCTCTGCTACCATCCTAGCTTATTACTTCTTAACTGCACTGTTGCAGTAGCTCCTAGATGGTCCCCCTGCTTGACACAGCTCCCTTCTCCAGCCAGAGTGATCCTGTTTAAAGCTGAGCCATGTTACTCTCCTGGTGAAAAACTTCCAAGGGCTACACAAATAATTCACAGCAAAAATCAAATCACATTTCTTTTTTTTATTTAATTTCTTTTCAGTGTAACAGAATTCATTGTTTATGCACCACACCCAGTGCTCCATGCAATACGTGCCTTCCATAATATGAGGCACCACTTGGCTCCCCCAACCTCCTACCCCCTGCCCCTTCAAAACCCTCAGATTGTTTTTCAGAGTCCATAGTCTCTCATGGTTCACCTCCCCTTCCAATTTCCCCCAACTCCCTTCTCCTCTCCATCTCCCCATGTCCTCCATGTCATTTGTTATGCTCCACAAATAAGTGAAACCATATGATACTTGACCTCTCTACTTGACTAATTCACTCAGCATAATCTCTTCCAGTCCTGTCCATGTTGCTACAAAAGTTGGGTATTCATCCTTTTTAATGGAGGTATAATACTCCATTGTGTATATGGACCACATCTTCCTTATCCATTCGTCTGTTGAAGGGCATCTTGGTTCTTTCCACTGTTTGGCGACTGTGGTCATTGCTGCTATAAACATTGGGGTACAGATGGCCCTTCTTTTCACTACATCTGTATCTTTGGGGTAAATACCCAGTAGTGCAATTGCAGGGTCATAGGGAAGCTCTATTTTTAATTTCTTGAGGAATCTCCACACTGTTCTCCAAAGTGGCTGCACCAACTTGCATTCCCACCAACAGTGGTAAATACCCAGTAGTGCAATGGAAATTAAATTTAAAAAAAAAAGAAAGAAATGTAATAGACAAAATATATGTGTAAGAATTATATGATATCTTTAAATAAAACATTTAAGTATCACAAAAAAAAGAAAAAAGAAACATGCTTGATGCGATGAACACAAGACTGGAGGAAAGAGAGAAAAGAATGAATGACACAGAACAGAAAATAATGGAAAATATCAAAGTTGAACAAAAGAGAGAATGAAGAATCATGCAACAAAAGAATAGACTTTTTGGGAACTCAGCAATTCCATTAAATGTAATAACATTTGCATAATAAGAGTCTCAGAAGGAAGAATGGACTGTTTTAGAGGGGAGGCAGGTGGGGAGATGGGTTGGTCTGGTGATGGGTATTAAGGACAGCATGTATTGCATGGAGCACTGGGTATTGTAAGTAAATAAGGAATCTTGGAACATTACTGTACCGTAATGTTCTGTACTCTATTGTGACAAACATAATAAAAAATAATATATCAAGTGTAAATAAGTAAATAAAATAAAACATTAAAAAAATCAAATCACAAAACCTAAAGGCCCTATGCCCTGTCGGCTTTAAAATTATTGCCTCAAAAACAAAAACAAAAGAACAATAACAACCAAAAAAACAAACAAACAAACAAAAAAAACCCCACATATATATAAATATATCTCCTCCTGCTCTTCTGCATGCTCACTGTCCTTTAGGGATGAATCTCATTTTTGTTCCTGAACATAGCTGGCATCATCTCATCTCAGAAATGTTGCAGTTGCTGTACCTGCTCCCTGAAATACTTTCCCTGCAAACATCCCAGTGGCTCTGTGCCCTGCTGCCTTGAATTCTTTCACCCTCTTGGTGAAACCAACCTCATCACACTCCTTAACATTGCAGTCTATCCCCTGCATTCCTCATTTATCCACTACACTACATTTTATAGCACTTAAAAACCATGAAACTTACATATTAAGTCTATTTTCACTGTCTTACCACTACAATATAAGCTCCACAAGAGGAAATTATTTTTGTCTGATTGGTTTACTTCTAGAAATTTCCATAAACACAGTAGACACATAATAAACACCTGTCAAAAAATCAGTTACTTTAATATATATTTATCTTTTTCTTTTTTACAAACCAGGTCATGCTGTTTGTGAAGCAAAACATAACTCATTGTCATAACCTAGAATTAAGAAGGCCTAATTAAACTGTCCCCACAAAGAAAGTTCTAGTTTATATATATATATATATATATATATATATATATATATACATACATACATACATACAGTCTAAATTGGCTTAGGGAATTTGGAAATGAGATTTCATGCACTGTGCTCCTCTGTTGGATTTTTGTCAGAGGCAAAAACTGATTTAAGGATAATAAAGTCAAAATCTTTGCAATATGTTTAGATTTCGGGAAACAATCAGATGCAACATGTAACTAGCAACTACATTACAAATGCAAACATTCTCAACTTTATTACTCTAAGCACTTGCAGCAACACATACTCTGTGTAACTACAGGACATGATAGACAAAAGGACAAAGAAACTAAAACGTTTATTATCTCATTTACAAAAACTGGTGCACACTATGAATGCTCATTAAATATTACATTAGCCATTTTTATACAAACAACAACATTTATTTGCCACTTTTTATTTAAATTCCAGTATACTTAACATAGTTTTATGTTAGTTTCAGGTGTACAACATAGTGTTTCAACAATTATATATATTACTCAGTGGCTAATATATGTATATTAGCCATTGTGATGACTTTTTGTTTATCTAAAACTATGTTTCACAAACCTTCATACCAATTCAACTGTAATTATCCAAATGTTACTTTCATTCTAAAGACAAGTAGCCAATCACATTTGAAAATTCTTATCTTTTCAAATTGGTATCACTAAGAGGTAAGAAGGTATAACTTACACAAAATGCAATGTTATTCCGACGTCTAATCTTAGTTTAAGATTGTTCCTCTTTTTCAAGAGAAAAAATATAATCTTCCTGCAGAAAAAGAAGTTCATGTATTTTGATATCATGACAAGTCATTCTTACCTCTTCAGATGGATAAGGAAGTACCTTAAGATGTTGACTTTGCAAAAATGAGAGCTGCTGATAATACCACATACCAAGGGTTATGTGAACATAATGAGGACAAGAAGGGATATACCGGAATCAAGGCAATAGATTATGGAGATCATAACCTGAATATTTTTATTTCAATAGGTTCTAGAAAAATAGACAGGGAATACAATCCAGGCAGGCGTCCAAAAAGGGGGAGAGACCATTGAAATCAAGAAAAATTTGGAGGACACCAGTGTATCAGTTAGCTTTTGGTACATAAAAAATCATCCCAAAACTTAGTGGCTTACACAACAAACTTTGTTTATGTGACAATTTCATTGGCTGACAATTTGGGCTGGGAATATGTTCAGCTGGATGGGGCTTCTTGTCTGGTTTTGGTTCCCTTTATCTCCACAAGGGCTCACTCATGCCTCTGCTATTACCTACCAGGTCACCTGGGAGCTGGTTGATTGTTAGCTGGAGGATCTTGGTTCTCCTCCCTGTGGCCCCCATCTTCACACAGACTAGGTTGGACTAGTTCACATAGTAGTCTCAAGGTTCCAAGAGCAGCAGCAACAGAGTCTGCCTAGGCTTGGAAATCTCACACCACTTTCACTGACTCTGTTAGTCAAAATCAACAAGTCCTGCCCAGATTCAGTGGGTAGGGGAAAAAAAACACTTGCAAGGAGGTACTGCAAAGTGACTTGGCCATTTTTGCAATTTACCACTGTCACCTCCACAATTTTCAAGGGCATGTCCCTGGAAATATCACTAGGAAAATTAAGAACATGGTATTAAGGAGGGTACATGTTGTGTACATGTGTACATGTTGTGATGAGCCCTGGGTGTTTTATGCAAATAATGAATTATTCAACACTACAATAATAATGATGATGATGATAATAATAATAAAACAACTTTTAAAGTAAAACTTGAAAATTAAAATAGCAAAAGAAAAAATAATTAAATAATGAGAAGTGAGTAAACAACTCAATATTGTGCAGGACAAAGTAAGACACACATCTCCTCCCTCACGACAGAAGTGTAGTGGAGTGACTCACAAATGGCCACATACCTGTCATATGCCATCACAGCAAGAAGGAAATTGTCAAAACAAACAAAAATTATGAAAAAATATGTCTGTGTTACACACCCTGCATAGGGGAATGTATTGATCTTGAGCAAGCATGTTTATCAGCATCTTAGGGATGGAGAGAAATGAAAAGGAAACATCAGTGAAGGCCAAGTAGCTGAGGAAGAAATACATAGGGGTGTGGAGGCGAAAGTCCAGCCTAATGAGCAGGATGATGAGCAGATTCCCCAGCACCATGGTCAGGTACATGCCCAGGAACAGGGAAGAACAGGCATTGCTGTTCTGGCCAGATGGGGAGCCCCAGGAGTGACTCAGACACGCTGCTCATGTTCTCCCTCTTAATTGTCTCCTTAATCTCTGCTGAGATTAAAAGAGTAGGAAATATCAGGGACTGAGATATGGTGGTTGTCATTACTGTGTGCACATTACAGCCACATGCCTTTTTTCCCCGCCAAGACTGTGAAAATTGAAACAAACCACAAATTTTGCTGTCTGAATTTTCTGTCTGCCCCCTTCTGGTCACAGAATGCATCAGACTTCCAACAGCACACAAGAATTCCTTCAAAGGAGACCAGAATAAATTTCTTCACTTATTGAGTCACGTTCCAGATGCTTTCTTGGCACTGGGAATAGAACAGAAAATAAATATACAATGGAAAAAAGACAGTCTCTTCAATAAATGGTGCTGGGAAAACTGGCCAGCGATATGTAGAAGAATGAAACTCGACCATTCTCTTACACCATACACAAAGATAAACTCGAAATGGATAAAAGACCTCAACGTGAGAGAGGAATCTATCAGAAAACTAGAGGAGAACATAGGCAGTAACCGCTTCGATATCAGCCACAGCAACTTCTTTCAAGATATGTCTCCAAAGGCCAAGGAAACAAAAGCAAAAATGAACTTTTGGGACTTCATCAAGATCAAAAGCTTCTGCACAGCAAAGGAAACAGTCAACAAAACAAAAAGGCAACCCACGGAATGGGAGAAGATATTTGCAAATGACAGTACAGACAAAAGGTTGATATCCAGGATCTACAAAGAACTTCTCAAACTCAACACACACAAAACAGATAATCATATCAAAAAATGGGCAGAAGATATGAACAGACACTTCTCCAATGAAGACATACAAATGGCTATCAGACACATGAAAAAATGTTCATCATCACTAGCCATCAGGGAGATTCCAATTAAAACCACATTGAGATACCACCTAACACCAGTTAGAATGACCAAAATTCGCAAGACAGGAAACAACGTGTGTTGGAGAGGATGTGGAGAAAGGGGAACCCTCTTACACTGTTGGTGGGAATGCAAGTTAGTGCAGCCACTTTGGAGAACAGTGTGGAGATTCCTGAAGAAATTAAGAATAGAGCTTCCTTATGACCCTGCAATTGCACTGCTGGGTATTTACCCCAAAGATACAGACGTAGTGAAAAGAAGAGCCATCTGTACCCCAATGTTTATAGCAGCAATGGCCACGGTCGCCAAACTGTGGAAAGAACCAAGATGCCCTTCAACGGATGAATGGATAAGGAAGATGTGGTCCGTATACACAATGGAGTATTATGCCTCCATCAAAAAGGATGAATACCCAACTTTTGTAGCAACATGGACGGGACTGGAAGAGATTATGCTGAGTGAAATAAGTCAAGCAGAGAGAGTCAAGTATCATATGGTCTCACTTATTTGTGGAGCATAACAAATAACATGGAGGACATGGGGAGATGGAGAGGAGAGGGAGTTGAGGGCAACTGGAAGGGGAGATGAACCATGAGAGACTATGGACTCTGAAAAACAACCAGAGGGTTTTGAAGGGGCGGGGGGGGTGGGAGGTGAGGAACCAGGTGGTGGGTAATAGGGAGGGCACTTACTGCATGGAGCACTGGGTGTGATGCCAAAACAATGAACACTGTTATGCTGTAAATAAACAAATAAAAAAAATAAAATTAAAAAAATGGACAGAAGATATGAACAGACACTTCTCCAATGAAGACATACAAATGGCTATCAGACTCATGAAAAAATGTTCATCATCACTAGCCATCAGGGAGATTCAAATTAAAACTACATTGAGATACCACCTGACACTAGTTAGAATGACCAAAATTAGCAAGACAGGAAAAAACATGTGCTGGGGAGGATGTGGACAAAGGGGAACCCTCTTACACCATTGGTGGGAATGCAAGTTAGTGCAGCCACTTTGGAGAACAGTGTAGAGATTTGTCAAGAAATTAAAAGTAGAGCTTGCCTATGACCCTGCAATTGCACTGCTGAGTATTTACCCCAAAGATACAGATGTAGTGAAGAGAAGGGCCATCTGTACCCCAATGTTTATAGCAGCAATGGCCACTTCGCCAAACTGTGGAAAGAGCCAAGATGCCCTTCAACGGATGAATGGATAAGGAAGATTTGGTACATATACACAATGGAGTATTATGCCTCCATCAGAAAGGATGAATACCCAACTTTTGTAGCAACATGGATGGGACTGGAAGAGATTATGCTGAGCGAAATAAGTCAAGCAGAGAGAGTCAAGTATCATATGGTCTCACTTATTTGTGGAGCATAACAAAGAACACGGAGGATATGGGGAGATGTATAGGAGAGGGAGTTGAGGGAAACTGGAAGGGGAGATGAACCATGAGAGACTATGGACTCTGAAAAACCACCAGAGTGTTTAGAAGGGGCGGGGTGTGGGAGCTTGAGGAACCAGGTGGTGGGTAATAGGGAGGGCACGTACTGCATGGAGCACTGGGTGTGGTGCAAAAATAATGAACACTGTTATGCTGAAAAAAAATTTTTTTAGCTTGTGTAAAAAAAAAAAGACCCATAAATATGTTGTTTAAGAGACTCAGTTTAGATTCAAAGACACTTCCAGATTGAAAGTGAGGGGGTGGAGAACCATTTATCATGCTAATAGACATCAAAAGAAACCTGGAATAGCAATCCTTACATACATCAGGCAAACTAGCTTTTAAGCCAGACTGTAATAAGAGATGAAGGAGGACACTGTATCATAATATAAGGGTCTATCCAATAAGAAGATGTACAAATTGAAAATATTTACACTCCTGACTTGGGAGCAGCTAAATACATAAACCCACTAAAAATAAAATTAAAGAAACAGATTGATAATAATACAATAATAGTAGCGGACTTTATCACCCCACTCAAAACAATAGATGGATCATCTTAGCAGAATATAAACAAGGAAACAAGAGGTTTGAATGACACACTGAACCAGATGGAATTCACAAATGTATAAGGAACATTCCATACTAAAGCAAAAGAATACTCATTCTTCTCGAGTGTGCATGGAACATTCTCCATAATAGATCAAATACTGGGTCACAAATCAGGTGTATTTTCAGACTACAGTGATTTAAAACTTGAACTCAATAACAAGAAAAAAATAGCAGGAACACAAATACCTGGAAATTAGGAGCATCCTACTAAAGAATGAATGGGCTAACAAGAAAATTAAAGAAGACTTTAAAAATATGTGGAAACAAATAAAAATGAAAACAGTATTTCAGAACCTTTGGGATTCAGCAAAAGTGGTCCTAAGAGGGAAGTATATTGCAATGCAGGGCTTTCTCATGAAGCAAGAAAAGTCTCAAACACACAATCTAACCTTACACCTAAAGGAGCTGGAAAAAGAAAAAAATAAAGCCTAAATCTAGCAAAAGAAGAGAAATAGTAAAGACTAGAGCAGAAATCAATGATATAGAAAAAACAAACAAACAAACACACAGTAGAACCAAACAACAAAATCAGGAGCTGTTCTTTGAAAGAATTAATGAGATCAATAAACCCCTACCCAGACCTATCAAAAAGAAAAGAGAAAGGGCCAAAATAATCACAAACATGAACGAAAAAGGAGAAATCACACCAACAACAAGGAAATATAAACAATTACAAGACAATATTATGCACAATTATATGGTAACAAACTAGGCAATCTGAAAAAAATGGACACATTCCTAGAAACATAACAAACTACCAAAACTGAACCAGGAAGAAAGAGAAAATCTGAAGAGACCCATAACCAGCTAGGAAATTGAAGCAGTTATCAAAAACGTCCCAAAAAACAAGAGTCCAGGGCTAGATAGCTTCCCAGGGGAATTCTACTAAACAATTAATGAAGAAATAATACTCTACTGAAGTTGTTTCAAAGAAGGAAAACTTTCAAACTTGCTCTACAAGGCCAGCATTACCTTGATTCCAAAACCAGACAAAGACTCTGTCAAAAAGGAGAATTACAGACCAATATCCCTGATGAACATGGATGCAAAAATTCTCACCAAGTTACTAGCTAATAGGATCCAACATTGTATCAAAAGGATTATTCACCACAACCAAGTGGTATTTATTTCTGGGATGCCAGGGTGGTTCAACATCCATAAATCAATCAATGTGATACACTGCATCAACAACAACAGCAAAAAAGACAAGAACCATATGATCCTTTCAAAGGATGCAGAAAAAGCATTTGAAAAATACAGCATTCTTCTTTTTCTTTTTTAATTAATTAATTTATTTTTATTTGCTTATTTACAGCATAACAGTGTTCATTGTTTTGGCATCACACCCAGTGCTCCATGCAGTACGTGCCCTCCCTATTACCCACCACCTGGTTCCTCAACCTCCCACCCCACCCCACCCCCTCCCGCCGCCCCTTCATAACCCTCTGGTGGTTTTTCAGAGTCCATAGTCTCTCATGGTTCATCTCCCCTTCCAGTTTCCCTCAACTCCCTCTCCTCTCCATCTCCCCATGTCCTCCATGTTCTTTGTTATGCTCCACAAATAAGTGAGACCATATGATACTTGACTCTCTCTGCTTAACTTATTTCGCTCAGCATAATTTCTTCCAGTCCTGTCCATGTTGCTACAAAAGTTGGGTATTCGTCCTTTCTGATGGAGGCATAATACTCCATTGTGTATATGGACCACATCTTCCTTATCCATTCATCCGTTGAAGGGCATCTTGGTTCTTTCCACAGTTTGGCGACCGTAGCCATTGCTGCAATAAACATTGGGGTACAGATGGCCCTTCTTTTCACTACATCTGTATCTTTGGGGTAAATACCCAGCAGTGCAATTGCAGGGTCATAGGGAAGCTCTATTTTTAATTTCTTCAGGAATCTCCACACTGTTCTCCAAAGTGGCTGCACTAACTTGCATTCCCACCAACAGTGTAAGAGGGTTCCCCTTTCTCCACATCCTCTCCAGCACACGTTGTTTCCTGTCTTGCTAATTTTGGCCATTCTAACTGGTGTTAGGTGGTATCTCAATGTTGTTTTAATTGGAATCTCCCTGATGGCTAGTGATGATGAACATTTTTTCATGTGTCTGATAGCCATTTGTATGTCTTCATTGGAGAAGTGTCTGTTCATATCTTCTGCCCATTTTTTGATATGATTATCTGTTTTGTGTGTGTTGAGTTTGAGAAGTTCTTTGTAGATCCTGGATATCAACCTTTTGTCTGTACTGTTATTTACAAATATCTTCTCCTATTCCGTGGGTTGCCTCTTTGTTTTGTTGACTGTTTCCTTTGCTGTGCAGAAGCTTTTGATCTTGATGAAGTCCCAAAAGTTCATTTTTGCTTTTGTTTCCTTGGCCTTTGGAGACATATCTTGAAAGAAGTTGCTGTGGCTGATATCGAAGAGGTTACTGCCTATGTTCTCCTCTAGGATTCTGATAGATTCCTGTCTCACGTTGAGGTCTTTTATCCATTTCGAGTTTATCTTTGTGTACGGTGTAAGAGAACGGTCGAGTTTCATTCTTCTACATATCGCTGTCCAGTTTTCCCAGCCCCATTTATTGAAGAGACTGTCTTTTTTCCATTGAATATTTTTTCCTGTTTTGTCGAAGATTATTTGACCATAGAGTTGAGGGTCCATATCTGGGCTCTCCACTCTGTTCCACTGGTCTATGTGTTACAGCATTCTTCTTAAACAACAACAACAACAACTCTCTGCAGGGTAGGAATAGAAGGAACATACCTGAATATCATAAAAGCCATATATGAAAAACCCACAGTGAATATCATTCTCAATGGGGAAAACTGAGAGCTTTTTCCCTAAGGTCAGGAACATGACAAGGATGTCCACTCTACAATTGCTGTTCAACATAGTACCAGCAGTCCTAGCATCAGCAATCAGAAAACAAAAAGAAATAAAAGGCATCCAAATCAATAAAGAAGAAATCAAACTTTCACTTCACAGATGACATGATGCTCTATGTAGAAAACCCAAAAGACTCCAGCAAAAAATTGTTAGAAGTGATACAGGAATTCAGCAAAATGGCAGGATATAAAATCAATGCATAGAAGTCAGTTGCATTTCTATACACTAACAATGAGGCAGAAGAAAGAGAAATCAAGGAATAAATCCCATTTACACTTGCACCAAAAACCATAAGATGCCTAGAGATAAGCCTAACCAAAGAGGTAAAGGATCTGTACTCTGAAAACTATAGAACAAACACACACACACAAATGGAAGACCATTCCATGCTCATGGATTGAGAGAATAAGCATTGTTAAGAGGTCTATGCTATCCAAAGCAATCTATGCATTCAATGCAATCCCTATCAAAATGCCACCAACATTTTTCACAGAGCTGGAACAAATAATCCTAAAATATGTATGGAACCAGGAAAGACCCCAAATAGCCAAGGGAAGGTTGAAAAAGAAAACCAAGCCTGAAGGCATCACAATTCCAGACTTCAAACTGTGTTACAGTTTGGTGCTGGCACAAAAACAGACACATAGATCAATGGAACAGGATAGAGAACCCAGAAATGGACCCTCAACTCTATGGCCAACTGACCTTCATTCATAAAAGCAGGAAAGAATATCCAATGGAAAAAAAGGCAGTCTCTTCAACAAGTGTTGGGAGAATTGGACTGCCACATGCACAAGAATGAAACTGGACCATTCTCTTACAACATACACAAAGATAAACTCAAAATGAGTGAAAGTCCTAAATGTGAGACAGGAATAAAAGTCCTAGAGAAGAACACAGGCAACAGCCTCTTTGACCTCAGCTGCAGTAACTTCTTACTAGACATGTCTCCAAAGGCAAGAGAAACAAAAGCAAAAATGAACTATTGGGACTTCATTGAGATAAAAACCTTTTCCACAGCAAAGGAAACAATCAACAAAACTAAAAGGCAGGAGATATTTTCAAATGGCATATCTGATAAACAGTTAGTATCCAGGGGTGCCTGGGTGGCTCAGTGGGTTAAAGCCTCTGCCTTCGGCTCAGGTCATGATCCCAGGGTCCTGGGATTGGGCCCCGCATCGGGCTCTCTGCTCAGTGGGGAGCCTGCTTCCCTTCCTCTCTGCCTGCCTCTCTGCCTACTTGTGATCTCTGTCTCTGTCAAATAAATAAATAAAATCTTAAAAAAAAAAGAGTTAGTATCCAAAACATATGAAGAACTTACCAAGTTCTGAGCCTGGGTGGTTCATTCAGTTGCATCTGCCTTTGGCTCAGGTCATGACCCCAGGGTCTGGGGATCGAGTCCCACATCGGGGGGGTCCCTGCACAGTGGGGAATCTGCTTCTTCCTCTCCCTCTGCTCCAACCCCTGCTCATGCTCTCTCTCTCTCTGTCTTTCTCACAATCACTCTCAAATAAAAAAGTACAATCTTTTTAAAAAACTGAAAAAAAGAACTTATCAAACTAAATACCCAAAAAACAAATAATCCAGTTAAGAAATGGGCAGACATGAACATGAACAGACATTTCTCCAAAGAAGACATACAAATGGACAATAGACACATGAAAAAAATGCTCAATATCACTTAGCATCGGGGAAGTGCAAATCAAAACCACAAGGAGATACCACCTCATGCCAGTCAGAGTGGCTAAAATTAACAAGTCAGGAAACAACAGTTATTGGCAAAGATGGGGAGAAAGGGGAATCCACTTACACTGTTGGTGGGAATGCAAATCAGTACAGCCACTCTGGAAAATTGTATGGACATTCCTCAGAAAGTTAAAAAGATAGCTAACCTGTGACTCAGCAATTACTCTACTAGGTATTTATCCAAAGGATACAAATGCAGTGATTCGAAAGGGCACATGCACCCGAGTGTTTATAGCAGCAATGTCCACAATAGCCAAACTGTGGAAATAGCTGAGATGTCCATCGACAGAGGAATGGATAGAGAAGAGGTGGTGTGCATGTGTGTGTGTGTGTTTGTGTGTGTGTGTGTATGCATATGTATATATATACATATATATGTATGTATGTATATGTATGTATGTATATATAAATACGTATATGTATATATACATATGTGTGTGTATATATGTATATACAACACCCAGTGTTGTATATATGTATACAATATATGTATACCTATACATATATTTATGTATAGGAATATTACCCAGCCATCAAAAGGAATGACATATTGCCATTTGCAATGATATGGATGGAACTAGAGGGTATTATGGTAAGTGAAATAAGTCAGTCAGAAAAGGACAAATATCAGATGATTTCACTCATGTGGAATTTAAGAAATAAAACAGATGGGGTGCCTGGGTGACTCAGTTGGTTAAGCATCTGTCTTCAACTCAAGTTCTGATCTGATGGTCCTGGGATCAAGCCCTCATCAGGCTCCTGCCACTCCCCCTGCTTGTGCTTTCTCTCATGCTATCTCTATCTCTGTCTGTCAAATAAATAAATAAAATCTTAAAACAAAAACAGAAAACAGATGAACATAGAGGAAGGGAAGGACAAATCAAATAAAATGAAAATTGAGAGGGAGACAAACCGTAAGAGAAGCTGAACTGTAGGAAACAAACTGAGGGTTGCTGGAGGAGTAGTGGGGGTTGGGGGAGGGATAATTGGATGATGTGAATTAAGGAGGGCACCTTATGTAACGAGCATTGGGTGTTATATGCAACTGATGAATCACTAAATACTACTTCTGAAAATAACAAAAACACATAAAATAAATAAAAAGAGTTGGCCTATGCAATTGTGGGAGCTGGCAAGTCCAAAATCCACAGCTGCAGACAGATCTGCAGACTGGAAACTCTGGCAGTCTTGAGGCAGAGTCTCTTCTCCAGGAAGCCTCAGTTTTTGTTTATATTCTTAAGGCCTTCAACTGATTAAATAATAGTAATCTTTAATTAACACTATACTATTTTACTTACATATTTTCCTTTATAAAACATTTTACTCTATTTACTTAAATTACATTCCTTTACTTAAAGTCAACCGATTGTAGATGTCAGTCATATCTACAAAATACCTCCACAGCAACATATAAATTAGAATTTGATTAAATAAGTAGGCACTGTAGCCCAGCCATCTTGACACAGAAAATTAATCTTTACAAGTGGTGAGGTCAGAGTGCCAGTCAAGGAAACCTCACCAGGGAAGAATTATGGAGATGGAGTGGCTAGATCAGCAACCAATAAGGGGTATTGCTCCATTATGAGGAGACTGAGTGTACTCAATAAAATATTCTAGTCCCTTGCTTGGTTTTTAGACCTGAGTCACTTTTTAGTTCCAGAATCCACTGACTGATGGGGAGGCCACATCCCAAGGAGGAAGAGCCATGCAACACCACAGGGGTATACCTATGTCTTCCCCAAAGGTACATATAGACATTTACATGGCAACTTTAAATGGGGAAATGTCATCATGATTTCACTGTTAGGAGAATGAGTACAGGGACAAGATACTAAATGGAGTACTGACCCAGATCGCTTATACAGTGGGTCTGCTTAATCTACAGACCCACTATGTGTTTTCACTAGATTCCTAGTGTATAACTACAAGGATATACATGGCAGTTGGCACACCCTCAACATTCGATCCTGGCCTGTGAGAAGCTCCTGAAACTGCCCATCCCCAAGTCAGGGTAATAAATAAAAAATAATATATCCCAGGGGTGCCTGGGTGGCTCAGTGGGTTAAAGCCTCTGCCTTCATTCAGGTCATGATCCCAGGGTCCTGGGATCGAGCCCCGTGTCGGGCTCTCTGCTCTGCGGGGAGCCTGCTTCCTCCTCTCTCTCTGCCTGACTCCCTGCCTACTTGTGATCTCTGTCTGTCAAATAAATAAATAAAATCTTTAAAAAAAAATATCCCAGGGGAATGGCACAGGAAGCATGCCAGGATGAATGTCCATTATTTCTCCCCTTAATTCACCATGTAAAGGAAGTCCCTACGAAAAACAGACAGAGCCTGGAAGGTGACAGTGGACCACTGCAAAGTCAACCAAGTAGTAGCCGCAATCTTAGCCAACCTCCAGATGTGGTATATTTGCTACCAATGACTAGTATGTGGCCTCAGGTGCATGATTTGCAGCCATTGATCTTGTGGATGCATTATTTTCCACCCCTCACACATAAAAGGATCAGAAACAGTTTGCATGCACTTGGAATGGAAATGGTATATGTTTTCCTCTGGACTCTGTTAACTCTTCTGAATTCTGTCATAGTAGAGTCCAAAAACATGCAGACAGTTTGGATATCCCATAGGACATCACAGTACTGTATTTTATCAGTGAGACCGTGGTAATTGGACCAGATAACCAAGAAGTTGCTAGCGAGTTGGAACCTTAACAAGACACAGTCTTGAGGGTAGAAGATAAGCACTGTAAAGATGCAGGGGATACAAAGAAGCACTGTAAAGATCCAAGTGATCTAGAAGAGGGTTTGGAAAGCAATGCCTGCATAGAATATTCCCTTATAGCCAGCTGACAGAGGAGGGAAATGCTTGAGTATGGTTCACAAGTGGGTCAGCTCACTGTGTAAGTCCAGGTCAAAAACGGATAATGAGTGCACTATAGCTCATCAAGCGTGGCCCTGTAAGATAGTCCTCAGCTTTAAGCTCTCTTTGGGGATGACTTCAGCTGAAAGAAACTGCTACACCTGAGAATCCTTTTTTCCAGAAGCACCCCACTCCCAGTGACCAACATGGGGATATAAAGAACTGTACTCCTTGACATCCTAGCTCCAGAGCTCCCAGTAAGGTCAGATGAGACCTTCATGAGGACTGTATCACAACCCACCTTCTCCCTCTGCCCAGCTCTGCTTCCTTCCTCTCCCTCCCACAGTTGGGGATCCCTAGAGCACTCTGTAATAAACATCTTGCAGATTGCACTATTGGGTATTTACCCCAAAGATACAGATGTAGTGAAAAGAAGGGCCATCTGTACCCCAATGTTTATAGTAGCAATGGCCACGGTTGCCAAACTGTGGAAAGAACCAAGATGCCCTTCAATGGACGAATGGATAAGGAAGATGTGGTCCATATACATGATGGAGTATTATGTCTCCATCAGAAAGGATGAATACCCAACTTTTGTAGCAACATGGACAGGATTGGAAGAGATTGTGCTGAGCGAAATAAGTTAAACAGAGAGAGTCAAGTATCATATGGCTTCACTTATTTGTGGAGCATAACAAATAACATGGAGGACATGGGGAGATGGAGAGGAAAAGGGAGTGGAGGGAAATTGGAAGGGGAGATGAACCATGAGAGACTATGGACTCTGAAAAGCAACCTGAGGGTTTTGAAGGGACAGGGGGTGGGAGGTTGGGGGAGCCAGGTGGTGAGTATTACGGAGGGCACGTATTGCATGGAGCACTGGGTGTGGTGCATAAACAATGAATTCTGTTACACTGAAAAGAAATAAATAAAAAAATCAATACAATTTCAAAAAAAAGAAGAGAAAATGAAAAAAAATTAATAAAATAAGAAAATGGACTGAGAAATCTTGAAAGCATTTACTATTAGCATTGGCTTGATATTTTTTTAATCTTCTGGAAAATATTAAATATTTCCTTTGAGATATCATAAGTTTTTGTGCAAGATTATGTATATGTACATGTATATGTATATGTATATACTCAACATGGATGTGATATAATAGTATATTTTCATACTATAAAACTATAAAGTAGTTAAAAAAATAAAAAAATAAAAATAAATAAACATATTGCAGGCTAATCTCCATCTGAAAGACTGCTTCCTGGAGAACTGAAAAAGTAACACTCCCTACTCACTGAACACACACAGACACACACATACACACACACACACACACACAGTTGTGCAAATCCTATTGCCTTTGATTACCCTACACTAAAGACACTAAAGCATGCCCTGGAGATGTTATGGTAACTTTAAGAGGCTCTGGAAATAGCCTCAATCTTTAGAAGGTGGCCTCAGGAGTTAATTGTCCCCCTGAGGACAGCTCCACTCAATTCTGTGGCCATTGTGATTTCTGTATCAAGAGAGAGTTCGCAGAGCAAATTCTCTTGAGGAGTCAGGTTGGAATGAGCACACCAAAGCTCCCTCAGCACAAGAAGGACCCAAAGGGGTCCAGGAGAGCAGAGGCAAACCCATGAGAAGACCATAGGGTTTCACCGACCAGGAGAGTTCCTGCTACAGTGAGTCTGGGCATCTCAGCCTTCTACAATGGGGAGCAGAAAAAAAAAAAAAAACTGAATGGTGCTGAGACAGAGGATGAGGAATAGACAGGGATGGGATCCAGAATCAAGAAAATATGTTTTCCCTCTGGAATCCAGAGGAATCTATCATTTCTTTCTTCCTTCTTCCCAACCCCTCTTGCCCATTGCTGGCTAGAAAACCAAAAGGGCAGCTTTGACTGATAGGTAAATGTAACCTATTTGGAAACATGGTTCAGAAGAGAGAAAATATTTTTTTTAAAACTGGGAAAAGTGAGAAGGTATCTGGATATGGAAAGTGAACATCAGCACACTCACTGACCATCCACTTCAACGGGGTATTTATTTCAGCCTCTGTTTGGCTCTATTTTGCTCCAAAAATCACATGGACACAATATATCAGAGTTCAGCCTAACATTTAAGTCTGGCTTTGTATTTTGTGACCACCTTATTTCATCTGTGGGCCAGTGTGTATCATTATCCCGTGGTTTTGAGGAACCAGATTCTCCATAGGTGCAGAAGAGGAGTTTAGTAGAAAAGATACACACACACACATACACACACACACACATACACACACACATCTCCTTCCCTGATATATTTCAGACTTTTAGAATGATGCCCTAGGACTCTCACTACCAAAACTTCCTTCCATTTTGTCAAGTACTCAACCCCGATAAGACACAGGGCCTTGTAAGATAGTCCTCAGCATTAAGCTGTCTTTGGGGATGACCTCAGCTGAAAAAAACTTTAAAATCACTTTAAATCTTATCTCATACTCCCCAGTCATCCCCTTCACAAATAACTTATTTTTTATGCATATATTTTACAAGATGTACTTATATGTTGTTTCATTAGCTCTTTAAAATACCCAAAGTCACACAGGGCACAGGTGATAGTATAAACCTCCACCTTGTGCTTCCAAGTCCAGCGCAGTTTCTACCACACTCTTGACTCAATACACATGTAATGCACCAGCCACCCAAGACCAAATTCCTCCTGTTGCCAATGAACCATGTGTATTAGAATTTTAAAATTCTGCATTCTGTTGAACACAGAAAAACTAGATTTCCCATTAAAACAGACCTAAATTTCCCAAAGGTCTGTTTTAATGTGGAACAAAAAGCATTTAAGGGGAAAAATGGTGGGACATATGTGTGTTTTAAAATAGAAAATGATCAAGTTGAAAAAAAAACTAGATCCTGTGCATGGATATTTCAGATATATTTTATAGCTTTACAAAAACATGAGAAGACACATAGTGGTTAAATCTTGAAATCCACAATTAGTCCTGAGTTTGAAACCTGTTTCTGCTATTTACTTGATATGTGAGTTTAGCAAATTATTGTTACCCTCTATATCTGTTTCCCCATCAGAAAAAAAAACTGGGAATAATAATAGTTTATGTCTCATACGTTTACAGTGAGGATTAAACAAATTCCACTTGTTTAGTAGAGGTTAATTGTTTACTTAGTCACAGATTATTCAAAGCATGGACAAATACAACCTCTAATAAAGCTTTATAGATTCATATTAAGGTTTATATGACCATTAGAGCACTAAAGTGCGTAGGCTATGGTTATTTTAGTATTCCAATTCATTACTTTTGAGAACATGTACAAATACTTAGTTGGGGAAAAAGTCATTGGCACCAACAGCGATGGGAAAGAGAAGACTGTTATCAAATATTTACTCTCTCTCTCTCTCTAGAACCATTCTAAGTGCTTTAAGCACATTATATCATGAAAATCTCATTAAAATATTATGGAGAAAATATTAATATAGCTATTCACAGATAAGAACACTGAAATTTAAAGATATTCAATTACTTGCCTGGTATTAGTCAGCTGGAAACTAGGCATTTAATTGTTGTATGAGCAAAAGAATAAATAGCCATTCTTTGAACTGATATTAAAATCATGCCTATCCATGTCAATCTTCTGCTTAGATGATCTGTCCATTGCTATGAGTACAGTGTTGAAGTCTCCTACTATTAATGAAGCAAACAAACAAACAAACAAACCCAAAACCAAAATCAAAACAAGCCTATCCAATGTGTCCATTCTCAATCTCTGGATGAATAATTTTAAAACACTTTGTAGACATGAGGATATCTGAATATATGTTGTTCATGGTAGCAAAGAGTTAGAGGACATTTAGGGAAACATGTAAGTCAAGTGAGCCACATGCATACAATGGAAAGAGTTAGAAGAAAAGAACAAGAACATTGATAGATATGCAAAAAATTATATACAGAGAGAAAAAAACCAAAATGAAATATATGCCACAGTATTATTTAAGTAATTATTGACATAAATGGAAGAAAAGCATACCCAAACAAAGCAATAATATATATTTTTCAATAATATATACATAACTAAATAAACAAATGGTTGCTGGCATGGAATGACATATGCTTGCTTAATGGTTGGATACCCAAGATGTGGGAACATGGTCTGACTCAGGAAGCCAGAGGAAAAATAGAAAGTCAACTTAAGACAAGGATTTATATGGACTGATACTGATAGGTTAATGTTCACTAAGGAATATGAAATTCTAAATAAGCACCTCTGAAGATAAACCAAAAATGACAGTAAAACTTTGTTGACTTGGGTTCATTATTCCTCTGATTTCCTTATCAAATATTTCATCAATTTTTTGGCAAGGAGATTCAAAGATAAAACTCAGCATGACATAACTGAAAATTTGTTCTGATATGGAAAGAGAAAAAATGAAACTATCTAATCTAAAATAAATTCCCAACCCTACCTTTGTCAGTCTCTATCCTCTTATGGGGTTTATATTTCCTTACAGACCATAAAACTATCTGATGATATACAGAAAATAGATTGGTAGATCAGTAGATCAATAGATAGGTAGGTAAATATAGATCCTCCATGCCAGGCTTGTCTCTGTCATTTTCACAGTGGTGTCCCTACTCCCAGAGAGTATTTTTGACAAAAGAGGTACGCAGTTAACAATTATTTTTAAGATTTACTACTAAGCTGGATTAGTTAAGCTCTGTTTCTGAAGGAAAACAAAAGTCCATGCCATCAACACCAGAAGCATGTGAAGTCAGAAAGCTGACAGGGGAGGGTAGCATCAAGGACCACAAATATGACAAGTTGTCCACATGGTAGCTAGTGAGTAGAAAGTAAAGGAAAGCTTTATGGGTGGAAAGTAAAGGTAGGTAGAAACATACTTATTGCCTTGTTTGTGATTACAGTTAAGAAAGAAATGTCTGTGTGTTAAAGGGTAAGATCTTCTCTGGTTAACTGGATGTGTGACCATGGAAAAAGTCAACAAAACCAGCAGTGTCTCTGAGTTCATCCTCCTGGGACTCTCCTCCCAGCCTGAAGACCAGACAGCACTCTTTATCCTCTTCCTCACCATGTACCTGGTCACCATAATTGGGAACCTACTCATCATCCTGGCCATCCACTCTGATCCCCAGCTCCAGACCCCCATGTATTTCTTCTTGAGTTTCCTGTCCTTCACTGACATTTGCTTTACAACAACCGTTGTCCCCAGGATGCTTGTGAACTTCCTGTCAGAGAAGACCATCTCCTATACTGGGTGTCTGACACAGATGTATTTCATTTATGCTCTGGGCAGCACTGACAGCTGCCTTCTGGTGGTCATGGCCTTTGACCGCTATGTGGCCATCTGTGACCCCTTCCACTATGTCACCACCATGAACCACCACCGCTGTGTCCTGCTGGTGGCCTTTTCCTGCTCATTTTCTCACCTCCACTCACTCCTACATACACTACTACTGAATCGTCTCACTTTCTGTGACTCCAATGTTATCTATCATTTCCTCTGTGACATCAAGCCTTTGCTAAAATTGTCCTGCTCTTCCACATTTGTCAATGAAATCATGATAAAGTCAGAAGGTTCTGTTGTTTTGGTCACCCCCTTTCTGTGCATTACTTTCTCTTACATAAAAATTTTCATCACAGTTCTCAAGATTCCCTCAGCTGCTGGGAAACGCAAAGCCTTCTCCACCTGTGGCTCTCACCTCACCGTGGTAACTCTCTTCTATGGAAGCATCTTCTATGTCTATTTACAGCCCTTGTCCACATACACTGTTAGAGATCATGTGGCAACACTTGCCTACACAGTTCTGTCCTCCATGCTGAATCCTTTTATCTATACTCTGAGAAACAAAGAGATGGAAAGGGGCCTGAAGAAGCTGATGGCCAGGAGAAAGTCCTAGCCAGAACCTCTGGGAGCATGTTCATGAGGGTCTCTGCTCCCCTGGACCCTGTTTCTGCTCTCAGCAGGCATAATCATGTCTGTCATGGATGTTGGGTTGTATCCATGTCTTTACCTTTGCAGCCATCAACGACTGAGTCTATTATGATTCAGCAATTGGCTCAAGGTCAGCCAAGTTCCTGGTTCCAGTTTTCAGATTTCTTCCTCTCCCTTCTTCTCCAGGAAACCACATCTTTTTCATTCCCCCAAGGGCTGTTGAAACCTCTGTTTTCCACAAAGGTTAGTGGAACTAATTTGTATCTATTCAATGACTTTGACTCCCTTAGTATCCTTCTTACTTTAATGAACTTTTATAATAAGTTTTGCTAGCTTTTTGAAAGTCATTACAGGAATTTAGGAAGAGAAAGAGAGATAGAGATACAGAAATTGAGAGTTTCTTAGATTTGAAACTTCCACAAAAGCAAAGAATATGTCTGGCCTGTCAGTTTATACAGGGATCATGCCTCTTCTTTCTTCTCTATCACTGATAGGAGGATCTTCTGGGGTCTGTATTGAACACAGCTCAGCTCTTAGCCTTGATTAGCTAAATAACTTAGAAGTTCAACACACAACTGAACCTATGAGCAGGCCAGTGTGCAAGGGCCAGGGTTGCTTCTGGGTCCTTACCCTGGTCATCTGGTTCTTATCCTTCACAGGCAATCAGTCCCCTTCTGACCTCTCTTACCTTCAACTCCCCTTAAAGATCCCTCAATTTCTACCATTTCTACCACTCTGAAGTCTGTCTGCTTCTCAGGGAAAGATTTATTGTAGGTACTTAGAATTATTCTCAGTATTTTTTTGAAGAGAAGCTTAAAGCCTATACATGAACATTGCAGGCAGATATAACTAGGAGCTTTCAGAACTAAACATAGAGGCTCTGGAATGTAGAGTTTCCCAGTGCTATAGGCGAGTACTTGATTCTGTATACTGTTGTTTTCATTCTTTATTCTCTATTACTGTCTCAGGGATTTTAGTCTCTACTATATTTTCTATTTTAATTTTTTTGCCACTTACTATTATGAGTCATTTCCAGAGACATTACTCAGCAGGTCTCACATGGGGCCTGTGAACCTGAATTTTAATAAGCACCTCCCCCTAAAGAAAACTAACATGGTCTTATGTGAGAAGCTGAATATTTGAAAATTTCTGAGCATTCCTTATCTCTACATTTGTATTTCTAGGACTCATGCCCTAAAATAATAGTATGTCAAATTATAAAAATGCATGTACACAGATGCTTTTTGATTACAGCATCGTCTGTGGTAGTGAAAAATTAAGAACAATCTAAATGCCCATCAATAGGAGAATAGATAAATGATGGTTCAATTTTTCATAGAAATAAATAATATGTGGTTTTTTTAAATAATGAGGCATACTTCTATCACTGCCCTGAAAAGCAATTATGGATGAAGAGCAAGTTGCAAAATAAAATGCTTAAGAATAAGCCTGGGAGGTGAACCATGAGAGACTATGGACTCTGAAAAACAATCTGAGGGAGCCAGGTGGTGGGTATTAAGGAGAGCACGTGTTGCATGGAGCACTGGGTATGGTGCAAAAACAATGAATTCTGTTATGCTGAAAAGAAATAAAAAAAAGAAGCAGCCTGGGAAAAATAAAGGGGGGGAAATCAGACAGGAAGATGAACCATGAGAGACTATGGACTTCAGGAAATGAACAGAGGGTTTTTTTTTTGTTTGTTTGTTTGTTTGTTTGTTTTTTATTTGTTTATTTACAGCATAACAGTGTTCATTGTTTTGGCATCACACCCAGTGCTCCATGCAGTACATGCCCTCCGTATTACCACCACGTGGTTCCTCAACCTCCCACCCCCCCGCCCCTTCAAAACCCTCTGGTTGTTTTTCAGAGTCCATAGTCTCTCATGATGAACAGAGGTTTTTAGAGGGGAGGGAGTGGGGGGATGGGTTAGACCAGTAACGGGTACTAAGAAAGGCATGTATTAATGGCTATCAGACACATGAAAAAATGTTCATCATCACTAGCCATCAGGGAGATTCAAATTAAAACAACATTGAGATACTACCTGACACCAGTTAGAATGGCCAAAATTAGCAAGACAGGAAACAACGTGTGTTGGAGAGGATGTGGAGAAAGGGGAACCCTTTACACCGTTGGTGGGAATGCAAGTTAGAGCAGCCACTTTAGAGAACAGTGTGGAGATTCCTCAAGAAATTAAAATAGAGCTTCCCTATGACCCTGCAATTGCACTGCTGGGTATTTACCCCAAAGATACAGATGTAGTGAAAAGAAGGGCCATCTGTACCCCAATGTTTATTGCAGCAATGGCTACGGTCGCCAAACTGTGGAAAGAACCAAGATGCCCTTCAACGGACGAATGGATAAGGAAGATGTGGTACATATACACAATGAAGTATTATGCCTCCATCAGAAAAGATGAATACCCAACTTTTGTAGCAACACGGACAGGACTGGAAGAGATTATGCTGAGCGAAATAAGTCAAGCAGAGAGAGTCAAGTATCATATGGTCTCACTTATTTGTGGAGCATAACAAAGAACATGGAGGACATGGGGAGATGGAGAGGAGAGGGAGTTGAGGGAAACTGGAAGGGGAGATGAACCATGAGAGACTATGGACTCTGAAAAACAACCAGAGGGTTTTGAAGGGGCGGGGGGGGTGGGAGGTTGAGGAACCAGGTGGTGGGTAATAGGGAGGGCACGTACTGCATGGAGCACTGGGTGTGATGCCAAAACAATGAACACTGTTATGCTGTAAATAAACAAATAAAAAAATAAAATTAAAAAAAAAAGAAGGGCATGTATTGCATGGAGCACTTGGTGTTATGCACAATCAATGAATCATGAAACACTACATCAAAAACTAATGATATACTGTATGGTGACTAACATAACATAAAAAAATAATAAACCTGGGTGTTATATACAATTAATGAATCATGGAACACTACATCAAAAACTAATGATGTACTGTATAGTGCCTAACACAACATAATAAAAAAAAGAAGAAAACTCTTTTGAAAAAGAATAAACCTATTAATAACTGATGATAAAATACTTAATAATAAATCTGTATTTTAAGTGTGTATGTATATATAATGATTAAGTAATAGTATATATTCAGTAAAGAAATCTCCCATAGAATATGGTTAATTCTAGAAGATGACATAGAATAGAAAAGGAGATGATGTTTGGTTTTAGCTTCTACATATCTGGAATATTTGAATTTATTAAAATGGGATATATTTTTGTAGAACTAATCACTAAGTGAAATGTGGCATAAGATATTGCTCTGTTGTTCATATAATTGACTTTCATTTAAACAGAAATAATATCATGTTGGAGCACCTGAGTGGTGCAGTCAGTTAATTGTATGACTCTTCATTTTGGTTCAGGTCATGATCTCAGGGTCCTGGAATTGAGCCCCCTGTCTGGTTCCATGGTCAGCATGGAGTCTGCTAGGGATTCTCTCACCCTCTGCTCTTCCCCCTGCTCTCTCTCTCTCTCACCCTTTCTCTCTTTCTAAAATAAATAAGTGAAATCTTTTTTTAAAAAAAAGTAAAAATAGGGGCACCTGGGTAGCTCAGTGGGTTAAAGTCTCTGCCTTCAGCTCAGGTCATGATCCCAGGGTCCTGGGATCGAACACCGCATCAGGCTCTCTTCTCAGCAGGGACCCTTCTTCTCTTTCTGTCTGCCTTTCTGCCTACCTGTGATCTGTCTGTCAAATAAATAAATAAAATCTTTTAAAAAATAAATAAAATTTAAAAAGTAATAATATTATGTCTCAGTAAGAAAGGGTTGATATAAAGGAGTTCAGATCATCAAATGGACCCTCCATTCTGTGTCCTAATTCTTATTTTGCAGAAGCAGATAAGGAGGAGACAACTCTATGTCTGAAGCATCTCACCTCCAATCTATCATTGCCTTTTATTACTATTAACCCTTTGGAATTGGAAGAGAAAATTTGATCATTTTTTCCAAGAGTGGGTATGGCCATAGACCTCTGACCATGTCCCTTGAATAAGTCTTGGCAAGATCCAGTGATTTGCATTTCTGACAAGTCCCCAGGTAATTCTTATGTGCTGATTTAGAAACAGTGTTTTGAGAATCACTAGCAATCAGTTATCAAGACCTCCTATGGACCTGTGGTAAATAAAACTATATGGATATTTCTGAAACACTAGACAAACACGAAAAATGCCATGGGTAGAAAGTCCAAAAACATACCCACATACTGGTATACACTTGATTTATGAAGGATGCAATGGAGAGTATCTTTCCATAAATGGAGCTAAGATATTTGAGAAGTCACACAGAAGAATGATTTGGATCCCTACCAACACCATATGGAAAAATTAACCCCTGATGAATTCTAAACTTGCATATGAAAACCAAAAACTATACCTTTATATAAAAGAATTGGAAGAATATTTTGTCTCCTTGAAATAGAAAGGTAATTCTTAAATAAGACATAAAGAGAACTAACCATAAAATAAAAGAATAGCAAATTGGCTGTATTAAAATTAAATACTGATGTCTGTTTATTGAAAGACATTATAGAGGAAAAAGACAAAAGATAATTGAAATTCATAAAACAAGCAAAACACTCAAATTAAGAATATACAAAGATCCCTGGAAGTCAATAAGGAAAAAGAAGTGAGGAGGTAAACTATGAAAAGGAAGTAAATAATCTTTTCACATACCACACACACACACACACACACAGAGAGAGAGAGAGAGAGAGAGAGAGAGAGAGAAATTCAGATGACCAAATGTGATTACATTAAAAGATACTGAGTTTCAAAAACAATGAATACTGTTAAGCTGAAAAAAAAAAGATACTGAGTTTCATTCAAATTAAATCATAATGGGAACCCATTGCATACCCACCACCTAGACAAAAATTATAATTCAGAAGTTAAATATCAGAGAGGAGGGAAAATAGCAGAAGAGTAGGGGACCTTGTTTTGTCTGGCCCCTTGAATTCAGCTAGATATCTGTCAAATCATCCAGAACACCTGAGATCCAAGAAAAGAATTGCTGCAGTTCTACAAATAGAAAAGTGACCACTTTTTGCAGAGTAAGAGGTGTGGAGATGTGAATCTGAGGGGATACATTGGAAGATAAACCACAGGGGGAGGGAGCCTCTGTAAGCTGGCTACCAGAAAGTGATTTAGCAGTGGAGTTCAAAATTGGAACTTTTATAAGTGTGCTCCAGTGGTAGATATCCCTGCCTAAAAGGTGCTCAGGTGGTGATATGAGGCAGAATCCCGGTGACACAGTGTGGTCTCAGGATCCCTGGGGTCACAGAAAGAACAGGAGTCCCCAAGGGCAGTATTCCTAAGCACTGGAGAGGGGAAGCTTGGGAATCAGTGAGCTTGAGGGTGGACTCTCAGCTCAGTGTTGCCATAAACCATGAACCATGGCACAAATGGGAGACCACTCTCCAGACATGGGCCCAACAAGTGACAATTGCTGTAAGACCCTCCTCCTTCCCCCAGGAGGAGCAGTGCAGGTGCATGTGTGATATGGTGATCGCTCCGAGCAGGGGCCCCGCAAGCAGCAGAACCATGATGAGACCTCCTTCCTTCCCTAGGGAGGATCCACATGGGTGTGCACCACAGGAGTCTGCAGAGTTTGGCACATACAAAAGTGATTGACTGCTTTTACCTGAGGGGGTTTTGAAGAGTGGGGGCCTAGATCTTTCAGCTCCAGGACTGGAGAATGGGGCACCACCATTTTTATTTGTTTATTTATTTTCATCCTTTATAGGGGCACGATAAACCTTCAGGGCACAAAACCAAATATAGCAACTAGAAGCAGCTTATACTAAGCCTGGTCCACTGGCAAGGGATGGCGCAACACTGCCGAGGTAAAGACGCTTGAGAGTCAGTGCAACAGGCCCCTTTCCCAGAGACCACCAAAAACATTAGTCGAATACCATGTTTAAGGATCACACAGAACTGAAAAACTCCTGCACTAGGGGAAACTAGTATATTAAATTCAAGGTTTTTTCTCGTGATTCTTTTCTTTCTGTTTAAAATTTTCTTTTTCATTTTTTCATTTTTTTTTTACTTTTCAACTACTAACCAACTCTTTATTAAATCTTTTTTAGTTTTCATTTTTACATTTACATTTTATAGCTATGTTCTTCATTTTCTGATTTCTTTCACTGTATTCAGTTTTAGCTATCTATCTATCTATCTACCTATATTTTTCTTTCATTAAATTTTGGGATCCAGTGTCTTCTAACAAGTGGACCAAAATCATGCGGGACAAAGTGTGTGATCCTGTTCTGTCCACCTGTGAGATTATGTTCTCTCTTTTTTCTTTTCTTTTTTTTTTTCTTTTTTGGTTTCTGATCTCTTTCAATTGGTCTAGTGTATATTTTGCTAGAGTCATGGTTGATATTTTTTATCTTGTTCTCTCATTCATCAGTTTTTCTCTGGAAAGAATGACTTGAAGGAGAATTTCACAACAAAAGAAAGAACCAGAGGTAATCTCTGCCATAGAATTAATTGATATGGATATAAGTAAGATGTCAGAATTAGAATTCAGAGTAAGATTGTAAAGATACTAGCTGGACTTGAAAAAAAAAGCCTAAAAGACACTAGAGAAACCCTTAATGCAGAAATAAAAGAACTTAAATCTAATCAGGCTGAAGTTAAAAATGTTTTAACTGGGATGCCCTCTAAAAGAGACACTCTAACTGCTAGGGTGATTGAGGCAGAGAAACTCAGTGACATAGTAGACAAAATGTTGGAAAGTAAGGAAACTGAGGAAAAGAGAGAAAAACAACTAATGGATCATGAAGGGAGGCCTTGAGAAATCAGTGATACCATAAACAAAACAATATTAGAGTACTTGGGTTCCCAGAGGAAGAAGAAGAGAGGGACAGAATGTATATTTGAGCAAATCATAGCTGGAAACTTCCCTAATGTGGGGAAGGAAATAGGTATTCAATTCTGGGGATACAGAGAACCCCCCTCAAAATCAATAAAAATAGATCAATGCCGCAACATATAATAATGAAGCTTGCAAATTTCAGAGATAAACAGAAAATCCTGAAAGCGGCTTGAGACAAGAGATCCTTAACATACAAGGGTAGAAACATTAGATTGGCAGGAGACCTATCCACAGAGAATGGGCAGTCCAGAAAGGGCCAGCATGATATACTCAAGGTACTAAATGAGAAAAACATGCAGACTTTATCCAGACCAAGAAGACTTATCCAGGCAGGCTCTCATTCAGAATGGAAGGAGAGATAAAGAGTTTCAAGGACAAACAGGAACTGAAAGAATTTGTCATCACTAAACCAGCCCTGCAAAAATATTAAAGAGGATCCTGTGAGTGAAGACAGAGCACAAAAGTAACATAAACCAGAAAGAAACAGAGACAATATACAAAAACAGTGACTTTACGGGAAATACAATGGCACTAAATTCAGCCTAACCCACTGAGCCATCTAGGCGCCCCTGATTTCTTGTTTAAATGTTTGGTAGAATTCCCCTGGGAAGCCACCTGGCCCTAGACTCTTATTTTGGGGGAGGTTTTTTATTACTACTTCAATTTTGTTACTGGTCTCTTCAGATTGTTGATTTCTTCCTGTTTCAGTCTTGGTAGTTTATAAGTTCCCAGGAATGAATCCATTCCTTCCAGGTTGCTTAATTTGCTGGCATATAGTTGCTGGTAATAATTTCTAAAAATTGTTTCTATTTCCTTGGTGTTAAGTTATGATCTCTCACCTTTCATTCATGATTTTATTGATTTGGGTCCTTTCCATTTTCCTTTGGATAACTCTGGCTGGAGGTTTATCAATCTTATTAATTCTTTCATGGACTCAGTAATAGTTTCATTGATCTATTCTGTTTTTCTGGATCCTTTTTCATTGAATTTCTGCTCTAATCTTTAATTCTCTTCTTCTGCTTGGTTTACACTTTATTTGCTGTTCTTTCTCCAGGTCCTTTAGGTGTAATATTAGCTTGTGCTAACTGTAAGGTTAGCTTGGGCTAACTGAAACTAATAATAATAATAATAATATCTAACAATTGTACAATTGTAAATATTTATGCTCCTTCCTTGGGAGCAGCCAGTTATATAAACCAATTAATAACAAAATTAAGAAACACATTGATAATAATACAATAATAGTAAGGGAATTTAACACCCCACTTAGCAATGGACAGATCATCTAAGCAGAAGACCAAAGAGGAAACAAGGGCTTTGAATGACACACTGAACCAGATGGATGTCACAGATATATACAGAGTCTTCCTCCTAAACAGAAGAATACACATTCTACTTGAGTGCACATGGAACATTCTCCAGAAGAGATCACACACTGGGTCACAAATCAGGTCTCAACTGGTACAAAAAAATTCGGATTATTCCCTGCATATTTTCAGATCACAGGGCTTTGAAACTTGATCTCAATCACAAGAGGAAATTAAGACAGAACTCAAGCACTTGGAGGTTAATGAGCATCCATTCTTTAATAGGATGGGTCTACCAGGAAATATAAAATTTAAAAAGAACTAAAAAAAAAACAAAACAAAAAACTCATGGGTACAAATGAAAACCTAAAAGTCCTAAGAGGGAAATACATAGAAATACAAGACTTTCCCCCCCCCAAAAAAACTAGAAAGGTCTCAAATACACATGCTAACCTTACACCTAAAGGTGGTTGCACTGAGGTTAAGAAGCTCTGGAATGAGTCCCAACACTGAAACAGGAAGCCTTGGGGCTCCCCTCTCCCCTGGAGTCAGCCATGCTAGGTGTGATTCCCAGTCTGCTTACTCTGCTTAGAGTATCACAGGACCAGCTCCCTGGAGAGATCATCAAACTACAACTTCTTCAGCCTAACAAGGACCCCAGAGGCCAACAGAGCAGAGCTCAGACTCAATAGATTCTGCCTGGGTTTTCACAATCAAGAGGGTCCTTGTCCCTTGAGTCAGGACTTCCCTGCTTTCTGAAATGTGGAGCTGGGAAAACATCAGCATGCTGGGGACCAGACATGAGGAATTGGAGGCCAGTGAAGGGAAACGTGCTATCCCTTCCAAGTAACATATCAATTCGTCTGCCTTTCCTATTCCTCTCCTTGTTTATCAGCCCAAAATGTCATGAGAGAAACATGAGGGGGCTGTGCTTGGCTGAGAAGCAGACTGCCAGGTGAGTAGCAGTTGTGGTGCAGACCAGCTTCTGGAAACACTGGGAAGAAAAGAACAGCATCTGGATGTGGAGGTGAGCTTCAGTAAACTAACCACCTACTTGGCTCCTCCAACCTCTGGCACCTACAATTTCCTCCCTGATAGCTTCAAATATTTCATGGGTTAAGCAGTCATAGAGTCCAACTAAAACCTCCATCTGGCTTTCAGTTTTCAGTCCATTCAGTTTGACTTCTAGGCAGTTTACACTGTGACCTTTGGTGGAAGGAAAACGCCATCAGGAAGAAAGGAAGGAATGAACGAAGGAAAGAAGGAAGGAATGTGAGGGAGGAAGGGAGGGAGGGAAAGGGAGAGAGGGAGAAGGAAAGAAGGGAAGAAAGATAGATAGATAGATAGATAGATAGATAGATAGATAGAGGGAGGAAGGAAAGAAAGGGAGAGAGAGAGTAAGAGGGAGGGAGGAAGGAAGAGAGAGGGAGCAAAAGAAAGAAACAAAGAAAGAAAAAAGAAAGGGCGTGAGGGAGGGAGAAAGGAAGGGAGGGAGGAAGAAAAAATGGAGAGAGAGAAAAAGAGGGAGGGAAGAAAGAAGGAAGAGAGAAGGGGAGAGAATGAAGGAGGAAGATAGGAAGGAAGAAAATAGGAAGGAAGGAAGGAAAGAAAGGAAGAAAGAAAGAAAGAAAGAGAGAGAGAAGGAAGGAGAGAAGAAAGAAAGAAAAGAAAGAAAGAAAAGGAGGGAGGAGGGAAGGAAGGGAGAGAAGGAAGGAAGAAGGAAGGAAGGGAAGAAAGAAAGAAAAGGAAAGGGAAGGAAGGAGAGAAAAAAGAAAGTAAACAAAGAAAGAAAAGGAGGGTGGAGGAAAGGAAGGAAGAAGGAAGGGAAGAAAGAAAGAAAAAAGAAAAGAAAAGGAGAAAAGGGAGGGAGGGAGAGAGGGAGGAAGGGAGGAAAGAGAGAAGAAAGAAAGAAAAGAAAGAGGGAAAGAGAAAGAAAGAATGAAAAAAGAGAAAAGGTGGGAGGGAAGAAAGGAGGGAAGGGAGATGAGACAGAAAGAGAGAAAGGAAGGGTGAAAGAAAAAATAAGCCAACAAACAAACCCATTGAATTCCCAGCCTTGCCCACTCACTTTGTGCTTTGAGAACACTTCTTCCTGATTCGTAGATTAAACAGCCTTCCTTTTTCCTAATCATCAGAATAGGTGATCACCCAACCTCATTAATTAACCAAAATTTCCACTAATTTCTGGTTTCCACAGGCAGCCCCTTCACAAATGTTCCTTGTTTAATATTGATCTGTGTTTGACAAATTGTTTGGCAGACATGGTATCTCACTTGATATTCATAAAACATCAGGAATCAGCTTATGAACAAGTGACAGAGGACAAATCAAACCCCATCCAGACCACTTCCCAGCACTGACCACAACTCCACATGACAGACATGCCCCAGCCATGCATGGCCAATTTTTTTCCACCTGGTTTGGGCCAGTTAAACATGGATGTTCAAAACTTCAAATCCTCCATGCATAACACAGAAAGATAGGCACCTCCCTAGCCACTGCAAGGATAGATTCTGAATATGGGAGAAGAAATCTTGTCAGTTAAGAGGGATAGAAGGGGCAGTCATATGGGAAATGACCACTGTGAGGCAAACAGTGCCTGTGTATGATTGTGACCCAAAATGTACACACCTAAATATGAGGAGGTGTAACCTAAGGGTTAAGAGCATGAGCTTCAGAGTGATTCAGCTTGGGATTCAAATCCTGATTGCTATTCACTTCTTTGGTGACCCTGAGAAAACACTGCACCTCTAAGCCCTCAGGCTCCTGTTAAGAACACACACCTCATGGTTCCTCACTGTAGCATTTGTGAGGTCTTTAGCACAAACTTGACATGTAGAAAATTTTCAGTGATACTGTTTGTTATTAACTTTAACTACTGGTTCTCTCAAATCATGCAGTGCATGAACTAACATTTTTTCTGTAAACTCTTGCAAAAATCATGAGATTAGTCTGACAACTTTCATTCACAGTGAGGAGAGTATTTTAAGCATGTGAGTTAATTGATTTTGAGGACAATCAGCAATAGCAGATAAGGGAAGGTGACATGAGACTTATGATGATCAAGAGTTTCTCTTGAGTCAGGGCACTTGGGCAGCTCAGCTGGTTAAGCATCTGACTCTTCATTTTGTCTCTGGTCATGATCTCGGGGTCATGGGATTGAGCCCTCTTCAGACTCCACACTGGACGTAGAGCCTGCTTAAGATTCTCTCTCTCCCTCTGCTTCTGCCCCTCCCCTGCTTGCCTTCTCACTCTTGAATGCTCTCTCTCTCAAAAGAAAAATAAAATAAAATGTAAGCCTTCTTTTACAATTTGCTTTCTTAGCAACTTCCAAATAGGCAATAAACTGTTATTAACCATAATCACTGTTATACACATGACATCATTTAATTATTAATGTAATTACTGCATTTTAATTGTTAAATTAATTATTAATATTTCAATGTTAAATTAATTAACATATTAGTTAGAATAACAGTAGTTAACCCATGAAAGTTCCAATGTAAAAAGATCATTGAAAAGGTGTGAAAGAATATGATACTCCTAAAGAAATTATTTCAAACACATTGGGGATTTAAGTATGTTCATCTTAGATATTTTTATGGCAAGTAGGACTATATAAATAACCAATATCTCAAACCATTTGAAAATCTCTATGTAATATATCCATTAATGAGGTATAGATGGATATGCTAACTTTAAAAAGTTGATTTAAAACATTTTGCTTATATAAGATCTCTCATCACAGAGTATTTTTAGTAGCAGGAAAATGAGACAACTCTGATGTCAATCACAAGGTAACTGCATAAGACTGGAAAACAGCATATGTATATCGATACTTAATTTATAAAAACTTATTGTGTTCTCATAAGTATTTTTGCATGCATATATGACTAGTGAATTACAAAGCATAAGTTTAATACTCAACAATGGATGCCCATCCTGTACAAATATGATTTAGGGCAAAATACCAAAGAAAGGAAAAATAATTTACAGGAAAATGAAGATTGCACAGACTCCTCAGAGTAGAAAAAGCCCACTTTGTTGAAATGGGTTCAACATTCCCCTTAAATTTTCCCTGTTGGTTATCTTGGCAAATGCATCCCCAACCATCTCGATCCCTTATGTACTACTTGATGTTCTTTGTTGATGATCTGTCTCCCCACCCAGAACATGAGCTACACAATGGAACTGCCTGTTTTTAGTTGCTAAATCTCCAGCAAGGGAGCAGTGCTTTCACAGAATAGGAACTACTCAACTGGAATCAGTGAGGTCCATCTCTAATGGTTTCTAAAGGAAAATTGTTCTTCTTCCCTCCAGCCTTAACTATATGGCCTTGTGATGCCATGATTTTGGGAACGGAGGACCACATCAAGGGAGATTGACAAGGGTCACTGCATTGTAGCAGAGGAAAAAAATACTTGCTGGGTTGTGGGCTTGGAGTAAGGTAAATAACAAAACATCGTGGATATAACTAGACCCAAGCCAATGGCAAGAGTCAACCACACCAGCAGTGTCTCTGAGTTCATTCTCCTGGGACTCTCCTCCAGGCCTGAAGACCAGACACCACTCTTTATCCTCTTCCTCACCATGTACCTGGTCACCATAATCGGGAACCTACTCATCATCCTGGCCATCCACTCTGACCCCCAGCTCCAGACCCCCATGTATTTCTTCTTGAGTTTCCTGTCCTTCACTGACATTTGCTTTACAACAACCGTTGTCCCCAGGATGCTTGTGAACTTCCTGTCAGAGAAGACCATCTCCTATGCTGGGTGTCTGACACAGATGTATTTCATTTATGCTCTGGGCAACACTGACAGCTGCCTTCTGGCAGTCATGGCCTTTGACCGCTATGTGGCCATCTGTGACCCCTTCCACTATGTCACCACCATGAACCACCACCGCTGTGTCCTGCTGGTGGCCTTTTCCTGCTCACTTCCTCACCTCCACTCACTCCTACACACACTGCTACTGAATCGCCTCATCTTCTGTGACTCCAATGTCATCCATCACTTCCTCTGTGACCTCAGTCCCCTGATGAAGTTGTCGTGCTCCCCCACTTTTGTCAATGAAATTGTGATACTGTCTGAAGGTTCTATTGTTTTGGGGACCCCCTTTCTGTGCATTACTTTCTCTTATCTTCGAATCCTCATTGCAGTTCTCAAGATCCCCTCAGCCGCTGGGAAACGCAAAGCCTTCTCCACCTGTGGCTCTCACCTCACCGTGGTAACTCTCTTTTATGGAAGCATCTTCTATGTCTATTTACAGCCCCTGTCCACCTACACTGCCAGGGACCACATAGCAACACTTGTCTACACAGTTCTGTCCTCCATGCTAAACCCTTTTATCTACAGTCTGAGAAACAGAGACCTGAAACAGGGCCTGAGGAAGCTGATGTGCAGGAGAAAGTCCCAGGCAGCACCCTCCTAACAAACCCACACATGTAATCTGCTCCACTCAAATCTGGTCTCTACTAGATCTTCATGAAAACTGAACTGTTGGAAGTTAGCTTTTTTAACCCGTCTGAGATAAAGCTCACATCCATTGATGACAGCTAACCTATGGACCCTGCCTCTGCTGAAATCATGATACTTTTCCTCACTATTCCTCCATTTTCCCACAAAGATTCATCATGTTCTCATCTTCCAAGTGCTGCTTTAAACTAATCATTTTCGAACAAATCCTGAACAAATTGCTCTCCTTTTATAAGACTTAACCCCCCAAAACATTTCACATTTCAGTATATTGCTAAAAATAGCCACATAATTTATAGCTGTTTAATATCTTTGCAAACATTTTAAGGAAAAAAGAATGGGGGGAGAAGAATTACATTTTAGCTACTTTTCTCATTTTGAAGATTTTTATAATTCCTTATTTTTTTCTTTCATAAAATTTTTTTCTTGCTTAAAAATTAAGTTTTTGCCTTACTCTTATCTTTCTATTCTTGATTGTTTCATTGTGGTTTTATTTCTTTTTTATTTTTCTCTTATTTCTTTTTACCATACAATTTACAAATAGTAATGGCTGGAATGAACAAGAACCAAGGATGATTACATGAAAATTATCCATTCCACAATGGAGATAACTTTCCTCCATCTATCCCTAAAGCTGCATGTTTAAAAATATGTGATTTAATACTTTGTTATAGAAACTCCTACTCTTAGGATCTAACCTATGGAAATACTATCATAAGTGTATATGGATACTGAGATATATATTTTTCAGTGATTCCAAGTTTATGACACGTAAAAATTGACAACAATTTAAAATCCTGTCAATAAAGAATGGAGAAATGATTTTTAACTACAGAGCATGTAAGAGTATGTAGCAAGTTGGAAGAATCAAATGGATATTTATCCCCTGAAAGCCATTAGGTAGAAAAAAGAAGATTTGTAACAAGTATAAAACTGAATTCATTGTTTTTAAAGATTATATAAACATATATGTGGGCAAAGTCAGTGCAGTAGGTGAGAGAGAGGGAGATCATTTCCAATTAACACATTTATAATCTCTGATTTGTTTAAAATAACACATGGAATATGAACCTCTTAATAAATCAGATGACTAATGTAATGGTGAGAGACTTTCTTTGTAAGGTCCAAAGAGGTGAAATTTTCTATATGTATGCCTATCTGAAACATGTCATTATTTGGCTCTTTCACTTGAGTTATAATTTAATAGTATGTAGCATTCTAGGTACCAAAATGTGTGAAAGTTTAAAGATATATCGGCATCATCCTACTGCATCAAGCATTTTCATTGAAAAACAAGAGGTCTTTGTGATTTGTTTTCTTTTGTGACCTCCTCCCCTAACCACAGTCAACAAATACCCTACACCAAACCAGGTTGTCACTGTGGGCTGTGGGAGAGCAAATACTGATTCTACCCACTTTACTCCAAGCCTGAGCACTGGAACCTGGTCATTTTCCTTGGAAATTGACAAGCCCATTTTAAAATTTAAATGAATATGAAAACACCTTAGAATAACCAAGACAATTTTGAAGAAAAACCACAAAGTTTGAGGAAACACATTACCAAATTTCAAGACTTCAACAAAGCTAAAATAATTAATATAGTAAAATATTTTCAGGGGAGAAGATAAAACAAGAAATAATCAGAGAGGGAGACAAACCACAAGAGCCTTTCAACCACAGGAAACAACACACTGAGGGTTGCTGGAGGGGAGGAGGGTGGGGAATCACATTAAGGAGGGTGAATCGCATTAAGGAGGAATCACATAAGGAGGATCATTAAGGATGTAATGATCACTGGGAGTTATATACAACTGATGAATCACTTAACTCTACCTCTGAAACTAATAATACACTATATGTGAATTAATAGAATTTAAATTTTAAAAAAGTGAACATTTGGTAGAATTCCCCAGGGAATCCGTCAGGTCCTGGGCTCTTGTTTTTTGGGAGGTTTTTGATCACGGCTTCAATCTCATTACTAGATATCGGTCTATTCAGGTTGTCAATTTCTTCCTGGTTCAATTTTGGGAGTTTGTAGCTTTCCAGGAATGCATCCATTTCATCTAGGTTGCTTAGCTTATTGGCATATAACTGTTGGTAATAATTTCTGATGATTGTTTCTATTTCCTTGGTGTTAGTTGCGATCTCTCCCTTTTCATTCATAATTTTATTAATTTGGGCTTTCTCTCTTTTCTTTTGGATTAGTGTGGCCAATGGTTTATCGATCTTATTGATTCTTTCAAAAAACCAGCTTCTAGTTTCATTGATACGTTCTACTGTATCTCTCGTTTCTACCTCATTGATCTCTGCTCTAATCTTGATTATTTCCCTTCTTGCGTGTGGAGTTGGTTTGATTTGTTGTTGATTCTCCAGTTCTTTAAGGTGTAGAGACAGCTGGTGTATTCTGGATTTTTCAATGTTTTTGAGGGAGGCTTGGATGGCTATGTATTTCCCCCTTAGAACCGCCTTTGCTGTATCCCATAGGTTTTGGACCAAGGTGTCTTCATTCTCATTGGTTTCCATGAATTGTTTAAGTTCGTCTTTGATCTCCTGGTTGATCCAAGCATTCTTAAGCAAGGTGGTCTTTAGCTTCCAGGTGTTTGAGTTCCTTCTGAACTTTTCCTTGTGATTGAGCTCCAGTTTCAAAGCATTGTGATCAGAGAATATGCAGGGAATAATGTCAGTCTTTTGGTATCAGTTGAGTCCTGCTTTGTGACCCAGTATGTGGTCTATTCTGGAGAAGGTTCCATGTGCACTTGAGAAGAATGAATATTCTGTTGTTTTAGAGTGGAATGTTCTGTATACGTCGATGAGGTCCATCTGGTCCAATGTTTCATTCAATGCTCTTATTTCTTTATTAATTTTCTGCTTCGATGATCTGTCTATTTCTGAGAGAGGCGTATTAAGATCTCCTAATATTATTGTATTCGTATCAATATGACTCTTTATCTTGATTAATAGTTTTCTTATGTAATTGGGTGCTCCCATATTGGGGGCATAGATATTCACAATTGTTAGATCGTCTTGGCGGATAGTCCCTTTAAGAATTATGTAGTGTCCTTCTGTATCTCTGACTACAGTCTTTAGTTTAAAATCTAATTTATCTGATATGAGAATCGCTACTCCGGCCTTCTTTTGAGGCCCATTGGCATGAAAGATGCTTCTCCATCCCTTAAAATAGAGCTTCACTATGACCCTGCAATTGCACTGCTGGGTATTTACCCCAAAGATACAGATGTAGTGAAAAGAAGAGCCATCTGTACCCCAATGTTTATTGCAGCAATGGCTACGGTCGCCAAACTGTGGAAAGAACCAAGATGCCCTTCAACGGATGAATGGATAAGGAAGATGTGGTACATATACACAATGGAGTATTATGCCTCCATCAGAAAGGACGAATACCCAACTTTTGTAGCAACATGGACGGGACTGGAAGAGATTATGCTGAGTGAAATAAGTCAAGCAGAGAGAGTCAAGTATCATATAGTCTCACTTATTTGTGGAGCATAACAAAGAACATGGAGGACATGGGGAGATGGAGAGGAGAGGGAGTTGAGGGAAACTGGAAGGGGAGATGAACCATGAGAGACTATGGACTCTGAAAAACAACCAGAGGGTTATGAAGGGGCGGCAGGGGGGTGGGGGGTGGGGTGGGAGGTTGAGGAACCAGGTGGTGGGTAATAGGGAGGGCACGTACTGCATGGAGCACTGGGTGTGATGCCAAAACAATGAACACTGTTATGCTGTAAATAAACAAATAAAAATAAATATAAAAAAAAGTGAACAAAAAATTTGAGCAGACACTTTACAAAAGAAGATATTCAAATGGCCAATACCGCATATGAAAGACACTCAACATCATACTTATCAAAGTTCAAGTCACAGTGTGATATCACTGAGCACCTCAATAGACTGACTACAATTAAGAAAACAATACAAAATTTTTGTAGGAGAAAATGAAACTCATATATTGATGGTGGGAATGTGAAATTATGTAATCACTTTGGAAAACAGTTTGGCAATTCTTAATAAAATTAAACATACAACAACCATTTGTCTATAAAAAATCTTGTGTAAAATATTCACAGCAGCTTTATTCATAGTAGAACAAAACCAAAAACAAATCCAGTGTTCATCAACAGGAATTAGATAAACAAATCATGAATAAAAGGCTGTACACTTACAATTTGCATTATTTTACTATATGTAAACTGTACTTCAATTTTAAAAGAAGTTGGATGACATAGAGATAATGAGCAAAGGCTTTGGGACTATTAGCACTGGTGCACAGTATAGATTAATATCGTGCAAATGTGTGCTTCATCTGAAATTAACGGACAGTATAAGAATACCTTTGGGAATTCAGGGAGGTGCAGAGATGGGAATGAAAGGGACAGGGATGATGCTACCTATAACCTCACAAAAATCATCTCCACCTTACAAAATGTCTGTGTCTTGTGAATCCAACTGACTTGACTTGAGTCCAAGACAACATCTGCCGTCCAGACAGAAGGAGACATTGCTGCTCAGAATTCTACTTACATTCCTCTGTATTTTCCTGTGCATATTCCTAAAGGAAAAATGGACTGAATAGTAATTTCACTCAGTGATGCTAAATTAAGACTGACCATATGTGATGCCTCTCCCTTTCCTGGTAGAGATTGGCCCATCAACCTTTGTTATTCTTTGTTGTTTGTTTGTTTATTTTCAGGGTAACAGTGTTCATTGTTTTTGCACCACACCCAGTGCTCCATGAAGTACATGCCCTTCCTATTACCCACCACCTGGTTCCTGAACCTCCCACCCTACCCCCCACCCCCCTGCCGCCCCTTCATAACCCTCTGGTTGTTTTTCAGAGTCTATAGTCTCTCATGGCTCATCTCCCCTTCCAGTTTCCCTCAACTCCCTCTCCTCTCCATCTCCCCATGTCCTCCATGTTCTTTGTTATGCTCCACAAATAAGTGAGACCATATGATACTTGACTCTCTCTGCTTGACTTATTTCACTCAGCATAATCTCTTCCAGTCCCGTCCATGTTGCTACAAAAGTTGGCTATTCATCCTTTCTAATGGAGGCATAATACTCCATTGTGTATATGTACCACATCTTCCTTATCCATTCATCCGTTGAAGGGCATCTTGGTTCTTTCCACAGTTTGGCGACCGTAGCCATTGCTGCAATAAACATTGGGGTACAGATGGCTCTTCTTTTCACTACATCTGTATCTTTGGGATAAATACCCAGCAGTGCACTTGCAGGGTCATAGGGAAGCTCTATTCTTAATTTCTTCAGGAATCTCCACACTGTTCTCCAAAGTGGCTGCACCAGCTTGCATTCCCACCAACAGTGTAAGAGGGTTCCCCTTTCTCCACATCCTCTCCAACACACGTTGTTTCCTGTCTTGCTAATTTGGCCATTCTAACTGGTGTCAGGTGGTATCTCAATGTAATTTTAATTTGAATCTCCCTGATGGCTAGTGATGATGAGCATTTTTTCATGTGTCTGATAGCTATTTGTATGTCTTCGTTGGAGAAGTATCTGTTCATATCTTCTGCCCATTTTTTGATATGATTATCTGTTTTGTGTGTGTTGAGTTTGAGAAGTTCTTTATAGATCCTGGATATCAACCTTTTGTCTGTACTGTCATTTGCAAGTATCTTCTCCCATTCCATGTGTTGCCTTTTGTTTTGTTGACTGTTTCCTTTGCTGTGCAGAAGCTTTTGATCTTGATGAAGTCCCAAAAGTTCATTTGTTCTCTTGTTTCCTTGGCCTTTGGAGACATATCTTGAAAGAAGTTGCTGTGGCTGATATCGAAGACGTTACTGCCTATGTTCTCCTCTAGGATTCTGATAGATTCCTGTCTCACGTTGAGGTCTTTTATCCATTTCGAGTTTATCTTTGTGTACGGTGTAAGAGAATGGTCGAGTTTCATTCTTCTACATATCGCTGTCCAGTTTTCCCAGCACCATTTATTGAAGAGACTGTCTTTTTTCCATTGTATATTTTTTCCTGTTTTGTCGAAGATTATTTGACCATAGAGTTGAGGGTCCATATCTGGGTTCTCCACTCTGTTCCACTGGTCTATGTGTCTGTTTTTATGCCAGTACCACACTGTCTTGGTGATCACAGCTTTGTAGTAAAGTTTGAAATTGGGTAACGTGATGCCACCAGTTTTGTTTTTGTATTTCAACATTTCCTTAGCAATTCGGGGTCCCTTCTGATTCCATACAAATTTGAGGATTATTTGCTCCAGCTCTTTGAAAAATACCGGTAGAATTTTGATTGGAATGGCGTTAAAACTATAGATTGCTCTCGGCAGTATAGACATTTTAACAATGTTTATTCTTCCAATCCAAGAGCATGGAACGGTCTTCCATCTTTTTGTGTCTTCTTCAATTTCTTTCATGAGTGTTCTGTAGTTCCTCAAGTACAGGTCCTTTACTTCTTTGGTTAGGTTTATGCCCAGGTATCTTATGGTTCTTGGTGCTATAGTAAATGGAATCGATTCTCTAATTTCCCTTGTTAGTGTATAAGAAAGCCACTGATTTCTGTACATTGACTTTGTATCCTGCCACGTTACTGAACTGCTCCATCCCCAAACTACTAGAACTCATACAGCAATTCAGTAACCTTTGCTATTCTACTCCTTCCTAGAAATGAAAAGTAGCAGTTCTGGAGAGCCTAATCCTGCCACATGCCTCTAGAGGGCAGTATAGCTGAACCAGTGAAGCCCAGTCTGGGGTAAGACAGGTAGAAACTGGAAAAATCAGGAGACCTGTGGTAGTTGAAAAGAGGTCACATAATGGGAAATAATGGCAGGATATGGAGTTATCATCTTTCCTTAAAAACCACCTCAGCAGGGGAGGAGTCAAGATGGCGGAGAGTAGCAGGCTGAGACTACATCAGGAAGCAGGAGATCAGCTCAATAGCTTATCTAAACATTGCAAACACCTACAAATCCAACGGGAGATTGAAGAGAAGAAGAACAGCAACTCTAGAAACAGAAAATCAACCACTTTCTGAAAGGTAGGACTGGCGGAGAAGTGAATCTAAAATGACGGGAAGATAGACCACGGGGGGAGGGGCTGGCTGTGAACGGAGCACAAAATCAGGACTTTTAAAAGTCTGTTCCACTGAGAGACATTGCTCCAGAGGCTAAACCAGGGTGAAGCCCACGCAGGGTCAGCGTGGCCCCAGGTCCCGCAGGGTCACAGAAGGATCGGGGGTGTCGGAGTGTCGCAGAGCTCGCAGGTATTAAAATGGAGAAGCGGCTGCAGAGACAGAGCCAAGGACTGAACTCTCAGATCGGGGTTACCTTGAACTGGTCGTGGGCTGGGTGAGCTTGGAGCGCGGCTAGAGGCTGGGGATACGGGAGTGATTGGGTGCTGTCCTCTGGGGGCGCACTGAGGAGTGGGGCCCCAGGCTCTCGGCTCCTCTGGGCCGGAGACTGGGAGGCCGCCATTTTCATTCCCGTCCTCCAGAACTCTATGGAAAGCGTTCAGGGACCAGAAGCTCCCAAAAGCGAACCCGAGCCGATTACTAAGTCCCGCCGCCGGTAAGGGCGGTACAATCCCGCCTCGAGCAAAGACACTTGAGAGTCACTACAACAGGCCCCTCCCCCAGAAGATCAACAAAATATCCAGCCAGGATGAAGTTCATCTATCAAGGAAAGTAGGTTCAATTCCTAAGACAGCAGCGCAATTCCAGAGGAGGAGAAAGCAAAGCACGGAACTCATGGCTTTCTCCCCATGATTCTTTAGTCTTGCGGCTACTTCAATTTTTTTTTTTTTCTTTTTTCAATTTTTTTTCTTTTTTCTTTTTTCTTCTTCTGCTAAATTTTTAAAAACTTTTACCCTTTTCTTTTTTAACGTTTTTTGACTAGCTTATCTAAATATATATATTTTTTCTTTCTTTTTTATATTTTTTCTTTATTTGTTTTATTTTTTAAATTTTTTTCTTTTTTTTCTGAACCTCTTTTTATCCCCTTTCTCCCCCCCACAATTTGGGGTCTCTTCTTATTTGGTTACAGCGCATTTTTCTGGGGTCTTTGCCACCCTTTTAGTATTTTATTTGCTCTTTCATATCCTCTTATCTGGACAAAATGACAAGGCAGAAAAAATCATCACAAAGAAAAGAACAAGAGACAGTACCGAAGGCTAGGGACCTAATCAACACAGACATTGGTAATATGTCAGATCAAGAGTTCAGAATGACGATTCTGAACACTCTAGCCGGGCTCGAAAAAGGCATGGAAGATATTAGAGAAACCCTCTCTGGAGATATTAAAGCCCTTTCTGGAGAAATTAAAGAACTAAAATCTAACCAAGTTGAAATCAAAAAAGCTATTAATGAGGTGCAATCAAAAATGGAGGCTCTCACTGCTAGGATAAATGAGGCAGAAGAAAGAATTAGTGATAGAGAAGACCAAATGACAGAGAATAAAGAAGCCAAACAAAAGAGGGACAAACAGCTACTGGACCATGAGGGGAGAATTCGAGAGATAAGGGACACCATAAGACGAAACAACATTAGAATAATTGGGATTCCAGAAGAAGAAGAAACAGAGAGGGGAGCAGAAGGTCTATTGGAGAGAATTATTAGAGAGAATTTCCCTAATATGGCAAAAGGAACAAGCATTAAAATCCAGGAGATGCAGAGAACCCCCCTCAAAGTCAACAAGAATAGGTCCACACCCCGTCACCTAATAGTAAAATTTACAAGTCTTAGTGACAAAGAGAAAATCCTGAAAGCAGCCCGAGAAAAGAAGTCTGTAACATACAATGGTAAAAATATTAGATTGGCAGCAGACTTATCCACAGAGACCTGGCAGGCCAGGAAGATCTGGCATGATATATTCAGAGCACTAAACAAGAAAAACATGGAGCCAAGAATACTCTATCCAGCTAGGCTATCATTGAAAATAGAAGGAGAGATCAAAAGCTTCCAGGACAAACAAAAACTGAAAGAATTTACAAACACCAAACCAGCTCTACAGGAAATATTGAAAGGGGTCCTCTAAGCAAAGAGAGAGCCTAAAAGTAGTAGATCAGAAAGGTACAGAGACAATATACAGTAACAGTCACCTTACAGGCTAATAATGGCACTAAATTCATATCTCTCAATAGTTACCCTGAATGTTAATGGGCTAAATGCCCCCAATCAAAGATACAGGGTATCAGAATGGATAAAAAAACAAAACCCATCAGTATGTTGCCTACAAGAAACTCATTTTAGATGCGAAGACACCTCCAGATTTAAAGTGAGGAGGTGGAAAACAATTTACCATGCTAATGGGCATCAGAAGAAAGCTGGGGTGGCAATCCTTATCTCAAATCAATTAGATTTTAAGCCAAAGACTATAATAAGAGATGAGGAAGGACACTATATCCTACTCAAAGGGTCTGTCCAACAAGAAGATCTAACAATTTTAAATATCTATGCCCCTAACGTAGGAGCAGCCAACTATATCAACCAATTAATAACAAAATCAAAGAAACACATCAATAATAATACAATAATAGTAGGGGACTTTAACACTCCCCTCACTGAAATGGACAGATCATCCAAGCAAAAGATCAACAAGGAAATAAAGGCCTTAAATGACACACTGGACCAGATGGACATCACAGATCTATTCAGAACATTTCATCCCAAAGCAACAGAATACACATTCTTCTCTAGTGCACATGGAACCTTCTCCAGAATAGATCACATCCTGGGTCACAAATCAGGTCTCAACCGGTATCAAAAGATTAGGATCATTCCCTGCATATTTTCAGACCACAACGCTCTGAAGCTAGAACTCAATCACAAGAGGAAAGCTGGAAAGAACCCAAATACATGGAGACTAAACAGCATCCTTCTAAAGAATGAATGGGTCAACCAGGAAATTAAAGAAGAATTGAAAAAATTCATGGAAACAAATGATAATGAAAACACAATGGTTCAAAATCTGTGGGACACAGCAAAGGCAGTCCTGAGAGGAAAATATATAGTGGTACAAGCCTTTCTCAAGAAACAAGAAAGGTCTCAAGTACACAACCTAACCCTACACGTAAAGGAGCTGGAGAAAGAACAAGAAAGAAACCCTAAACCCAGCAGGAGCAGAGAAATCATAAAGATCAGAGCAGAAATCAATGAAATAGAAACCAAAAAAACAATAGAAAAAATCAATGAAACTAGGAGCTGGTTCTTTGAAAGAATCAATAAGATTGATAAACCCCTGGCCAGACTCATCAAAAAGAAAAGAGAAAGGACCCAAATCAATAAAATCATGAATGAAAGAGGAGAGATGACAACTAACACCAAAGAAATACAGACAATTCTAAGAACATACTATGAGCAACTCTACGCCAACAAATTGGACAATCTGGAAGAAATGGATGCATTCCTAGAGACATATAAACTACCACAACTGAACCAGGAAGAAATAGAAAACCTGAACAGGCCCATAACCAGTAAGGAGATTGAAACAGTCATCAAAAATCTCCAAACAAACAAAAGCCCAGGGCCAGATGGCTTCCCAGGGGAATTCTACCAAACATTTAAAGAAGAACTAATTCCTATTCTCCTGAAAATGTTCCAAAAAATAGAAATGGAAGGAAAACTTCCAAACTCATTTTATGAGGCCAGCATCACCTTGATCCCAAAACCAGACAAGGATCCCACCAAAAAGGAGAACTACAGACCAATATCCTTGATGAACACAGATGCAAAAATTCTCGCCAAAATACTAGCCAATAGGATTCAACAGTACATTAAAAGGATTATTCACCACGATCAAGTGGGATTTATTCCAGGGCTGCAGGGTTGGTTCAACATCCACAAATCAATCAATGTGATAGAACACATTAATAAAAGAAAGAACAAGAACCATATGATACTCTCAATAGATGCTGAAAAAGCATTTGACAAAGTACAGCATCCCTTCCTGATCAAAACTCTTCAAAGTGTAGGGATAGAGGGCACATACCTCAATATTATCAAAGCCATCTATGAAAAACCCACTGCAAATATCATTCTCAATGGAGAAAAACTGAAAGCTTTTCTGCTAAGGTCAGGAACACGGCAGGGTTGTCCATTATCACCACTGCTATTCAACATAGTACTAGAAGTCCTAGCCTCAGCAATAAGACAACAAAAAGAAATTAAAGGCATCCAAATTGGTAAAGAAGAAGGCAAACTATCACTCTTCGCAGATGATATGGTACTATATGTGGAAAACCCAAAAGACTCCACTCCAAAACTGCTAGAACTTGTCCAGGAATTCAGTAAAGTGTCAGGATATAAAATCAATGCACAGAAATCAGTTGAATTTCTGTACACCAACAACAAGACAGAAGAAAGAGAAATTAAGGAGTCAATCCCATTTACAATTGTACCCAAAACTATAAGATACCTAGGAATAAACCTAACCAAAGAGGCTAAGAATCTATACACAGAAAATTATAAAGTACTCATGAAAGAAATTGAGGAAGACACAAAAAAATGGAAAAATGTTCCATGCTCCTGGATTGGAAGAATAAATATTGTGAAAATGTCCATGCTACCTAAAGCAATCTACACATTTAATGCAATCCCTATCAAAATACCATCCATTTTTTTCAAAGAAATGGAACAAAATCCTAAAATTTATATGGAACCAGAAAAGACCTCGAATAGCCAAAGGAATTTTGAAAAAGAAAGCCAAAGTTGGTGGCATCACAATTCCGGACTTCAAGCTCTATTACAAAGCTGTCATCATCAAGACAGCATGGTACTGGCACAAAAACAGACACATAGATCCGGGGAACAGAATAGAGAGCCCAGAAATCGACCCTCAACTCTATGGTCAACTAATCTTTGACAAAGCAGGAAAGAATGTCCAATGGAAAAAAGACAGCCTCTTCAATAAATTGTGCTGTGAAAATTGGACAGCCACATGCAGAAAAATGAAATTGGACCACTTCCTTACACCACACACGAAAATAGACTCCAAATGGATGAAGGACCTCAATGTGAGAAAGGAATCCATCAAAATCCTTGAGGAGAATCCAGGCAGCAACCTCTTCGACCTCAACCGTAGCAACATCTTCCCAGGAACAACGGCAAAGGCAAGAGAAGCAAGGGCAAAAATGAACTATTGGGATTTCATCAAGATCAAAAGCTTTTTCACAGCAAAGGAAACAGTTAACAAAACCAAAAGACAACTGACAGAATGGGAGAAGATATTTGCAAACGACATATCAGATAAAGGGCTAGTATCCAAAATCTATAAGGAACTTAGCAAACTCAACACCCAAAGAACAAACAATCCAATCAAGAAATGGGCAGAGGACATGAACAGACATTTCTGCAAAGAAGACATCCAGATGGCCAACAGACACATGAAAAAGTGCTCCATGTCACTCGGCATCAGGGAAATACAAATCAAAACCACAATGAGATATCACCCCACACCAGTCAGAATGGCTAAAATTAACAAGTCAGGAAATGACAGATGCTGGCGAGGATGTGGAGAAATGGGAACCCTCCTCCACTGTTGGTGGGAATGCAAGCTGGTGCAACCACTCTGGAAAATAGCATGGAGGTTCCTCACAATGTTGAAAATAGAACTACCCTATGACCCAGCAATTGCACTACTGGGTATTTACCCTAAAGATACAAACATAGTGATCCGAAGGGGCACGTGTACCCGAATGTTTATAGCAGCAATGTCTACAATAGCCAAACTATGGAAAGAATCTAGATTCCATCAACAGATGAATGGATAAGGCTAAGTTTTTTTTTAAGATTTTTTATTTTATTCATTTGACAGAGAGAGAGATCACAAGTAGGCAGAGAAGCAGGCAGAGAGAGAGGAGGAAGCAGGCTCCCTGTGGAGCAGAGAGCCCGATGCGGGGCTCGATCCCAGGACCCTGAGATCATGACCCGAACTGAAGGCAGTGGCTTAATCTACTGAGCCACCCAGGCGCCCCAAGGCTAAGTTTTAAGAGTATGAAAAGGAATGGAAAGGAGAACAAGAGAAGACCTAAGAACAAGAGGGGAATGTTGACATGACAGAGTTTGTCACATACCAATGATGACTTCACTCTGGAACTTCCAAAAAAATGAAAAAGGATTGTGAAAAGGCTTTGTATATTTGAACTGAGTTGCACCTGCTGCATGAATATGATCACCTGGCAATCCCTTGAGGAACACAAAGGTTTTTGGTGAACATAGTGTACTTGAATTAGTCTTGTGCCACAAATATACATGGCAACAACACTTGTGATCACACAACATTGGCTCTGAGGACTAAAAGGGATTTAAAGGGTCAGGAGCTTGGTTAAGTGTGAGGACTCAAGGAAATTACTGTTCTGAAGACTCATTCTAGTCACTAGAGGAAAGTCTTCTAGGAAACTGGATGAACTTGACATTTGGCCCAGAAAGATGATGAAGCAGTATTTTAATGGACTATGCATTTACTAAGCTGACTCAGCATCTTGCTGACAGATAACTGGGAAAGAACACATACCCTCCTCACCCAGGAAGGAGCAATTGCCATATTGACAGCAATACTATCTGATATAAACAGCAGTGGCCAGGCTCAGACAAGAGAGATTCACTCGTGGGAACAGTATGGCTAGCCTAAACCATGACAAGATTTAATTCCTAAGCATGGTGTTTACTGACACCCCTAAAAAGGAACTTTGGCTCTCTATGATACATTGGGTAATGTAGGTGAAGAATGCAGGTGAAGGATCAATCTTGGATTGTCCCCATGGGAGATAAATGTGTGGTGTTCCACAATGATACCTAAGTCCTAAATCAATATAAAATTTGTTCTTTGATGAATGAAACATATTTATGCCCCATAACTTACTTCTAGAAAAATGACTTATGTAACTGAATGTCTCTGTTGAAGCCTGTAAAAAATACAACTTATTGTGGGGGGAAAGTGGGAGGGAAAGAAATAGTCCAGCTGGAAAAGGTATGCCAGAAATCGTGTGAAGTAACATACTCCTGGTTCGATGTGATTACTGGGAAGGAATACCACCTCTTCATTGGATAATACAGGTCCTAGTGTTGCAGAGCTTTAAAACATCTATTTTTATACATCAGATATATGGAAATTACTGTTTTAAGCATGTTTTAAAACCTAAGAAATATATAGCAAGTAAGTATTGATAATCGCCAGCAGTTAGTTGAAAGGAAAGAATTAAGGGGTAGACTATAACGATTTCTTCATCCTCCAGAAAACCTGAGGATTTGGCTCTTATATCCCCATCTTACAGCAGTAATTCAAAGAATGTGTAAGACTATACCAGCTCTAAGATAAATTAGGATCCTGCTATGTAGTAAACCAGTGTGCTGTGACTCTTTGTCAAGATCACCTATTGGGTAACCAGTAATGGACAAGAACAGCTGCACAGAAAAACAGGAGTTAGAAACACATCCCACCTTTTGCCTTGTTTTATCTGAGAGAGAAAGATGGGTCACCAAGAACTCTCCAGAAGCCCTCTGAGGAAATTTGGCCAGGGTTCTTGTTCTTGCTGCATCTGCTCAAACCAACATGGACTGATCCACATATGTAGCCTCAATATGTGCCACCAGTGTTTCCATCAGTACGTGATAGATATAGGCTTCATTACGTTGGATTAAGTGAACTTCCTCGAATAGGTCATCCAAGATAACCACTTTAACAGCAGATATCTAAAATACCTACCTTAATGCCAACTCATTGCACATAAAATAAAATACTTCCATTTAAAAAAGACAGAAACACATCCCAGAGAGGACTATATGATCGTCAAGATATAAAACCCAAAGAGATGCCAGATCTGATGCAACTCTTAATCTGTGATGGTCTGGCTCATCTCTTCACATTGACCATCTCTTCACATGACCATTCACATTCTAGTGTGAAATTACTATGGACAAGCAGGACTTTACTGAAATTACTGAGGATAAGCAGGACTTCTACAGTGCTTCTGAATGCATGATGTACTGCCCAGCATTTATCCTATTGTGAAGCTATGCCAGTTTGAAGCTGTGTGTAGCTTGTTGTGGCTCACAGATTTGATTATCAGACCCTCCCAAGACCCAGCCTTAGTGATCATGCAGAATAGGCACTGCAATACTTGAAAGGTTGTTACAAGAAAAGAAAAATTAGAGCCCAATATCGTTCCTGAACATCTTAAACAAAGCATTTTGTAAAAGAAATGCAATATACTGTATAAAAATTAAAATGACATATCTGGTAAAGGGTTAGTATCCAAAATCTATAAAGAACTTACCAAACTCAACACCCAAAAAACAAACAGTTAAGTAATGGGCAGAAGATAGGTATAGACATTTTTCCAAAGAAGACATGCAGATGGCTAACAGACACATGAACAGATGCTCAACATCACTCATCATCAGGGAAATACAAATTAAAACCACAGTGAGATACCATCTCACATCTATCAGAATGGCTAAAATTAACAACACAGGAAACATCAGGTGTTGGTGAGGATATGGAGAAAGGGGAACCATCTTACACTCCTAGTGGGAATGGAAGCTGATGCACCCACTCTGAAAAACAGTATGAAGTTTCCTCAAAAAGTTAAAAACAGAACTTCCCTATGGCCCAGTAGTTGCACTATGATGTATTTACCTAAAGGATACAAAATACAGATTTGAAGGAGTACCTGCACTTCTATGTTTATAGCAGCATTATCAACAATAGCCAAAGTATGGAGAGAGCCCAAATGTCCAGCAACTGATGAATGGATAAAAAAGAGGTGGTATACATATACAATGGACTATTACTCAGCCATCAAAAAGAGTGAAATTTTGCCATTTGCACAATGTGGGTGGAGCTAGAGGGTATGGTGCTAAGCAAAAGAAGTCAGTCAGAGAAAGACAAACACCATATGATTTCACTGGTATGTAGAATTTAAAAAACAAAACAGAATGAACTTATGGGAAGGGAAGAAAGAGAGAGGGAAGAAACTCATAAGAGACTCTTAACAATAGAGAATAAACTGAGGGTTAATGAAGGGAGGTGGGCAGGGAGTGAGGTAAATGGACATTGTATTAAGGGGATCACCTGTTATGATGAGCATTAGGTGTTATATGTGATGAATCCCTAAATTTTATACCTGAAACCAATTATTAATTTTGCCATATATCTAGCTAACTAGAATTTAAATAAATACATGAAATTAAAAAATGATTATATTTCCATAAGTGACCAAAATTAATTTTTAAAAAGAGCTTACTTAAATAAGCATTAAAGATCAAATACATAGAGATAAATCAAATGAAGATGTGGAGGACCTCTACACTGAAAATTATAAAGCATGATTGGGTAAAATTTAATAAGATGTAAGTGAATGGCAAGACATACACAAGTTCACAGATTAGAACATGGACTATTTCAATGATGCCATTCTCTCCAAATTAAGCTATAGATTCAGTAAAATTCCATTCAAAACCCAAGCAGGGGGCACCTGAGTGGCTCAGTCATTTAAGTATCCAACTCTTGATTTTGGTACAGATCATGATCTCAGGGTTATGGGCTCGAGCCCCATATGGAGCTCCACACTCAGTGGGAAGTCTTCTTCTCTATCTCTCTCCCCCTCTATTCCCCCTCCCCTCTGTATATGTTCTCTCTCTCTGTCTCAAATTTAAAAAAAAAAATCTTCTTTAAACCCAAGCAGGTATTTCTTTAAATTTATTTATTTATTTTCAGTGTAACAGTATTCATTGTTTTTGCGTCACACCCAGTGCTCCATGCAATACATGCCCTCTCTATTACCCTCCACCTGCTTCCCCAACCTCCCACCCCCCACCCCTTCAAAACCTTCAGGTTGTTTTTCAGGGTCTATAGTCTCTCATGGTTCATCTCCCTTTCCAAATTCCCACAACTCCCTTCTCCTCTCCATCTACCCATGTCCTCCATGTTCTTTGTTATGCTCCACAAATAAGTGAAACCATATGATACTTGACTCTCTCTGCTTGACTTATTTCACTCAGCATAATCTCTTCCAGTCCCGTCCATGTTGCTACAAAAGTTGGCTATTCATCCTTTCTGATGGAGGCATACTCCATCGTGTATATGTACCACATCTTCCTTATCCATTTGTCTGTTGAAGAGCATCTTAGTTCTTTCCACAGTTTGGTGACCATGGCCATTGCTGCTATAAACATTGGGGTAGAGATGGCTCTTCTTTTCACTACATCTGTACCTTTGGGGTAAATACCCAGCAGTGCAATTGCAGGGTCATAGGGAGGCTCTATTTTTAATTTCTTGAGGAATCGCCACTGTTCTCCAAAGTGGCTGCACCAACTTGCATTCCCACCAACAGTGTAAGAGGGTTCCCCTTTCTCCACATCCTCTCCAACACACGTTGTTTCCTGTCTTGCTAATTTTGGCCATTCTAACTGGTATAAGGTGATATCTCAATGAGGTTTTAATTTGAATCTCCCGGATGGCTAGTGATGATGAGCATTTTTTCATGTGTCTGTTAGCCATTTGTATGTCCTCATTGGAGAAGTGTCTGTTCATATCTTCTGCCCATTTTTTGATATGATTATCTGTTTTCTGTGTGTTGAGTTTGAGGAGTTCTTTATAGATCCTGGATATCAACCTTTTGTCTGTACTGTCATTTGCAAATATCTTCTCCCATTCCGTGGGTTGCCTTTTTGTTTTGTTAACTGTTTCCTTTGCTGTGCAGAAGCTTTTGATCTTGATGAAGTCCCAAAAGTTCATTTTCACTTTTGTTTCCTTGGCCTTTGGAGACATATCTTGAAAGAAGTTGCTGTGGCTGATATCAAAGAGGTTACTGCCTATGTTCTCATCTAGGAATCTGATGGATTCCTGTCTCACATTCAGGTCTTTTATTCATTTCGAGTTTATCTTTGTGTACAGTGTAAGAGAATGGTTGAGTTTAATTCTTCTACATATCACTGTCCAGTTTCCCCAGCACCATTTATTGAAGAGACTGTCTTTTTCCATTGAATATTTTTCCTGTTTTGTCGAAGATTATTTGACCATAGAGTTGAGGGTCCATATCTGGGCTCTCCACTCTGTTCCACTGGTCTATGTGTCTGTTTTTATGCCAGTACCACGCTGTCTTGGTGATCACAGCTTTGTAGTAAAGCTTGAAATCGGGTAACGTGATGCCGCCAGTTTTGTTTTTGTTTTTCAACATTTCCTTAGCAATTCGGGGTCTCTTCTGACTCCATACAAATTTTAGGATTATTTGCTCCAGCTCTTTGAAAAATATCGGTGGAATCTTGATCGGAATGGCATTAAAAGTATAGATTGCTCTAGGCAGTATAGACATTTTAACAATGTTTATTCTTCCAATCCAAGAGCATGGAACAGTCTTCCATCTTTTTGTGTCTTCTTCCATTTCTTTCATGAGTGCTCTGTAGTTCCTCAAGTACAGGTCCTTTACTTCTTTGGTTAGGTTTAGGCCCAGGTATCTTATGGTTCTTGGTGCTATAGTAAATGGAATCGATTCTCTAATTTCCCTTTCTGTATTTTCATTGTTCGTGTATAAGAAAGCCACTGATTTCTGTACATTGACATTGTATCCTGCCACGTTACTGAATTGCTGTATGAGTTCTAGGAGTTTGGGGGTGGAGTCTTTGGGGTTTTCCATATACAGAATCATGTCATCTGCGAAGAGAGAGAGTTTGACTTCTTCCTTGCCAATTTGGATACCTTTTATTTCTCTTTGTTGTCTGATTGCCGTTGCTAGAACTTCTAATACTATGTTGAACAAGAGTGGTGAGAGTGGGCATCCTTGTCCTGTTCCTGATCTCAACGGGAAGGCTGCAAGCTTTTGCCCATTGAGGATGATATTTGCTGTGGGTCTTTCATAGATAGATTTTATGAAGTTCAGGAATGTTCCCTCTATCCCTATACTTTGAAGCGTTTTCATCAGGAACGGATGCTGGATTTTGTCAAATGCTTTTTCTGCATCAATTGAGAGGACCATGTGGTTCTTCTCTCTTCTCTTATTGATTTGTTCTATCACACTGATTGATTTGCGAATGTTGAACCAACCTTGCAACCCGGGGATGAATCCCACCTGGTCATGGTGGATAATCTTTTGAATGTGCTGCTGGATCCTGTTTGCTAGGATCTTGTTGAGAATCTTTGCATCCATATTCATCAGTGATATTGGTCTGAAATTCTCCTTTTTGGTAGGGTCTTTGCCTGGTTTGGAGATCAGGGTAATGCTGGCTTCATAAAAAGAGTCTGGAAGTTTTCCTTCTGCTTCAATTTTTTGGAACAGCTTCAGGAGAATTGGTGTTATTTCTTCTTTGAAAGTTTGGTAGAATTCCCCAGGGAATCCGTCAGGTCCTGGGCTCTTGTTTTTTGGGAGGTTTTTGATCACGGCTTCAATCACATTACTAGATATCGGTCTATTCAGGTTGTCAATTTCTTCCTGGTTCAATTTTGGGAGTTTGTAGCTTTCCAGGAATGCATCCATTTCATCTAGGTTGCTTAGCTTATTGGCATATAACTGTTGGTAATAATTTCTGATGATTGTTTCTATTTCCTTGGTGTTAGTTGTGATCTCTCCCTTTTCATTCATAATTTTATTAATTTGGGCTTTCTCTCTTTTCTTTTGGATTAGTGTGGCCAATGGTTTATCGATCTTATTGATTCTTTCAAAAAACCAGCTTCTAGTTTCATTGATACGTTCTACTGTATCTCTCGTTTCTACCTCATTGATCTCTGCTCTAATCTTGATTATTTCCCTTCTTGCGTGTGGAGTTGGTTTGATTTGTTGTTGATTCTCCAGTTCTTTAAGGTGTAGAGACAGCTGGTATATTCTGGATTTTTCAATGTTTTTGAGGGAGGCTTGGATGGCTATGTATTTCCCCCTTAGAACCGTCTTTGCTGTATCCCATAGGTTTTGGACCAAGGTGTCTTCATTCTCATTGGTTTCCATGAATTGTTTAAGTTCGTCTTTGATCTCCTGGTTGATCCAAGCATTCTTAAGCAAGGGGGTCTTTAGCTTCCAGGTGTTTGAGTTCCTTCTGAACTTTTCCTTGTGATTGAGCTCCAGTTTCAAAGCATTGTGATCTGAGAATATGCAGGGAATAATGTCAGTCTTTTGGTATCGGTTGAGTCCTGCTTTGTGACCCAGTATGTGGTCTATTCTGGAGAAGGTTCCATGTGCACTTGAGAAGAATGAGTATTCTGTTGTTTTAGGGTGGAATGTTCTGTATATGTCTATGAGGTCCATCTGGTTCAATGTTTCATTCAATGCTCTTATTTCTTTATTAATTTTCTGCTTCGATGATCTGTCTATTTCTGAGAGAGGCGTATTAAGATCTCCTACTCTTATTGTATTCATATCAATATGACTCTTTATCTTGATTAATAGTTTTCTTACGTAATTGGGTGCTCCCATATTGGGGGCATAGATATTTACAATTGTTAGATCGTCTTGGCGGATATTCCCTTTTAGAATTATGTAGTGTCCTTCTGTATCTCTGACTACAGTCTTTAGTTTAAAATCTAATTTATCTGATATGAGAATCGCTACTCTGGCCTTCTTTTGAGGCCCATTGGCATGAAAGATGCTTCTCCATCCCTTCACTTTCAGTCTGGGTGTATCCTTAGGTTCAAAATGGGTCTCTTGTAGACAACATATGGATGGGTCCTGTCGATTTATCCAATCTGCAACCCTGTGTCGTTTTATGGGCGCATTTAGGCCATTCACATTGAGAGTGATTATTGAGAGATAGGTTTTTATTGACATCGTGTTGCCTTTGAAGTCTTTCTGTCTATAGATTGTTTCTATATTTCTGTTCAATGATATTCTTAGGATTTTTTCTCTCTTATAGGACCCCCCTTAATATTTCCTGCAGTGTTGGCTTGGGGGTTGCATAGTCTTTTAAGCCTTGACGGTCTTGGAAACTCTTTATCTCTCCATCCATTTTAAATGTCAGTCTTGCTGGATAGAGTATTCTTGGTTGCATGTTCTTCTCATTTAGTACTCTGAATATATTTTGCCAGCCCTTCCTGGCTTGCCAGGTCTCTGTGGAAAGGTCTGACATTATTCTAATGGGCTTTCCTCTGTATGTAAGAAGCTTCTTTGTCCTAGCTGCTTTTAAGAGGGTCTCTCTTGAAACCTAATTCCCCATTTTAACTATAAGGTGCCGTGAGGACTTTCGAGAATCTAAAATCTTGGGAGGAAATCTTTCTGCCTCTAGTACATGAACATTGTTTCCATTCGTGAGATTGGGAAAATTTTCATAGACAACTTCTTCCACTCTATCTTCTAGACTTCTTTCTTTTTCCTCCCCTTCAGGGATTCTAATAATTCTGACGTTGGAAAGTTTCATGGCATCGTTTATTTCCCTGATTCTGTTTTCGTGGCTTCTGAGCTGTTTGTTCCAGGCTTCCTCCTGATCCTTTCTCTCTATCTGTTTGTCCTCCAGATCACTAATTCTATCTTCTGTCTCAGTTACCCTAGCTTTTAGAGAATTTAGATTGGATTGGAACTCATTGAGAGCATTTTGAACATCATCCCTGGTGGCTTTCAGTTCTGCCCTAACATTGTGAACATCATCCCTGGTGGCTTTCAGTTCTGCCCTAATCAATTCTGTTTGGTCATCCATGGCTTTCTCCAACCTAGCTATTGCCTGGATAATTGTTAGTCTGAATTCCTTTTCTGACATATTGTCTATGTCGATAGCCATTAGTTCTGTTGCAGAAGGCCCATCCTCTGTATTTTTCTTCTGTTGGGTATTCCTCCTCCTAGTCATTTTGGTAAGAGATGACTAAACAGATGCAGCTGGACTTATCGGTTGTGGTGCAGTTAATGTGCACCCTGGAACGCTTCTGTGCAATCAGGATTCCCCACCCAAATGAGAGAAAAAAGAAAAGAAAAAGAAATAGAGAAGAAGAAAGAAAAAAAAAGGGGAAAGAAAAAAGGGAAAAAAAGAGAGAGAGAGATAGGAAAAAAAGGGAAGATACAAGAGAAGGCTCAGCCCAAATGGGCCACAAGGTAAGATTTGTGGAGTATACAAACAAAAACAGACAGACAAAAAGAGTGATAAATGTATATGAGAAGAGAAAAAAAATATGTATATAGAAGCAAAAAAAAAGGAGTAAACCTCCTCAGAAAGAACCCCAAGTATAAAATTTATATATTATCAGGACAGACACAAATTCACAGAAACACTGACAGAAGGAAAAATTGGGAGAATGGTTATAGATTCTCAGTGTGGGTGAGGAAGGTTATTTTGATTCTTCCTGAAGGTATCTTGATGTTTTTGTTAAGGGACTCAACTTTCCTTAGTTACAGGGAGATTAGAAACTGGTTTGCCTCAAGAAAAAAAAAAAAAAAGAAACTGGTTTGCCTATAGGGGTAGCATTGATTCGGGAAAGGGGATTACCTTGAAGTTTAACTCTATATGTATAGTAGAAAATAAAAATTAAAAAAAGAATAAACTAGACTAAACTAAGTTAAAATTAAAAAAGAATTAAAAAAATAGAAAAACAAAAGAAAAACACGGGTGTATGTATCAAAAATTTCAGGTTAGAAGGTTATTAAAGAATTTGATGTACTGGACATCTCAGTGTGATGGTAAATAGGTTAAAAAATTATCTGTATGTATAAAAAAAAAGAACCAGAGTATTGGTAAAGAGTTAAAAATAAAAGTTGTATTTATGAATAGTGGTGGTTGTTCTCTTGTAGTCTTTTTTTTTTTTTCTTCCTTCCTGGTTGGTTTTCTGGGGGAGGGGCCTGCCACGTGGGTTTTCAGACAATGATGTTCCCTGAGTTAGGTCCTCCCACTCCCCTCAAGGGGGTGAGCTCTTTTTTTTTTTTCAGGAAACTGTTTTTTTTCAGCCTTTTGTTCTCTGGGGGTTTTTATGTTCTTTCATCTGCTTTCTCTCGCCTTGACAGCTTTTGATGGTTTTTGGAGGTTTAGAGGAGAGCAAACAGCACCCCAACCTCCCTCTCAAAGAGAAGCCTCAGATTGTTTTGCAAAAGCTGCTGGCAGGGTTGGTTCTGAGTCACTGTCCCTGGGGATGCAGGAGCTCCTCGTTGTGCCCAAAACCAGGGCAGCTGTGGCTGTCTAGGCAGCTCCAGACCGCCAGAGAGGTTCCGAGCAGAGATCGTGCACTGAGATTTTCCCGCTGTCCCGGGCTGGGAATGTCTGGTTTTTCCTGCTGCCAGAGCTCCAGGCTAGCGCCTATGAGCACCTATCCCAAGGGAGGGTGTGGGACGCGCGCATGCCAGGATTGCCGTCTGGCCAGGCTCCCAGCCCCTCACGGGAGCCAGACCCCACTTGTTCTGGGGCGCGCTGGCATTCAGGCGCACTGGCGGCTCAGGGACGGAGACCTGATTTCTCCACCGCACTCTCTCTGGCTCCGCGCCAGGGGAGGCTGTCCTGGGTCCGGGGACTTAGGTCCCTGACCCTAACTGCCCAGGTTCCCACTATTACCCCCCGCGATCCTTTGCTGTTTGTTTTTTGAGTGCTTTCAACCAGACTCCAAGTTAATGCTGGTCCCCAGACGCAGAGCACTCTCGTGTTGGGGTGTTACTTTCCAATCGGTCACCTCTGGTGGCTCCCTCCCCCTTTTGTTTATCTTCTGATATCAGTCGGACGTTCCCAGTCTGCTTTACCTGCCACTGGCGTCTTCTGCTCCAGTAGAGATCCAGACGTGTATAATTCTGATCTCAGGCTGATTTCATGGGTGGTCGGAGTTCTTTGGTAGGTAATCAGCTCACTTTAGGGTACAGGTTGAAATGGTGCCTCCTCCTAATTCCCCGCCATCTTGACCAAAAGCGAATACCCAACTTTTGTAGCAACATGGACGGGACTGGAAGAGATGATGCTGAGTGAAATAAGTCAAGCAGAGAGCCTCAAGTATCATATGGTTTCACTTATTTGTGGAGCATAACAAAGAACATGGAGGACATAGGGATTCCACTGCATTCCACTCTTGGTTCTAGCAATTCAAACGTCATGATGATGAAGGTTCTTCCTCCCAGCAGGCTTCAATCTTCCTCCACCTTAAAGTGAGAGGACTGGACCACATGATCTCTAAGAGTTTCTCTGACACAGATTCCCTATGAGTGTGTATCAAAGTTGAAGGAGTCAGAAACCAAGAGGCCCCTTCCAGAAGGGGTTTGAAGAATGTTCAGGAAGCAGGTGGTGGGTAATAGAAAGGGCACGTATTGCATGGAGCACTGAGTGTGGTGCAAAAACAATGAATACTGTTACACTGAAAATAAACAAATAAAAAAAAGTAAAAAAAAAAAACTTCAGAGAAAAAAAAAAGAAAATTGAGGTGAAAAATGTTGAGTGCTCTTCTCACATCATGCAGCCCACATGGGCTAGAGCCTGGATCCCAATTAGGATGGTCTTAAACACGAAATGGTATGTCCTCACATTTTAGCAAACCTTCAGCAAGATTATGCCAGAAGCGAATGTGCAGGGATGTTATTTTTCACTGTGGAACTCTTCTTCCTTAACGTCCTTATTCCAGCAACTGACAGGCTTTCAAAATCAATGCTGTATGGTGTCCTCTACTGTAATTGCTAGAGACAGGACCTCTCTCAAGCCCCGTGTTGACCTGAGTGGTGGCAGGGCACAGGAAAACACTCGGGATGCTGAAACAGCAGCTGTGGGCTCGATTCCTGGCTTCACTACTCACAGCATATCTTTGGCAAAATCCCTTCCCTGCTGTTTCACTTTCTTCATACATAAGACAAACTCAAGCCTGCTCTCAGGAGAAACACGAGGAACATGCATGTGGAAGAAGTTTGTGAGCCACAAACACAATATACATTGTGGGGCAACTGGGAAGTGTCTGATAAAGAAGAAGCTGGTGGCCCGGAAGGAGAAGCAGGGCTGGACCAAACGCAAAGGGGAAGGGACGGGCATCTGGCTGTGAGAGCAGAGGGGGCTGGGACTAGAAGCATGCAGGGGGCCGGTGTTGCCAGAATCAGAATCATTATTCCATTTTTTCTCTCTAGGGCTCATCAGTATGGGCTTTGCTTCTCCAGAGATCTCCCTGGTTTGACCTCCTAAATCCCTTGAGTCTTGTGGACCTTTTCATTTCCCCACCAGCACTCTGGAGAAAACCATCATTCCCGCCTAGATTATTTCAGTTTCATCCCTGTGATGTATTGGGTTCCTGCAGCCCTGCTGGACACCCCCTCCACCATCCATTCTCTGCCAGAAGAAACAGCATTCTTTTAACAATAAAAACATGATCACCTAACTCTTCAGGTTAAAGTCTGAATTAGTGTCCCAGGGCCGCTGTAACAAAGGGCCACAGACCGGATAGCTTAAAACAATAGAAATGTATTTTCTCTCAATTCTAGAGGAGTTGGCAGGTTGGTTCCTTGCTGGGGCTGTGCAGGGTCTGTCCGATGCCTCTCGCCTTGTCTTGTAGATGCAGGTCTTCTCTCGTAGTCTCTTTACACTGTCTTCCCTGATGCCTGTGTGTCTCTCTTTTTTTTTTAATTAATTTATTTATTTATTTTCAGCGTAACAGTATTCATTGTTTTTGCATCACACCCAGTGCTCCATGCAATACGTGCTCTCTCTATTACCCACCACCTGGTTCCACAACTTTCCACCCCCTGCCCCTTCGAAACCCTCAGGTTGTTTTTCAGAGTCCATAGTCTCTCACGGTTCATCTCCCCTTCCAATTTCCCTTAACTTCCTGCTCCTCTCCATCTCCCCATGTCCTCCATGTTTTATTTATTTCACTTATTTGCTCCACAAATAAGTGAAACCATATGACACTCGACTATCTCTGCTTGACTTATTTCACTCAGCATCATCTCTTCCAGTCCCGTCCATGTTGCTACAAAAGTTGGGTATTAATCCTTTCTGATGGAGGCATAATACTCCATCGTGTATATGGACCACATCTTCCTTATCCATTCGTCCATTGAAGGGCATCCTGGTTCCTTCCACAGTTTGGCGACCGTGGCCATTGCTGCTATAAACATTGGGTTACAGATGGCCCTTCTTTTCACTACATCTGTATCTTTGGGGTAAATACCCAGCAGTGCAATTTCAGGGTCATAGGGAAGCTCTATTCTTAATTTCTTGAGGAATCTCCACACTGTTCTCCAGAGTGGCTGCACCAACTTGCATTCCCACCAACAGTGTAAGAGGGTTTCCCCTTTCTCCACATCCTCTCCAACACATGTTGTTTCCTGTCTTGCTAATTTTGGCCATTCTAACTGCTGTAAGGTGATATCTCAATGAGGTTTTAATTTGAATCTCCCTGATGGCTAGTGATGATGAACATTTTTTCATGTGTCTGATAGTCATTTGTATGTCTTCATTGGAGAAGTGTCTGTTCATATCTTCTGCCCATTTTTTGATATGATTATCTGTTTTGTGTGTGTTGAGTTTGAGAAGTTCTTTATAGATTCTGGATATCAACCTTTTGTCTGTACTGTCATTTACAAATATCTTCTCCCATTCCGTGGGTTGCCTCTTTGTTTTGTTGACTGTTTCCTTTGCTGTGCAGAAGCTTTTGATCTTGATGAAGTCCCAAAAGTTCATTTTCGCTTTTGTTTCCTTGGCCTTTGGAGACATATCTTGAAAGAAGTTGCTGTGGCTGATATCGAAGAGCTTACTGCCTATGTTCTCCTCTAGGATTCTGATAGATTCCTGTCTCACGTTGAGGTCTTTTATCCATTTCGAGTTTATCTTTGTGTATGGTATAAGACAATGGTCGAGTTTCATGCTTCTACATACAGCTGTCCAGTTTCCACAGCAGCATTTATTGAAGAGACTGTCTTTTTTCCATTGTATATTTTTTCCTGTTTTGTCGAAGATTATTTCACCATAGAGTTGAGGGTCCATATCTGGGCTCTCCACTCTGTTCCACTGGTCTATGTGTCTGTTTTTATGCCAGTACCACGCTGTCTTGGTGATCACAGCTTTGTAGTCAAGCCTGAAATCAGGTAACGTGATGCTGCCAGTTTTGTTTTTGTTTTTCAACATTTCCTTAACAATTCGGGGTCTCTTCTGATTCCATACAAATTATAGGATTATTTACTCCAGCTCTTTAAAAATATGGTGGAATTTTGATCGGAATGGCATTAAAAGTACAGATTGCTGTAGACAGTAAAGACATTTTAACAATGTTTATTCTTCTGAACCAAGAGCATGGAATAGTCTCCCATCTTTTTGTGTCTTCTTCAATTTCTTTCATGAGTGTTCTGTAGTTCCTCGGTTACAGATCCTTTACCTCATTGGACCTCATAGACATATACAGAACATTCCACCCTAAAACAACAGAATACTCATTCTTCTCAAGTGCACATGGAACCTTCTCAAGAATAGACCACATACTGCGTCACAAAGCAGGACTCAACCGATACCAAAAGACTGACATTATTCCCTGCATATTCTCAGATCACAATGCTTTGAAACTGAGCTCAATCACAAGGAAAAGTTCGGAAGGAACTCAAACACCTGGAAGCTAAAGACCACCTTGCTTAAGAATGCTTAGATCAACCAGGAGATCAAAGAAGAACTTAAGCAATTCATGGAAACCAATGAGAATGAAGACACTTCGGTCCAAAACCTATGGGATACAGCAAAGACGGTTCTAAGGGGGAAATACATAGCCATCCAAGCCTCCCTCAAAAACATTGAAAAATCCAGAATACACCAGCTGTCTCTACACCTTAAAGAACTGGAGAATCAACAACAAATCAAACCAACTCCACATGCAAGAAGGGAAATAATCAAGATTAGAGCAGAGATCAATGAGGTAGAAACGAGAGATACAGTAGAACATATCAATGAAACTAGAAGCTGGTTTTTTGAAAGAATCAATAAGATCGATAAACCATTGGCCACACTAATCCAAATGAAAAGAGAGAAAGCCCAAATTAATAAAATTATGAATGAAAAGGGAGAGGTCACAGCTAACACCAAGGAAGTAGAAACAATCATCAGAAATTGCTACCAAATGCCAATAAGCTAAGCAACCTAGATGAAATGGATGCATTCCTAGAAAACTATAAACTCCCAAAATTGAACCAGGAAGAAATTGACAACCTGAAAACACCAATATCTAGTAATGAGATTGAAGCAGTGATCAAAAAGCCTCCCAAAAAACTAGAGCCCAGGACCTGATGGATTCCCTGGGGAATTCTACCAAACTTTTAAAGAAGAAATATCACCAATTCTCATGAAGCTGTTTCAAAAAATTGAACCAGAAGGACAACTTCCAGACTCTTTTTATGAAGCCAGCATTACCCTGATCCCCAAACCAGGCAAAGACCCTACCAAAAAGGAGAATTTCAGACCAATATCACTGATGAATATGGATGCTAAGATTCTCAACAAGATCCTAGCAATCAGGATCCAGCAGCACATTAAAAAGATTATCCACCATGTCCAGGTTGCCTGGGTTGCAAGGTTGGTTCAACATTCGCAAATCAATCAATGTGATATAACAAATCAAAAAGAGAAGAGAGAAGAGCCACATGGTCCTCTCAAATGATGCAGAAAAAGCATTTGACAGAGACGAGTGGTCAAGATGGCGGAGAAGTAGCAGGCTGAAACTATATCAGGTAGCAGGAGATCAGCTCGATAGCTTATCTAAACATTGCAAACACCTACAAATCCAACGGGAGATCAATTAGAAGAAGAACAGCAATTCTAGAAACAGAAAATCAACCACTTTCTGAAAGGTAGGACTGGCGGAGAAGTGAATCTAAAACGACGGGAAGATAGACCGCGGGGGGGAGGGGCCGGCTCCCAGCAAGTGGCGGAGCAACAGAACACAAAATCAGGTCTTTTAAAAGTCTGTTCCACCGAGGGACATTGCTCCAGAGGCTAAACCGGGGTGAAGCCCATGCGGGTCAGCGTGGCCCCAGGTCCCGCAGGTTCACAGAAAGATCGGGGGTGTCGGAGTGTCGCAGATCTCGCAGGTGTTAGAACGGAGAAGCCGGCTACAGAGACAGAGCCAAGGACTGAACTCTCAGCTCAAGGTTACCTTGAACAGGTCATGCGCTGGGTGAGCTCGGAGAGCGGCTGGAGCCTGGGGATATGGGAGTGATTGGGTGCTGTCCTCTGGGGGAGCACTGAGGAGTGGGGCCCTGGGCTCTCAGCTCCTCCGGGCCGGACTAGGAGGCCGACATTTTCATTCCCGTCCTCCAGAAATCTATGGAAAGCGTTCAGGGACCAGAAGCTCCCAAAAGTGAACCCAAGCGGATTACATAGTCCGGCCCCCAGTAAGGGCGGTACAAATCGGCCTCGGGCAAAGACACTTGAGAGTCACTACAACAGGCCACTGCCCCAAAGAATCAACAAAATATCCAGCCAGGACGAAATTCATCTATCAAGGAAAGCAGGTTCAATTCCTAAGACAGCAGCAGAATTCCAGAGGAGGAGAAAGCAAAGCACAGAACTCATGGCTTTCTCCCCATGATTCTTTAGTCTTGCAGTTAATTCAATTTTTTTCAATTTTTTTTGTTTCTTTTTTCTTCTTCTGCTAAATTTTTTAAAACTTTTACCCTTTTCTTTTTTAACGTTTTTTGACTAGTTTATCTAAAATATATATTTTTTCTTTCTTTTTTATATTTTTTCTTTATTTGTTTTATTTTTTTTTCTTTAGCTTACTTTATTATACAAATACAGCATATAATACATATAATGGACAAAATATGTGTTCATTGACAGTTATCAGTAAGGCTTCAACAATAGGCTATCAGTAGTTAAGTTTTTGGAAAGTCAAAAGTCATATGTAGATTTTTTTTTTTTAAATATGCAATTCCATTTTATTTATTTATTTTTTTTTCAGCGTAACAGTATTCATTCTTTTTGCACGACACCCAGTGCTCCATGCAAAACGTGCCCTCCCCATCACCCACCACCTGTTCCCCCAACCTCCCACCCCTGACCCTTCAAAACCCTCAGGTTGTTTTTCAGAGTCCATAGTCTCTTATGGTTCGCCTCCCCTCCCCAATGTCCATAGCCCGCTCCCCCTCTCCCAATCCCACCTCCCCCCAGCAACCCCCAGTTTGTTTTGTGAGATTAAGAGTCATTTATGGTTTGTCTCCCTCCCAATCCCATCTTGTTTCATTTATTCTTCTCCTATCCCCCTACCCCCCCATGTTGCTTCTCCATGTCCTCATATCAGGGAGATCATATGATAGTTGTCTTTCTCCGATTGACTTATTTCACTAAGCATGATACGCTCTAGTTCCATCCACGTCGTCGCAAATGGCAAGATTTCATTTCTTTTGATGGCTGCATAGTATTCCATTGTGTATATATACCACATCTTCTTGATCCATTCATCTGTTGATGGACATCTAGGTTCTTTTTTTTTTGTTTCTGAACCTCTTTTTATGCCCTTCCCCCCCCACAATTTGGGGTCTCTTCTGATTTGGTTACAGCGCATTTTCCTGGGGTCTTTGCCACCCTTTGGTACTTTATTTGATCCTTCATATCCTCTTATCTAGACAAAATGACAAGGCGGGAAAAATCACCACAAACAAAAGAACAAGAGGCAGTACCGAAGGCTAGGGACCTAATCAACAAGACATTGGTAATATGTCAGATCAAGAGTTCATAATGATGATTCTGAACGTTCAAGCCGGGCTCAAAAAAGGTATGGAAGATATTAGAGAAAACCTCTCTGGAGATATAAAAGCCCTTTCTGGAGAAATTAAAGAACTAAAATCTAACCAAGTTGAAATCAAAAAAGCTATTAATGAGGTGCAATCAAAAATGGAGGCTCTCACCAGGTGGTGGGATAGGGAGGGCATGTACTTCATGGAGCACTGGGGATGGTGCAAAAACAATGAACACTGTTAAGCTGAAAATAAACAAATAAAAAAAATAAATAAAATTATAAAAAAATATAAAATAAATAAATAGTGAATATTCTGGGACACCTGGGTGGCTCAGTCAGTTAAACCGTTGCCTTTGGTTTAGGTCATGATCCCAGGATCCTGGAATCGAGTCCTGCATTGGGCTCCTTGTTTGGCAGGGACCTGCTTCTCTCTCTGCCTCTGCCTGCCACTCTGCCTGCTTGTGCCTGCGCTCGCTCTCCATCTCTCTCTCTGACAAATAAATAAATAAAATCTTTCAGTAGTTAAAAAAAATAATAATAAATCTGACCATGCTCACTTGGAAAAAAAAAAAAAAGGAGGCTCTCACTGCTAGGATAAATGAGACAGAAGAAAGAATTAGTGATATAGAAGACCAAATGACAGAGAATAAAGAAGCCGAGCAAAAGAGGGACAAACAGCTACTGGACCACGAGGGGAGAATTCGAGAGATAAGTGACACCATAAGACAAAACAACACTAGAATAATTGGGATTCCAGAAGAAGAAGAAAGAGAGAGGGGAGCAGAAGGTCTATTGGAGAGAATTTCCCTAATATGGTAAAGGGAACAAGCATCAATTCATCAAGGTGCAGAGAACCCCCCTCAAAGTCAACAAGAATAGGTCCACACCCCATCACCTAATAGTAAAATTTACAAGTCTTAGTGACAAGAGAAAATCCTGAAAGCAGCCCGAGAAAAGAAGTCTGTAACATACAATGGTAAAAATATTAGATTGGCGGCAGACTTATCCACAGAGACCTGGCAGGCCAGAAAGAGCTGGCATGATATATTCAGAGCACTCAACGAGAAAAACATGCAGCCAAGAATACTCTATCCAGCTAGGCTATCATTGAAAATAGAAGGAGAGATCAAAAGCTTCCAGGACAAACAAAAACTGAAAGAATTTGCAAACACCAAACCAGCTCTACAGGAAATATTGAAAGGGGTCCTCTAAGCAAAGAGAGAGCCTAAAAGTAGTAGATCAGAAAGGTACAGAGACAATATACAGTAACAGTCACCTTACAGGCTAATAATGGCACTAAATTCATATCTCTCAATAGTTACCCTGAATGTTAATGGGCTAAATGCCCCAATCAAAAGACACAGGGTATCAGAATGGATAAAAAAACAAAACCCAACAGTATGTTGCCTACAAGAAACTCATTTTAGACGCGAAGACACCTCCAGATTTAAAGTGAGGGGGTGGAAAACAATTTACCATGCTAATGGGCATCAGAAGAAAGCTGGGGTGGCATCCTTATCTCAAATCAATTAGATTTTAAGCCAAAGACTATAATAAGAGATGAGGAAGGACACTATATCCTACTCAAAGGGTCTGTCCAACAAGAAGATCTAACAATTTTAAATATCTATGCCCCTAACGTAGGAGCAGCCAACTATATCAACCAATTAATAACAAAATCAAAGAAACACATCAATAATAATACAATAATAGTAGGGGACTTTAACACTCCCCTCACTGAAATGGACAGATCATCCAAGCAAAAGATCAACAAGGAAATAAAGGCCTTAAATGACACACTGGACCAGATGGACATCACAGATCTATTCAGAACATTTCATCCCAAAGCAACAGAATACACATTCTTCTCTAGTGCACATGGAACCTTCTCCAGAATAGATCACATCCTGGGTCACAAATCAGGTCTCAACCGGTATCAAAAGATTAGGATCATTCCCTGCATATTTTCAGACCACAACGCTCTGAAGCTAGAACTCAATCACAAGAGGAAAGCTGGAAAGAACCCAAATACATGGAGACTAAACAGCATCCTTCTAAAGAATGAATGGGTCAACCAGGAAATTAAAGAAGAATTGAAAAAATTCATGGAAACAAATGATAATGAAAACACAACGGTTCAAAATCTATGGGATACAGCAAAGGCATTCCCGAGAGGAAAATATATAGCGGTACAAGCCTTTCTCAAGAAACAAGAAAGGTCTCAAGTACACAACCTAATCCTTCACCTAAAGGAGCTGGAGAAAGAACAAGAAAGAAACCCTAAACCCAGCAGGAGCAGAGAAATCATAAAGATCAGAGCAGAAATCAATGAAATAGAAACCAAAAAAAACCAATAGAAAAAATCAATGAAACTAGGAGCTGGTTCTTTGAAAGAATCAATAAGATTGATAAACCCCTGGCCAGACTCATCAAAAAGAAAAGAGAAAGGACCCAAATAAATAAAATCATGAATGAAAGAGGAGAGATGACAACTAACACCAAAGAAATACAGACAATTCTAAGAACATACTATGAGCAACTCTACGCCAACAAATTGGACAATCTGGAAGAAATGGATGCATTCCTAGAGACATATAAACTACCACAACTGAACCAGGAAGAAATAGAAAACGTGAACAGGCCCATAACCAGTAAGGAGATTGAAACAGTCATCAGAAATCTCCAAACAAACAAAAGCCCAGGGCCAGATGGCTTCCCAGGGGAATTCTACCAAACATTTAAAGAAGAACTAATTCCTATTCTCCTGAAAATGTTCCAAAAAATAGAAATGGAAGGAAAACTTCCAAACTCATTCTATGAGGCCAGCATCACCTTGATCCCAAAACCAGACAAGGATCCCACCAAAAAGGAGAACTACAGACCAATATCCTTGATGAACACAGATGCAAAAATTCTCGCCAAAATACTAGCCAATAGGATTCAACAGTACATTAAAAGGATTATTCACCACGATCAAGTGGGATTTATTCCAGGGCTGCAGGGTTGGTTCAACATCCACAAATCAATCAATGTGATAGAACACATTAATAAAAGAAAGAACAAGAACCATATGATACTCTCAATAGATGCTGAAAAAGCATTTGACAAAGTACAGCATCCCTTCCTGATCAAAACTCTTCAAAGTGTAGGGATAGAGGGCACATACCTCAATATTATCAAAGCCATCTATGAAAAACCCACTGCAAATATCATTCTCAATGGAGAAAAACTGAAAGCTTTTCTGCTAAGGTCAGGAACACGGCAGAGATGTCCATTATCACCACTGCTATTCAACATAGTACTAGAAGTTCTAGCCTCAGCCATCAGACAACAAAAAGAAATTAAAGGCATCCAAATTGGTAAAGAAGAAGTCAAACTATCACTCTTCGCAGATGATATGATACTGTATGTGGAAAACCCAAAAGACTCCACTCCAAAACTGCTAGAACTTGTACAGGAATTCAGTAAAATGTCAGGATATAAAATCAATGCACAGAAATCAGTTGCATTTCTCTACACCTACAACAAGACAGAAGAAAGAGAAATTAAGGAGTCAATCCCATTTACAATTGCACCCAAAACTATAAGATACCTAGGAATAAACCTCACAAAAAAGGCTAAGAATCTATATGCAGAAAACTATAAAGTACTCATGAAAGAAATTGAGGAAGACACAAAGAAATGGAAAAATGTTCCATGCTCCTGGATTGGAAGAATAAATATTGTGAAAATGTCTACACTACCTAAAGCAATCTACACATTTAATGCAATCCCTATCAAAATACTATCCATTTCTTTCAAAGAAATGGAACAAATAATCCTAAAATTTATATGGAACCAGAAAAGACCTCAAATAGTCAAAGGAATATTGAAAAAGAAAGTTGCCATTCTAACTAGTGTGAGGTGGTATCTCAATGTGGTTTTTTTTTTTTTTTGCATTTTTTTCCATTTTATTTATTTTTTTCAGCGTAACAGAATTCATTCTTTTTGCACAACACCCAGTGCTCCATGCAAAACGTGCCCTCCCCATTACCCACCACCTGTTCCCCCAACCTCCCACCCCTGACCCTTCAAAACCCTCAGGTTGTTTTTCAGAGTCCATAGTCTCTTATGGTTCGCCTCCCCTTCCAAATTTTTTTAAATAAACATATAATGTATATGTTTATAGCAGCAATGTCTACAATAGCCAAACTATGGAAAGAACCTAGATGTCCATCAACAGATGAATGGATAAAGAAGATGTGGTATATATACACAATGGAATACTATGCAGCCATCAAAAGAAATGAAATCTTGCCATTTGCGACGACATGGATGGAACTCAATGTGGTTTTGATTTGAATTTCCTCGATGGCTAATGATGATAAACATTTTTTTCATGTGTCTGTCAGCTATTTGTATGTCTTCTTAGGAGAACTGTCTGTTCGTGTCTTGTGGTTTTGTTTTGTTTTGTTTTTTGACTTTTTGACTTTATCTGTTTTTTAGTTGTTGAGTTTGAGGAGTTCTTTATAGATCCTGGATATCAGCCAGGATCAGTCCTTTGCGAATATCTTCTCTCATTCTGTGGGTTGCCTCTTTGTTTTCCTGACTGTTTCCTTTGCTTTGCATAAGCTTTTGATCTTGATGAAGTCACTTTTGTTTCCTTTGTCTTTGGAGACATGTCTTGAAAGAAGTTGCTGTGGCCAATGTCAAAGAGGTTAATGACAATGAATCTTAAGCAGGCTCCATGCTCAGCATAGAGCCTGACTCAGGGCTCAGTCTCATGATCCTGAAATCATGATCTGAGCTAAAATCAAGGTCAGACACCTAACAGACTGAGCCACCCAAGTGCCCCAAAGAAGGATCTTTTTTAAGATAAAAACTTAAGGGAATACAGACACTTCTCTAATGAAGACATACAAATGGCTATCAGACACATGAAAAAATGCTCATCATCACTAGCCATCAGGGAGATTCAAATTAAAACCACATTGAGATACCACCTTACACCAGTTAGAATGGATAAAATTAGCAAGACGGGAAGCAACATGTGTTGGAGAGGATGTGGAGAAAGGGGAACCCTCTTACACTGTTGGTGGGAATGGAAGTTGGTGCAGTCACTTTGGAGAACAGTGTGGAGATTCCTGAAAAAATTAAAAATAGAGCTTCCCTATGACCCTGCAATTGCACTGGTGGGTATTTACCACAAAGGTACAGATGTAGTGAAAAGGGCCATCTGTACCCCAATGTTTATAGCAGCAATGGTCACAATCGCCAAACTGTGGAAAGAACCAAGATGCCCTTCAACGGACGAATGAATAAGGAAGATGTGGTCCATATACACGATAGAGCATTATGCCTCCATCAGAAAGGATGAATACCCAACTTTTGTAGCAACATGGATGGGACTGGAAGAGATGATGCTGAGTGAAATAAGTCAAGTAGAGAGAGTCAAGTATCATATGGTTTCACTTATTTGTGGAGCATAACAAAGAACATGGAGAACATGGGGAGATGGAGAGGAGAAGGGAGTTCAGGGAAATTGGAAGGGGAGATGAACCATGAGAGACTATAGACTCTGAAAAACAACCTGAGGGTTATGAAGGGGCGGGGGCATGGGAGGTTGGGGGAACCAGGTGGTGGGTATTATGGAGGGCATGTATTGCATGGAGCACTGGGTGTGGTGCAAAAACAATGAATACTGTTATGCTGAAAAGGGAAAAAAAGTGAAGAAAAGAAAAGAAAAAAAGACACATAAACATTATGAAAAAGGGAGCAAAAATGCTAAGCAAAGTAAGTCAGTCAGAGAGAGACAAATATATTATTTCACTCATATATGGAATTTAAGAAACAAAACAGATGACTATAGAAGGAAAAGAAGGGAAAATAAAATAAGATGAAAACAGAGAGGGTGGTGTATCTGTGTGGCTCAGTCATTAAGCATATGTTTTGGGGTTAGGTAATGATCCCAGGGTTCTAAGATTGAGCCCTGAGTCAGGCTCCCTGCTTAGTGGACAGCCTGTTTCTCCCTCTTCCACCACTTCTGTTTGTGTTCCCCCTCTCACACACACACTCTCTCTCTCTCTCTAATAATAAATAAATAAAATCCAAAAAAGGAAGAAAGAAAGAAAGAAAGAAAGAAAGAAAGAAAGAAAGAAAGAACAAAAGAAAGCAAGCAAGCAGAGAGGGAAAGAAACCATAAAAGACTCTTAACTATAGGAAATGGACAGGGTTACTGAAGGGTAGGTGGATGGGGGATGGGGTAAATGGGTGATGGGAATTAAGGAGGGTAATGAGCACTGGGTTGTATGTATCAATTGTATGCAACTGATGAATCACTAAATTCTACCTCTGAAACTAAATTTAAAAAATTTAAAATTTTTTTAAAACTAAAATTTAAAAAAAGAAAGAAAGGAAGGAAGGAAGAAAGAAAAAGCAAGCCTTGAATTATTAAACACTACATCAAAAACTAATGAGGTACTGTATGTTGGTTAATTGAACATAATAAAAAAACTTGAAAAATCAAAACAGGAAAAGAAAGCCACATTACAAAAGAATAAATTCTCAATACATGTATCCAGCAAAGGTTTTATATCCAGGAATATACATATACATGAAGAACTCTAGAAACCAATAAGAAAAAAAAAGACTACCCAATAAAACAGCTGCAAATGACTTAGAACAAACCACTTGTATGAGAGGATGCCCAAATTACCAAACCCCATGAATGCTCATAACAGCAAGGTTGAATGAACAATACCAAGGGGTTTCTTTGGCTCTAAAGAATTTCTGAAGATCATGTTTCATGTCCTTATTCCTCAGCTATAGATGAAGAGGTTCAGCATGAGGATGACCACCATGTACATCACAGAAGAAAGTATGTTGCCTGATGAAGGGAAAAAGTAAACACCAGCAGTTGTCCCATAGTATAAAAACACTACAGGGTCACCTGGGTGGCTCAATGGGTTAAAGCCTCTGCCTTTGGCTCAGGTCATAATTTTTGGGTCCTGGGATCAAGCCCCACATCGGGCTCCCTGCTCGGCAGGGAGCCTACTTCCTCCTCTCTCTCTGCCTGCCTCTCTGCCTACTTGTGATCCCTGTCTGTCAAGTAAATAAATAAAATCTTAAAAAACAAAACTGAAAAGAGGTGGAGCCACATGTAGACAAGGCTTTGAAGATTCTTTTGAAGGAGAGGACCTTCAGAATGATACCTGCCATGTGGATATATGAGCCCAAGATACCACTCAATGGCAGGAAAATGTCAGTCCTCCCCCAATGAGAATAAGCAGCTTATTGCAGGAGGTGCTGAGCAAGAGGACTTTAGTACAACAGCAAGATTACAAAAGTGGAGGACAATGGTTCCTGCACAGGACAACCAGTCCCTGAAGAAGGCATGAGCAGAGCATAGGTACAAGATAAAAACCTGGGTCCCTGAAGAAGGTATGCAGCAGAGCATGGGTACAAGATAAAAACCAGGACCTAGCCACTAGGATGATACAAAGCTCATTCCTCAAGATATATAAAGGAAAGGGTAACAGGTGTCCACATACCAGTCATATGCCATGACTGTGAGAAGAAACCTGTCAATACAACTGAAATTAGTGAAGAAATACATTTTTGGAATGCACCAAGCATAGGGGGTAGGCTGATCTCAAGCACACATGTTTATCAGCATCCTAGGAATAATGACAGATGAAAAGGAGACATCTGTGAAGTCAAGTGGCTGAGGAAGAAGTATGGGGGTGTGGAGGTGAGAGTCCATCCTGATGAGCAGTGTGATAATCAGGTTCTCCAGCACTGTGGTCAGATAGATGCCTAGGAACAGGGCAAAGAACATGCCCAGTTGCTCCAGTCAGATGGGGGAGCCCAGAAGGAGGAACTTGGACAAGAAGTTCTGGTTTTCTGACCTCATACTGCTTTTCTATATACTAGGGATGAAGAAGTTTTGGGAATCTCAGAAATGTAAAGAGAACTATCACATCTCATACTATAATTTTGGGGAGAAAACAATAAATTTTTAACTAAAGTCATAAATTTCTTACACCTATGAATGCACGTACCTTCACTCTGTCTCATTCTGGCTCCAGGAAAACATCTCACCCAAGAGCAGCCAAGATCTCATTGCATAAAGAGGGCATTTGCTGTTTTATTCAGACATTGTTCCACAGAACATTGAGTCTGTATCAGGATCTCTACTAAGGGCTGAGAATGTAGACATAAACAAGATAGGTAGGTAATGATCCCTTGCCCTTGCCCTCTATGAGTGTAGATCTTGATGAGTGTAGAGGGATAAAGTATTACACAAAGATACAGCCGAATTGTAATAGTTCACTGTGGAAGAAATAGTAGATGAGGACCTTTGGAAAACTGGTATCAATTGTTTCCGCCTTAAAATGATATGAGACTCCAGTGCTGAGGTGGAATTGTGATGTTGTCACACTTCTCCTGTAAACCTAGCTTCATGATGTCAGACTAGTGATTTTATTCTTGATCAGTTGGTTAAGGTGGTGTCTGCTAGGTTCTCTACTGTAAAGTCACTATTTTAACTTTTGTAATTAATTAGTGTCATTTGAATAGATACTTTAAAATTATATAACCATAACTTATTTCTTATTAAAACTTCACCCATCAAGATCAAAAGCTTTTGCACAGCAAAGGAAACAGTTAACAAAACCAAAAGACAACTGACAGAATGGGAGAAGATATTTGCAAACGACATATCAGATAAAGGGCTAGTATCCAAAATCTATAAGGAACTTAGCAAACTCAACACCCAAAGAACAAACAATCCAATCAAGAAATGGGCAGAGGACATGAACAGACATTTCTTCAAAGAAGACATCCAGATGGCCAACAGACACATGAAAAAGTGCTCCACGTCACTCGGCATCAGGGAAATACAAATCAAAACCACAATGAGATATCACCTCACACCAGCCAGAATGGCTAAAATTAACAAGTCAGGAAATGACAGATGCTGGCGAGGATGCGGAGAAAGGGGAACCCTCCTCCACTGTTGGTGGGAATGCAAGCTGGTGCAACCACTCTGGAAAACAGCATGGAAGTTCCTCAAAATGTTGAAAATAGAACTACCCTATGACCCAAAAATTGCACTACTGGGTATTTACCCTAAAGATACAGACATAGTGATCCGAAGGGGCATGTGTACCTGAATGTTTATAGCAGCAATGTCTACAATAGCCAAACTATGGAAAGAACCTAGATGCCCATCAACAGATGAATGGATACAGAAGATGTGGTATATATACACAATGGAATACTATGCAGCCATCAAAAGAAATGAAATCTTGCCATTTGCGACGACGTGGATGGAACTAGAATGTATCATGCTTAGTGAAATAAGTCAATCAGAGAAAGACAACTATCATATGATCTCCCTGATATGAGGACATGGAGAAGCAACATGGGGGTTAGGGGGATAGGAGAAGAATAAATGAAACAAGATGGGATTGGGAGGAAGACAAACCATAAATGACTCTTAATCTCACAAAACAAACTGGGGGTTACTGGGGGGAGGTGGGATTGGGAGAGGGGGAGGGGGCTATGGACATTGGGGAGGGGAGGTGAACCATAAGAGACTATGGACTCTGAAAAACAACCTGAGGGTTTTGAAGGGTCAGGGGTGGGAGGTTGGGGGAACAGGTGGTGGGTAATAGGGAGGGCACGTTTTGCATGGAGCACTGGGTGTTGTGCAAAAACAATGAATACTGTTATGCTGAAAAAAATAAATAAAATGGGAAAAAAAAAAACTTCACCCATGAGAGACTATGGACTCTGAAAAGCAACCAGAGGGTTTTGAAGGGGCTGGGGGGTGGGAGATTGAGAAACCAGGTGGTGGGTAATAAGGAGGGCACGTACTGCATGGAGCACTGGGTGTGATGCCAAAACAATGAACACTGTTATGCTGTAAATAAACAAACAAAAAAAAACTTCACCCACTATGTTTAACACTTTTTTTCCTCTTTTCTCTTTTGTTTTGTTTCTTAAATTCCACATGTGAATGAGATCATATGGTATTTGTCTTTCTCTGATTGACTTATTTCACTTAGCCTAATATTCTCTAGCTCCAACCATGTTATTGCAAATGGCAGTATCTCATACTTCTTGATAGCTAAATATTATTCCATTATGTGTGCTTGTATGTGTGTATACCACATCTTAGTGTGTTGTTTGTGTGTGTGTGTGTGTCTGTCTGTGTGTAACACATCTTATTTTTTTTCTCAGATTTAAGGTTAGGGTTAGGGCTAGGGCCAGGATGAGAGTATGTGCCTAGGATCTTGCAGTTCAGACACCCTGGAAAACAGTATAGAGTTTCCTTGAGAAGTTAAAAATAGAGATACCCTATGACTCAGCAATTACACTACTAAGTATTTACCCTAAAGATACAAATATAGTAACCTGAAGGGGCAGCTGCACTCCAATGTTTATAGCAGCAATGTCCACAGTAGCGAAACTATGGAAAGAGCCCAGATATCCCTAGACAGATGAATGGATAAAGAAGAGGTGATATATATGTACATAAAATGGACTATTAGCCATCAAAAGGATGAAATCTTACTATTTACATTGACATGGATGGAACCAGAAGGTATTATACTGAGCAAAATAAGTCAGCCAGAGAAAGACAATTATCATATGGTTTCACTAATACGTGGAATAAAAGAAACAGGGCAGAGGACCATAGAGGAAGGGAGGGAAAATAGAATGGGAAGAAATTAGAGGAAGACAAACCATGAGAGACTCTTAACAATAGGAATCAGACTGAGGATTGCTGGAGGGGAGGTGGGTGGCAGGTTGGGATAATTGGGTGACAGGCATTAAGGAGGCACATGATGTGATGAACACTGAGTGTTATATACAACTGATGAATTACTGAACTCTACATCTGAATCTAATGATGTACTATATGTTGGCTAATTGAATTAAATAAAAATTTTAAAAAGAAAGCATAGTAATATGAAAAATATAAATTCAAGTATATCATATTAAATGTTACTAGATCAAATTCTCCAGAAATACAATGATTATGAATACCAAAAAAAAAAAAAAAAGAACACAACCTCTTGGTTAGGTTTATTCCCAGGTATCTTATGGTTCTTGGTGTGTAGTAAATGGGATCGATTCTCTAATTTCCCTTTCTATATTTTCATTGTTAGCGTATAAGAAAGCAACTGATTTCTGTGCATTGATTTTGTATCCTGCCCCATCACTGAATTGCTGTATGAGTTCTAGTAGTTTGGGGGGAGGCAATATTTCGGGTTTTCCATATAAAGTATCATGTCATCTGCGAAGAGAGAGAGTTTGACTTCTTGCCAATTTGAATGCATTTTATTTCTTTTTGTTTTCTGATTGCTGTTCCTAGGACATCTAGTATTATGTTGAACAATGCTGGCGAGTGTGGGCATCCTTGTCGTGTTCCTGATCTCAAAGGGAAGGCTGTCAGCCTTTCCCCACTGAGAATGATATTCATTGTGGGTTTTTCATAGATAGATTTTATGAAGGTGAGGAAGTTTCCCTCTATTCCTATGTGTCAAAGAGTTTTAATCAGGAACAGATGCTGTATTTTGTCAAATGGTTTTTCTGCATCAATTGAGAGGACCATATGGTTCTTCTCTCTTCTCTTATTGATTTGTTCTGTCACATTGATTGATTTGTGAATGTTGAACCACCTTTTCATCACAGGGATAAAACCAACCTGGTTATGGTGGATAATCTTTTAAAAGTACTGTTGTATCCTACTCAAGGAAATACAGAACACTCATGAAAGAAATTGAAGAAGATACAAAAAGAAGGAAAAGTATTCCATTCTCATGGAATCAGAGGAAAAGCATTCCATGCTCATGGATTGGAAGAATAAACTTTGTTAAAATGTCTATACTCCCCAGAGCAATCTATACTTTAAATGCCCTCCCAATCAAAATTCCACCAGCATTTTTCAAAGTGCTGGAACAATCCTAAAATTTGTATGGAACCAGAAAAAAACCTGAATTGCTAAAGAAATGTTGAAAAAGAAAACCAAAACTGGGGTCATCATGTTGCCTGATTTCAAGCTTTACTACAAAGCTGTGATCACCAAGACAGCATAGTACTGGCAGAAAAACAGACACATAGACCAGAGGAAGAGAGTCAAGAGCCCAGATATGAGCCTGCAACTTTATGGCCATATAATCTTCAACAAAGCAGGAAAAAATATTGAGTGGGGAAAAAGACATCTCTTCAATAAATGGTGTTGGCTGCTGGGTATTTACCCCAAAGATACAGATGTAGTGAAAAGAAGGGCCATCTGTACCCCAGTGTTTATTGCAGCAATGGCCACGGTCGCCAAACTGTGGAAAGAACCGAGATGCCCTTCAACGGATGAATGGATAAGGAAGATGTGGTACATATACACAATGGAGTATTATGCTCCATCAGAAAGGATTAATACCCAACTTTTGTAGCAACATGGACGGGACTGGAAGAGATGATGCTGAGCGAAATACGTCAAGCAGAGAGAGTCAAGTATCATATGGTCTCACTTATTTGTGGAGCATAACAAAGAACATGGAGGACATGGGGAGATGGAGAGGAGAGGGAATTGAGGGAAACTGGAAGGGGAGATGAACCATGAGAGACTATGGACTCTGAAAAACAACCAGAGGGTTTTGAAGGGGTGGACGGTGGGAGGTTGAGGAACCAGGTGGTGGGTAATAGGGAGGGCATGTACTGCATGGAGCACTGGGTGTGGTGCAAAAACAATGAACACTGTTACACTGAAAATAAACAAATAAAAAGAAAAAAAGACAAAAAGAAATGGTGGTGGAAAAATTGGACAACTATGTATAGAAGAATGAAACTTCACCATTCTCTTACACCATACACAAAGATAAACTCAAAATGGATAAAAGACCTCAATGTGAGGCAGGAATTTATCAAAATCCTAGAGGACAGCATAGGCAGTAACCTTTTCAACATCAGCCACAGCAACTTCTTTCAAGACATGTCTCCAAAAGCCAAGGAAACAAAAGCAAAAATGAAATTTTGGGACTTAATCAAGATCAAAAGCTTCTGCACAGCAAAGAAAACAGTCAAGAAAATAAAGAGGCAACCCACAGAATGGGAGAAGATATTCTCAAATGACACTACAGACAAAGGGCTGGTATCCAAGATCTATAAAGAACTCCTCAAACTCAATACCCAAAAAACAGATAGTCAAATCAAAAAGTGAGCAGAAGACATGAACAGACACCTCTCCAAAGAAGACATACAAATGGCTAACAGACACATAAAAATATGCTCATCATTAGCCATCAAGGAAATTCAAATCAACACCACATTGAGATACCAACTGACACCAGTTAGAATGGCCAAAATTAACAAGACAGTAAACAACATGTGTTGGAGAGGATGTGGAGAAAGGGGAACCCTCTTACACTGTTGGTGGGAATGCAAGTTAATGCAGCCACTTTGGAGAACAGTGTGGAGATTCCTCAATAAATTAAAAATAGAGCTTCCCTATGACCCTGCAATTGCACTGCTGGGTATTTACCCCAAAGATACAGATGTAGTGAAAAGAAGGGCCATGTGTACCCCAATGTTTATAGCAGCAATGGCTATGGTCGCCAAACTGTGGAAAGAAATGAGATGCCCTTCAACGGATGAATGGATAAGGAAGATGTGGTCCATATACACAATGGAGTATTATGCCTCCATCAGAAAGGGTGAATACCCAACTTTTGTAGCAACATGGACGGGACTGGAAGAGATGATGCTGAGTGAAATAAGTCAAGCAGAGAGAGTCAAGTATCATATGGTTTCACTTATTTTTGGAGCATAACAAATGACATGGAGGACATGGGGAGATGGAGAGGAGAAGGGAGTTCAGGGAAATTGGAAGGGGAGATGAACCATGAGAGACTATGGACTCTGAAAAACAACCTGAGGGTTTTGAAGGGGTGGGGGTGGGAGGTTGGGGGAGCCAGGTGGTGGCTATTATGGAGGGCACATATTGCATGGAGCACTGGGTGTGGTGCATAAACAATGAATTCTCTTATGCTGAAAAGAAATTTAATAATAAAGAAGGCAGCATAGACATTTTAACAATGTTTATTCTTCCAATCCAAGAGCATGGAACCGTCTTCCATCTTTTTGTGTCTTCTTCAATTTCTTTCATGAGTGTTCTGTAGCTCCTCGAGTACAGAACCTTTACCTCTTTGGTTCGGTTTATTCCCAGGTATCTTATGGTTCTTGGTGCTATAGTAAATGGAATCGATTCCCTAATTTCCCTTTCTGTATTTTCATTGTTAGTGTATAAGAAAGCCACTGATTTCTGTACATTGACTTTGTATCCTGCCACGTTACTGAATTGCTGTATGAGTTCTAGTAGTTTGGGGGTGGAGTCATTGGGGTTTTCCATATAAAGAATCATGTCATCTGCGAAGAGAGAGAGTTTGACTTCTTCCTTGCCAATTTGGTACCTTTTATTTCTCTTTGTTGTCTGATTGCCATTGCTAGAACTTCTTTTTTTTTAATTTATTTATTTTTATTTCTTTATTTACAGCATAACAGTGTTCATTGTTTTGGCATCACACCCAGTGCTCCATGCAGTACGTGCCCTCCCTATCACCCACCACCTGGTTCCTCAACCTCCCACCCCACCCCACCCCCACCCCGCCGCCCCTTCATAACCCTCTGGTTGTTTTTCAGAGTCCATAGTCTCTCATGGTTCATCTCCCCTTCCAGTTTCCCTCAACTCCCTCTCCTCTCCATCTCTCCATGTCCTCCATGTTCTTTGTTATGCTCCACAAATAAGTGAGACCATATGATACTTGACTCTCTCTGTTTGACTTATTTCGCTCAGCATAATTTCTTCCAGTCCCATCCATGTTGCTACAAAAGTTGGGTATTCGTCCTTTCTGATGGAGGCATAATACTCCATCGTGTATATGGACCACATCTTCCTTATCCATTCATCCATTGAAGGGCATCTTGGTTCTTTCCACAGTTTGGCGACCGTAGCCATTGCTGCAATAAACATTGGGGTACAGATGGCCCTTATTTTCACTACATCTGTATCTTTGGGGTAAATACACAGCAGTGCAATTGCAGGGTCATAGGGAAGCTCTATTCTTAATTTCTTCAGGAGTCTCCACACTGGTCTCCAAAGTGGCTGCACCAACATGCATTCCCACCAACAGTGTAAGAGGGTTCCCCTTTCTCCACATCCTCTCCAACACATGTTGTTACTGTCTTGCTAATTTTGGCCATTCTAACTGGTGTCAGGTGGTATCTCAATGTGGTTTTTTGTTTTTCTTTATTTTTTTTATTCGTTTATTTGTTTATTTACAGCATAACAGTGTTCATTGTTTTGGCATCACACCCAGTGCTCCATGCAGTACGTGCCTTCCCTATTACCCACCACCTGGTTCCTCAACCTCCCACCCCCCCCGCCCCTTCAAAACCCTCTGGTTGTTTTTCAGAGTCCATAGTCTCTCATGGTTCATCTCCCCTTCCAGTTTCCCTCAACTCCCTCTCCTCTCCATCTCCCCATGTCCTCCATGTTCTTTGTTATGCTCCACAAATAAGTGAGACCATATGATACTTGACTCTCTCTGCTTGACTTATTTCACTCAGCATCATCTCTTCCAGTCCTGTCCATGTTGCTACAAAAGTTGGGTATTCATCCTTTCTGATGGAGGCATAATACTCCATTGTGTATATGGACCACATCTTCCTTATCCATTCATCCGTTGAAGGGCATCTTGGTTCTTTCCACAGTTTGGCGACCATAGCCATTGCTGCAATAAACACTGGGGTACAGATGGCCCTTCTTTTCACTACATCTGTATCTTTAGGGTAGATACACAGCAGTGCAATTGCAGGGTCATAGGGAAGCTCTATTCTTAATTTCTTCAGGAGTCTCCACACTGTTCTCCAAAGTGGCTGCACTAACTTGCAGTCCCACCAACAGTGGAAGAGGGTTCCCCTTTCTCCACATCCTCTCCAACACACGTTGTTTCCTGTCTTGCTAATTTTGGCCATTCTAACTGGTGTCAGGTGGTATCTCAATGTTGTTTTAATTTGAATCTCCCTGATGGCTAGTGATGATGAACATTTTTTCATGTGTCTCATAGCCATTTGTATGTCTTCATTGGAGAAGTGTCTGCTCATATCTTCTGCCCATTTTTTGATATGATTATCTGTTTTGTGTGTGTTGAGTTTGAGAAGTTCTTTATAGATCCTGGATATCAACCTTTTGTCTGTACTGTCATTTGCAAATATCTTCTCCCATTCCGTGGGTTGCCTCTTTGTTTTGTTGACTGTTTCCTTTGCTGTGCAGAAACTTTTGATCTTGATGAAGTCCCAAAAGTTCATTTTCGCTTTTGTTTCCTTGGCCTTTGGAGACATATCTTGAAAGAAGTTGCTCTGGCTGATATCGAAGAGGTTACTGCCTATGTTCTCCTCTAGGATTCTGATAGATTCCTGTCTCACGTTGAGGTCTTTTATCCATTTCGATTTTATCTTTGTGTATGGTGTAAGAGAATGGTCGAGTTTCATTCTTCTACATATCGCTGTCCAGTTTTCCCAGCACCATTTATTGAAGAGACTGTCTTTTTTCCATTGAATATTTTTTCCTGTTTTGTCGAAGATTATTTGACCATAGAGTTGAGGGTCCATATCTGGGCTCTCCACTCTATTCCACTGGTCTATGTGTCTGTTTTTATGCCAGTACCACCCTGTCTTGGTGATCACAGCTTTGTAGTAAAGCTTGAAATCGGGGTAACGTGATGCCGCCAGTTTTGTTTTTGTTTTTCAACATTTCCTTAGCAATTCGGGGTCTCTTCTGGCTCCATACAAATTTTAGGATTATTTGCTCCAGCTCTTTGAAAAATATTGGTGGAATTTTGATCGGAATGGCATTAAAAGTATAGATTGCTCTAGGCAGTATAGACATTTTAACAATGTTTATTCTTCCAATCCAAGAGCATGGAACAGTCTTCCATCTTTTTGTGTCTTCTTCCATTTCTTTCATGAGTGTTCTGTAGTTCCTTGAGTACAGGTCCTTTACCTCTTTGGTTCGGTTTATTCCCAGGTATCTTATGGTTCTTGGTGCTATAGTAAATGGAATCGATTCTCTAATTTCCCTTTCTGTATTTTCATTGTTCGTGTATAAGAAAGCCACTGATTTCTGTACATTGACTTTGTATCCTGCCACGTTACTGAATTGCTGTATGAGTTCTAGTAGTTTGGGGGTGGAGTCTTTGGGGTTTTCCATATAAAGAATCATGTCATCTGCGAAGAGAGAGAGTTTGACTTCTTCCTTGCCAATTTGGATACCTTTTATTTCTCTTTGTTGTCTGGTTGCCATTGCTAGAACTTCTAATACTATGTTGAACAAGAGTGGTGAGAGTGGGCATCCTTGTCCTGTTCCTGATCTCAACGGGAAGGCTGCAAGCTTTTGCCCATTGAGGATGATATTTGCTGTGGGTCTTTCATAGATAGATGTTATGAAGTTCAGGAATGTTCCCTCTAGCCCTATACTTTGAAGCGTTTTCATCAGGAACGGATGCTGGATTTTGTCAAATGCTTTTTCTGCATCAATTGAGAGGACCATGTGGTTCTTCTCTCTTCTCTTATTGATTTGTTCTATCACACTGATTGATTTGCGAATGTTGAACCAACCTTGCAACCCGGGGATGAATCCCACCTGGTCATGGTGGATAATCTTTTGAATGTGCTGCTGGATCCTGTTTGCTAGGATCTTGTTGAGAATCTTTGCATCCATATTCATCAGTGATATTGGTCTGAAATTCTCCTTTTTGGTAGGGTCTTTACCTGGTTTGGGGATCAGGGTAATGCTGGCTTCATAAAAAGAGTCTGGAAGTTGTCCTTCTGCTTCAATTTTTTGGAACAGCTTCATGAGAATTGGTGTTATTTCTTCTTTGAAGGTTTGGTAGAATTCCCCCAGGGAATCCGTCAGGTCCTGGGCTCTTGTTTTTTGGGAGGTTTTTGATCACGGCTTCAATCACATTACTAGATATCGGTCTATTCAGGTTGTCAATTTCTTCCTGGTTCAATTTTGGGAGTTTGTAGTTTTCCAGGCATGCATCCATTTCATCTAGGTTGCTTAGCTTATTGGCATATAACTGTTGGTAATAATTTCTGATGATTGTTTCTATTTCCTTGGTGTTAGTGGTGATCCCTCCCTTTTCATTCATAATTTTATTAATTTGGGCTTTCTCTTTTCTTTTGGATTAGTGTGGCCAATGGTTTATCGATCTTATTGATTCTTTCAAAAAACCAGCTTCTAGTTTCATTGATACATTCTACTGTATCTCTCGTTTCTACCTCATTGATCTCTGCTCTAATCTTGATTATTTCCCTTCTTGCATGTGGAGTTGGTTTGATTTGTTGTTGATTCTCCAGTTCTTTAAGGTGTAGAGACAGCTGGTGTATTCTGGATTTTTCAATGTTTTTGAGGGAGGCTTGGATGGCTATGTATTTCCCCCTTAGAACCGCCTTTGCTGTATCCCATAGGTTTTGGACCGAAGTGTCTTCATTCTCATTGGTTTCCATGAATTGTTTAAGTTCGTCTTTGATCTCCTGGTTGATCCAAGCATTCTTAAGCAAGGTGGCCTTTAGCTTCCATGTGTTTGAGTTCCTTCTAAACTTTTCCTTGTGAATGAGTTCCAGTTTCAAAGCATTGTGATCTGAGAATATGCAGGGAATAATGTCAGTCTTTTGGTATTGGTTGAGTCCTGCTTTGTGACCCAGTATATGGTCTATTCTGGAGAAGTTTCCATGTGCACTTGAGAAGAATGAGTATTCTGTTGTTTTAGGGTGGAATGTTCTGTATACGTCGATGAGGTCCATCTGGTCCAATGTTTCATTCAATGCTCTTATTTCTTTATTAATTTTCTGCTTCGATGATCTGTCTATTTCTGAGAGAGGCGTATTAAGATCTCCTACTATTATTGTATTCGTATCAATATGACTCTTTATCTTGATTAATAGTTTTCTTACGTAATTGGGTGCTCCCATATTGGGGGCATAGATATTCACAATTGGTAGATCATCTTGGCAGATAGTCCCTTTAAGAATTATGTAGTGTCCTTCTGTATCTCTGACTACAGTCTTTAGTTTAAAATCTAATTTATCTGATATGAGAATCGCTACCCCGGCCTTCTTTTGAGGCCCATTGGCATGAAACATGCTTCTCCATCCCTTCACTTTCAGTCTGGGTGTATCCTTAGGTTCAAAATGGGTCTCTTGTAGACAACATATGGATGGGTCCTGTCGTTTTATCCAATCTGCAACCCTGTGTCATTTTATGGGCGCATTTAGGCCATTCACATTGAGAGTGATTATTGAGAGATAGGTTTTTATTCACATCGTGTTGCCTTTGAAGTCTTTCTGTCTGTAGATTGTTTCTATATTTCTGTTCAATGATGTTCTTAGGATTTTTTCTCTCTTATAGGACCCCCCTTAATATTTCCTGCAGTGTCGGCTTGGTGGTTGCATAGTCTTTTAAGCCTTGCCGGTCTTGGAAACTCTTTATCTCTCCATCCATTTTAAATGTCAGTCTTGCTGGATAGAGTATTCTTGGTTGCATGTTCTTCTCATTTAGTACTCTGAATATATTTTGCCAGCCCTTCCTGGCTTGCCAGGTCTCTGTGGAAAGGTCTGACGTTATTCTAATGGGCATTCCTCTATACGTAAGGAGCTTTTTTGTCCTAGCTGCTTTTAAGAGGGTCTCTCTTGAAACATAATTCCTCATTCTAACTATAAGGTGTCGTGGGGACTTTCAAGAATTTAAAACCTTGGGAGGAAATCTCTCTGCCTCTAGTACATGAACATTGTTTCCATTCGTGAGATTGGGAAAATTTTCATAGACAACTTCTTCCACTCTATCTTCTAGACTTCTTTCTTTTTCCTCCCCTTCAGGGATTCCAATAATTCTGACATTGGAAAGTTTCATGGCATCGTTTATTTCCCTGATTCTGTTTTCGTGGCTTCTGAGCTGTTTGTTCCAGGCTTCCTCCTGATCCTTTCTCTCTATTTGTTTGTCCTCCAGATCACTAATTCTATCTTCTGTCTCAGTTACCCTAGCTTTTAGAGAATTTAGATTGGATTGGAACTCATTGAGAGCATGGTGAAACTCATCCCTGGTGGCTTTCAGTTCTGCCCTAACATTGTGAACATCATCCCTGGTGGCTTTCAGTTCTGCCCTAATCAATTCTGTTTGGTCATCCATGGCTTTCTCCAACCTAGCTATTGCCTGGATAATTGTTAGTCTGAATTCCTTTTCTGACATATTGTCTATGTCGATAGCCATTAGCTCTGTTGCAGAAGGCCCATCCTCTGTATTTTTCTTCTGTTGGGTATTCCTCCTCCTAGTCATTTTGGTAAGAGATGACTAAACAGATGCAGCTGGACTTATCGATTGTGGTGCAGGCAATGTGCACCCTGGAATGCTTCTGTGCAATCAGGGTTCCCCACCCAAATGAGAGAAAAAAGAAAAGAAAAAGAAATAGAGAAGAAGAAAGAAAAAAAAGGGGGAGGGGAAGAAAAAAAGGAAAAAAAAAGAGAGAGAGAGAGCTAGGAAAAAAAGGGAAGATAAAAGAGAAGGCTCAGCCCAAATGGGCCCCAAGGTAAGATTTATGAAGTATACAAACAAAAACAGACAAACAAAAGACTGATAAAAGTATATGACAAGAGAATATATATATATATATATATATATATATATAAGCAAAAATAAGGGAAGAAGCTCATCAGAAAGAACCCCAAGGATAAGATTTATATATTATCAGGACAAACACAAATTCACTGACAGAAGGAAAAATTGGGAGAGTGGTTATAAATTCTCAGTGTGGGTGAGGAAGGTTATTTTGATTCTTCCTGAAGGTATCTTGATGTTTTTGTTAAGGGACTCAACTTTCCTAAGTTACAGGGGGATTAGAAACTGGTTTGCCTATAGGGGTCGCATTGATTGGGGAAAGGGGATTATCTTGAAGTTTAACTCTATATGAATAGTAGAAAATAAAAATTAAAAAAGAATAAACTAGACTAAACTAAGTTAAAATTAAAAAAGAATTAAAAAAATAGAAAAGCAAAAGAAAAACACGGGTGTATGTATCAAAAAGTTCAGCTTAGAAGGTTATTAAAGAATTTGATGTACTGGACATCTCAGTGTGGTGGTAAATAGGTTAAAAAATTATCTGTATGTATAAAAAAAAAGAACCAGAATATTGGTAAAGAGTTAAAAATAAAAGTTGTATTTACGAAGTAGTGGTGGTTGTTCTCTTGTAGTCTTTTTTTTTTTTTTCTTCCTTCCTGGTTGGTTTTCTGGGGGAGGGGCCTGCCACGTGGGTTTTCAGACAATGATGTTCCCTGAGTTAGGTCCTCTCGCTCCCCTCAAGGGGGTGAGCTCTGAGGAAACTGTTTTTTTCAGCCTTTTGTTCTCTGGGGGTTTTTATGTTCTTTCATCTGCTTTCTCTCGCCTTGACAGCTTTTGATGGTTTTTGGAGGTTTAGAGGAGAGCAAACTGCACCCCAACCTCCCTCTCAGAGAGAAGCCCCAGAATGTTTTGGAAAAGCTGCTGGCTGAGTCGGTTCTGAGTCACTGTCCCTGGGGATGCAGGAGCTCCTTGTTGTACCCAAAACCAGGGCAGCGGTGGCTGTCTAGGCAGTTCCAGACCGCCAGAGAGGTTCCGAGCAGAGATCGCACACTGAGAATTTCCCGCTGTCCCAGGCTGGGAATGTCTGGTTTTTCCTGCTGTCAGAGCTCCAGGCTAGAGCCTATGAGCACGTATCCCAAGGGAGGGTGTGGGACGCGCGCGTTTCAGGATTGCCATCTGGCCAGGCTCCCAGCCCCTCACGGGAGCCAGACCCCACTCGTTCTCGGGCGCGCTGGCGTTCAGGCGCACTGGCGGCTCAGGGACGGAGACCTGATTTCTCTGCCGCACTCTCTCTGGCTCATCGCCAGGGGAGGCTGTCCTGGGTCGGGGGACTTAGGTCTCTGACCCTAACCGCCCAGGTTCCCACTATTACCCCCCCCCCCCCGCCGCGATCCTTTGCTGTTTGTTTTTTGAGTGCTTTCAACCAGACTCCAAGTTAATGCTGGTCCCCAGACGCAGAGCACTCTCGTGTTGGGGTATTACTTTCCAATCGGTGACCTCTGGTGGCTCCCTCCCCCCCTTTGTTTATCTTCCGATATCAGTCCGACGCTCCCAGTCTGCTTTACCTGTCACTGGCGTCTTCTGCTCCTGTAGAGATCCAGACGTGTATAATTCTGATCTCAGGCTGATTTCATGGGTGGTCGGAGTTCTTTGGTAGGTAATCAGCTCACTTTAGGGTACAGGTTGAAATGGTGCCTCCTCCTACTTCCCCGCCATCTTGACCCCCCCCCATAGAATCACTCTTAAAGTTAAGTCTCTTTTTTTTGTTGTTGTTATTGTTATTTATTTATTTATTTTATTTGTTTATTTTCAGTGTAACAGTGTTCATTGTTTTTGCACCACACCCAGTGCTCCATGCAGTAAGTGCCCTCCCTATTACCCACCACCTGGTTCCTCATCCTCCCACCCCCTCTCAACCCCTTTAAAACCCTCTGGTTGTTTTTCAGAGTCCATAGTCTCTCATGGTTCATCTCCCCTTCCAGTTTCCCTCCACTCCCTCTCCTCTCCATATCCCCATGTCCTCCGTGTTCTTTGTTATGCTCCACAAATAAGTGAAATCATATGAAACTTGACTCTCTCTGCTTGACTTATTTCGCTCAGCATAATCTCTTCCAGTCCCATCCATGTTGCTACAAAAGTTGGGTATTCATCCTTTCTAATGGAGGCACAATTCTCCATTGTGTATATGGACCACATCTTCATTATCCATTCATCGGTTGAAGGGCATCTTGGTTCTTTCCACAGTTTGGCGACCGTGGCCATTGCTGCTATAAACATTGGGGTACAGATGGCCCTTCTCTTCACTACATCTGTATCTTTGGGGTAAATACCCAGCAGTGCAATTGCAGGGTCATAGGGAAGCTCTATTCTTAATTTCTTGAGGAACCTCCACACTGTTCTCCAAAGTGGCTGCACCAACTTGCATTCCCAGCAACAGTGTAAGAGGGTTCCCCTTTCTCCACATCCTCTCCAACACACGTTGTTTCCTGTCTTGCAAATTTTGGCCATTCTAACTGGTGTCAGGTGGTATCTCAATGTAGTTTTAATTTGAATATTGCCACTTTTTATTTTAATTCCAGTATACTTAACATAGTTTTATGTTAATGTCAGGTGTACAATATAGTGTTTCAACAATTATATATATTACTCAGTGGCTAATATATATATATATATATTAGCCATTTTGATGACTTTTTGTTTATCTAAAACCATGCTTCACAAACCTTCATACCAATTCAACTGTAATCGTCCAAATGTTACTTTTGTTCTAAAAACAAGTAGCAAATCACATTTGAGAATTCTTATCTTTTCAAATTGGTATCACTAAGAGGTAAGAAGGTATAACCTACACAAAATGCAATGTTATTCCGACTTCTAATCTTAGTTTAAGATTGTTCCTCTTTTTCAAGAGAAAAAAATATAATCTTCCTTCAGAAAAAGAAGTTTGTGTATTTTGATATCATGACAAGTCATTCTTACCTCTTCAGATGGATAAGGAAGTACCTTAAGATGTTGACTTTGCAAAAATGAGAGCTGCTGATAATGCCACATACCAAGGGTTATGTGAAAATAATGAGGACAAGAAGAGATATACCTGAATCAAGGCAATAGATTATGGAGATCATAATCTGAATATTTTTATTTCAATAGGTTCTAGAAAAATAGGCAGGGAATACAATCCAGGCAGGCGTCCAAAAAGGGGAAGAGACCATTGAAATCAAGAAAAATTTGGAGGACACCAGTGTATCAGTTAGCTTTTGGTACATAAAAAATCATCCCAAAACTTAGTGGCTTACACAACAAACTTTGTTTACGTGACAATTTCATTGGCTGACAATTTGGACTGGGAATATGTTCAACTGGATGGGGCTTCTTGTCTGGGTTTGGTTCCGTTGATCTCCACAAGGGCTCACTCATGCCTCTGCTATTACCTACCAGGTCACCTGGGAGCTGGTTGATTGTTAGCTGGAGGATCTTGGTTCTCCTCCCTGTGGCCCCCATCTTCACACAGACTAGGTTGGACTAGTTCACATAGTAGTCTCAAGGTTCCAAGAGCAGCAGCAACAGAGTCTGCCTAGGCTTGGAAATCTCACACCACTTTCACTGACTCTGTTAGTCAAAATCAACAAGTCCTGCCCAGGTTCATTGGGTAGGGGGAAAAAAAACACTTGCAAGGAGGTACTGCAAAGTGACTTGGCCATTTTTGCAATTTACCACTGTCACCTCCACAATTTTTCAAGGGCATGTCCCTGGAAATATCACTAGGAAAATTAAGAACATGGTATTAAGGAGGGTACATGTTGTGTACATGTGTACATGTTGTGATGAGCCCTGGGTGTTTTATGCAAATAATGAATTATTCAACACTACAATAATAATGATGATGATGATGATGATGATAATAAAACAACTTTTAAAATAAAACTTGAAAATTAAAATAGCAAAAGAAAAAAGAATTAAATAATGAGAAGTGAGTAAACAACTCAATATTGTGCAGGACAAAGTAAGACACACATCCCCTCCATCACGACAGAAGTCAGAAGTGTGGTGGAGTGGCTCAGAAATGGCCACATACCTGTCATATGCCATCACAGCAAGAAGGAAATTGTCAAAACAAACAAAAATTATGAAAAAATATATCTGTGTTACACACCCTGCATAGGGGATGTATTGCTCCTGAGCAAGCATGTTTATCAGCATCTTAGGGATGGAGAGAGATGAAAAGGAAACATCAGTGAAGGCCAAGTAGCTGAGGAAGAAATACATAGGGGTGTGGAGGCGAAAGTCCAGCCTGATGAGCAGGATGATGAGCAGATTCCCCAGCACCATGATCAGGTACATGCCCAGGAACAGGGCAAAGAACAGGCATTGCTGTACTGGCCAGATGGGGAGCCCCAGGAGTGAATCGGACACACTCCTCATATTCTCCCCCTTCATTGTCTCCTTAATCTCAGCTGAGATTAAAAGAGTAGGAAATATCAGGGACTGAGATATGGTGGTTGTCATTACTGTGTGCACATTACAGCCACATGCTTTTTTGTCCCTCAGGGACTGTGAAAATTGAAACAAATCACAAATTTTGCTGTCTGAATCTTTTTTTAAATTTATTTTCAGCGTAACAGTATTCATTGTTTTTGCACCACACCCAGTACTCCATGCAATACGTGGCATCCCTATTACCCACCACCTGGTTCCCCCAACCTACCACCCCCTACCCCTTCAAAACCCTCAGATTGTTTTTCAGAGTCCATAGTCTCTCATGGTTCATCTCCCCCTCCAATTTCCCTCAACTCCCTTCTCCTCTCCATCTCCCCACATCCTCCATGTTCTTTGTTATGCTCCACAAATAAGTGAAACTATATGATATTTGACTCTCTGCTTGACTTATCTCACTCAGCATAATCTCTTCCAGTCCCGTCCACGTTGCTACAAAAGTTGGGCATTCAACCTTTCTGATGGAGACATAATACTCCATCGTGTATATGGACCACATCTTCCTTATCCATTCGTCCATTGAAGGGCATCTTGGTTCTTTCCACAGTTTGACGACCATGGCCATTGCTGCTATAAACATTGGGGTACAGATGGCTCTTCTTTTCACTACATCTGTATCTTTGGGGTAAATGCCCAGTAGTGCAATTGCAGGGTCATAGGTAAGCTCTATTTTTAATTTCTTGAGGAATCTCCACACTGTTCTCCAATCTGTCTGCCCCCTTCTGGTCACAGAATGCATTGGACTTCCAACAGCATACAAGAATTCCTTCAAAAGAGACCAGAATAAATTTCTCCACTTATTGAGCCAAGTTCCAGATGCTTTCTTGGCACTGGGAATAGAACAGAAAATAAAATATTCAATCCTCTTCCTTCTTGGAGGTCCCAATTATCGAGCACATTTTAGAGGATTGATCAAGCTTTGTAGCCAGAAATCTTGAATTGGATTCCAACCTCAACAATTTACTACCTGAGTGGCCTTGGCCACTTTGTCTATGTCACTGCAGAGATCCTAGTCTTCAATTCTGCTCTTCCTGCCCTTCATTCATTTGGCAGAAAATCCTGGGCCATGTTTGGAATTGTTTCAGGGCTTCAAATTTCCCCAGCACCTGCTTCATTATCTACCTATACCCATACATATGATGACCCTATATTTTATTATCCAAGCCAGGACACTTGAAGAGTGAGAAGAGAAGTTACTTAATAATTATACTAGAACAACAGGTCTACACCAAGATGTTCCTGGGCAAACCAGAATGTGCAGTACCTACCTATACCACACTTTCCAATTTTCAAAAGACTTCCACTTGCACTTACTTACATTAATTAGTAAACATTTATTGAATGCCTGAATAGCAGGCATTCCAACAGTTAATTCTTTCATGTTACTATTGTGGAAACAGGTGTGAAGTCACATACTCAAGAGTGTATACAAGTTGATGGACCCAGATCTTAAGCATAGGGCTTCTGATAGTCTTTACACTAGAGGAGGCCAGGCAACCCCTTCACTGGGAGTTAAATCAGAGTCAGAGCCCTAGAATGGAGCTCAGTGAGACAGCACCCTTCTAAGTCACAGGGAACTGATAGAAGAGCCTTTTCAAAGAAGAGAGATGAACTCAGATGAACTTTGAACTCATTTCAGTCAGTAGGACAAGAAGGAGGGCAGATACTTAAACATTTTGCTAATATGTGGCTGCTCAGTGACATTGATTGGGTAAGACTCTCTTTGGAACTCAAGCATTTGGGGGTGAAATCCAAAAGTTTTGTGTCAAGTAGGATCTTCACATTCAGTGACTGGATGAGGAAGAATAGAACTCTGACGCAAGCCACCCCCACATGAAAGAAACAGCTGGCTACATGCTCAGGAAGGAGGGAAGGAAGCTGTCAGCTGGCCCTTTGGATGTTTCCTCTGCTTTGCACAAAATACTCTAAACAGTCAAGAAATGACTAGTGAGTTTAAAATCTCACGCATTTAGGAAATAATCATGATGCTGGCACCCATTTAGTGCATGCTTATAGAATACTCCCATCACATTCTACAGTTCAGACATCTTAGCCTCACAGAGATTGAGCCCAAGGTCCAAAATGAAGTTTTGAAAATAGGATATTTGAATCAAAATGTGTGTGACACCAGAGCCCAAACACTTAACCGCTATCATGTTCTCAAGGGTAGAAATACAACATTATGCAAGGCCGATGAAGAAAAGTACTCTTAGAGCACTGTAGGGTCTTCAAATCCCCTGGATAAATGGCTTACAACCTGCTTTGGGGATGACTCTGCTTGGAGCTGCCTGTCTCTGAAATAGGAGGAGATAAGACATAAGAGGAGAACATAGCTATAGGTCTGTTTATCCAGTACACACACACACACACATACACACACACACACACACCAACATAGACCTCAGACCTATACTCATCCTCTTCATGACCTATACTCATTCTAGGTAAAACAAACAAACAAAAAAACAGAGCTTGTGTTACTTTTACATGAATTTACACACAACCAATAAATGGAACACTGTCACACACAATATAATACATAAACATCACTGTCATCCGGACAAAGCACAACCTACCCAAAAACCACATACTGTATACACACAGGTACACATCCAGACACACAAACATATCCTAGACAAACTTAAACCTAAACAGCACATGCATACACACAAGTACACACATACACTAACAAGAAGAGCTTTCCTTCCATAATCTATTGAACCCCTTCCTACAGGAGCAGAGTTTGTGTGTGAGTCAGTTAACCAGCAAGTACACTGGGTTATACAAACAACACACACACACACAAAAAAAAAACCACACGCAGGGAGTCAAGATGGCGGGGAAATATGAGGAGTCGCCGTTTCAACCTGTACCCTAAAGTGAGCTGATTACCTACCAAAGAACTCCGACCACCCATGAAATCAGCCTGAGATCAGAATTATACATGTCTGGATCTCTACAGGAGCAGAAGATGCCAGTGGGCAGGTAAAGTGGAGTGGGAACTTCGGACTGATATCGGAAGATAAACAAAAGGGGGAGGGAGCCACCAGAGGCAACCGATTGGAAAGTAATACCCGAATATGAGAGTGCCCTGCATCTGGGGACAAGCATTAACTTGGAGTCTGGTTGAAAGCACTCAAAAAGAGCAAAGGATCATGGGGGGAAATTGTGGGAATCAGGGCAGTTAGGGACAGGGGCTTAAGTCCCCGGACCCAGGACAGCCTCCCCTGGCGCTGAGCCAGAGAGAGTGTGGCAGAGAAATCAGGTCTTGGTCCCTGAGCCGCCAGCGCGCCAGAGAACGCATGGGGTCTGGCTCCCGTGAGGGCCTGGGAGCCTCGCCAGACAGCATTCCTGAGATGCGCACCCCACACCCTCCCTGAGAGAGGTGCAGGCAGGCATTAGCCTGGTGCTCTTAGACCCGCGCCGAGGGATCAGAGCCTGAGACACGCGCGCCCCACACCGTCCCCTGGGAGAGGTGCTCACAGGCGCTCTTGGACCAGAAAAACCAGGCACTCCCAGCCAGGGCCAACGGGAAAATCTCAGTGTGCAATCGCTGCTTGGAACCTCTCTGGCAGTCTGGAGCTGCCCAGACAGCCCCTGCTGCTGTGGTTTTGGGTACAAGGAGGAGATCCTTCATCCCCAGGGACCGTGACTCGGAACCTACTCTGCCAGCAGCTCTGCAGAGCATTCTGAGGCTTCTCTCCGAGAGGAAGGTTGGGGTGCAGTTTGCTCTCCTCTAAACCTCCAAAAACCATCAAAAGCTGTCAAGGCAAGAGAAAACAGATGAACAAACATAAAAACCTCCAGAGAACAAAAGCCTGGAAAAAGTGGTTTCCTCAGAGCCCACCCCCTTGACGGGGGCGGGAGGACTTAACTCAGGGAACATCATTGACTGAAAACCCACGTGGCAGGCCTCTCCCACAGAAAAACAACCAGGAAAGAAAAAAAAAAGACAACAAGAGAACAACCACCACTACTTCATAGATACAACTTTTATTTTTAAACTCGTTACCACTATTCTGGTTCATTTTTCCTTGTACATATAGATAATTTTTTAACCTATTTACCATCACAGTGAGATGTCCAGTACATCAAATTCCTTAATAACCTTCTAACGTGAACTTTTTGATACATACACCAATGTTTTCCTTTTGCTTTTCTATTTTTTATTTTTTTAAATTTTAGTTTAGTTTAGTCTAGTTTATTCTTTTTTAATTTTAATTTTCTAATATACATATAGAGTTAAACTTCAAGGTAATCCCTTTTTCCCAATCAATGCTAGCCCTATAGGTAAACCAATTTTTAATCCCCCTTTATCTTGGGAAAGTTGAGTCCTTTAACAAAGATATCAGGATACATCCAGGAAGAATCAAAATAACCTTCCTCACTCACACTGAGAATTTATAACCACTCTCCCATCGTTTCCTTCTGCCAGTGTTTCTGTGTATTTGTGTTTGTCCTGATAGTATATAAATCTTATACATGGGGTTCTTTTTGAACAGGTTCTTCCTTTTTTTTTGCTTTTATATATATATTTTTTCTCTTGTCATATACTTTTATCAGTCTTTTTGTTTTTCTGTTTTTGTTTGTATACTTCATAAATCTTAACTTGGGACCCATTTGGGCTGAGCCTTCTCTCTCTCTTTTTTTTTAAGATTTTATTTATTTATTTCACACAGAGATCACAAGTAGGCAGAGAGAGGGGAGGAAGCAGGCTCCCTGCTGAGCAGAGAGCCTGATGCGGGGCTCGATCCCAGGAACCCTGGGATCATGACCAGCTGAAGGCAGAGGCTTAACCCACTCTCAGGCACCCCTGAGCCTTCTCTTTTATCTTCCCTTTTTTTCCTCTCTCTCTCTCTCTCTCTCTTCTTTTTCTTTTCTTTTTTTCTCTCATTTGGGTGGGGAATCCTGATTGCTCAGAAGCATTCCAGGGTGTACCTTGACTGCACCACAGTCAATACATCCAGCTACATCCATTCAGTCATCTCTCACCAGAATGACTAGGAGGAGGAATGGCCAACAGAAGAAAAATACAGAGGATGGACCTTCTGCAGCAGAGCTAATGGCTATCAACATAAACAATATGTCGGAAAGGGAATTCAGGCTAACAATTATCCAGGCAACAGCTAGGTTGGAGAAAGCCAGGGATGACCAAACAGAATTGATTAGGGCAGAACTGAAAGCCAAAAGGAATGATGTTCACAATGTTAGGGCAGAACTGAAAGCCACCAGGGATGAGTTTCACCATGCTCTCAATGAGTTCCAATCTAATCTAAATTCTCTAAAAGCTAGGGTAACTGAGACAGAAGATAGAATTAGTGGTCTGGAGGAAAAACAGATAGAGAGAAAGGATCAGGAGGAAGCCTGGAACAAACAGCTTAGAAGCCACTAAGCAGAATCTGGGAAATAAATGATGCCATGAAACGTTCCAACGTCAGAATTATTGGAATCCCTGAAGGGGAGGAGAAAGAAAGAAGTCTAGAAGATATAGTGGAACAAGTTCTCCACGAAAATTTTCCCAATCTTGCCAATGGAACCAGTGTTCATGTACTAGAGGCAGAACGGTTTCCCCCAAGATTATAGATTCTTGAAAGTCCTCAAGACACCTAAGAGTAAGAATGAAGAATTATAATTGTAGGCAGGCCCTCCTGAAGGCAGCTAGGACAAAGAATCTCCTTATGTACAGAGGAAAGGCCATTAGAATAATGTCAGACCTGTCCACAGAGACCTGGCAAACGAGGAAGGACTGGCACAATATATTCAGGGCACTAAATGAGAAGAACATGCAGCCAAGAATACTTTATCCAGCAAGACTGACATTCAAAATTGATAGAGAGATAAAGAGTTTCCAAGACCGGCAAGGCTTAAAAGACCCTGCAACCACCAAGCCAGTACTGCAGGAAATATTAAGGGGGGTTCTATAAAAGAGAAAAATCCTAAGAAGATTATTGAACAGAAATATAGAGACAATCTACAGAAAGAAAGATTTCAAAGGTAACACGATGTCAATAAAAACATATCTATCAATAATCACTCTCAATGTGAATGGCCTAAATGTGCCCATAAAATAAAACAGGGTTGCAGATTGGATAAAGCGACATGACCCATCCATATGTTGTCTACAAGACCCATTTTGAACCTAAAGATACACCTAGAATGAAAGTGAAGGGATGGAGAAGCATCTTTCATACCAGTGGGCCTCAAAAGAAGGCCGGGGTAGTGATTCTCATATCAGATAATTTAGATTTTAAACTAAAGACTGTAGTCAGAGATACAGAAGGACACTACATAATTCTAAAAGGGAATATCCACCAAGATGATCTAACAATTGTAAATATCTATGCCCCTGATATGGGAGCAGCCAATTACATAAGAAAACTATTAAACAAGATAAAGAGTCCTATTGATATGAATACATTAATAGCAGGAGATCATAACATGCCTCTATCAGTAATAGACAGATCATCCAAGCAGAAAATCAATAAAGAAAGAAGAGCATTGAATGAAACATTGGATCAGATGGGCATCATAGACACATACAAAACATTCCACCCTAAAACAACAGAATACTCATTCTTCTCAAGTGCACATGGAACCTTCTCAAGAATAGACCACATACTGCTTCACAAAGCAGGACTCAACCGATACCAAAAGACTGACATTATTCCCTGCATATTCTCAGATCACAATGCTTTGATACTGGAGCTCAATAACAAGGAAAAGTTTGGAAGGAACTCAAACACCTGGAGGCTAAAGACCACCTTGCTTAAGAATGCTTGGATCAACCAGGAGATCAAAGATGAACTTAAACAATTCATGGAAACCAATGAGAATGAAGACACTTCGGTCCAAAACCTATGGGATACAGCAAAGGCGGTTCTAAGGGGGAAATACATAGCCATCCAAGCCTCCCTCAAAAAACATTGGAAAATCCAGAATACACCAGCTGTCTCTACACCTTAAAGAACTGGAGAATCAACAACAAATCAAACCAACTCCACATGCAAGAAGGGAAATAATCAAGATTAGAGCAGAGATCAATGAGGTAGAAACCAGAGATATAGTAGAACGTATCAATGAAACTAGAAGCTGGTTTTTTGAAAGAATCAATAAGATTGATATACCATTGGCCATACTAATCCAAAAGAAAAGAGAGAAAGCCCAAATTAATAAAATTATGAATGAAAAGGGAGAGATCACAACTAACACCAAGGAAGTAGAAACAATCATCAGAAATTATTACCAACAGTTAAATGCCAATAAGCTAAGCAACCTAGATGAAATGGATGCATTCCTGGAAAACTATAAACTCCCAAAATTGAACCAGGAAGAAATTAACAACTTGAATAGACTGATATCTAGTAACCAGATTGAAGCAGTGATCAAAAAACTCTCAAAAAGCAAGAGTCCAGGACCTGATGGATTCCCTGGGGAATTCTACCAAACTTTCAAAGAAGAAATAACACAAATTTTCCTGAGCTCTTCAAAAAACTGAAGCAGAGGTATTTATTAGAAGATGGCAGAGAAGTAGCAGCCTGAGACTACATCAGGTAACAGGAGATCAGCTCGATAGCTTATCTAAACATAGCAAACACCTACAAATCCAACGGGAGAGCGAAGAGAAGAAGAACAGCAACTCTAGAAACAGAAAATCAACCACTTTCTGAAAGGTAGGACTGGCGGAGAAGTGAATCTAAAACGACGGGAAGATAGACCGCGGGGGGAGGGGCCGGCTCCCGGCAAGCGGCGGAGGAACGGAGCACAAAATCAGGACTTTTAAAAGTCTGTTCCACTGAGGGACATTGCTCCAGGGGCTAAACCGGGGTGAAGCCCACGCGGGGCCAGCGTGGCCCCAGGCCCCGCAAGGTCACAGAAGGATCGGGGGTGTCAGAGTGTCGGAGAGCTCGCAGGTATTAGAACGGAGAAACCGGCTGCAAAGACAGAGCCGAGGACTGAACTCTCAGCTCGGGGTTACCTTGAACTGGTCGCGGGCTGGGTGAGCTCGGAGCGCGGCTAGAGGCTGGGGATACGGGAGTGATTGGGTGCTGTCCTCTGGGGGCGCACTGAGGAGTGGGGCCCCAGGCTCTCGGCTGCTCCGGGCCGGAGACTGGGAGGCCGCCATTTTCATTCCCGTCCTCCGGAACTCTACGGAAAGCGTTCAGGGAACAGAAGCTCCCAAAAGCGAACCCGAGCCGATTACTTAGTCCGGCCGCCGGTAAGGGCGGTGCAATCCCGCCTCGGGCAAAGACACTTCAGAGTCACTACAACAGGCCCCTCCCCCAGAAGATCAACAAAATATCCAGCCAGGACGAAGTTCATCTATCAAGGAGAAAGCAGATTCAATTCCTAAGACAGCAGAGCAATTCCAGAGGAGGAGAAAGCAAAGCACGGAACTCATGGCTTTCTCCCCATGATTCTTTAGTCTTGCGGCTACTTCAATTTTTTTTTCTTTTTTCAATTTTTTATTTTTTTTTCTTTTTTCAATTTTTTTTTCTTTTTTCTTTTTTCTTCTTCTGCTAAATTTTTTTTAAAAACTTTTACCCTTTTCTTTTTTAACGTTTTTTGACTAGTTCATCTAAATATATATATTTTTTCTTTCTTTTTTATATTTTTTATTTGTTTTATTTCTTAAATTTTTTTCTTCTTTTTTTTCTTTTTTTTTTTTTCTTTTTTTTTCAGAACCTGTTTTTTATCCCCTTCCCCCCCCCCCCACAATTTGGGGTCTCTTCTGATTTGGTTACAGCGCATTTTTCCGGGGTCTTTGCCACCCTATTAGTAGTTTATTTGCTCCTTCATATCCTCTTATCTGGACAAAATGACAAGGCGGAAAAAATCACCACAAACAAAAGAACAAGAGACAGTACCGAAGGCTAGGGACCTAATCAACACAGACATTGGTACTATGTCAGATCAAGAGTTCAGAATGACGATTCTGAACATTCTAGCCGGGCTCGAAAAAGGCATGGAAGATATTAGAGAAACCCTCTCTGGAGATATTAAAGCCCTTTCTGGAGAAATTAAAGAACTAAAGTCTAACCAAGTTGAAATCAAAAAAGCTATTAATGAGGTGCAATCAAAAATGGAGGCTCTCACTGCTAGGATCAATGAGGCAGAAGAAAGAATTAGTGATATAGAAGACCAAATGACAGAGAATAAGGAAGCCGAGCAAAAGAGGGACAAACAGCTACTGGACCATGAGGGGAGAATTCGAGAGATAAGTGACACCATAAGACGAAACAACATTAGAATAATGGGGATTCCAGAAGAAGAAGAAACAGAGAGGGGAGCAGAGGGTCTATTGGAGAGAATTATTAGAGAGAATTTCCCTAATATGGCAAAGGGAACAAGCATTAAAATCCAGGAGATGCAGAGAACCCCCCTCAAAGTCAACAAGAATAGGTCCACACCCCGTCACCTAATAGTAAAATTTACAAGTCTTAGTGACAAAGAGAAAATCCTGAAAGCAGCCCGAGAAAAGAAATCAGTAACATACAATGGTAAAAATATTAGATTGGCGGCAGACTTATCCACAGAGACCTGGCAGGCCAGAAAGAGCTGGCATGATATATTCAGAGCACTCAACGAGAAAAACATGCAGCCAAGAATACTCTATCCAGCTAGGCTATCATTGAAAATAGAAGGAGAGATAAAAAGCTTCCAGGACAAACAAAAACTGAAAGAATTTGCAAACACCAAACCAGCTCTTCAGGAAATATTGAAAGGGGTCCTCTAAGCAAAGAGAGAGCCTAAAAGTAGTAGATCAGAAAGGTACAGAGACAATATACAGTAACAGTCACCTTACAGGCTACTAATGGCACTAAATTCATATCTCTCAATAGTTACCCAGAATGTTAATGGGCTAAATGCCCCAATCAAAAGACACAGGGTATCAGAATGGATAAAAAAACAGAACCCATCAGTATGTTGCCTACAAGAAACTCATTTTAGACGCGAAGACACCTCCAGATTTAAAGTGAGGGGGTGGAAAACAATTTACCATGCTAATGGGCATCAGAAGGAAGCTGGGGTGGCAATCCTTATATCAGATCAATTAGATTTTAAGCCAAAGACTATAATAAGAGATGAGGAAGGACAATATATCCTATTCAAAGGGTCTGTCCAACAAGAAGATCTAACAATTTTAAATATCTATGCCCCTAACATGGGAGCAGCCAACTATATCAACCAATTAATAACAAAATCAAAGAAACACATCAATAATAATACAATAATAGTAGGGGACTTTAACACTCCCCTCACTGAAATGGACAGATCATCCAAGCAAAAGATCAACAAGGAAATAAAGGCCTTAAATGACACACTGGACCAGATGGACATCACAGATATATTCAGAACATTTCATCCCAAAGCAACAGAATACACATTCTTCTCGAGTGCACATGGAACCTTCTCCAGAATAGATCACATCCTGGGTCACAAATCAGGTCTCAACCGGTATCAAAAGATTAGGATTATTCCCTGCATATTTTCAGACCACAATGCTCTGAAGCTAGAACTCAATCACAAGACGAAAGCTGGAAAGAACCCAAATACATGGAGACTAAACAGCATCCTTCTAAAGAATGAATGGGTCAACCAGGAAATTAAAGAAGAATTGAAAAAATTCATGGAAACAAATGATAATGAAAACACAACAGTTCAAAATCTGTGGGACACAGCAAAGGCAGTCCTGAGAGGAAAATATATAGCGGTACAAGCCTTTCTCAAGAAACAAGAAAGGTCTCAAGTACACAACCTAACCCTACGCGTAAAGGAGCTGGAGAAAGAACAAGAAAGAAACCCTAAACCCAGCAGGAGAAGAGAAATCATAAAGATCAGAGCAGAAATCAACGAAATAGAAACCAAAAAAAACAATAGAAAAAATCAATGAAACTAGGAGCTAGTTCTTTGAAAGAATCAATAGGATTGATAAACCCCTGGCCAGACTCATCAAAAAGAAAAGAGAAAGGACCCAAATCAATAAAATCATGAATGAAAGAGGAGAGATCACAACTAACACCAAAGAAATACAGACAATTATAAGAACATACTATGAGCAACTCTACGCCAACAAATTGGACAATCTGGAAGAAATGGATGCATTCCTAGAGACATATAAACTACCACAACTGAACCAGGAAGAAATAGAAAACGTGAACAGGCCCATAACCAGTAAGGAGATTGAAACAGTCATCAGAAATCTCCAAACAAACAAAAGCCCAGGGCCAGACGGCTTCCCAGGGGAATTCTACCAAACATTTAAAGAAGAACTCATTCCTATTCTCCTGAAACTGTTCCAAAAAATAGAAATGGAAGGAAAACTTCCAAACTCATTCTACGAGGCCAGCATCACCTTGATCCCAAAACCAGACAAGGATCCCACCAAAAAAGAGAACTACAGACCAATATCCTTGATGAACACAGACGCAAAAATTCTCGCCAAAATACTAGCCAATAGGATTCAACAGTACATTAAAAGGATTATTCACCACGATCAAGTGGGATTTATTCCAGGGCTGCAGGGTTGGTTCAACATCCGCAAATCAATCAATGTGATAGAACACATTAATAAAAGAAAGAACAAGAACCATATGATACTCTCAATAGATGCTGAAAAAGCATTTGACAAAGTACAGCATCCCTTCCTGATCAAAACTCTTCAAAGTGTAGGGATAGAGGGCACATACCTCAATATTATCAAAGCCATCTATGAAAAACCCACCGCAAATATCATTCTCAATGGAGAAAAACTGAAAGCTTTTCCATTAAGGTCAGGAACACGGCAGGGATGTCCATTATCACCACTGCTATTCAACATAGTATTAGAAGTCCTAGCCTCAGCAATCAGACAACAAAAAGAAATTAAAGGCATCCAAATTGGTAAAGAAGAAGTCAAACTATCACTCTTCACAGATGATATGATACTATATGTGGAAAACCCAAAAGACTCCACTCCAAAACTGCTAGAACTTGTCCAGGAATTCAGTAAAGTGTCAGGATATAAAATCAATGCACAGAAATCAGTTGCATTTCTGTACACCAACAAGACTGAAGAAAGAGAAATTAAGGAGTCAATCCCATTTACAATTGTACCCAAAACTATAAGATACCTAGGAATAAACCTAACCAAAGAGACTAAGAATCTATACACAGAAAATTATAAAGTACTCATGAAAGAAATTGAGGAAGACACAAAAAAATGGAAAAATGTTCCATGCTCCTGGATTGGAAGAATAAATATTGTGAAAATGTCTATGCTACCTAAAGCAATCTACACATTTAATGCAATCCCTATCAAAATACCATCCATTTTTTTCAAAGAAATGGAACAAATAATCCTAAAATTTATATGGAACCAGAAAAGACCTCGAATAGCCAAAGGAATATTGAAGAACAAAGCCAAAGTTGGTGGCATCACAATTCCGGACTTCAAGCTCTATTACAAAGCTGTCATCATCAAGACAGCATGGTACTGGCACAAAAACAGACACATAGATCAGTGGAACAGAATAGAGAGCCCAGAAATCGACCCTCAACTCCATGGTCAACTAATCTTCGACAAAGCAGGAAAGAATGTCCAATGGAAAAAAGACAGCCTCTTCAATAAATGGTGCTGGGAAAATTGGACAGCCACATGCAGAAAAATGAAATTGGACCACTTCCTTACACCACACACGAAAATAGACTCCAAATGGATGAAGGACCTCAATGTGAGAAAGGAATCCATCAAAATCCTTGAGGAGAACGCAGGCAGCAACCTCTTCGACCTCAGCCGCAGCAACATCTTCCTAGGAACAACGGCAAAGGCAAGGGAAGCAAGGGCGAAAATGAACTATTGGGATTTCATCAAGATCAAAAGCTTTTGCACAGCAAAGGAAACAGTTAACAAAACCAAAAGACAGCTGACAGAATGGGAGAAGATATTTGCAAACGACATATCAGATAAAGGGCTAGTATCCAAAATCTATAAGGAACTTAGCAAACTCAACACCCAAAGAACAAACAATCCAATCAAGAAATGGGCAGAGGACATGAACAGACATTTCTGCAAAGAAGACATCCAGATGGCCAACAGACACATGAAAAAGTGCTCCACGTCACTCGGCATCAGGGAAATACAAATCAAAACCACAATGAGATATCACCTCACACCAGTCAGAATGGCTAAAATTAACAAGTCAGGAAATGACAGATGCTGGAGAGGATGTGGAGAAAGGGGAACCCTCCTCCACTGTTGGTGGGAATGCAAGCTGGTGCAACCACTCTGGAAAACAGCATGGAGGTTCCTCAAAATGTTGAAAATAGAACTACCCTATGACCCAGCAATTGCACTACTGGGTATTTACCCTAAAGATACAAACATAGTGATCCGAAGGGGCACGTGTACCCGAATGTTTATAGCAGCAATGACTACAATAGCCAGACTATGGAAAGAACCTAGATGTCCATCAACAGATGAATGGATCAAGAAGATGTGGTATATATACACAATGGAATACTATGCAGCCATCAAAAGAAATGAAATCTTGCCATTTGCGATGACGTGGATGGAACTAGAGCGTATCATGCTTAGTGAAATAAGTCAATCGGAGAAAGACAATTATCATATGATCTCCCTGATATGAGGACATGGAGAAGCAACATGGGGGGGTAGGGGGATAGGAGAAGAATAAATGAAACAAGATGGGATTGGGAGGGAGACAAACCATAAATGACTCTTAATCTCACAAAACAAACTGGGGGTTGCTGGGGGAGGTGGGATTGGGAGAGGGGGAGCGGGCTATGGACATTGGGGAGGGGAGGCGAACCATAAGAGACTATGGACTCTGAAAAACAACCTGAGGGTTTTGAAGGGTCAGGGGTGGGAGGTTGGGGGAACAGGTGGTGGGTGATGGGGAGGGCACGTTTTGCATGGAGCACTGGGTGTTGTGCAAAAAGAATGAATACTGTTACGCTGAAAAAATTAATAAAAAGGGAAAAAAAAAAACTGAAGCAGAAGGACAACTTCCAGACTCTTTTTATAAAGCCAGCATTACCCTGATCCCCAAACCAGGCAAAGACCCTACCAAAAAGGAGAATTTCAGACCAATATCACTCATGAACATGGATGCTAAGATTCTCAAGATCCTACCAAACAGTATTCAGCAGCACATTAAAAAGATTATCCACCATGACCAGGTGGGATTCATCCCTGGGTTGCAAGGTTGGTTCAACATTCACAAATCAATCAATGTGATAGAACAAATCAATAAGAGAAGAGAGAACAACATGGTCCTCTTAACTGATGCAGAAAAAGCATTTGACAAAATCCAGCATCCGTTCCTGATTAAAATGCTTCAAAGTATAGGGATAGAGGAAACATTCCTGGACTCCATAAAATCTATCTATGAAAGACCCACAGCAAATATCATCATCAATAGGAAAAAGCTTGCAGCTTTCCCATTGAGATCAGGAACACGACAAGGATGCCCACTCTCACCACTCTTGTTCAACATAGTATTAGAAGTCCTGGCAACAGCAATCAGAAAACAAAGAGAAATAAAAGGTATCCAAATTGGCAATGAAGAAATCAAACTCTCTCTCTTCACAGATGACATGATACTTTATATAGAAAACCCCAAAGACTCCACCCCCAAACTACTAGAACTCATACAGCAATTCAGTAACATGGCAGGATGCAAAGTCAATGTACAGAAATCAGTGGCTTTCTTATACACTAACAATGAAAATACAGAAAGGGAAATTAGAGAGTCTATTCCATTTACTATAGCACCAAGAACCATAAGACACCTGGGAATAAACCTAACCAAAGAGGTAAAGGATCTGTACCCGAGGAACTACAGAACACTCATGAAAGAAATTGAAGAAGACACAAAAAGATGGAAGACCATTCCATGCTCTTGGATCAGAAGAATAAACATTGTTACAATGTTTATACTGCCTAGAGCAATCTATACTTTTAATGCCATTCTGATCAAAATTCGACCGGTATTTTTCAAAGAATTGGAGCAAATAATCATAAAATTTGTATGGAATCAGAAGATACCCTGAATTGCTAATAAATGTTGAAAAACAAAAATAAAACTGGCCACATCACGTTACCTCATTTCAGCTTTACTGCAAAGCTATGATCACCAAGACAGCGTGGTACTGGCATAAAAACAGACACATAGACCAGTGGAACAGAGTAGAGAGCCCAGATATAGACCCTCAACTCTATGGTTAAATAATCTTCGACAAAACAGGAAAAAATATCCAGTGGAAAAAAGACAGTCTCTTCAATAAATGGTGCTGGGAAAACTGGACAGCGATATGTAGAAGAATGAAACTCGACCATTCTTTTACACTGTACACAAAGATAAACTCGAAATGGATAAAAGACCTCAATGTGAGACAGGAATCCACCAGAATCCTAGAGGAAAACATACGCAGTAACCTCTTCGATATCAGCCACAGCAACTTCTTTCAAGATATGTCTCCAAAGGCCAAGGAAACAAAAGCAAAAATGAACTTTTGGGACTTCATCAAGATCAAAACCTTCTGCACCACAAAGGAAACAGTCAGCAAAACACAAAAGCAACCCACAGAATGGGAGAAGATATTTGCAAATGACAGTACAGACTAAAGGTTGATATCCAGGATCTATAAAGAACTCCTCAAACTCAAAACACACAAAACAGATAATCATATCAAAAAAATGGGCAGAAGATATGAACAGACACTTCTCCAATGAGGACATACAAATGGCTATCAGACACATGAAAAAATGTTCATCATCACTAGCCATCAGGGAGATTCAAATTAAAACCACATTGAGATACCACCTGACACCAGTTAGAATGGCCAAAATTAGCAAGACAGGGAACAACGTGTGTTGGAGAGGATGTGGAGAAAGGGGAACCCTCTTCCACTGTTGGTGGGAATGCAAGTTAGTGCAGCCACTTTGGAGAACAGTGTGGAGATTCCTGAAGAAATTAAAAATAGAGCTTCCCTATGACCCTGCAATTGCACTACTGGATATTTACCCCAAAGATACAGATGTAGTGAAAAGAAGGGCCATCTGTACCCCAATGTTTATAGCAGCAATGGCCATGGTCGCCAAACTGTGGAAAGAACCAAGATGCCCTTCAATGGATGAATGGATAAGGAAGATGTGGTCCATATACACGATGGAGTATTATGCCTCCATCAGAAAGGATGAACACCCAACTTTTGTGGCAACATGGATGGGACTGGAAGAGATTATGCTAAGTGAAATAAGTCAAGCAGAGAGAGTCAAATATATGGTTTCACTTATTTGTGGAGCATAACAAAGAACATGGTGGACATGGTGAGATGGAGAGGAGAAGGGAATTGGAAGGGGAGATGAACCATGAGAGACTATGGACTCTGAAAAACAACCTGAGGGTTTTGAAGGGGCGGGGGCTGGGAGGTTGGGGAACGAGGTGGAGGGTAATAGATAGGCCATGTATTGCATGGAGCACTGGGTGTGGTGCAAAAACAATGAGTACTGTTATGCTGAAAATAAATAAATTTTTAAAATGGGCAGAAGATATGAACAGACACTTCTCCAACGAAGACATACAAATGGCTGTCAGACATGAAAAAATGCTCATCAACTCTAGCCTTCAGGGAGATTCAAAATAAAACCGCATTGAGATATCACCTTACACCAGGTAGAATGGCTAAAATTAGCATGACAGGAAGCAACGTGTGTTGGGGGGGATGTGGAGAAAGGGGAACCCTCTTACCCTGTTGGGGAATGCAAGTTGGTGCAGCCACTTGGAGAACAGTGTGGAGATTCCTTAAGAAATTAAAAATAGAGCTTTCCTATGACCCTGCAATTGCACTGCTGGGTATTTACCCCAAAGATACAGATGTAGTGAAAAGAAGGGCCATCTGTACCCCAATGTTTATAGCAGCAATGGCCAGGGTCGCCAAACTGTGGAAGGAACAAAGATGCCCTTCAACAGATGAATGGATAAGGAAGATGTGGTCCATATACACGATGGAGTATTATGTCTCCATCAGAAAGGATGAATACCCAACTTTTGTAGCAACATGGACGGGACTGGAAGAGATTATGCTGAGTGACACAATTCAAGCAGAGAGAGTCAAGTATCATATGGTCTCACTTATTTGTGGAGCATAACAAATAACATGGAGGACATGGGGAGATGGAGAGGAGAAGGGAGTTGAGGGAAACTGGAAGGGGAGATGAACCATGAGAGACTATGGACTCTGAAAAACAACCTGAGGGTTTTGAAGGGGCGGGGGGTGGGAGGTTGTGGAACCAGGTCGTGGGTAATAAGGAGGGCATGTATTGCATGGAGCACTGGGTGTGGTGAAAAAACAATGCATACTGTTACTCTGAAAAGAAATTTTAAGAAGTGAAAAAAAAAAAAAAACAGGCGCATACACATTCTTGCATAAACATACACGTCCAGTGCCAAGTGGTGATTCTCCATCTTCCTCTGACCCGAGATACTCCTTGGTGAGCTCGGACACCTCTGGTCAAAGTTGTTTTCTGAGCCTTTACTTTCTGTTCGTATATATATATGACAGAGAGAGAAAGAGAGATTTTAAGAATTGGCTTATGCAAGGGGAAGAGTTGGTGGAGGAGTAGGAGGCCCTAAGTTCATCTGGTCCCTGGAATTCAGCTAGATAGTTATCAGATCATCCTAAACAACTGCAAAATCAATCAGAGATATGAGAAAACAAATGGTGCAATTCTACAAATAGAAAAGTGACTACTTTTTGGAAGGCTATGGAGACTTGAATCTGGAGTGATCTATTAGAGGATAGGGCAATGGGAAGAAGTTCACTGAAGAAGGCTACCACAAAGTGTTTTAAGTATTAGAGTGCAAAATTAGAACTTTCAAAAGTCTACTACAGTGGAGGATGTCCCTAAGTTAAAGGTGCTCAGGTGGCAAAGAAGGTCAGAATCCCAGGTAGGACAGCATGGTCTCAGGATCCCTGGGGTCAAAGAATAGGAGTGCCTGAGTGTGGCAGAGTTCCCAGGCATCACAGCAGGGCAGCTGGCTGAAAACAGTGAGTCTAGGCACCAGCTTTCTGCTTGGTGTTGCTATAAACTGTGAACTGCTACACGGTAACACAATCGCTCTCCAAGTCCAGCATGACGTGTGGGGGTGAGGCCTCCCTTTTCTCCCCCAGGAGGAACAACTGGAGTCCACACCGCTGGAGTCTATAAAATTTGGCAACCTGAAGCTCAGTTGTGTGCCTGAGATAAAAATGCTCAGTTTCGAGGAGTCAAGATGGCGGGGAAGTAGGAGGAGGCACCATTTCAACCTGTACCCTAAAGTGAGCTGATTACCTACCAAAGAACTCCGACCACCCATGAAATCAGCCTGAGATCAGAATTATACACGTCTGGATCTCTACTGGAGCAGAAGACGCCAGTGGCAGGTAAAGCAGACTGGGAGCTTCGGACTGATATCGGAAGATAAACAAAAGGGGGAGGGAGCCACCAGAAGTGACCAATTGGAAAGTAACACCCCAACGCGAGAGTGCTCTGCGTCTGGGGACCAGCATTAACTTGGAGTCTGGTTGAAAGCACTCAAAAAACAAACAGCAAAGGATCGCGGGGGGGGGGGGGGTAATAGTGGGAACCTGGGCGGTTAGGGTCAGAGACCTAAGTCCCCGGACCCAGGACAGCCTCCCCTGGCACGGAGCCAGAGAGAGTGCGGCGGAGAAATCAGGTCTCCGTCCCTGAGCCGCCAGTGCGCCTGAATGCCAGCGCGCCCCAGAACAAGTGGGGTCTGGCTCCCGTGAGGGGCTGGGAGCCTAGCCAGACGGCAATCCTGGCATGCGCGCGTCCCACACCCTCCCTTGGGATAGGTGCTCATAGGCGCTAGCCTGGAGCTCTGGCAGCAGGAAAAACCAGACATTCCCAGCCCGGGACAGCGGGAAAATCTCAGTGTGCGATCTCTGCTCGGAACCTCTCTGGCGGTCTGGAGCTGCCTAGACAGCCACCACTGCCCTGGTTTTGGGCACAACGAGGAGCTCCTGCATCCCCAGGGACAGTGACTCAGAACCAACTCTGCCAGCAGCTTTTGCAAAACAGTCTGAGGCTTCTCTTTGAGAGGGAGGTTGGGGTGCTGTTTGCTCTCCTCTAAACCTCCAAAAACCATCAAAAGCTGTCAAGGCGAGAGAAAGCAGATGAAAGAACATAAAAACCCCCAGAGAACAAAGGCTGAAAAAAAACAGTTTCCTGAAAAAAAAAAAGAGCTCACCCCCTTGAGGGGAGTGGGAGGACCTAACTCAGGGAACATCATTGTCTGAAAACCCACGTGGCAGGCCCCTCCCCCAGAAAACCAACCAGGAAGGAAGAAAAAAAAAAAAAAGACTACAAGAGAACAACCACCATTACTTCATAAATACAACTTTTATTTTTAACTCTTTACCAATATTCTGGTTCTTTTTTTTTATATACATACAGATAATTTTTTAACCTATTTACCATCACACTGAGATGTCCAGTACATCAAATTCTTTAATAACCTTCTAACCTGAACTTTTTGATACATACACCCGTGTTTTTCTTTTGTTTTTCTATTTTTTTAATTCTTTTTTAATTTTAACTTAGTTTAGTCTAGTTTATTCTTTTTTTAATTTTTATTTTCTACTATACATATAGAGTTAAACTTCAAGGTAATCCCCTTTCCCCAATCAATGCTACCCCTATAGGCAAACCAGTTTCTAATCCCCCTGTAACTTAGGAAAGTTGAGTCCCTTAACAAAAACATCAAGATACCTTCAGGAAGAATCAAAATAACCTTCCTCACCCACACTGAGAATCTATAACCATTCTCCCAATTTTTCCTTCTGTCAGTGTTTCTGTGAATTTCTGTCTGTCCTGATAATATATAAATCTTATACTTGGGGTTCTTTCTGAGGAGGTTTTCCCCTTTTTCTTGCTTATATATACATATTTTTTTCTCTTCTCATATACTTTTATCACTCTTTTTGTCTGTCTGTTTTTGTTTGTATACTCCACAAATCTTACCTTGTGGCCCATTTGGGCTGAGCCTTCTCTTGTATCTTCCCTTTTTTTCCTATCTCTCTCTCGCTTTTTTTTCCTTTTTTCTTTCCCCTCCCCTTTTTTTTTCTTTCTTCTTCTCTATTTCTTTTTCTTTTCTTTTTTCTCTCATTTGGGTGGGGAATCCTGATTGCACAGAAGCGTTCCAGGGTGCATATTGACTGCACCACAATCGATAAGTCCAGCTGCATCTGTTTAGTCATCTCTTACCAAATGACTAGGAGGAGGAATACCCAACAGAAGAAAAATACAGAGGATGGGCCTTCTGCAACAGAGCTAATGGCTATCGACATAGACAATATGTCAGAAAAGGAATTCAGACTAACAATTATCCAGGCAATAGCTAGGTTGGAGAAAGCCATGGATGACCAAACAGAATTGATTAGGGCAGAACTGAAAGCCACCAGGGATGATGTTCACAATGTTAGGGCAGAACTGAAAGCCACCAGGGATGATGTTCAAAATGCTCTCAATGAGTTCCAGTCCAATCTAAATTCTCTAAAAGCTAGGGTAACTGAGACAGAAGATAGAATTAGTGATCTGGAGGACAAACAGATAGAGAGAAAGGATCAGGAGGAAGCCTGGAACAAACAGCTCAGAAGCCACGAAAACAGAATCAGGGAAATAAACGATGCCATGAAACGTTCCAACGTCAGAATTATTGGAATCCCTGAAGGGGAAGAAAAAGAAAGAAGTCTAGAAGATAGAGTGGAAGAAGTTCTCTATGAAAATTTTCCCAATCTCACGAATGGAAACAACGTTCATGTACTAGAGGCAGAAAGATTTCCTCCCAAGATTTTAGATTCTCGAAAGTCCTCACGTCACCTTATAGTTAAAATGGGGAATTATGTTTCAAGAGAGACCCTCTTAAAAGCAGTTAGGACAAAGAAGCATGTTACATACAGAGGAAAGCCCATTAGAATAACGTCAGACCTTTCCACAGAAACCTGGCAAGCCAGGAAGGGCTGGCAAAATATATTCAGAGTACTAAATGAGAAGAACATGCAACCAAGAATACTCTATCCAGCAAGACTGACATTTAAAATGGATGGAGAGATAAAGAGTTTCCAAGACCGGCAAGGCTTAAAAGACTATGCAACCACCAAGCCGACACTGCAGGAAATATTAAGGGGGGTCCTATAAGAGAGAAAAAATCCTAAGAATATCATTGAACAGAAATATAGAAACAATCTATAGACAAAAAGACTTCAAAGGCAACACGATGTGAATAAAAACCTATCTCTCAATAATCACTCTCAATGTGAATGGCCTAAATGCGCCCATAAAATGACACAGGGTGGCAGATTGGATAAAACGACAGGACCCATCCATATGTTGTCTACAAGAGACCCATTTTGAACCTAAGGATACACCCAGACTGAAAGTGAAAGGATGGAGAAGCATCTTTCATGCCAATGGGCCTCAAAAGAAGGCCGGAGTAGCGATTCTCATATCAGATAAATTAGATTTTAAACTAAAGATTGTAGTCAGAGATACAGAAGGACACTACATAATTCTTTTTTTTTTAAGATTTTATTTATTTATTTGACAGAGAGAGCTCACAAGTAGGCAGAGAGGCAGGCAGAGAGAGTGAGAGGGAAGCAGGCTCCCCACTGAGCAGAAAGCCTGATGCGGGACTCGATCCCAGGACCCCGAGATCATGACCTGAGCCGAAGGCAGCGGCTTAAACCACTGAGCCACCCAGGCGCCCCGGACACTACATAATTCTTAAAGGTACTATCCGCCAAGACGATCTAACAATTGTGAATATCTATGCCCCCAATATGGGAGCACCCAATTACGTAAGAAAACTATTAATCAAGATAAAGAGTCATATTGATATGAATACAATAATAGTAGGAGATCTTAATATGCCTCTCTCAGAAATAGACAGATCATCGAAGCAGAAAATTAATAAAGAAATAAGAGCATTGAATGAAACATTGGACCAGATGGACCTCATAGACATATACAGAACATTTCACCCTAAAACAACAGAATACTCATTCTTCTCAAGTGCACATGGAACCTTCTCCAGAACAGACCACATACTGGGCCACAAAGCAGGACTCAACCGATACCAAAAGACTGACATTATTCCCTGCATATTCTCAGATCACAATGCTTTGAAACTGGAGCTCAATCACAAGGAAAAGTTCAGAAGGAACTCAAACACCTGGAAGCTAAAGACCACCTTGCTTAAGAATGCTTGGATCAACCAGGAGATCAAAGATGAACTTAAACAATTCATGGAAACCAATGAGAATGAAGACACCTTGGACCAAAACCTATGGGATACAGCAAAGGCGGTTCTAAGGGGGAAATACATAGCCATCCAAGCCTCCCTCAAAAACATTGAAAAATCCAGAATACACTAGCTGTCTCTACACCTTAAAGAACTGGAGAATCAACAACAAATCAAACCAACTCCACATGCAAGAAGGGAAATAATCAAGATTAGAGCAGAGATCAATGAGGTAGAAACGAGAGATACAGTAGAACGTATCAATGAAACTAGAAGCTGGTTTTTTAAAGAATCAATAAGATCGATAAACCATTGGCCACACTAATCCAAAAGAAAAGAGAGAAAGCCCAAATTAATAAAATTATGAATGAAAAGGGAGAGATCACAACTAACACCAAGGAAGTAGAAACAATCATCAGAAATTATTACCAACAGTTATATTCCAATAAGCTAAGCAACCTAGATGAAATGGATGCATTCCTGGAAAGCTACAAACTCCGAAAAGTGAACCAGGAAGAAACTGACAACCTGAATAGACCGATATCTAGTAATGAGATTGAAGCCGTGATCAAAAACCTCCCAAAAAACAAGAGCCCAGGCCCTGACGGATTCCCTGGGGAATTCTACCAAACTTTCAAAGAAGAAATAACACCAATTCTCCTGAAGCTGTTCCAAAAAATTGAAGCAGAAGGAAAACTTCCAGACTCTTTTTATGAAGCCAGCATTACCCTGATCTCCAAACCAGGCAAAGACCCTACCAAAAAGGAGAATTTCAGACCAATATCACTGATGAATATGGATGCAAAGATTCTCAACAAGATCCTAGCAAACAGGATCCAGCAGCATATTCAAAGGATTATCCACCATGACCAGGTGGGATTCATCCCTGGGTTGCAAGGTTGGTTCAACATTCGCAAATCAATCAGTGTGATAGAACACATCAATAAGAGAAGAGAGAAGAACCACATGGTCCTCTCAATTGATGCAGAAAAAGCATTTGACAAAATCCAGCATCCGTTCCTGATGAAAACGCTTCAAAGTATAGGGATAGAGGGAACATTCCTGAACTTCATAAAATCTATCTATGAAAGACCCACAGCAAATATCATCCTCAATGGGAAAAAGCTTGCAGCCTTCCCGTTGAGATCAGGAACAGGACAAGGATGCCCACTCTCACCACTCTTGTTCAACATAGTATTAGAAGTTCTAGCAATGGCAATCAGACAACAAAGAGAAATAAAAGGTATCCAAATTGGCAAGGAAGAAGTCAAACTCTCTCTCTTCGCAGATGACATGATTCTGTATATGGAAAACCCCAAAGACTCCACCCCCAAACTCCTAGAACTCATACAGCAATTCAGTAACGTGGCAGGATACAAAGTCAATGTACAGAAATCAGTGGCTTTCTTATACATCAACAATGAAAATACAGAAAGGGAAATTAGAGAATCGATTCCATTTACTATAGCACCAAGAACCATAAGATACCTGGGCATAAACCTAACCAAAGAAGTAAAGGACCTGTACTCGAGGAACTACAGAGCACTCATGAAAGAAATTGAAGAAGACACAAAAAGATGGAAGACTGTTCCATGCTCTTGGATTGGAAGAATAAACATTGTTAAAATGTCTATACTGCCTAGAGCAATCTATACTTTTAATGCCATTCTGATCAAGATTCCACCGATATTTTTCAAAGAGCTGGAGCAAATAATCCTAAAATTTGTATGGAGTCAGAAGAGACCCCGAATTGCTAAGGAAATGTTGAAAAACAAAAACAAAACTGGCGGCATCACGTTACCCGATTTCAAGCTTTACTACAAAGCTGTGATCACCAAGACAGCGTGGTACTGGCATAAAAACAGACACATAGACCAGTGGAACAGAGTGGAGAGCCCAGATATGGACCCTCAACTCTATGGTCAAATAATCTTCGACAAAACAGGAAAAAATATTCAATGGAAAAAAGACAGTCTCTTCAATAAATGGTGCTGGGAAAACTGGACAGCGATATGTAGAAGAATGAAACTCGACCATTCTCTTACACCGTACACAAAGATACACTCGAAATGGATAAAAGACCTCAACGTGAGACAGGAATCTATCAGAATCCTAGAGGAGAACATAGGCAGTAACTTCTTCGATATCAGCCAGAGCAACTTCTTTCAAGATATGTCTCCAAAGGCCAAGGAAACAAAATCAAAAATGAACTTTTGGGACTTCATCAAGATCAAAAGCTTCTGCACAGCAAAGGAAACAGTCAACAAAACAAAGAGGCAACCCACGGAATGGGAGAAGATATTTGTAAATGACAGTACAGACAAAAGGTTGATATCCAGGATCTACAAAGAACTTCTCAAACTCAACACACACAAAACAGATAATCATATCAAAAAATGGGCAGAAGATATGAACAGACACTTCTCCAACGAAGACATACAAATGGCTATCAGACACATGAAAAAATGTTCATCATCACTAGCCATCAGGGAGATTCAAATTAAAACAACATTGAGATACCACCTAACACCAGTTAGAATGGCCAAAATTAGCAAGACAGGAAACAATGTGTGCTGGAGAGGATGTGGAGAAAGGGGAACCCTCTTACACTGTTGGTGGGAATGCAAGTTAGTGCAGCCACTCTGGAGAACAGTGTGGAGATTCCTCAAGAAATTAAAAATAGAGCTTCCCTATGACCCTGCAATTGCACTGCTGGGTATTTACCCCAAAGATACAGATGTAGTGAAAAGAAGGGCCATTTGTACCCCAATGTTTATTGCAGCAATGGCTACGGTCGCCAAACTGTGGAAAGAACCAAGATGCCCTTCAACGGATGAATGGATAAGGAAGATGTGGTCCATATACACAATGGAGTATTATGCCTCCATCAGGAAGGATGAATACCCAACTTTTGTAGCAACATGGACGGGTCTGGAAGAAATTATGCTGAGCGAAATAAGTCAAGCAGAGAGAGTCAAGTATCATATGGTCTCACTTATTTGTGGAGCATAACAAATAACATGGAGGACATGGGGAGATGGAGAGGAGAGGGAGTTGAGGGAAACTGGAAGGGGAGATGAGCCATGAGAGACTATGGACTCTGAAAAACAACCAGAGGGTTATGAAGGGGCGGCGGGGGGGGGGGGAGGTTGAGGAACCAGGTGGTGGGTAATAGGGAGGGCACATACTGCATGGAGCACTGGGTGTGATGCCAAAAGAATGAACACTGTTATGCTGTAAATAAGCAAATAAAAATAAATAAATAAATTTTTAAAAAAATGCTCCGTTTCAGGCTGGGTGAACACAGAGTTCTGATGCAAAACAGGGAGACAAGAGTCGTTAACTGCTTTTCTGTGAAGGCTCAGTGAAGAGTGGAGAGGGAGTGCAAATTTTCAAATCTGGGGCTAGACATTGGGGAGTTGACATTTCCCTCCCTCTCCCATTGGTGCTGAAGGCCTTCAGGAGTCAAAACAACACCGCACAGTGAAATCTGGAACTGCTTACACTGAGTCTGGCCCCCTGGCAAAGGAGGAGCATTTCCACAAGTGCAAGGGCACCTGAGAATCAGTGCAACAGGTCCTTCCCCTAGATAACCAGCAGGAATACCTAGCTAGCACCAAGTTTACCAATCATAGAGTACTGCAAAACTTCAGCTCTTGGGGAAAACAGTATATAGGGTTTTTACATTTTCTTTAGTCTTTCAGTTTTATTATGTTCAATTATTTTATATTTTTCAGTTCTTTTTTGTTCTTTTTAATTTTTATTTTCATATATACATTTATATATATTATATTTTTGGTTTCTATTCTTTGTATTTCATTATATATGTGTGTGTGTATATGTGTATATATATATGTGTGTGTATATATTTGTGTTCACACACAAACACACATATATTTCTTTCTTTCTTTCCTTTCTTCCTATTTTGAGATCTAGTTTCTATTAACAAGCAGATCAAAATATACCCAGAATCTAGTTTTCTCTTTTGTTTCTTTGATTTTTTTCTTATTTTGTTTTGTCTTTGCTTTCTTCTGTTTTTTTTTTTTCCTCTGTTGCCATTGTTATTGTTGTTATTTCTCTCTCTTTTATTCTTCTCTGGACATAATCACAAGATAGAGAAATTCACCCTAAAAGAAAGAAAAGGAGATAATACTCAATTCCAGGGATTCAATCAACACAGATATAAATGAGATTTTTGAACCAGAATTTTTTTATTGTGTTATGTTAGTCACCACAAAATACAATATTAGTTTTTGATGCAGTGTTCCAAGATTCATTGTTTATGTACAACACCCAGTGTTCCATGTAATACATGCCTTCCTTAATACCCACCACCAGGCTCAACTATCCCCCCACCCCCTCCCTTCTAAAACCCTCATTTCTTTCTTGCAGTCCAGTCTCTCATGGTTCGTCTCCCTCTCTGATTTCCCACAATTCACTTTTCCTTTCCTTCTCCTAATGTCCTCCATATTGTTCTTTATATTCCACAACTGAGTCATACCATATGATAATGTACTTTATCTGTGACTTATTTCACTCACTAGAAATTTAAAACAATGATAGACTTGAAAAAAAGCATAGAAGACACTAGAGAATCCCTTACTATAGAAATAAAGGATGTAAAATCTAATTAGGCCAACACTAAAAATGCTGTTACTGAGATGCAGCCAAAAATGTAGTCCTAACAGCAAGGATAAAAGACAAAATGTTGGAAAATAAAGACGCTAAAAAGAAGAGAGAAAAAACAAGAACTGAATCATAAAGGAAGATTTTGAGAAATCAGTGATTCCATAAAGTGAAATAATATCCAGAAAATAAAGGTCCCAGAAGGTAGGGGGAGGTTTATTTGAACAAATTATAGCTGAAATCTTCCCTAATCTGGGGAAGGAACAGGCATTCAAGTCCAGAAGTCACAGAGAAACACCTCCATATCAATAAAAATAGGTCAACACCTCAACATACAATGTGAAGCTTGCAAATTTCAGAGAAAAGGAGACAATCTTGAAAGCAGCTCTGGACAAGAAATCTTTAACCTACAAGGGTAGACACATAGGGCTGGCAGCAGACCTGTCCACAGAGACCTGCCAGGACAGAGAGGACTGGCATGATATATTTAATGTGCTAAATGGGAAAAATATGCAACTGAAAATACTTTATCCAGCAAGGCTGTCATTAAGAATGAAGGAGAAAGGGCCATCTGGGTGGCTCAGTGGGTTAAAGCCTCTGCCTTCGGCCCAGTTCATGATCCCAGGGTCCTGGGATCGAGCCCCACATCAGGCTCTCTGCTCAGCAGGGAGCCTGCTCCCCCCCTCTTTCTCTCTGCCTGCCTCTCTGCCTACTTGTGATCTCTCTCTCTGTGTCAAATAAGTAAATAAAATCTTTTAAAAAAAAGAATTAAGGAGAAAGAGTTTCCAAGACAAAAAAAAAATTAAGGAATTTGTGAACACTAACTTAGTCCTATAAAAAATAGTAAAGGGGATTCTTTGAGTGAAGGGAGAGCCCAAAAGTAATAAAGATCAGAAAGGAACAGAGACAATATACAGAGAAAATGACTTGACAAGTAATACAATATCACTATTCATATATTTCAATAATTACTCTGAAAATAAATGGACTAAATGTTCCAATCAAAAGACATAGGGCATCAGATGGGATTTTAAAAAGAAGACCCATAAATATGTTGTTTAAGAGACTCAGTTTAGATTCAAAGACACTTCCAGATTGAAAGTGAGGGGGTGGAGAACCATTTATCATGCTAATAGACATCAAAAGAAACCTGGAATAGCAATCCTTACATACATCAGACAAACTAGCTTTTAAGCCAGACTGTAATAAGAGATGAAGAGGGACACTGTATCATAATAAAAGGGTCTATCCAATAAGAGGATGTACAAATTGCAAATATTTATACTCCTGACTTGGGGGCAGCTAAATATATAAATCCACTAAAAATAAAATTAAAGAAACAGATTGATAACAATACAATAATAGTTGCGGACTTTATCACCCTACTCAAAACAACAGACAGATCATCTAAGCAGAAGATCAACAAGGAAACAAGAGGTTTGAATGACACACTGAACCAGATGGACTTCACAAATGTATAAGGAACATTCCATACTAAAGCAAAAGAATACTCATTCTTCTCGAGTGTGCATGGAACATTCTCCAGAACAGATCACATACTGGGTCACAAATCAGGTGTATTTTCAGACCACAATGCTTTAAAACTTGAACTCAATAACAAGGAAAAAAATGGCAGGAACACAAATACCTGGAGATTAGGAGCATCCTACTAAAGAATGAATGGGCTAACAAGAAAATTAAAGAAGACTTTAAAAATATGTGGAAACAAGTAAAAATGAAAACAATATTTCAGAACCTTTGGGATTCAGCAAAGGTGGTCCTAAGAGGGAAGTATATTGCAATGCAGGGCTTTCTCATGAAGCAAGAAAAGTCTCAAACACACAATCTAACCTTACACCTAAAGGAGCTGGAAAAAGAAAAAAATAAAGCCTAAATCTAGCAAAAGAAGAGAAATAGTAAAGACTAGAGCAGAAATCAATAATATAGAAAAAACAAACAAACAAACACACAGTAGAACCAAACAACAAAACCAGGAGCTGTTCTTTGAAAGAATTAATAAGGTCAATAAACCCCTACCCAGACCTATCAAAAAGAAAAGAGAAAGGGCCCAAATAAACACAAACATGAACGAAAAAGGAGAAATCACACCAACAACAAGGAAATACAAACAATTACAAGACAATATTATGCACAATTATATGGTAACAAACTAGGCAATCTGGAAGAAATGGATACATTCCTAGAAACATAATAAACTACCAAAACTGAACCAGGAAGAAATAGAAAATCTGAAGAGACCCATAACCAGCTAGGAAATTGAAGCAGTTATCAAAAACGTCCCAAAAAACAAGAGTCCAGGGCTAGATAGCTTCCCAGGGGAATTCTACTAAACAATTAATGAAGAAATAATACTTACTCTACTGAAGTTGTTTCAAAGAAGGAAAACTTTCAAACTTGCTCTACAAGGCCAGCATTACCTTGATTCCAAAACCAGACAAAGACTCTGTCAAAAAGGAGAATTACAGGCCAATATCCCTGATGAACATGGATGCAAAAATTCTCACCAAGTTACTAGCTAATAGGATCCAACATTGTATCAAAAGGATTATTCACCACAACCAAGTGGTATTTATTCCTGGGATGCCAGGGTGGTTCAACATCCATAAATCAATCAATGTGATACACTGCATTAACAACAACAGCAAGAAAGACAAGAACCATATGATCCTTTCAAAGGATGCAGAAAAAGCATTTGAAAAATACAGCATTCTTCATTAAAAAAAAAAACTCTCTGCAGGGTAGGAATAGAAGGAACATACCTGAATATCATAAAAGCCATATATGGAAAAACCCACAGTGAATATCATTCTCAATGGGGAAACTGAGAGCTTTTTCCATAAGGTCAGGAACATGACAAGGATGTCCACTCTACAATTGCTGTTCAACATAGTACCAGAAGTCCTAACATCAGCAATCAGAAAACAAAAAGAAATAAAAGGCATCCAAATCAGTAAAGAAGAAATCAAACTTTCACTTCACAGATGACATGATGCTCTATGTAGAAAACCCAAAAGACTCCAGCAAAAAATTGTTAGAAGTGATACAGGAATTCAGCAAAATGGCAGGATATAAAATCAATGCATAGAAGTCAGTTGCATTTCTATACACTAACAATGAGGCAGAAGAAAGAGAAATCAAGGGGCGCCTGTGTGGCTCAGTGGGTTAAAGCCTCTGCCTTCGGCTCGGGTCATGATCCCAGTGTCCTGGGATTGAGCCCCGCGTTGGGCCCTCTGCTCGGCAGGGAGCCTGCTTCCTCCTCTCTCTCTCTCTCTCTCTGCCTCCCTCTCTGCCTACTTGTGATCTCTGTCTCTCAAATAAATAAATAAAAAAAAAATCTAAAAAAAAAAAAAAAAAAGAGAGAAATCAAGGAATAAATCCCATTTACACTTGCACCAAAAACCATAAGATGCCTAGAGATAAGCCTAACCAAAGAGGTAAAAGATCTGTACTCTGAAAACTATAGAACACACACACACACACACACACACGGAAAACCATTCCATGCTCATGGATTGAGAGAATAAGCATTGTTAAGAGGTCTATGCTACCAAAAGCAATCTACATATTCAATGCAATCCCTATCAAAATGCCACCAACATTTTTCACAGAGCTGGAACAAATAATCCTAAAATATGTATGGAACCAGGAAAGACCCAAATAGCCAAGGGAAGGTTGAAAAAGAAAACCAAGCCTGGAGGCATCACAATTCCAGACTTCAAACTGTGTTACAGTTTGGTGCTGGCACACAAACAGACACATAGATCAATGGAACAGGATAGAGAACCCAGAAATGGACTCTCAACTCTATGGCCAACTGACCTTCAACAAAGCAGGGAAGAATATCCAGTGGAAAAAAGGCAGTCTCTTCAACAAGTGTTGGGAGAATTGGACTGCCACATTTACAAGAATGAAACGGGCCCATTCTCTTACAACATACACAAAGATAAACTCAAAATGAGTGAAAGTCCTAAATGTGAGACAGGAATAAAAGTCCTAGAGGAGAACACAGGGAGCAGCCTCTTTAACCTCAGCTGCAACAACTTCTTACTAGACATGTCTCCAAAGGCAAGAGAAACAAAAGCAAAAATGAACTATTGGGACTTCATTGAGATAAAAACCTTTTCCACAGCAAAGGAAATATTCAACAAAACTAAAAGGCAACCTATGGAATGGCAGAAGATATTTGCAAATGGCATATCTGATAAAGAGTTAGTATCCAAAACCTATAAAGAACTTACCAACTTCTGAGCCTGGATGGTTCATTCAGTTGCATCTGCCTTTGGCTCAGGTCATGACCCCAGGGTCTGGGGATCGAGTCCCACATCGGGGGGGGGGGTCCCTGCACAGTGGGGAATCTGCTTCTTCCTCTCCCTCTGCTCCAACCCCTGCTCGTGCTCTCTCTCTCTTTCTCACACTCACTCTCAAAGAAGTACAATCTTTTTTAAAAAACTGAAAAAAAGAACTTATCAAACTAAGTACCCCCAAAACAAATAATCCAGTTAAGAAATGGGCAGAAGATGTGAACAGACATTTCTCCAAAGAAGACATACAAATGGACAATAGACACATGAAAAAAAAATGCTCAGTATCACTTGCCATCAGGGAAATACAAATCAAAACCACAAGGAGATACCACCTCATGCCAGTCAGAGTGGCTAAAATTAACAAGTCAGGAAACAACAGATATTGGCAAAGATGCGGAGAAAGGGGAATCCACTTACACTGTTGGTGGAAATGCAAGCTGGTACAGCCACTCTGGAAAATGGTATGGACATTCCTCAGAAAGTTAAAAAGATAGCTAACCTGTGACTCAGCAATTGCACTACTAGGTATTTATCCAAAGGATACAAACGTGGTGATTCGAAAGGGCACATGCACCCCAGTGTTTATAGCAGCAATATCCACAATAGCCAAACTGTGGAAATAGCTGAGATGTCCATCGACAGAGGAATGGATAAAGAAGAGGTGGTGTGCATGTGTGTGTGTGTGTATATATATATATACATATGTATATATATACATATATATGTATGTGTATATGTATATATATAAATATGTATATGTATAGATGTATACATACATGTGTGTGTGTATATACGTATATACAACACTCAGTGTTGTATATACATATACAATATATGTATATGTATACACCCAGCCATCAAAAAGAATGACATATTAAAAAAAAAAGAATGACATATTGCCATTTACAATGATATCGATAGAACTAGAGGGTATTATGGTAAGTGAAATAAGTCAGTCAGAAAAGGACAAATATCAGATGATTTCACTCATGTGGAATTTAAGAAATAAAACATATGGGGTGCATCTGTCTTCAACTCAAGTTCTGATCTGATGGTCCTGGGATCAAGCTCCTGCCACTGCCCCTGCTTGTGCTTTCTCTCATGCTATCTCTCTTTCTGTTTGTCAAATAAATAAATAAAATCTTAGAACAAAAAAAAGAAAACAGATGAACATAGAGGAAGGGAAGGACAAATAAAATAAGATGAAAATTGAGAGGGAGACAAACCGTAAGAGAAGCTGAACTCTAGGAAACAAACTGAGGGTTGCTGGAGGGGTAGTGGGGGTCAGGGGAGGGATAATTGGATTATGTGAATTAAGGAGGGCACTTTATGTAATGAGCATTGGGTGTTATATGCAACTGATGAATCACTAAATTCTACCTCTGAAACCAATAAAAACACATAAAATAAATAAAAGGAGTTGGCTTATGCAATTGTGGGAGCTGGCAAGTCCAAAATCCACAACTGCAGACTGATCTGCAGGCTGGAAACTCTGGCAGTCTTGAGGCAGAGTCTCTTCTCCAGGAAGCCTCAGTTTTTGCTTATATTCTTAAGGCCTTCAACTGATTAAATAATAGTAATCTTTAATTAACATTATTCTATGTTACTTACATATTTTCCTTTATAAAACATTTTACTCTATTAACTCAAATTACATTCCTTAACTTAAAGACAACCGATTGTAGATGTCAGTCATATCTACAAAATACCTCCACAGCAACATATAAATTAGAATTTGATTAAATAAGTAGGCACTGTAGCCCAGCCATCTTGACACAGAAAATTAATCTTTACAAGTGGTGAGGTCAGAGTGCTGGTCAAGGAAACCTCACCAGGGAAGAATTATGGAGATGGAGTGGCTAGATCAGCAACCAATAAGGGGTATTGCTCCATTATGTGGAGACTGAGTGCACTCAATAAAACATTCTAGTCCCTTGCTTGGTTTTTAGACCTGAGTCACTTTTTAGTCCCAGAATCCACTGGCTGATGGAGAGGCCACATCCCAAGGAGGAAGAGCCATGCAACACCACAGGGGTATACCCATGTCTTCCCCAAGGGTACTATAGATATTTACTTGGCAATTTTAAATGGGGAAATGTCATCATGATTTCACTGTTAGAGAGAATGAGTACAGGGACAAGGTACTAAATGGAGTACTGACCCAAATCACTTATGCAGTGGGTCTGCTTAATCTACAGACCCACTATGTGATTTCACTAGTTTCCTAATATATAACTACAAAGATATACATGGCAGTTGGCACATCCTCAACATTCGATCCTGGCCTGTGAGAAGCTCCTGAAACTGCCCATTCCCAAGTCAGGGTAATAAATAAAAAATAATATATCCCAGGGAAATGGCACAGAAAGCATGCCAGGATGAATGTCCATTATTTCTCCCCTTAATTCACCATATGAGTCCTTATGAAAAACAGACAGAGCCTGGAAGGTGACAGTGGATCACTGCAAAGTCAACCAAGTAGTAGCCGCAATCTTAGCCAACCTCCAGATGTGGTATATTTGCTACCAATGACTAGTATGTGGCCTCAGGTGCATGATTTGCAGCCACTGATCTTGTGGATGCATTATTTTCCACCCCTCACACATAAAAGGATCAGAAACAGTTTGCATGCACTTGGAATGGAAATGGTATATGTTTTCCTCAGGACTCTGTTAACTCTTCTGAATTCTGTCATAGTGGAGTCCAAAAACATGCAGACAGTTTTGATATCCCATAGGACATCACACTACTCCATTGTATCAATGACACCGTGGTAATTGGACCAGATAACCAAGAAGTTGCTAGCAAGTTGGAACCTTAACAAGACACAGTCTTGAGGGTAGAAGATAAGCACTGTAAAGATGCAGGGGATACAAAGAAGCACTGTAAAGATCCAAGTGATCTAGAAGAGGGTTTGGAAAGCAATGGCTGCATAGGATATTCACTTATAACCAGCTGACAGAGGAGGGGAATGCTTGAGTATGGTTCACAAGGGGTTCAGCTCACTGTGTAAGTGCAGGTCAAAAACGGATAATGAGTGCACTATAGCTCATCAAGCGTGGCCTTGACTCTTAATCTCACAAAACAAACTGGGGGTTGCTGGGGGGAGGTGGGATTGGGAGAGGGGGAGCGGGCTATGGACATTGGGGAGGGGAGGCGAACCATAAGAGACTATGGACTCTGAAAAACAACCTGAGGGTTTTGAAGGGTCAGGGGTGGGAGGTTGGGGCAACCTGAGGGTTTTGAAGGGTCAGGGGTGGGAGGTTGGGGGAACAGGTGGTGGGTAATGGGGAGGGCACGTTTTGCATGGAGCACTGGGTGTTGTGCAAAAAGAATGAATACTGTTACACTGAAAAAATAAATAAAATAAAAAAGAAAATAATAATTAAAAAAAAAAAAAAGATAGTCCTCAGCTTTAAGCTCTCTTTGGGGATGACTTCAGCTGAAAGAAACTGCTACACCTGAGAATCCTTTCTTCCAGAAGCACCCCACTCCCAGTGACCAACATGGGGATATAAAGAACCGTACTCCTTGACATCCTAGCTCCAGAGCTCCCAGTAAGGTCAGCTGAGACCTTCATGAGGACTGTATCACAACCCACCTTCTCCCTCTGCCCAGCTCTGCTTCCTTCCTCTCCCTCCCACAGTTGGGGATCCCTAGAGCACTCTGTAATAAACATCTTGCAGATTGCACAACTGAGTATTTACCCCAAAGATACAGATGTAGTGAAAAGAAGGGCCATCTGTACCCCAGTGTTTATAGCAGCAATGGCCACGGTTGCCAAACTGTGGAAAGAACCAAGATGCCCTTCAATGGACGAATGAATAAGGAAGATGTGGTCCATATACACGATGGAGTATTATGCCTCCATCAGAAAGGATGAATACCCAACTTTTGTAGCAACATGGATGGGACTGGAAGAGATTATGCTGAGTGAAGTAAGTCAAGCAGAGTGAGTAATTATCATATGGTTTCACTTACTTGTGGAGCATAACAAATAACATGGAGGACATGGGGAGATGGAGAGGAGAAGGGAGTTGAGGGAAATTGGAAGGGCAGGTGAACCATGAGAGACTATGGACTCTGAAAAACAACCTGAGGGTTTTGAAGGGGTGGGGGGTGGGAGGTTGGGAGAGCCAGGTGGTGGGTATTACAGAGGGCACGTGTTGTATGGAGCACTGGGTGTGGTGCATAAACAATGAATTCTGTTACACTGAAAATAAATAAATTAAAAAAAAATCAATTGGAGGGGGAGGTGAACCATGAGAGACTATGGACTCTGAAAAAGAACCTGAGGGTTCTTTGAAGGGGCGGGGGGTGGGAGGTTGGGAACCAGGTGGTGGGTGATAGGGAGGGCACGTATTGCATGGAGCACTGGGTGTTGTGCAAAAACAATAAACACTGTTACGCTGAAAAAATAAATTAATTAATTAAAAAATAAATAAATAAAAATCAATACAATTTCAAAAAAAGAAAATGAAAAATAATTAATAAAATAAAATAAGAAAATGGACTGAGAAAACTTGAAAGCATTTACCATTAGCATTGGCTTGATATTTTTTTTACCTTGTAGAAAATATTAAATATTTCCTTTGAGATATCATAAGTTTTTGTGCAAGATTATGTATATGCATATGTACATGTATATGTATATACTCAACATGGATGTGATATAGTAGTATATTTTCACACCATAAAATTATAAAATAGTTTAAAATTTTTAAAAAAAATAAAAAATAAACATCTTGCAGGCTAATCTCCATCTGAAAGACTGCTTCCTGGAGAACCAAAACAGTAACACTCCCTACTCACTGAACACACACACACACACACACACACACACACACACACACACACACGTGTGTGTGTGTGTGTGTGTGTGTGTGTGTGTGTGTGCAGATCCTATCACCTTTGATACCCTACACTGAGAACTCTAAAGCATGCCCTGGAGATGTTATGGTAACTTTAAAAGGCTCTGGAAATAGCCTCAATCTTTAGAAGTTGGCCTCAGGAGTTAATTGTCCCCCTGAGGGCAGCTCCACACAATTCTGTGGCCATTGTGATTTCTGTATCAAGAGAGAGCTCACAGAGCAAATTCTCTTGAGGAGTCAGGTTGGAATGAGCACACCAAAGCTCCCTCAGCACTAGAAGGACCCAAAGGTGTCCAGGAGAGCGGAGGCAAACCCATGAGAAGACCATAGGGTTTCACCGACCAGGAGAGTTCCTGCTACAGTGAGTCTGGGCATCTCAGCCTTCTACAATGGGGAGCAGAAAAAAAAAAAAAAAAAAAAAAAAAAACCTGAATGGTGCTGAGAGACAGAGGATGAGGAATAGACAGGGATGGGATCCAGAATCAGGAAAATACTTTTTCCCTCTGGAACCCAGAGGAATCTATCTTCTCTTTCTTCCTTCTTCCTAACCCCTCGTGCTCATTGCTGGCTAGAAAATCAAAAGGGCAGCTTTGACTGATAGGTAAATGTAACCAATTTGGAAACGTGGTTTAGGAGAGAGAAAATATTTTTTTTAAACTGGGAAAAATGAGAAGATATCTGGATATGGAAAGTGAACATCAGCATACTCACTGACCATCCACTTCACCTGGGTATTTATTTCAGCCTCTATTTGGCTCCTTTGGCTCCAAAAATCACATGGACACAATATATCAGAGTTCAGCCTAACATTTAAGTTTGGCTTTGTATTTTGTGACCACCCTATTTGATCTGTGGTCCAGTGTGTATCATTATTCCATGCTTTTGGGGAACCAGATTCTCCATAGGTGCAGAAGAGGAGTTTAGTAGAAAAGATACACACACACCCACACACACACACACACAGACACACACACGTCCCCTTCCCTGACACATCCCAGGCTTTTAGAATGATTCCCTAGGATTCTCACTTCCAAAACTTCCTTCCATTTTGTCAGGTACTCAACCCAGATAAGACATAGGGCCTTGTAAGATAGTCCTCAGCATTAAGTTGTCTTTGGGGATGACCTCAGCTGAAAAAAACTTTAAAATCACTTTAAATCTTAACTCATACTCCCCACTCATTCCCTTCACAAATAACTATTTTTTATGTATATATTTTACAAACTGTACTTATATGTTAAGTTTCATTAGCTCTTTAAAATACCTAAAATCAAACAGGGCACAGGTGATAGTATAAACCTCCACCAAGTGCTTCCAAGATCAGCACACTTTCTACCTCACTCTTGACTCAATACACATGTAATGCACCAGCTACCCAAAACCAAATTCTTCCTGTTGCCAATCAGTCGTGTGTACTAGAATTTTCAAATTCTGCATTCTATTGAACACAGAAAAACTAGATTTCCCATTGTAAAAGCAAAGGTCTGTTTTAATGTGGGACAAATAACATTTAAGGAAAAAATGGTGGGACATATGTGTGTTTTAAAATAGAAAATGAAGGGGGGCACTTGGGTGGCTCAGTGGGTTAAAGTCTCTGCCATCGGCTCAGGTCATGATCTCAGCATCCTGGGATTGAGCCCTGCATGGGGCTCTCTGCTCACCAGGGAACCTGCTTCCCCCCTCTCTCTCTGCCTGACTCTCTGCCTACTTCTGATCTCTCTCTATCAAATAAATAAATAAAACCTTAAAAAAAGAAAGAAAAAATAAAATAAAATAGAAAATGAGGGACACCTGTGTGGCTCAGTGGGTTGGGGCCTCTGCCTTCAGTTCAGGTCATGATCCCAGGGTCCTGGATCAAGTCCCGCATTGGGCTCTCTGCTCAGTGGGGACCTGCTTCCTCCTCTCTCTCCACCTGCCTCTCTGCCTACTTGTGATCTCTCTCTCTGTCAAATAAATAAAATATTTTAAAAAAATAAAAGTAAAGAAAATAGAAAATGATCAAATTGGGAAAATTCTAGATCTTGTGTGTGGCTATTTCAGATATATTTTATAGCTTTACAAAAACATGAGAAGACACATAGTGGTTAAATCTTGAAATCCACAATTAGTCCTGAGTTTGAAACCTATTTCTGCCATTTACTTGATATGTGAGTTTAGCAAATTATTGTTACTCTCTATATCTGTTTCCTCATCAGAAAAAAAAAACTGGGAATAATAATAGTTTATGTCTCATAAGTTTACAGTGAGGATTGAAAAAAGATCCACTTGTATGGGATAAGAGCTTAATTGTTGATTTACTCACAGATTATTCAAAGCATGGACAAAAATATACCTTCTAAAAAGGCTTTGTAGATTCATATTAAGGTCAATATGACCATTAGAGCATTAAAGTGTGGGCTAGGATTATTTTAGTATTCTGATTCATTACTTTTGAGAATGTGTTCAAATACCTAGTTGGGGAAAAAGTCATTGGCACCAACAGTGATGGGAAAGAGAAGACAGTGTTATCAAAGAAGACAGTGTTATCTCTCTTGCTCTCTGGAGCCATTCTAAGTGCTTTAGGCACATTATATCATGAAAATATCATAAAAATATTATGGAGAAAATATTAATATAGCTATTCACAAATAGGAACACTGAAATCTAAAGATATTCAATTACTTGCCTACTATTAGCCAGCTGAAAACTAGACATTTAATTGTTGTATGAACAAATGAATAAATAGCCATTCTTTGAACTGATATTAAAATCATGCCTATCCATGTTGATCTTCTGCTTAGTTGATCTGTCCGTTGCTGTGAGTACAGTGTTAAAGTCTCCTACTATTAATGAAGCCAAAAAAACCAAAACCAAAACCCAAACAAATCTATCCAATGTGCCCATTCTCAATCTCTGGATGAATAATTTTAAAACACTTTGTAGACATGAGGATATCTGAATACATGCTATTCATGGTAGCAAAGAGTTAGAGGACATTTAGGGAAACATGTAAGTCAGGTGAGCCACATGATACAATGGAAAGAGTTAGAAGAACCAGAACATTGATAGATATCCAAAAGATTATATACAGAGAGAAAAAAAAAACCAGAATGAAATATATGCCATAGTATTATTTAAGTAATTATTGAAGTAAATGGAAGAAACACATAAAAAAACAAAGCAATAATATATATTTTTCAATAATATATACATAACTAAAAAACAAATGGCTGCTGGCATGGAAAGACATATGCTTGCTTAATGGTCAGGTATCCAAGATGTGGTAACATGATCTGACTTAGGAAATGAGAGGAAAAATAGAAAGTAAATTTAAGACAAGGATTTATATGGGCTGATACTGATAGGTTAACATTCACTAAGGAATATGAACTTCTAAATAAGCACCTCTGAAGATAAACCAAGCATGACAATAAAACTTTGTTGACCTGGGTTCATTATTCCTCTGATTTCCTTATCAAATATTTCATCAAATCCCCTTTTTTGGCAAGGAGATTCAAAGATAAAGCTCAGCATGACATAACTGAAAATTTGTTCTGATATAGACAGAGAAAAATGAAACTATCTAATCTAAAATAAATTCCCAACCCTACCTTTGTCAGTCTCTATCCTCTTATGGAGTTTATATTTCCTTATAAACCATAGAACTATCTGGTGATAGATAGATGATATATAGGTAGATCAATAGATAGGTATTTAGATATAGATCCTCCATGCCAGGCTTGTCTCTGTCTTTTTCACAGTGGTGCCCCTACTCCCAGAGAGTATTTTTCACAAAGTAGGTACTCAGTTAGCAATTATTTTTAAGATTTGATACTAAGCTGAATTAGTTAGGCTCTGTTTCTGAAGAAAAATTCTTCTTCTGAAAGTCCATGCTATCAACACCAGTAGCATGTGAAGTCAGCAAGCTGAGACAGGGCAGCATCAGGGACAACAAATATGACAAGTTGTCCACATGGTAGCTAATGGGTGCAAAGGAAAGGAAAGCTTTATGGGTGGAAAGTAAATGTAGGTATAAACATACTTACTGCCTTGTTTGTGATTACAGTTGTGAAAGAAATGTTTGTGTGTTAAAGGGTAAGATCTTCTCTGGTTAACTGGCTATGTGACCATGGAAAAAGTCAACCAAACCAGCAGTGTCTCTGAGTTCATCCTCCTGGGACTCTCCTCCCACCCTGAAGACCAGACATCTCTCTTTATCCTCTTCCTCACCATGTACCTGGTCACCATAATTGGGAACCTACTCATCATCCTGGCCATCCACTCTGACCCCCAGCTCCAGACCCCCATGTATTTCTTCTTGAGTTTCCTGTCCTTCACTGACATTTGCTTTACAACAACCGTTGTCCCCAGGATGCTAGTGAACTTCCTGTCAGAGAAGACCATCTCCTATGCTGGGTGTCTGACACAGATGTATTTCATTTATGCTCTGGGCAACACTGACAGCTGCCTTCTGGTGGTCATGGCCTTTGACCGCTATGTGGCCATCTGTGACCCCTTCCACTATGTCACCACCATGAACCACCGCCTCTGTGTCCTGCTGGTGGCCTTTTCCTTCTCACTTCCTCATCTTCACTCACTCCTACATACCCTACTACTGAATCGTCTCACTTTCTGTGACTCCAATGTTATCTATCATTTCCTCTGTGACATCAAGCCTTTGCTAAAATTGTCCTGCTCTTCCACATTTGTCAATGAAATCATGATAAAGTCAGAAGCTTCCGTTGTTTTGGTGACTCCCTTTCTGTGCATTACTTTCTCTTACATACGAATTTTCATCACAGTTCTCAAGATTCCCTCAGCTGCTGGGAAACGCAAAGCCTTCTCCACCTGTGGCTCTCACCTCACCGTGGTAACTCTCTTCTATGGAAGCATCTTCTATGTCTATTTACAGCCTTTGTCCACATACACTGTTAGAGATCATGTGGCAACACTTGCCTACACAGTTCTGTCCTCCATGCTAAATCCTTTTATCTACACTCTGAGAAACAGAGACATGGAAAGGGGCCTGAGGAAGCTGATGGCCAGGAGGAAGTCCTAGCCAGAACCTCTGAGGTCCTCATGAGGGTCTCTGCTCCCCTAGACCCTGTTTCTGCTGGTCAACATGCATAATCATATCTGTCATGGATGTTCAGCCATCAACCACTGAGTCTATTATGATTCAGCAATTGGCTCGAGGTCAGCCAAGTTCCTGGATTCCAGTTTTCAGATTTCTTCCTCTCCCTTCTTCTCCAGGAAACTACATCTTTTTCATTCCCCAAGGGCTGCTGAAACCTCTGTTTTCCACAAAAATTAGTGGAACTAATTCATACCTATTTGATGATTTTGATTCTCTTAGTATCCTTCTTACTTTAATGAACTTTTTCTTTTTTAAATATTTTTGTTTTATTTCTTTTCAGTGTAACAGTATTCATTGTTTTTGCACCACACCCAGTGCTCCATGCAATACGTGCCCTCCCTATTGCCCACCACCTGGTTCCCTGACTCAGATTGTTTTTCAGAGTCCATAGTCTCTCATGGCTCATCTCCCCTTCCAATTTCCCTCAACTCCCTTCTCCTCTCCATCTCCCCATGTCCTCCATGTTATTTGTTATGCTCCACAAATAAGTGAAACTATATGATAATTGACTCTATCTGCTTGACTTATTTCACTCAGCATAATCTCTTCCAGTCCTGTCCATGTTGCTACAAAAGTTGGGTATTCATCCTTTCTGATGGAGGCATAATACTCCATCGTGTATATGGACCACATCTTCCTTATCCATTCATCCGTTGAAGGGCATCTTGGTTCTTTCCACAGTTTGGAGACCGTGGCCATTGCTGCTATTTCATGAACTTTTATAATCAGTTTTTCTAGCTTTTTGAAAGTCATTACAGTCGTTTAGGAAGAGAAAGAGAGGCAAGGATACAGAAATTGAGAGTTTCCTAGATCTGAAACTTCCACAAAACAAAGAATATGTCTGGCCTGTCAGTTTATACAGCGATCATGCCTCTTCTTTCTTCTCTATCACTGATAGGAGAATATTCTGGGGTCTATAGAGAACATAAGCCCAGCTCTTAGCCCTGATTAGATAAATAACTTAGAAGTTCAACACACAACTGAACCTATGAACAGGTCAGTGTGCAAGGGCCAGAGTTGCTTCTGGATCAATACCCTGGTCATCTGGTGCTTATCCTTCACAGGCAATCACTCCCCTTCTGACCTCTCTTACCTTCAACTCCCCTTAGAGATCCCTCAATTTCTAACACTCCTACCACTCTGAAGTCTGTCTGCTTCTCAGGGAAAGATTTACTGTAGGTACTTAGAATTATTCTCAGTATTTTTTGAAAAGAGGCTTAAAGCCCATATGTGAACATTGCAGGCAGATATAACAAGGAGCTTCCAGAACTAAACATAGAGGCTCTGGGATGTAGAGTTACCCAGTGCTACAGGCAAGTACTTGATTCTGTATAATATTATTTTCATTCTTTATTCTCCATTACTGTCTCAGGGATTTTAGTCTCTAATGTATTTTCTATTTTAATATTTTTGCCACTTACTATTATATATCATTTCCAGACATATTACTCAGCAGGTCTCACATGGGGCCCGTGAACCTGAATTTTAATAAGCACCTCCCCCTAAAGAAAACTAACATGGCCTTATGTGAGAAGCTAAATATTTGAAAATTTCTGAGCATTCCTTGTCTCTATGTTTGTATTTCTAGGACTCGTGCCCTAAAGTGATAGTATGTCAAATTATAAAAACGCATGTATGCAGACACTTTTTGATTACAGCATTGTCTGTAATAGTGAAAATTAAAAACAATCTAAATGTCCATCAATAGGATAGATAAATGATGGTTCAATTTTTCCATAGAAATAAATACTATGTGGTCATTTTAAATAATGAGGCATATTTCTATCACTGCTCTGAAAAGCAATGATTAATGAAGTGCAAGTTGCAAAATAAAATGCTTAAGAATAAGCCTGGGAAAAATAAAGAGGCGGAATCAGATGGAGAGATGAACCATGAGAGACTATGGATTTCAGGAAATGAACTGAGGTTTTTAGAGGGGAGGAGAGTGGGGGGGAGGTGGTTAGACCAAGAACAGGTATTAAGAAGGGCATGTATTGCATGGAGCACTTGGTGTTATACACAATCAATGAATCATGAAACACTACATCAAAAACTAATGATATTAGTAAGACAGGAAACAACGTGTGTTGGAGAGGATGTGGAGAAAGGGGAACCCTCTTACACTGTTGGTGGGAATGCAAGTTGGTGCAGCCACTCTGGAGAACAGTGTGGAGATTCCTCAAGAAATTAAAAATAGAGCTTCCCTATGACCCTGCAATTGCACTACTGGGTATTTACCCCAAAGATACAGATGTAGTGAAAAGAAGAGCCATCTGTACTCCAATGTTTATAGCAGCAATGGCCACGGTCGCCAAACTGTGGAAAGAACCAAGATGCCCTTCAACGGATGAATGGATAAGGAAGATGTGGTCCATATACACGATGGAGTATTATGCCTCCATCAGAAAGGATGAATACCCAACTTTTGTAGCAACATGGATGGGACTGGAAGAGATTATGCTGAGTGAAATAAGTCAAGCAGAGAGAGTCAATTATCATATGGTTTCACTTATTTGTGGAGCATAACAAATAACATGGAGGACATGGGGAGATGGAGAGGAGAAGGGAGTTGAGGGAAATTGGAAGGGGAGGTGAAACATGAGAGACTAGGGACACTGAAAAACAACCTGAGGGTTTTGAAGGGATGGGGGGTGGGAGGTTGGAGGAACCAGGTGGTAGAAATTGGGGAGGGCACGTATTTTTTTTTATTTCTATTTTTTTATATTTATTTTTATTTGTTTATTTACAGCATAACAGTGTTCATTGTTTTGGCATCACACCCAGTGCTCCATGCAGTACGTGCCCTCCCTATTACCCACCACCTGGTTCCCCAACCTCCCACCCCCCCCACCCCCCTGCCGCCCCTTCATAACCCTCTGGTTTTTTTCAGAGTCCATAGTCTCTCATGGTTCATCTCCCCTTCCACTTTCCCTCAACTCCCTCTCCTCTCCATCTCCCCATGTCCTCCATGTTATTTGTTATGCTCCACAAATAAGTGAGACCATATGATACTTGACTCTCTCTGCTTGACTTATTTCGCTCAGCATAATTTCTTCCAGACCCGTCCATGTTGCTACAAAAGTTGGGTATTCGTCCTTTCTGATGGAGGCATAATACTCCATTGTGTATATGGACCACATCTTCCTTATCCATTCATCCGTTGAAGGGCATCTTGGTTCTTTCCACAGTTTGGCGACCGTAGCCATTGCTGCAATAAACATTGGGGTACAAATGGCCCTTCTTTTCACTACATCTGTATCTTTGGGGTAAATACCCAGCAGTGCAATTGCAGGGTCATAGGGAAGCTCTATTTTTAATTTCTTCAGGAATCTCCACACTGTTCTCCAAAGTGGCTGCACTAACTTGCATTCCCACCAACAGTGTAAGAGGGTTCCCCTTTCTCCACATCCTCTCCAACACCCGTTGTTTCCTGTCTTGCTAATTTTGGCCATTCTAACTGGTGTTAGGTGGTATCTCAATGTTGTTTTAATTTGAATCTCCCTGATGGCTAGTGATAATGAACATTTTTTCATGTGTCTGATAGCCATTTGTATGTCTTCATTGGAGAAGTGTCTGTTCATATCTTCTGACCATTTTTTGATATGATTATCTGTTTTGTGTGTGTTGAGTTTGAGAAGTTCTTTATAGATCCTGGATATCAACCTTTTGTCTGTACTGTCATTTGCAAATACCTTCTCCCATTCCGTGGGTTGCCTCTTTGTTTTGTTGACTGTTTCCTTTGCTGCGCAGAAGCTTTTGATCTTGATGAAGTGGGAGGGCACGTATTGCATGGAGCACTGGGTGTGGTGCAAAAACAATGAATACTGTTATGCTGAAAAGAAATTTTAAAAAAAGAAATTAAAAGAATAAAAATAGAACTACCTTACCGTACACCAAAAAAAAAAAAAAAAACCTCACTAATGATATACTGTATGGTGACTAATATAACATAAAAAGAAAAGAATAAACCTGGGTGTTACATGCAATTAATAAATTATGGAACACTACATCAAAAACTAATGTACTATATGGTGCCTGACATAACATAATAAAAAAAAAGAAGAAGAAGAAACCTCTTTTGAAAAAGAATAAATCTATTAATAAATTATGATAAAATACTTAATAACAAATCTGTATTTTAAGTGTGTATGTATATATAATGATTAAGTAATATTATATATTCAGTAAAGAATCTCCCATAGAATATGGTTAATTCTAGGAGATGACACGGAATAGAAAAGGAGATGATGTTTGGTTTTAGCTTCTACATATCTGGAATATTTGAATTTATTAAAATGGGACATATTTTTTGTAGAACTAATCACTAAGTAAAATGTGATATAAGATATTGCTCTGTTGTTCACATAATTGACTTTCGTTTAAACAGAAATAATATCATGTTGGAGTACCTGAGTGGTGCAGTTAGTTAATTGTCTGACTCTTCATTTTTGGTTCAGGTCATGATCTCAGGGTCCTGAAATAGAGCCCCATGTCTGGCTACATTGTCAGCATGGAGTCTGTTAGGGATTCTCTCACCCTCTGCTCTTCCCCCTGCTCTCTCTCTCTCTGTCTCTCCGTTTCTCTCTTTCTAAGTCAGATCACCAAATAGACCCTCCATTCAGTATCCTAATTCTTATTTTGGAGAAGCAGATAAAGAGGAGACACTCTATGTCTGAAGCATCTCACCTCCAATCTATAGTTGCCTTTTATTACTATTAACCCTTTGGCCTTGGAAGAGAAAATTTGATAATTTTTTCCAAGAATGGGTATGGCCATAGACCTCTGACCATGTCCGTTTAATAAGTCTTGGTGAGGTCCAGTGATTTGCACTTCTGACAAGTCCCCAGGTAATGCTTATGTGCTGATTTAGAAACAGTGTTTTGAGAATCACTAGCAACCAGTTATCAAGACCTCCTTTGGACCTATGGTAAATAAGACTATATGGATATTGCTGAAGCACTAGACAAACAACATAAATACCATGGGGAGAAAGCCCAAAAACATACCTACAGACTGGTATACACTTGATTTTGTTTTATTTCTTTTCAGCATAACAGTATTCATTGTTTTTGCACCACACCCAGTGCTCCAAGCAATACGTGCCCTCACCAATACCCACCACCTCCCACCCCCAACCTCCCACCTCTGCCCCTTCAAAACCCTCAGGTTGTTTTTCAGTGTCCATAGTCTCTCATGGTTCACCTCCCCTTCCAATTTCCCAGTAGTGCAATTGTAGGGTCATAGGGAAACTCTATTTTTAATTTCTTGAGGAATCTCCACACTGTTCTCCAAAGTGCATGCACCAACCTGAAATCCCACCAACAGTGTAAGAGGGTTCCCCTTTCTCCACATCCTCTCCAACACACGTTGTTTCCTGTCTTGCTAATTTTGGCCATTCTAACTGTTGTAAGGTGATATCTCAATGTGATTTTAATTTGAATCTCCCTGATGGCTAGTGATGATGAACATTTTTTCTTGTGTCTGATAGCCATTTGTATGGCCTCATTGGAGAAGTATCTGTTCATATCTTCTGCCCATTTTTTGGTATGATGATCTGTTTTGTGTGTGTTGAGTTTGAGAAGTTCTTTATAGATCCTGGATATCAACCTTTTGTCTGTACTGTCATTTGCAAATATCTTCTCCCATTCCGTGGGTTGCCTTTTTGTTTTGTTGACTGTTTCCTTTGCTGTGCAGAAGCTTTTGATCTTGATGAAGTCCCAAAAGTTCATTTTTGCTTTTGTTTCCTTGGCCTTTGGAGACATATCTTGAAAGAAGTTGCTGTGGCTGATATCGAAGACGTTACTGCCTATGTTCTCTTCTAGGATTCTGATAGATTCCTGTCTCACGTTGAGGTCTTTTATCCATTTCGAGTTTATCTTTGTGTACGGTGTAAGAGAATGGTCGAGTTTCATTCTTCTACATATCTCTGTCCAGTTTCCCCAGCACCATTTATTGAAGAGACTGTCTTTTTTCCACTGGATATTTTTTCCTGTTTTGTCAAAGATTATTTGACCATAGAGTATATGGGCTCTCTACTTTGTTCCACTGGACTTTGTGTCTGTTTTTATGCCAGTACCATGCTGTCTTGGTGATCACAGCTTTGTAGTAAATCTTGAAATCAGGTAATGTGATGCAGCCAGTTTTATTTTTGTTTTTCAACATTTCCTTAGCAACTTGGGGTCTCTTCTGAGACCATACAAATTTTAGAATTATTTGCTCCAGCTCTTTGAAAAATACCGGTGCAATTTTGATCGGAATGGCATTAAAAGTATAGATTGCTCTAGGCAGTATAGACATTGTAACAATGTTTATTCTTCCGATCCAAGAGCATGGAATTGTCTTCCATCTTTTTGTGTCTTCTTCAGTTTCTTTCATGAGTGTTCTGTAGCTCCTCGAGTACAGAACCTTTACCTCTTTGGTTAGGTTTATTCCCAGGTATCTTATGGTTCTTGGTGCTATAGTAAATGGAATCGATTCTCTAATTTCCCTTTCTGTATTTTCATTGTTGATGTATAAGAAAGCCACTGATTTCTGTACATTGACTTTGTATCCTGCCACGTTACTGAATTGCTGTATGAGTTCTAGTAGTTTGGGGGTGGAGTCTTTGGGGTTTTCCATATAAACAATCATGCCATCTGTGAAGAGAGAGAGTTTGCCTTCTTCATTGCCAATTTGGATACCTTTTATTTCTCTTTGTTGTCTGACTGCTGTTGCTAGGACTTCTAATACTATGTTGAACAAGAGTGGTGAGAGTGGGCATCCTTGTCATGTTCCTGATCTCAACGGGAAGGCTGCGAGGTTTTCCCCATGGATGATATTTGTTGTGGGTCTTTCATAGATAGATTTTATGAAGTTCAGGAATGTTTCCTCTATCCCTATACTTTGAAGCGTTTTAATCAGGAACAGATGCTGGATTTTGTCAAATGCTTTTTCTGCATCATTTGAGAGGACCATGTGGTTCTTCTCTCTTCTCTTATTGATTTGTTCTATCACATTGATTGATTTCTGAATGTTGAACCATCCTTGTAACCCAGGGATGAATCCCACCTGGTCATGGTGGATTATCTTTTTAATGTGCTGTTGGATCCTGTTTGTTAGGATCTTGTTGAGAAACTTAGCATTCATATTCATCAGTGATATTGGTCCAAAATTCTCCTTTATGGTGGGGTCTGTGCCTGGTTTGGGGCTCAGGGAAATACTGGCTTCATAAAAAGAGTCTGGAAGTTTTCCTTCTGCTTCAATTTTTTAGAACAGCTTCAGGAGAATAGGAGTTATTTCTTCTTTTTGAGAGAAGAATTGGTAGAATTCCCCAGGGAATCCATCAGGTCCTGGGTTCTTGTTTTTTGGGAGGTTTTTGATCACTGCTTCAATCTTGTTACTAGATATCAGTCTATTCAGGTTGTTAATTTCATCCTGGTTCAGTTTTGGGAGTTTATAGTTTTCCAGGAATGCATCCATTTCATCTAGGTTGCTTAGCTTATTGGCATATAACTGTTGATAACTTCTGACGATTGCTTCTACTTCCTTGGTGTTAGTTGTGATCTCTCCCTTTTCATTCATAATTTTATTAATATGAGCTTTCTCTCTTTTCTTTTGGATTAGTGTGGCCAATGGTTTATCGATCTTGTTGATTCTTTCAAAAAACCAGCTTCTAGTTTCATTGATACGTTCTACTATATCTCTGGTTTCTACCTCATTGATCTCTGCTCTAATAATGATTATTTCCCTTCTTATGTGTGGAGTTGGTTTGATTTGTTGTTGATTCTCCAGTTCTTTAAGGTGTAGAGACAGCTGGTGTATTCTGGATTTTTCAATTTTTTTGAGGGAGGCTTGGATGGCTATGTATTTCCCCCTTAGAACTGCCTTTGCTGTATCCCATAGGTTTTAGACTGAAGTGTCTTCATTCTCATTGGTTTCCATGAATTGTTTAAGTTCTTCTTTGATCTCCTGGTTGATCCAGGCATTCTTAAGCAAGGTGGTCTTTAGCTTCCAGGTGTTTGAGTTCCTTCCAAACTTTTCCTTCTGATTGAGCTCCAGTTTCAAAGCATTGTGATCTGAGAATATGCAGGGAATAATATCAGTCTTTTGGAATCAGTTGAATCCTGATCTGTGACCCAGTATGTGGTCTATTCTGGAGAAGGTTCCATGTGCACTTGAGAAGAATGAGTATTCTGTTGTTTTAGGGTGGAATGTTCTGTGTATATCTATGAGGCCCATCTGGTCCAATGTTTCATTCAATGCTCTTCTTTCTTTATTGATTTTCTGCTTGGATGATCTGTCTATTACTGAGAGAGGCATGTTAATATCAATATGACTCTTTATCTTTATTAATAGTTTTCTTTTTTTTTTAGAGATTTTATTTGTTTATTTGAGAGAGAGACAGTGAGGGAGTGCATGAGAGGGGAGAAAGTCAGAGGGTGAAGCAGACTCTCCAAGGAGCAGGGAGCCCGATGTGGGACTCGATCCCAGGACTCTGGGATCATGACCTGAGCTGAAGGCAGTCGCTTAACCAACTGAGCCACCCAGGTGCCACTTGATTTATAGTTTTCTTATGTAATTGGCTGCTCCCATATTGGGGGCATAGATATTTACAATTGTTAGATCATCTTGGTGGATAGTCCCTTTAAGAATTATGTAGTGTCTGTTATGATGTAAATAAACAAATAAAAATAAATATTAAAAAAAAAGAAAAACCATCAACAACAACAACAAAAAAAAAGAATTATGTAGTGTCCTTACAAATGGCTATCAGACACATGAAAAAATGTTCATCATCACTAGCCATCAGGGAGATTCAAATTAAAACCTCATTGAGATATCACCTGACACCAGTTAGAATGGCCAAAATTAGCAAGACAGGAAACAACGTGTGTTGGAGAGGATGTGGAGATAGGGGAACTCTCTTACACTGTTGGTGGGAATGCAAGTTGGTGCAGCCACTCTGGAGAACAGTGTGGAGATTCCTCAAGAAATTAAAATAGAGCTTCCCTATGACCCTGCAATTGCACTGCTGGATATTTACCCCAAAGATACAGATGTAGTGAAAAGAAGAGCCATCTGTACCCCAATGTTTATTGCAGCAATGGCCACGGTCGCCAAACTGTGGAAAGAACCAAGATGCCCTTCAACGGATGAATGGATAAGGAAGATGTGGTCCATATACACGGTGGAGTATTATGCCTCCATCAGAAAGGATGAATACCCAACTTTTGTAGCAACATGGATGGGACTGGAAGAGATTATGCTGAGCGAAATAAGTCAAGCAGAGAGAGTCAAGTATCATATGGTTTCACTTATTTGTGGAGCATAACAAAGAACATGGAGGACATGGGGAGATGGAGAGGAGAAGGGAGTTGAGGGAAATTGGAAGGGGAGATGAACCATGAGAGACTATGGACTCTTAAAAACTACCTGAGAGTTTTGAAGGGGTGGGGGGTGGGAGGCTGGGGAACCAGGTGGAGGGTAATAGAGAGCGCACATATTGCATGGAGCACTGGATGTGGTGCAAAAACAATGAGTACTGTTACCCTGAAAATAAATTAATTAATTTAAAAAAAAGAATTATGTAGTGTCCTTCTGTATCTCTGACTATAGTCTTTAGCTTAAAATCTAATTTATCTGATATGAGAATTGCTACCCTGGCCTTCTTTTGAGGCCCATTGTCATGAAAGATGCTTCTCCATCCCTTCACTTTCAGTCTGGGTGTATCCTTAGGTTCAAAATGGGTCTCTTGTAGACAACATACGGATGGGTCCTGTCGTTTATCCAATCCGCAACACTGTGTTGTTTTATGGGCACATTTAGGCCATTCACATTGAGAGTGATTATTGATAGATACGTTTTTATTGACATCATGTTACCTTTGAAGTCTTTCTTTCTGTAGATTGTCTCTATATTTCTGTTCAATGATATTCTTAGGATCTTTCCTCTTTTATAGAACCCCCCCTTAATATTTCCTGCAGTGTCAGCTTGGTGGTCGCATACTCTTTTAAGCCTTGCTGGTCTTGGAAACTCGTTATCTCTCCAACCATTTTGAATATCAGCCTTGCTGGATAAAGTATTCTTGGCTGCATGTTCTTCTCATTTAGTACCCTGAATATATCTTGCCAGCCCTTTCTGGCTTGCCAGCTTTCTGTGGACAGGTCTGACATTATTCTGATGGGCTTTCCTCTGTACATAAGGAACTTCTTTATCCTAGGTGCCTTCAAGAGGTCTTGCCTACAATTAAAATTCTTCATTCTTACTCTGAGGTGTCTTGAGGACTTTCAAGAATCTATAATCTTGGGGGGAAACCGTTCTGCCTCTAGTACATGAACACTGGTTCCATTGGCGAGATTGGGAAAATTTTCATGGAGAACTTGTTCCACTATGTCTTCTAGACTTCTTTCTTTCTCCTCCCCTTCAGGGATTCCAATAATTCTGATGTTGGAACGTTCCATGGCATCATTTATTTCCCTGATTCTGTTTAGTGGCTTCTAAGCTATTTGTTCCAGGCTTCCTCCTGATCCTTTCTCTCTATCTGTTTGTACTCCAGATCACTAATTCTATCTTCTGTCTCAGTTACCCTAGCTTTTAGAGAATTTAGATTAGATTGGAACTCATTGAGAGCATGGTGAAACTCATCCCTGGTGGCTTTAAGTTCTGCCCTAACATTGTGAACATCATCCCTGGTGGCATTCAGTTCTGCCCTAATCAATTCCATTTGGTCATCCCTGGCTTTCTCCAACCTAGCTATTGCCTGGATAATTGTTAGCCTGAATTCCCTTTCTGACATATTGTCTACGTGGATAGCCATTAGCATTGTTGCAGAAGGCCCATCCTCTGTATTTTTCTTCTGTTGGCCATTCCTCCTCCTAGTCATTTTGGTGAGAGATGGCTGAACGGATGTTAGCTGGATGTATTGACCGTGGTGCAGTCAAGGTACACCCTGGAATGCTTCTGAGCAGTCAGGATTCCCCACCCAAATGAGAGAAAGAAGAAAAGAAAAAGAAAAAAAAAAGAGAGAGAGAGAGAGACAGGGAAGAAGGGAAGATAAAAGAGAAAGCTCAGCCCAAATGGGCCCCAAGGTAAGATTTATGAAGTATACAAACAAAAACAGACAAACAAAAAGACTGATAAAAGTATATGACAAGAGGGAAAAAAAAAAAATATATATATATATAAGCAAAAAAAAGAAGAGCATTGTCAAAAAGAACCCCAAGAATAAGATTTATATACTATCAGGACAAACACAAATACACAGAAACACTGGCAGAAGAAAAAGATGGGAGAGTGGTTATAAATTCTCAGTGTGGGTGAGGAAGGTTATTTTGATTCTTCCTGTATGTATCTTGATATCTTTGTTAAAGGACTCAACTTTCCTAAATAAAGGGGGATTAAAAATTGGTTTACCTATGGAGGTAGCATTGATTGGGGAAAGGGGATTACCTTGAAGTTTAACTCTATATGAATATTAAAAAATAAAAATAAAAAAGAATAAACTAAACTAAATTAAAAAAATTAAAAAATAGAAAAGCAAAAGAAAAACACGGGTGTATGTATCAAAATTTCAGGTTAGAAGGTTATTATGGAATTTGATGTACTGGACATCTCACTGTGATGGTAAATAGGTTACAAAATTATTTCTATATTTAAAAAATGAACCAGAATAGTGGGAATGAATTAAAAATAAGAGTTTTATCTATGAAGTAGTGGTGGTTGTTCTCTTGTCGTCTTATTTTTTTTTCCTTTTTTTTCCCTGGTTGGTTTTCTTGGGGAGGGGCCTGCCAAGTGGGTTTTCAGGCAATGTTCCCTGAGTTAAATCCTCCCACCCCCCTCAAGGGGGTGGGCTCTGAGGAAACCAGTTTTTCAGGCTTTTGTTCTCTAGAGGTTTTTATGTTTGTTTGTTTGTTTGTTTGTTTGTTTTCTCTCGCCTTGACAGCTTTTGATGGGTTTTGGAGGTTTAGAGCAAAGCAAACTGCACTCCAACCTCTCTCTCAGAGAGAAGCCTCAGTCTGTTCCCTTCTGGGTTTTCCAGAGCACATAAGTTCCCCCTTGGCCACTGGCAGAGCAGGTTCTGAGGCGTGGTCCCTGGGGATGCAGGATCTCCTGCTTGTACCCAAAACCATTACAGTGGCGGCTGTCTGGGCAGCTCCAGACCGCCAGAGAGGTTCCAAGCAGCGATCGCACACTGAGATTTTCCCACTGGCCCGGGCTGGGAGTGCCGGGTCTTTCTGGGTCCAAGATCGCTGGGCTGGCGCCTTTGCACACCTCTCTCAGGCGAGGGTGTGGGGCGCGCGCATCTCAGGCTCTGATGGCAGGGCGCAGCGTTCTGCCAACTGGCGAGGCTCCCAGCCCCTCACAGGAGCCAGACCCCACATGGGCTCAGGCACGCAGGCGGCTCAGGGACCAAGACCTGGTTTCTCTGCTACACTCTCTCTGGCTCAGTGCCAGGGGAGGCTTTCCTGGGTCCGGGGACTTAAGCCCCTGTCCCTAACTGCCCCAAGTCACACAATTTTGCCCTGCAATCCTTTGCTCTTTTTGAGTGCTTTCAACCAGACCCCTACTTAATGCTGTTCCCCAGACACAAGGCACTCTCGTATTGGGGTATTACGTTCCAATAGGTAGCCTCTGGTGGCTCCCTCCCCCTTTTGTTTATCTTCCAATATCAGTCTGATGTTCCCACTCTGCTTTACCTGCCCACTGGCGTCTTCTGCCCCTGTAGAGATCCAGACGTGTGTAATTCTGCTCTCAGGCTGATTTCATGGGTAGTTGGAGTTCTTTGGTAGGTAATCAGCTCACTTTAGGGTACAGGTTGAAATGGCACCTCCTCCTACTTCCCCGCCATCTTGTCTCCCTGGTACACACTTGATTTATGAATGAGGCAATGGAGAGTATCTTTTCATAAATGGAGCTAAGATATTTGAGAAGTCACACAGAAAAATGACTTGGATCCCTACCAACACCATACGGAAAAACTAAACCCTGATGAATTCTAAACTTGCATATGAAAACCAAAAACTATATCTTTATATAAAAGAATTAGAAGAATGTCTTTGTCGCCTTGAAATAGAAAAGTAATTCTTAAATAATACATAGAGAGAACTAACCATAAAATAAAAGAATAGTAAATTGGCCGTGTTAAAATTAAATACTGATATCTATTTATCAAAAGACATTATAGAGTAAAAAGACAAAAGATAATTGAAATTCATAAAACAAGCAAAACACTCAAAATAAGAATATATAAAGATCTCTGGAAGTCAATACAGAAAAAAAAGTGAGGGGGTAAACTATGAAAAGGAAGTAAATAAGCTTTTCACACACACACACACACACACACACACACACACACACACACACACACGGAAATCCAGATGACCAAGTATGATTACATTAAGATACTGAGTTTCATTCAAATTAAATAATAATGGGAACCCATTGCATACCCTCCAGTTAGAAAAAATTATAATTCAGAAGAATTATCAGAGAGGAGGGAGGATGGCAGAAGAGTAGGGGACCCTTGTTTTATCTGGCCCCTTGAATTCAGCTAGATATCTGTCAAATCATTTAGAACACCTGGGATCCAAGAAAAGAATTGCTGCAGTTCTACAAATAGAAAAGTGACCACTTTTTGTAGGGTAAGATGTGTGGAGACGTGAATCTGAGGGGATACATTGGAAGATAAACCAAATGGGGAGGGAGCCTCTGTAAGCTGGCTACCAGAAAGTGATTTAGCAGTGGAGTTCAAAATTGGAACTTTTATAAGTGTGCTCCAGTGGTAGATATCCCTGCCTAAAAGGTGCTCAGGTGGTGATATGAGGCAGAATCCTGGTGAGACAGTGTGGTCTGAGGATCCCTGGGGTCACAGAAAGAACAGGGGTCCATAAGGGCAGTGTTACTAAGCACTGGAGAAGGGAAGCTGGGGAATCAGTGAGCCTTTGAGTGGACTCTCAGCTCAGTATTGCCATAAAACCATGAACCACAGCACAACTGGGCAACCACTCTCCAAACAGGGGCCCAACAAGTGACAATTGCTTTAATACCCTCCTCCTTACCACAGGAGGAGCAGTGCAGGTGCATGCATGATATGGTGATTGCTCCAAGAGCAGGGGCCCCGCAAGCAGTAGAACCATGACGAGACCTCCTTTCTTCCCTAGGGAGATCGACATGGGTGTGCACCGCAGGAGTCTGCAGAGTTTGGCACACACAGAAGTGATTCACTGCTTTTACCTGAGAGGGTCCTGAAGAGTGGGGGTCTAGATCTTTCAGCTCCAGGACTGGAGAATGGGGCACCACCATTTTAATTTGTTTACTTATTTTCATCCTTTATAGGGGCATGAGAAGACTTCAGGGCACAAAAGTCACATATAGCAACTAGAATCAGCTTATACTAAGCCTAATCCACTGGCAAGGGATGGTGCAACTCTGCCTAGGTAAAGACATTTGAGCGTCAGTGCAACAGGCCGCTCTCCCAGAGACCACCAGAAACATCAGTCGAATACCATGTTTAAGGTTCACAGAGAACTGAAAAACTCCTTCACTAGGGGAAAATAGTATATTCAATTCAAGGTTTTTCCTCATGATTCTTTTCTTCCCATTTAAAATTTTCTTTTTCATTTTTTCTTTTTTTACTTTTCAACTACTTATCAACTCTTTATTAAATCTCTTTTAGTTTTCATTTTTACATTTACATTTTATAGCTATATTCTTCATTTTCTGATTCCTTTCACTGTGTTCAGTTTTATCTATCTATCTATCTATCTATCTATCTATCTATGTTTTTCTTTCATTAAATTTTGGGATCTAGTGTCTTCTAACAAACGGACCAAAATACATTCAGGACAGTGTGTGATCCTCTTCTGTCCACCTGTGAGATTATATTCTCTCTTTTTTCATTTTTTGGTTTCTGATCTCTTTCGATTTGTCTAGTGTATATTTTGCTAGAGTCATGGTTGATATTTTTTATTTTGTTCTCTCATTCAATTTTCCTCTGGACAGAATGACTTGAAGGAGAATTTCACAACAAAAGAAAAAACCAGAGGTAATCTCTGCCATAGAATTAATTGATATGGATGTAAGTAAGATGTCAGTATTAGAATTCAGAATAAGATTGTAAAGATACTAGCTGGGCTTGAAAAAAAGCCTAAAAGACACTAGAGATCCATTCTGACTGGTGTGAGGTGATATCTCATTGTGGTTTTGATTTGTATTTCCCTGATGGCTAAAATTAACAAGTCAGGAAATGACAGATGCTGGAGAGGATGTGGAGAAAGGGGAACCCTCCTCCACTGTTGGTGGGAATGCAAGCTGGTGCAACCACTCTGGAAAACAGCATGGAGGTTCCTCAAAATGTTGAAAATAGAACTACCCTATGACCCAGCAATTGCACTACTGGGTATTTACCCTAAAGATACAAACATAGTGATCCGAAGGGGCACGTGTACCCGAATGTTTATAGCAGCAATGTCTACAATAGCCAGACTATGGAAAGAACCTAGATGTCCATCAACAGATGAATGGATCAAGAAGATGTGGTATATATACACAATGGAATACTATGCAGCCATCAAAAGAAATGAAATCTTGCCATTTGCGACGACGTGGATGGAACTAGAGCGTATCATGCTTAGTGAAATAAGTCAATCGGAGAAAGACAACTATCATATGATCTCCCTGATATGAGGACATGGAGAAGCAACATGGGGGGGTAGGAGATAGGAGAAGAATAAATGAAACAAGATGGGATTGGGAGGGAGACAAACCATAAATGACTCTTAATCTCACAAAACAAACTGGGGGTTGCTGCGGGGAGGTGGGATTGGGGGAGGGGGAGCGGGCTATGGACATTGGGGAGGGGAAGCGAACCATAAGAGACTATGGACTCTGAAAAACAACCTGAGGGTTTTGAAGGGTCAGGGGTGGGAGGTTGGGGCAACCTGAGGGTTTTGAAGGGTCAGGGGTGGGAGGTTGGGGGAACAGGTGGTGGGTAATGGAGAGGGCACGTTTTGCATGGAGCACTGGGTGTTGTGCAAAAAGAATGAATACTGTTACGCTGAAAAAAATAAAATGAGAAAAAAAAAACAAAAAAACAAAACAAAACAAAACAAAAAAAAAGACACTAGAGATCCTTAGTGCAGAAATAAAAGAACTAAAATCTAATCAGGCTGAAATTAAAAATGCTTTAACTGGGATGCCCTCTAAAATAGACACTCTACCTGCTAGGGTGAATGAGGCAGAGAAAGTCAGTGGCATCGCAGACAAAATGATGGAAAGTAAGGAAACTGAGAAAAAGAGAGAAAAACAACTAATGGATCATGAAGGGAGGCCTTGAGAAATCAGTGATACCATAAACAAAACAATATTAGAGTATTTGGGTTCCCAGAGGAAGAAGGAGAGAGGGACAGAATGTATATTTGAGAAAATCATAGCTGGAAACTTCCCTAATGTGGGGAAGGAAATAGGTATTCAAGTCTGGGAGTGCAGAGAACCCCTCTCAAAATCAATAAAAATAAATCAGTGCCCCAACATATAATAATGAAGCTTGCAAATTTCAGAGATAAACAGAAAATCTTGAAAGCGGCTTGAGACAAGAAACATTAGACTGGCAGGAGACCTATCCACAGAGAACAGGCAGTCCAGAAAGGGCCAGCATGATATATACTCAAGGTATTAAATGAGAAAAACATTCAGACTTTATCCAGACCAAGAAGACTTTATCCAGGAAGCCTCTCATTCAGAATGGAAGGAGAGATAAAGAGTTTCCAGGACAAACAGGAACTGAAAGAATTTGTCATCACTAAACCAATCCTGCAAAAATATTAAAGAGGATCCTGTAAGCGAAAACAGAGCCCAAAAGTAGCATAGACCAGTAACAAACAGAGACAATATACAAAAAACAGTGACTTTACGGGAAATACAATGGCACTAAATTCAGCTTAACCCACTGAGCCATCTAGGCACCCCTGATTTCTTGTTTAAATGTTTGGTAGAATTCCCCTGGGAAGCCATCTGGCCCTAGATTCTTATTTTGGGGGAGGTTTTCTATTACTGCTTCAATTTTGTTACTGGTCTCTTCAGATTGTTGATTTCTTCCTGTTTCAGTCTTGGTAGTTTATAAGTTCCCAGGAATGAATCCATTCCTTCCAGGTTGCTTAATTTGCTGGCATATAGTTGCTGGTAATAATTTCTAAAAATTGTTTCTATTTCCTTGGTGTTAAGTTATGATCTCTCACCTTTCATTCATGATTTTATTGATTTGGGTCCTTTCCAGTTTCCTTTGGATAACTCTGGCCGGAGGTTTATCAATCTTATTAATTCTTTCAAGGACTCAGTAATAGTTTCATTGATCTATTCTGTTTTTCTGGATCCTATTTCATTGAATTTCTGCTCTAATCTTTATTATTTCTCTTCTTCTGCTTGGTTTACACTTTATTTGCTGTTCTTTCTCCAGGTCCTTTAGGTGTAACATTAGCTTGTGCTAACTGTAAGGTTAGCTTGGGCTAACTGAAAATAATTAATAATAATAATATCATATCTAACAATTGTAAATATTTATGCTCCTTCCTTGGGAGCAGCCAGTTATATAAACCAATTAACAACAAAATTACAGAAATACATTGATAATAATACAATATTAGTAGGTGAATTTAACACCTCACTCAGGAATGGACAGCTCATCTAAGCAGAAGACCAAAAAGGAAACAAGGGTTTTGAATGACACACTGAACCAGACGGACTTTACAGATATATACAGAGCTTTCCTCCTAAAAAGAAGAATACACATTCTTCTTTAGTGCTCATGGAACATTCTCCAGAATAGATCACACACTGGGTCACAAATCAAGTCTCAACTGGCACAAAAAGATTGGGATTATTCCCTTCATATTTTCAGATCACAGGGCTTTGAAACTTGATCTCAATCACAAGAGGAAATTTGGACAGAACTCAAACACTTGGAGGTTAATGAGCATCCATTCTTTAGTAGGATGGATCTACTAGGAAATACAGAATTAAAGAACTAAAAAAAAAAAAAAACTCACGGGAACAAATGAAAATGGAAACACAATTATTCAAAACCTAAGAGTCCTAAGAGGGAACTACATATCAGTACAAGATTTTCCCAAAAAAACCTAGAAAGCTCTCAAATACACAAGCTAACCTTTCACCTAAATGTGGTTGCACTGAGGTTAAGAAGCTCTGGAATGAATCCCAACACTGAAACAGGAAGCCTTGGGGCTCCCCTATTCCCTGGAGTCAGCCCCGCTATGTGTGATTCCCAGTCTGCTTACTCTGCTTAGAGTGATCACAAGACCAGCTCCCTGGAGAGATCATCAAACCACAACTTCTTCAACCTACCAAGGACCCAAGAGGCCAACAGAGCAGATCTCAGACTCAGGAGATGCTGCCTGGGCTTTCACAATCAAGAGGGTCCTTGTCCCTTGAGTCAGAACTTCTTTGCTTTCTGAAATCGGGAGCTGGGAAAACAGCAGCATGCTGGGGACAAGACATGAGGAATTGGAGGCCAGTGAAGGGAAACATGCTATCCTTTCCAATTAACATATCAGTTCCCCTGCCTTTACTATTCCTCTCCTTGTTTGTCAGTCCAGAATGTCATGAGAGAAACATGAGGGGGCTGTGCTTGGCTGAGAAGCAGACTGGCAGGTGAGTAGCAGGTGTGGTGCAGACCAACTTCTGGAAACACTGGGAAGAAAAGAATAGCATCTGAATCTGGAGGTGAGCTTCAGTAAACTAACCACCTGCTTGGCTCCTCCAACCTCTGACACCTACACTTTCCTCCCTGATAGCTTCAAATATTTCATGGATTAAGTAGTCATAGGGTCCAACTAAAACCTCCATCTGGCTTTTAGTTTTCAGTCCATTACGTTTGACTTCTAGGCAGTTTACACTGTGGCCTTTGGTGGAAGGAAAACACCATCAGGAAGGAAGGAGGGGGAGGGAGGAAAGGAGGGAGGGATAAGGAGAGAGGGAGGAAGAAAGAAGGAAAGAAAGATAGATAGGTAGATAGATAGATGGATGAATGGAGAAAGGAAAGAAAGGGGGAGAGAGAGTAAGAGGGAGGGAGGAAGGAAGAGAGAGGGAGAGAAAGAAATAAACAAAGAAAAAAGAAAAGAAAGAAAGGGAGTGAGAGAGGGAGGAAGGAAGAGAAGAAGGAAAAAGGGAGAGAAAGAGGGAGGGAAGAAGGAAGGAAGAGAGGGAGGGAGAGAATGAAGGAGGAAGATAGAAAGAAAGAAAATGAGAAGTAAGGAAGGGAAGAAAGAAAAAAGAAAGAGAAAAGGAAAGGGAACGGAAGGAAGGAAGGAAGGAAGGAAGGAAGGAAGAAAGAAAGAGAAAAGGAGGGAGGGAAGGAAGAAAGAAAGGAAGGAAGGAAGGGAGATGAGAGAGAAAGAGAAAAGAAGGGAGAAAGAAAGAAGGAAAGGGAAAGAAACAATAAACAAACAAACAAACCCATTGTATTCCCAGCCTCACCCACTCACCTTGTGCTTTGAGAACTCTTCTTCCTGATTCTTAGATTCAAAAACCTTCCTTTTCCCCAGTCATCAGAATAGGTGATCCTCACATCTGTGACCTGGATCACCCAACCTCATTAATTAACCCAAATTCCCACTAATTTCTGGTTTCCACAGGCAGCACTTTCACAAATAGCCCCTTGTTTAATACTGATCTGTGTTTGACAAATTGTTTTTGAAGACATGGTATCTCACTTGCTATTCATAAAACATCAGGAATCAGCTTATGAACAAGTGACAGAGGACAAATCAAACCCCATCCAGAACACTGCCCAGCACTGACCACAACTCCACATAACAGACATGCCTCAGCCATGCATGGCCAATTTTTTCCCACCAGTTTGGGCCAGTTAATCATGGATGTTCAAAACTTCAAATCCTCCATCTGCATCACACAGAAAGATAGGCACCTCCCTAGCCACTGCAAGGATAGATTCTGAATATGGGAGAAGAAATCTTGTCAGTTAAGGGGAATAGAAGGGGTGGTCATGTGGGAAATGACCACTGTGAGGCAAACACATGTATGATTGTGACCCAAAATGTAGACACACAGATATGAGGAGGTGTAGCCTAAGGTTTAAGAGCATGTGCCTCAGAGTGATTCAGCTTGGGGTTCAAATCCTGATTGTTATTCACTTCTTTGGTGACCTTGAGCAAACCACTGCACCTCTAAGCCTCAGGCTCCTGTTAAGAACATATGCCTCACAATCCCTCATCATGGCATTTGTGAGGTCCTTAGCCAAACTTGACATATAGAAAATTTTCAATGATACTGTTTATTGTTATTAACTTTAACTACTGGTTCACTCAAATCATGCAGTGCATGAACTAACATTTCTTCTGTAAGCTCTTGCAAAACCCATGAGATTAGTCTGACAACTTGGCAGTGAGGAGGATATTTTAAGCATGTGAGTTAATTGATTTTGAGGACAACCAGCCATAGCAGATAAGGGAAGATGACACTGAGACTTATGATGATCAAGAGTTTCTCTTGAGTCAGGGCACTTGGGCGGCACAGCTGGTTAAGCATCTGACTCTTGATTTTGTCTCTGGTCATGATCTCAGGGTCATGGGATTGAGCCCTCTTTAGGCTCCACACTGGGCATAGAACCTGCTTCAGATTCTCTCTCTCCCTCTGCCTCTGCCCCTCCCCTGCACACCTTCTTACTCTTGAATGCTCTCTCTCTCAAAAGAAAAATAAAATAAAATGTAAACATTCTCTTACAATTTGAGTTCTTAGCAACCTCCAAATAGGCAATAAACTGTTATTAACCATAATCACTGTTATGCACATGACATCATTTAATTAATGTAATTTCTGCATTTTAATTGTTAAATTAATTAATTATTAATATTTCAATGTTAAATGAATTAACATACTGGTTAGAATAACGGTATTTAACCCGTGAAAGTTCCAATGGAAAAAGATCATTGAAAAGGTGTGAAAGACTATGGTGCTCATAAAGAAATTATTTCAAACACAGGGGGGATTTAAGCATGTTCATCATAGAGATTTTTATGGCAAGTAGGAATATATAAATAACCAGTATCTCAAACCATTTGAAAATCTCTATGTAATATATCCATTAATGATGTATAGATGGATATGCTGACTAAAAAGTTGATTTAAAACATTTTGCTTATATAAGATCTCTCATCGCAGAGTTTTTTTTAGTAGCAAGAAAATTAGGCCACTCTGATTTCAGTCACAAGGTAACTGCATAAGACATGAAAAAAGCATATGTATATCAACACTTAATATATAAAAAAATTATTGTGTTCTCATAAGTATTTTTGCATACACATATGACTGGTGAATTATAAAGCATAAGTTAAATACTCAACAGTGGATATCCATCCTGTACAAATGTGGTTTAGGACAAAATATTAAAGAAAGGAAAAATAATTTACAGGAAAAGAAAGATTGCATAGACTCCTCAGAAGAGAAAAAGCCCACTTTGTTGAAATGGGTTCAGCATTTTAAATTTTCCCTGTTGGTTATTTTGGCAAATGCATCCCCCAACCATCTCCATCCCGTATGTACTACTTGATGTTTTTTGTTGATGATGTCTCCCCACCTAGAACATGAGCTACACAATGGAACTGCCTGTTTTTAGTTGCTAAATCTCCAGCAAAGGAGCAGTGCTTTCACAGAATAGGAACTACTCAACTGGAATCAGTGAGGTCCATTTCTAATGGTTTCTAAAGGAAAATTCTTCTTCTGTCCCTCAAGCCTCACTATATGGCCTTGTGATGTCATGAATTTGGGAATGGAGGATCACATCAAGGGAGATTGACAAGGGCCCCTGCACAGCAGCTAATTGTGACCAGAAAAAACAAAGACTTGCTGGGTTGTGGACTTGGAGTAAGGTAAATTACAAAACATCGTGTGTATAACTAGACCAAAGCCAATGGCAAGAGTCAACCAAACCAGCAGTGTCTCTGAGTTCATTCTCCTGGGACTCTCCTCCCAGCCTGAAGACCAGACATCACTCTTTATCCTCTTCCTCACCATGTACCTGGTCACCATAATTGGGAACCTACTCATCATCCTGGCCATCCACTCTGACCCCCAGCTCCAGACCCCCATGTATTTCTTCTTGAGTTTCCTGTCCTTCACTGACATTTGCTTTACAACAACCATTGTCCCCAGGATGCTAGTGAACTTCCTGTCAGAGAAGACCATCTCCTATGCTGGGTGTCTGACACAGATGTATTTCATTTATGCTCTGGGCAACACTGACAGCTGCCTTCTGGCGGTCATGGCCTTTGACCGCTATGTGGCCATCTGTGACCCCTTCCACTATGTCACCACCATGAACCACCACCGCTGTGTCCTGCTGGTGGCCTTTTCCTGCTCACTTCCTCACCTCCACTCACTCCTACACACACTGCTACTGAATCGCCTTACCTTCTGTGACTCCAATGTCATCCATCACTTCCTCTGTGACCTCAGTCTCCTGATGAAGTTGTCGTGCTCCCCCACTTTTGTCAATGAAATTGTGATACTGTCAGAAGCTTCTGTGGTTTTGGTGACCCCCTTTCTATGCATTATTTTCTCTTATCTACGAATCCTCATTGCAGTTCTCAAGATCCCCTCAGCCTCTGGGAAACGCAAAGCCTTCTCCACCTGTGGCTCTCACCTCACCGTGGTAACTCTTTTTTATGGAAGCATCTTCTATGTCTATTTACAGCCCCTGTCCTCCTACACTACCAGGGACCACATAGCAACACTTGTCTACACAGTTCTGTCCTCCATGCTAAACCCTTTTATCTATAGTCTGAGAAACAAACACCTGAAACAGGGCCTGAGGAAGCTGATGGGCAGGAGGAAGTCCCAGGCAGCACCCTCTTAACAAACTCACAAATATAATCTGCTCCACTCAAATCTGGTCTCTACTAGATCTTCATGAAAACTGAACTGTTGGAAGTTAGGTTTTGTTTTTTTTTTATTTCTTTTCAGCGTAACAGAACTCATTGTTTTTGCACCACACCCAGTGCTCCATGCAATGCATGCCCTCCATAATACCCACCACCTGGTTCCCCCAACCTCCAACTCCCCACCCCTTCAAAATGATCAGGTTGTTTTTCAGAGTCCATAGTCTCTCATGGTTCATCTCCCCTTCCAATTTCCCTCAACTCCCTTCTCCTCTCCATCTCCCCATGTCCTCCATGTTCTTTGTTATGCTCCACAAATAAGTGAAACCATATAATACTTGACTCTCTCTGCTTGACTTATTTCACTCAGCATCATCTCTTCCAGTCCCGTCCATGTTGCTACAAAAGTTGGGTATTCATCCTTTCTGATGGAGGCATAATACTCCATCGTGTATATGGACCAATCTTCCTTATCCATTCATCCACTGAAGGGCATCTTGGTTCTTTCTACAGTTTGGAGACCATGGCCATTGCTGCTATAAACATTGGGGTACAGATGGCCCTTCTTTTCACTACATCTGTATCTTTAGGGTAAATACCCAGCAGTGCAATTTCAGGGTCATAGGGAAGCTCTATTTTTAAATTTTGAGGAATCTCTGTACTGTTTTCCAGAGAAGCTGCACCACATTGCATTCCCACCAACAGTGTAAGAGGGTTCCCCTTTCTCCACATCCTCTCCAACACACGTTGTTTCCTGTCTTGCTAATTTTGGCCATTCTAACTGGTGTAAGGTGATATCTCAATGTGGTTTTAATTTGAATCTCCCTGATGGCTAGTGATGTTGAACATATCTTCTGCCCATTTTTTATATGATTATCTGTTTTGTGTGGGTTGAGTTTGAGAAGTTCTTTATAGATCCTGGATATCTGAAATAAAGCTCACATCCATTGTTGACAGCTAACCTATGGTCCCCGCCTCTGCTGAAATCATGATATTTTTCCACACTATTCCTCCATTTTCCCACAAAGATTCATTATGTTCTCATCCTCCAAATGCTGCTTTAATCATTTTTGAACATATATATCCTGAACAAATTGCTCTCTTTTTATAAGACTTACCCCCAAAACATTTCACATTTCAGTATATTGCTAAAAACAGCCACCTAATTTATAGCTGTTTAATATCTTTGCAAACATTTTAAGGAAAAAAGAATGGGGGGAGAAGAATTATATTTTAGCTACTTTTCTCATTTTGAGGATTTTTATAATTCCTTATTTTTCTCTTTCACAAAATTTTTTCTTGCTTAAAAATTGTTTTTGCCTCAATCACAAGACGAAAGCTGGAAAGAACCCAAATACATGGAGACTAAACAGCATCCTTCTAAAGAATGAATGGGCTAACCAGGAAATTAAAGAAGAATTGAAAAAATTCATGGAAACAAATGATAATGAAAACACAACAGTTCAAAATCTGTGGGACACAGCAAAGGCAGTCCTGAGAGGAAAATATATAGCGGTACAAGCCTTTCTCAAGAAACAAGAAAGGTCTCAAGTACACAACCTAACCCTACGCGTAAAGGAGCTGGAGAAAGAACAAGAAAGAAACCCTAAACCCAGCAGGAGAAGAGAAATCATAAAGATCAGAGCAGAAATCAATGAAATAGAAACCAAAAAAACAATAGAAAAAATCAATGAAACTAGGAGCTGGTTCTTTGAAAGAATCAATAGGATTGATAAACCCCTGGCCAGACTCATCAAAAAGAAAAGAGAAAGGACCCAAATCAATAAAATCATGAATGAAAGAGGAGAGATCACAACTAACACCAAAGAAATACAGACAATTATAAGAACATACTATGAGCAACTCTACGCCAACAAATTGGACAATCTGGAAGAAATGGATGCATTCCTAGAGACATATAAACTACCACAACTGAACCAGGAAGAAATAGAAAACGTGAACAGGCCCATAACCAGTAAGGAGATTGAAACAGTCATCAAAAATCTCCAAACAAACAAAAGCCCAGGGCCAGATGGCTTCCCAGGGGAATTCTACCAAACATTTAAAGAAGAACTCATTCCTATTCTCCTGAAACTGTTCCAAAAAATAGAAATGGAAGGAAAACTTCCAAACTCATTCTACGAGGCCAGCATCACCTTGATCCCAAAACCAGACAAGGATCCCACCAAAAAAGAGAACTACAGACCAATATCCTTGATGAACACAGACGCAAAAATTCTCGCCAAAATACTAGCCAATAGGATTCAACAGTACATTAAAAGGATTATTCACCACGATCAAGTGGGATTTATTCCAGGGCTGCAGGGTTGGTTCAACATCCGCAAATCAATCAATGTGATAGAACACATTAATAAAAGAAAGAACAAGAACCATATGATACTCTCAATAGATGCTGAAAAAGCATTTGACAAAGTACAGCATCCCTTCCTGATCAAAACTCTTCAAAGTGTAGGGATAGAGGGCACATACCTCAATATTATCAAAGCCATCTATGAAAAACCCACCGCAAATATCATTCTCAATGGAGAAAAACTGAAAGCTTTTCCATTAAGGTCAGGAACACGGCAGGGATGTCCATTATCACCACTGCTATTCAACATAGTATTAGAAGTCCTAGCCTCAGCAATCAGACAACAAAAAGAAATTAAAGGCATCCAAATTGGTAAAGAAGAAGTCAAACTATCACTCTTCGCAGATGATATGATACTGTATGTGGAAAACCCAAAAGACTCCACTCCAAAACTGCTAGAACTTGTACAGGAATTCAGTAAAGTGTCAGGATATAAAATCAATGCACAGAAATCAGTTGCATTTCTGTACACCAACAACAAGACTGAAGAAAGAGAAATTAAGGAGTCAATCCCATTCACAATTGTACCCAAAACTATAAGATACCTAGGAATAAACCTAACCAAAGAGACTAAGAATCTATACACAGAAAATTATAAAGTACTCATGAAAGAAATTGAGGAAGACACAAAAAAATGGAAAAATGTTCCATGCTCCTGGATTGGAAGAATAAATATTGTGAAAATGTCTATGCTACCTAAAGCAATCTACACATTTAATGCAATCCCTATCAAAATACCATCCATTTTTTTCAAAGAAATGGAACAAATAATCCTAAAATTTATATGGAACCAGAAAAGACCTCGAATAGCCAAAGGAATATTGAAGAACAAAGCCAAAGTTGGTGGCATCACAATTCCGGACTTCAAGCTCTATTACAAAGCTGTCATCATCAAGACAGCATGGTACTGGCACAAAAACAGACACATAGATCAGTGGAACAGAATAGAGAGCCCAGAAATCGACCCTCAACTCTATGGCCAACTCATCTTCGACAAAGCAGGAAAGAATGTCCAATGGAAAAAAGACAGCCTCTTCAATAAATGGTGCTGGGAAAATTGGACAGCCACATGCAGAAAAATGAAATTGGACCACTTCCTTACACCACACACGAAAATAGACTCCAAATGGATGAAGGACCTCAATGTGAGAAAGGAATCCATCCAAATCCTTGAGGAGAATGCAGGCAGCAACCTCTTCGACCTCAGCCGCAGCCACATCTTCCTAGGAACAACGGCAAAGGCAAGGGAAGCAAGGGCAAAAATGAACTATTGGGATTTCATCAAGATCAAAAGCTTTTGCACAGCAAAGGAAACAGTTAACAAAACCAAAAGACAGCTGACAGAATGGGAGAAGATATTTGCAAACGACATATCAGATAAAGGGCTAGTATCCAAAATCTATAAGGAACTTAGCAAACTCAACACCCAAAGAACAAACAATCCAATCAAGAAATGGGCAGAGGACATGAACAGACATTTCTGCAAAGAAGACATCCAGATGGCCAACAGACACATGAAAAAGTGCTCCACGTCACTCGGCATCAGGGAAATACAAATCAAAACCACAATGAGATATCACCTCACACCAGTCAGAATGGCTAAAATTAACAAGTCAGGAAATGACAGATGCTGGAGAGGATGTGGAGAAAGGGGAACCCTCCTCCACTGTTGGTGGGAATGCAAGCTGGTGCAACCACTCTGGAAAACAGCATGGAGGTTCCTCAAAATGTTGAAAATAGAACTACCCTATGACCCAGCAATTGCACTACTGGGTATTTACCCTAAAGATACAAACATAGTGATCCGAAGGGGCACGTGTACCCGAATGTTTATAGCAGCAATGTCTACAATAGCCAGACTATGGAAAGAACCTAGATGTCCATCAACAGATGAATGGATCAAGAAGATGTGGTATATATACACAATGGAATACTATGCAGCCATCAAAAGAAATGAAATCTTGCCATTTGCGACGACGTGGATGGAACTAGAGCGTATCATGCTTAGTGAAATAAGTCAATCGGAGAAAGACAACTATCATATGATCTCCCTGATATGAGGACATGGAGAAGCAACATGGGGGGGTAGGGGGATAGGAGAAGAATAAATGAAACAAGATGGGATTGGGAGGGAGACAAACCATAAATGACTCTTAATCTCACAAAACAAACTGGGGGTTGCTGGGGGGAGGTGGGATTGGGAGAGGGGGAGCGGGCTATGGACATTGGGGAGGGGAGGCGAACCATAAGAGACTATGGACTCTGAAAAACAACCTGAGGGTTTTAAAGGGTCAGGGGTGGGAGGTTGGGGGAACAGGTGGTGGGTAATGGGGAGGGCACGTTTTGCATGGAGCACTGGGTGTTGTGCAAAAAGAATGAATACTGTTACGCTGAAAAAATAAATAAAATGGAAAAAAAAATTGTTTTTGCCTTATTCTTATCTTTCTATTTTTGATTGTTTCATTGTGGTTTTATTTCTTTTTTATTTTCTCTTATTCTTTTTACCATACAATTTAAAAATGGTAATGGCCAGAATGAACAAGAACCAAGGATGATTACATGAAAGCTATCCATTCCACAATGGGGATAATTTTCCTCTATCTATCTCTAAAGCTGTGTGTTTAAAAATATGTGATTTAATACTTTGTTCTAGAAATTCCTACTCTTAGGATTCTAACCTATGGAAATACTATCATAAGTGTATATGGATATTGAGATATATTTTTTTCAGTGATTCCAAGTTTATGACACATAAAAATTGACAATAACTTAAAATCCTATCAATAAAGAATGGAGAAATGATTTTTAACTACAGAGCATGTAAGAGTATGTAGCAAGTTGGAAGAATCAAATGGATATTTATCCCCTGAAAGCCATTAGGTAGAAAAAAGAAGATTTGTAACATGTATAAAACTGAATTCATTGTTTTTAAAGATTATATAAATATATATGTGGGCAAAGTCAGTGCAGTAGGTGAGAGAGGGAGAGAATTTCCAAGTAACACATTTATAATCTCTGATTTGTTTAAAATAACACATGGAATATGAACCTCTTAATAAATCAGATGACTAATGTAATGGTGAGAGACTTTCTTTGTAAGGTCCAAAGAGGTGAAATTTTCTATGTGTATGCCTATCTGAAACATGTCATTATTTGGTTCTTTCACTTGAGGGGTAATTTGATAGTATATAGCATTCTAGGTACCAAAACGTGTGAAAGTTTAAAGATATATCTGCATCATCCTATTGCATCAAGTGTTTTCGTTGAAAAACAAGAGGTCATTGTGATTTGTGTTCTTTTGTGACCTCCTCCCCTAACCACAGTCAACAGATACCCTACCCCAAACCAGGTTGCCACTGTGGGCTGTGGGAGAGCAAATGCAGATTCTACCCACTTTACTCCAAGCCTAAGCACTGGAACCTGGTCATTTTCCTTGGAAATTGACATGCCCATTTAAAAATTTAAATGAAAATACCTTAGAATAATCCAGACAATCTTGAAGAAAAACCACAAAGTTGGAGGAAACACATTACTAAATTCCAAGACTTCAACAAGCTAAAATAATTAATATAGTAAAATATTTTTATAAGAATAATAGGGGAGAAGATAAAACAAGAAATAATCAGAGAGGGAGACAAACCACAAGAGACTCTCAACCATAGGAAACACACTGAGGGTTGCTGGAGGGGAAGGGGGGTGGAGAATGGGATAACTGGATGATTCGCATTAAGGAGGATTCACATAAGGAGGATCGTTAAGGATGTAATGATCACTGGGCATTATATACAACTGATGAATCACTTAACTCCACCTCCGAAGCTAATAATACACTATACATGATTAATAGAATTTAAATTTTAAAAAAGTGAACAAAAAATTTGAGCAGACACTTTACAAAAGAAGATATTCAAATGGCCAATACCGCATATGAAAGACACTCAACATCATTACTTATCAGGGAAACGTAAGTTCAAGTCACAATGTGATACCATTGAACACTCAATAGACTGACTACAATTAAGAAGACAATACAAAATTTTTGTAGGATTTGGAGCAACTGAAACTCTCATATATTGATGGTGGGAATGTGAAATTATGTAATCACTTTGGAAAACAGTTTGGCAATTCTTAATAAAATTAAACATACAACAACCATTTGTCTATTTAAAAATCTTGTATAAAATATTCACAGCAGCTTTATTCATAGTAGAACAAAACCAAAAACAACTCCAGCGTTCATCAACAGGAATTAGATAAACAAATCATCAGTAAAAGGCCGTACACTTATGATTTGCATTATTTTACTATATGTAAACTGTACTTCAATTTTAAAAGAAGTTGGATGACCTAGAGATAATGAGCAATGGCTTTGGGACTATTAGCACTGGTGCACAGTATAGATTAATATCGTGCAAATGTGTGCTTCATCTGAAATTAAGGGACAGTATAAGAAGAATCTCTTTGGAAATTCAGGGAGGTGCAGAGATGGGAATGAGAGGGACAGGGATGATGCTACCTATCACCTCACAAAAATCATCTCCACCTTACAAAATGTCTGTGTCTTGTGAATCGAACTGACTTGACTTGAGTCCAAGGCAACATCTGCCGTCCAGACAGAAGGAGACATTGCTGCTCAGAATTCTACTTACATTCCTCTGTATTTTCCTGTGCATATTCCTAAAGGAAAAATGGACTGAATAGTAATTTCTCTCAGTGATGCTAAATTAAGAGTGACCATAGGTGATGCCTCTCCCTTTCCTGGTAGAGATTGGCCCATCAACCTTTGCTATTCTACTCCTTCCTAGAAATGAAAAGCAGCAGCTCTGGAGAGCCTAATCCTGCCACATGCCTCTAGAGGGCAGTATAGCTGAACCAGTGAAGCCCAGTCTGGGGTAAGACAGGTAGAAACTGGAAAAATCAGGAGACCTATGGTAGTTGAAAAGAGGTCACATAATGGGAAATAATGGCAGGAAAAGGAGTTATCATTCTTTCCTTAAAAACCACCTCAGCACATGACACTAATACTCTTAGTTGTCCCTCTCATATGTGGTGTTGGGTCATGGCCAATATAAGAAGCTACTCTTGGACTAATTTTCCCTTAAGAAGGACAACTAGAGGGGTGCCTGGGTGGCTCAGTGGGTTAAAGCCTCTGCCTTCTGCTCAGGTCATGATCTCAGGGTCCTGGGATCGAGCCCCATATTGGGCTCTCTGCTCAGCAGGGAGACTGCTTCTCCCCGCCTCTCTCTGCCTGCCTGTATGCCTACTTGTGATCTCTGTCTGTCAAATAAATAAAATCTTTAAAGAAAATAAAAAAGGACAACTAGATAGAAAAAAAAAAAAAGAACAACTAGAGGGCACCTGGGTGGCTCAGTTGGTTAAGTGACTGCCTTCAGCTCAGGTCATGATTTCAGGTTCCTGGGAGTCCCACATTGGGATACCCCCACTCTGTGGGGAGCCTGCTTCTCCTTCTCCCTCTGCCTGCCACTCTGCCTGCTTGTGCTCTCTCTCTCTCCCTCTCCATCAAATAAGTAAATAAACAAATAAATAAGTAAATAAATAAATTTTTTTAAAAAAAAAAAAGGACAACTGAACCAAAGCCATACCTCAACAGTTCACTGAGACCTTATTGTTTACAGTTTACTGATACCTCTTGTCTGAAGAGAAGACATCACTCAGAGTTACTTGATGAACTGCCTAGATCATCATAGGTTGGAAATATCATTTTAGTCACATGTTACATTTATTATTTTGATTCCTACCTTTGAACCTCATTGGGCATACCGTGACTGTAAGCTAACAACCACTACATTATGTTTCTGTAAACCAGGATGACACCCTGGTTAAAGCAAGTACCTGGGTATGAGATGCATGTTGTTGTCATCTGCCGATATGTTGGAATATAATTTGCTCTTTTAACTACATCAGATATGAATGTGGATGGAAAACTATACCAATAGGCACTTAAGGAATTATAATGATGGCCAAGAGGTGGTTTTTTAAAAGATTTTGTTTATTTGTTTATTTATTTATGTTCAATTTCCTTTTTTTTTTATTAGTTTAAGAGGTAGAATTTAGTGATTTACCAGTTGCATGTAATACCCAGTTTACATAAAGTAATGTCCCTCCTGAATGCCCATCACTGAATTATCCCTTCCTCCCTCTTCTCCCCCAGCAATCCTCAGTTCGTTTCCTAGAGTTCAATGTCTCTTACGTTTTGCCTCCCTCTCAATTTTCATCTTATTTTTCCTTCCCTTCCCCTATGTTCAGCAGATATTTTTTTATTCCACATATGAGTGGAATCATGTAGTGTTTGTATTTCTCTGACTGACTTATTTCACTTAGCAAAATATTCTCTAGTTCCATCCACATTGTTGCAAATGGCAAGATTTCATTCTTTTTGGTGACTGAGTAATATTCCATCATATATATATATATATATATATATATATATATATATATATATACACACACACACACACACATATACATCTACATACACACACACACACATATCACCTCTTCTTTATTGGTTCATCTGTTGATGGACATCTGGGCTCTTTCATATTTTGGCTATTGTGGACATTGTTGCTATAAACATTGGGGTGCATATACCTGTTTGAATTACTGTGTATCTTTTGGATAAATACCTAGTAGTGCAATTGCTGGGTCATAGGGTAGCTCTATTTTTAACTTTTTGAGGAATCTCCATACTGTTTTCCAGAGAGGCTGCACCAATTTGCATTCCCACCAACAGTCTAAGAGGGTTCCCCTTTCTCTGCACCCTTGACAACATCTTTTGTTTCCCGGGTTGTTCATTTTAACCATTCTGACCAGCATGAAGTGGTATCTTATTGTGGTTTTGATTTGCATTTTCCTGATGCTGAGCGATGTTTTGAGCCTTTTCTCATGTGTCTGTTGGCCATTTATACATCTTCTTTGGAGAAGTATCTGTTCATATCTTCTGCCTATTTCTCTCTTTTTAAAATTTTATTTATTAACTTGAGAGGAAGAAAGCACAAGTAGGGAGAGGGGCAGAGGGAGAGAGAGAAAGGAGCCCAACTTAGGGATCGATCCCAGGACTCTGGGATCATGACCTCAGCTGAAGGCAGATGGTTAACAGACTGAGCCATCCAGGTGTCCCTCCTGCTCATTTCTTGACTGGATTTTTTATTTTGGGGTTATTGAGTTTGATAACTCAATTTTATAGATTTTGGATACTAGCCCTTTATCTGATAAGACATTTGCAAATATCTTCTCCTATTCCATAGGTTACTTTTTAGTTTTGTTGACTGTTTCTTTTGCTATGCAGAAGTTTTTTATCTTGATGAAGTCCCAATAGTTCATTTTTGCTTTTGTTTCTCTTGCCTCTGAGATGTGTCTAGCAAGAAGTTGCTGCAGCTGAAGTCAAGGAGGTTGCTGCCTGTGTTCTTCCCTGGGAATGCTTTTAAAAATATTTTAATCCCATATTAAGGCTAAGTTTTAAGAGTATGAAAAGGAATGGAAAGGAGAACAAGAGAAGACCTAAGAACAAGAGGGGAATGTTGACATGACAGAGTTTGTCACATACCAATGATGACTTCACTCTGGAACTTCCAAAAAAATGAAAAGGGATTGTGAAAAGGTTTTAGATATTTGAACTGAGTTGCACCTGCTGCATGAATATGATCACCTGGCAATCCCTTGAGGAACACAAAGGTTTTTGGTGAACATAGTGTACTTGAATTAGTCTTGTGCCACAAATACACATGGCAACAACACTTGTGATCACACAACATTGGCTCTGAGGACTAAAAGGGATTTAAAGGGTCAGGAGCTTGGTTAAGTGTGAGGACTCAAGGAAATTACTGTTCTGAAGACTCATTCTAGTCACTAGAGGAAAGTCTTCTAGGAAACTGGATGAACTTGACATTTGGCCCAGAAAGATGATGAAGCAGTATTTTAATGGACTATGCATTTACTAAGCTGACTCAGCATCTTGCTGACAGATAACTGGGAAAGAACACATACCCTCCTCACCCAGGAAGGAGCAATTGCCATGTTGACAGCAATACTATCTGATATAAACAGCAGTGGCCAGGCTCAGACAAGAGAGATTCACTTGTGGGAACAGTACGGCTAGCCTAAACCATGACAAGATTTAATTCCTAAGCATGGTGTTTACTGACACCCCTATAAAGGAACTTTGGCTCTCTATGATACATTGGGTAATGTTAAACAGGTGAAGGATCAGTCTTGGGTTGTTCCCATGGGAGATAAATGCGTGGTGCTCCACAACGATACCTAAGTCCTAAATCAATATAAAACTTGTTCTTTGGTGAATGAAATATATTTATGCCCCAGAACTTACTTCTAGAAAAATGACTTATGTAACTGAATGTCTCTGTTGAAGCCTGTAAAAAATACAACTTATTTTGGGGGGAGAGGGGGAGGGAAAGAAATAGTCCAGGTGGAAAAGGTATACCAGAAATCGTGTGAAGTAACATACTCCTGGTTCGATGTGATTACTGGGAAGGAATACCACCTCTTCTTTGGATAATACAGGTCCTAGTGTTGCAGAGTTTTAAAACATCTATTTTTATACATCAGATATATGGAAATTACTGTTTTAAGCATGTTTTAAAACCTAAGAAATATATAGCAAGTAAGTATTGATAATCGCCAGCAGTTAGTTGGAAGGAAAGAATTAATGGGTAGACTTTAATGATTTCTTCATCCTCCAGAAAACCTGAGGATTTGGCTCTTATATCCCCATCTTACAGCAGTAATTCAAAGAATGTGTAAGAATATACCAGCTCTAAGATAAATTAGGATCCTGCTATGTAGTAAACCAGTGTGCTGTGACTCTTTGTCAAGATCACCTATTGGGTAACCAGTAATGGACAAGAACAGCTGCACAGAAAAACAGGAGTTAGAAACACATCCCACCTTTTGCCTCATTTTATCTGAGAGAGAAAGATGGGTCACCAAGAACTCTCCAGAAGCCCTCTGAGGGAATTTGGCCAGGGTTCTTGTTCTTGCTGCATCTGCTCAAACCAACATGGACTGATCCACATATGTAGCCTCAATATGTGCCACCAGTGTTTCCATCAGTACGTGATAGATATAGGCTTCATTACGTTGGATTAAGTGAACTTCCTCGAATAGGTCATCCAAGATAACCACTTTAACAGCAGATATCTAAGATACCTACCTTAATGCCAACTCATTACACATAAAATAAAATACTTCCATTAAAAAAAGACAGAAACACATCCCAGAGAGGACTATATGATCATCAAGATATAAAACCCAAAAAGACCCCAGATCTGATGCAACTCTTAATCTGTGATGGTCTGGCTCATCTCTTTACATTGACCATCTCTTCACATGACCATTCACATTCAAAATTACTGTGGACATAGAGAGATGCATAGAGGATAAACAGGACTTCTACAGTGCTTCTGAATGCATGATGTACTGCCCATAATTTATCCTATTGTGAAGTTATGTCAGTTTGAAACTGGGTGTAGCTTTTGTGGCTCACAGATTTGATTGTCAGACCCTAACCAAGACCCAGCCTTAGTGATCATGCAGAATAGGCACTGCAATACTTGAAAGGTTGTTACAAGAAAAGAAAAAGCCCAATATCGCTCCTGAACATGTTAAACAAAGCATTTAGTAAAAGAAATACAATATACTGTATAAAAATTAAAATGACATATCTGATAAAGGGTTAGTATCCAAAATCTATAAAGAACTTATCAAACTCAACACCCAAAAAAACAAACGAACAAACAAACAGTTAAGAAGTGGGCAGAAGATAGGTATAGACATTTTTCCAAAGAAGACATACAGATGGCTAACAGACACATGAACAAATGCTCAACATCACTCATGATCAGGGAAATACAAATCAAAACCACAGTGAGATACCACCTCACACCTATCAGAATGGCTAAAATTAACAACACAGGAAGTATTTGTATGTATCAAATACATAGATATGGAGAAGGAGAACCCTCTTACACTCCTAGTGGGAATGGAAACTGATGAACCCACTCTGGAAGACAGTATGGAGGTTCCTCAAAAAGTTAAAAGTAGAATTTCCCTATGACCCAGTAGTTGCACGATGAGGTATTTACCCAAAGGATAAAAAAATACAGATTTGAAGGGGTACATGCACTTCCATCTTTATAGCAGCATTATCAACTATAGCCAAAGTATGGAGAGAGCCCAAATGTCCAACAACTAGATCTGGATGAATGGATAAAGAAGAGGTGGTATATATACACAGTGGAATATTACTCAGCCATCAAAAAGAATGAAATCTTGCCATTTGCACAATGTGGATGGAGCTAGAGGGTACTATGCTAAGTGAAATAAGTCAGTCAGAGAAAGACAAACACCAGATTATTTCAATTGTATGTGGAATTTAAGAAACAAAACAGATGAACTTATGGAAAAGGAAAAGAGAGGGAAGCAACCCATAAGAGACTCTTAAGAATAGAGAACAAACTGAGGGTTGATGAAGGGAGGTGAGCAGGGGGTGGGGTAAATGGATGATGTATTAAGGAGGTCACTTGTTATGATGAGCATTAGGTGTTATATGTAAGTGATGAATCCCTAAATTCTATACCTGAAACCAATTTTGAATTTTGCCATATATTTAACATAACTAGCATGAAATTAAAAATGATTTTATTTCCATAAAGTGACCAAAATGAATTTTTTAAAAAAGCTTACTCAAATAAGCTTTAAAAATCAAATACATAGAGATAAGTCAAATGAAGATGTGGAGGATCTCTACACCAAAAATTATAAAGCATGATTGCGTAAAATTTAATAAGATATAAGTGAATGGCAAGACATTCACAAGTACACTGATTAGAACATGAACTACTTCAATAATGCCATTCTCTCCAAATTAAGCTATAGATTCAGTAAAATTCCATTCAAAACCCAAGCAGAGGGCACTTGGGTGGCTCAGTAAGTTAAGTGCCCAACTCTTGATATTGGCACAGGTCATGATCTCTGGGTCATGGGATTGAGCTCCATATGGGGCTCCACACTCAGGAGGACGTCTGCTTCTCTCTCTCTCTCTCTCTCTCTCTCTCTCTCCATCTGCCCACACCTCCTGTTTGTGCTCTCTCTCTCTCAAATTAAAAAAAAAATCTTTTTTTTAAACCCAAGCAGGTACTTTTTTTATTATTTATTTTCAGTGTAACAGTGTTCATTGTTTTTGCACCACACCCAGTGCTCCATGCAGTACATGCCCTCCCTATTACCCACCACCTGGTTCCTCAACCTCCCACCCCCCACCCCTTCAAAACCCTCTGGTTGTTTTTCAGAGTCCATAGTCTCTCATGGTTCATCTCCCCTTCCAGTTTCCCTCAACTCCCTTCTCCTCTCCATCTCCCCATGTCCTCCGTGTTATTTGTTATGCTCCACAAATAAGTGAGACCATATGATACTTGACTCTCTCTGCTTGAATTGTGTCACTCAGCATAATCTCTTCCAGTCTAGTCCATGTTGCTACAAAAGTTGGGTATTCATCTTTTCTGATGGAGGCATAATACTCCATCGTGTATATGGACCACATCTTCCTTATCCATTCATCCGTTGAAGGGAATCTTGATTCTTTCCACAGTTTGGCGACCGTGGCCATTGCTGCTATAAACATTGGGGTACAAATGGCCCTTCTTTTCACTACATCTGTATCTTTGGAGTAAATACCCAGAAACGCAATTGGAGGGTCATAGGGAAACTCTATTTTTAATTTCTTGAGGAATCTCCACACTGTTCTCCAAAGTGGCTGCACTAACTTGCATTCCCACCAACAGTGTAAGAGGGTTCCCCTTTCTCCACATCCTCCCCAACACCCGTTGTTTCCTGTCTTGCTAATTTTGGCCATTCTAACTGGTGTCAGGTGATATCTCAATGAGGTTTTAATTTGAATCTCCCTGATGGCTAGTGATGATGAACATTTTTTCATGTGTCTGACAGCCATTTGTATGTCTTCGTTGGAGAAGTGTCTGTTCATATCTTCTGCCCATTGTTTGATATGATTATCTGTTTTGTGTGTGTTGAGTTTGAGGAGTTCTTTATAGATACTGGATATCAACCTTTTGTCTGTAGTGTCATTTGCAAATATCTTCTCCCATTCTGTGGATTGCCTTTTTGTTTTGTTGACTGTTTCCTTTGCTGTACAGAAGGTCTTGATCTTGATGAAGTCCCAAAAGTTCATTTTCACTTTTGTTTCCTTTCCAAGCATGTATTTTTGATAGGCTGATTCATAAACTTACATGGAAGGGCAAGAAGTCAAGATTAGCCACAAATGAACTTGAAAAAGAGTAAAAGGTAGAAAACATATTCTACAAGATATCAAGACTTATAAAACAACAATCATTAAGTTAGAGTGACATTGGCTTAAAGGTCATCAGGCAGACCAAAGGATGAAAGAGACACCCAAAACAGACCCTCACATTTATGCTTGGTCATGACAGAGGAGGCCCTGCAAAGCAATGGTAAGAGGCTATCTTTCCAAGAAACAGTTCCGGGTTACTTGCAAATACATGTAGAAGGGGAAACCCCTATCTCACATCATATAAAATAATCAAGCCACACTTGTAAACCTAAGTGTGAAAGATAAAACAACAAATTTTATAGAAAATATCAAGAGTGGAATGGAAATATAAATACCCAGAGTGTCTTTATGCCTTTGGAATTGGGGATTTTTTTCTGAAGATAGAAAATGGAAGAAACACAGAGGGGAAAAATAACAAATTACTTTAAAATCAAGAACTTCTATTCATCAAAAGAAACTACTGAGAAAAGGAACAAACAAGTCACCAGGTGGAAGAAGTTACTTGCATTACCTATAACCCCATGGTTGTGGATATATTTTATCCATAATACATTTTTAAATGCCTTAAATTAGTAAAATAAAATAAAACAAAATGAAATAAAATAAAATAAGAGTCCACCTGACAGGAGTGAGCAATAGACTTGAGCATGCACTTTCCAAGTTTTGTTTCCAGGAAACAAATGGAACAGGGCTCCATCTCATTACTCCTCAAAGAAACAGAAAATAAAACCACACATGTTGGTATAGAGAGAGCATGAGAACTTATACAATACTGCAGCGGGTAAGTTCCAACAGGCACACTGGAAAAATGATTTGGCATTTCTATTATGATTGAATATATGCATACCCTAGGATCCTAGTATATGCCTGACAGAAAGATGTGTAAATGGGCTTCAAGTCCTTACAAGAATATTTGTAGCAACCAATATTCATGTTTATTGTCAGAAGAACCGAGAACCAAATGTCCATTAACAACAAAATTATTAATTAAATAGAAAGCTAACAATACAAAACAATACTGTAAAACAATGAAAATGAGCTAGCTACAGTTACACAAAACAAAGATCTCTGGGGGGAAAAGTACTCTGCTAAAAATCTCTGAAACATAACTTTGAACAAAAGAGGTGGGGCGCAAAAGAAGACCTATGATATGATTCCATTGATGTAAAGGTCAAAAGTAGGAAAACCTGATTATAGCGCTAGAAGTCAGGAGAGGGGTTATCTTTGGGAGGAGGAAAGAGGGAAGGTCAGTGATAACTGGGGACATGGGAAAGAGGGCTTCTAAGGTACTGAAAAGGTTCAGTAGTGGTTAAGTGGGTGTTTTCATTTCACCCACCATAAGTGGATGATAAATCTCTTATGACTTGCATGATTTCTCATTATGTATCACATTTCCATAAAATAGTTTTCCATCAATTCATAAAATACTCTTAAATCAATGTTACTTGGAAATTATTAAAATAACTTGACAGTCTTTACCCTTCAGCTTGTAATGTTCTCTGACAATATTTATCAGGATTCAGCACACTGTTCTGTAAAAGGCCACATAGTAAATACTTTGCAGCTCAGTGCTGTCTCTGTCACAGCCACTCAACACTGCCACTGTAGTGTGAAAGCAGTCACAGACAATATGTAAGCGAATGAGTGTGCTGTGTTCCAATAAAACGTTATTATAGACACAAGTGGTAGACATAATCTGCCAGCAGCCGTAATTCAGGAGCCCCTGATGTATATAGTTAGGTTGAGTTAGGCACTAAATGGAAATATATTTTTATATTTATAAATTAATTTATATCAGTGGTCGAGTTGTTAGATATTTTTTTAAAGAATTTATTTATGTATTTGACAGAGAGGTAGATCACAAGTAGGCAGAGAGGCAGGCAGAGAGAGATGGGGGGAAGCAGGCTCCCCGCTGAGCAGAGAGCCTGATGCGGGGCTCAATCCCAGGACCCTGAGATCATGACCCAAGCCGAAGGCAGAGGCCTAACCCACTGAGCCACCCAGGCGCCCCGTTGTTAGATGTTTTTAATATCAGTGCTGTTTATAGGAACTGGTAGAATATTCCATGGGAGGAAGAAGTTGCAGAACAATATAAATAGCAAGGCTTAATGTGTTTGCATATAAAGGGAAGAGTTCAGTTGGGACTGGAAGGGGACACTCTTCACCTTCACTAACTAAACTTCTAAATTATTTGAGTATCTTACCATGAGTGCACACTACTTCTGAAATTTAAAAACAGAGCTACAAAAGGAAAGCTCCAGCCTAAAATTATGGTGCTTTTGGCACAGAAATGTGGTGACCTTGATCATTATGTTAGAGCAGATTCCAGATTCCTTTTTATGGGAGGCTTGGACTTACCAGGGGAACTTTCCAGGCTCACACCCAAGCAGGGGTGAGTTAACCTACTCAACAGATCAGTGTCCTGTTCCACTCCACAGGATCCCAGTCACATTTGCTAGAACGTGCGAAGGCCCCTGTCCTCATTAGGCTTCCTAACCTCAGCAAGCACATCTCAGTCCTAGCCCAGCATGGTGTGAAATCTGATGTCTCGGCCCTCACCAGACACTCAGAGGAGTGACCCTCTGGGCACCTGCTAATCCAGAACTCATCACCACTAATACAACTAGCAAAACCTAATGGAGAAAAACGACGTTCATGGAGGACTTCCTAAGCCCCAGTCCTCTGCATCGAAGGCTCAGTCGATTTTAGGTCAAGGGTCCATGGGAGAATCTAATGAAAAAAAGTGTTAATCATCCTCAGAAAGCGGGAAAAGCACATTTCTTCATACATAGGAAACAAACACCCCACGTCAAGTGGCGTACAGTCTCTCGCAGCCCATCTAACAACGCTCTGGGGGAGTCAGGCATGCTCTACATGAAGAACCACCATCCTTAAGTCAAGACTAACATTGAAGCAAGCGAGACATCAGGGGGCTTCCTGCCTGCCTACACTATGGATCCCCAAGGATCACTTTGCCTAAATTGGGTCTTGGTAGGATGCCCTCTAAGCTTCCACTGAGGCTTCTTTGAAGAATTCACTGTTTCCTCTAAGGATCTTGTGAAGGTTTTCTTTTCAGTGCACAGTAATCTCTTCCTGAAAACCCACAAGGGATATTTTTCTCAGATCAGAGAGCCAGAGTTGGTAATGTGTCTCCTATATTACTGATGTGTTTTTATCTTTTGGATATTGAAAGTCATATAAATGACCTTCTCACCCTCTCCACTTTGGTCATCAGCAAGCTCAGAACGAAATGAGCTTCCAGAAGGGTGGAATCAGGGCTTGCTGCTGATTTTGTGCTCTCTCTCACACTGTCTATCATCTTCTACACCTTACTTTTTTGCTTCTTGTCCCTTGACTATTTTTTATTTATTTTCTAATTAATATTTAGTTTTAAATATATTTATTTTCTCTGTTTGTTGCATCTATCTTTCTAAACAACCCCATACTTTTCAGGAGAGGATGAAGCAGGGGAAAAAAAGAAAGAAAGAAAGAAAGAAAGAGAAGAGAAGAGAAAGAAAAGAAGGAAGGGAAGGGAAGGAAAAGGTAGGGTAGGGTAGGGTAGGGAAGGGAAGAGAAGGAAAGGAAAGGAAAGGAAACGGAAGGAAAGGAAAGGAAACAGAAGGAAAAGAAAGGAAAGGAAAGGAAAGGAAAGGAGACAGCAAGCAAGGAAGGGGGTCAAATACTTGACTAGTTTTTTTTTTTTTTTTCATGTGACTCTGGGGTAATGCAGAGGGTAACTTTCAGGAACCGCAACATACAGATTAATAGAAAATCTAGTCTCTCTCCTGAACATGCCCCTACCTCCTCTGATCTATATGGAAGTTCTCGAGGATGCTTTTCAGCATTCCAAGAGCCATGCCTGCACATTCCTTAACCCAAGAGCCAGAGGTACTCCCAGGAGTGCAGGCAACTCCACATTAGCCGGGCCACAACTCCATCTGAAACCAGAACAAGGATAAGAGGGTTCGCAATGGACAAACTGTGTCAAATATTACTCTGACTCCAAATCCAATACTTAGGAGCCTCTGATATCGTCAACATCCCCTTAACCCAAAGAACCTGATATTACCCCATAAACCAATAGCAGACTTTAATCTATCTTCATCACTTGTCCTTGGATGAGCACCAGCACACACCCACACATGTGCTTATGTGCACACATATACACACTTTTCCATTGTCTGAAAACTGCTGCCCCCATCTATACTTTACTCCTCCAAAATAAAAGTATCAAGTCACCTCCATTGACATCCCCCTCTTCCAGAATACCCATCATTGCTCCTCAAACCTTAGTTACCTACAAATGGGGAAACCATTTGTACGAGACCTGACCAGGAGTCTGAGCAGGCTCTGTAAATAGTCTCTGGAATAGTCTGCCAACGTTCTGCATCCCCTTGGGCTGTGATTTGCTTTCTAAACCTGGAGACGGCACTGAGCAGATGTCCCCAAGGGAACAGTAGGCAGAGAGAATACCCTATTCCCTCAGAGCACAAGGGATTCCAAGGAGGTCTGGTGAAGGGCATCCAAACCATTATAGGCTGGGAGAGGTCTCTGGGCACGTAAGTCCTCATCTTGGTAACTGGGTAACAGTCTTCTGAAAGGAGGAGTCAGGCTGGGGCTGGGGATGAGAGGTGAGGATGAGAAAGAAATTTGAAACCCTGTGGGGGAAACCTGCTGACCAAGCACGTGGCTCCCCCTTGTTCTCCTCGGTTTCCTGGAACAGAGGTAAGGGAGAGGGTAAAGGGGATGGGCACTTGAACTGAAGTGCAGATCCTAAATAAATTTGCAGACATCGCCCAGAGACATCTTCTGCATCTAGAGAGGTTGCAGTGGAGAGAAAACATCTGGTTGCAACCAACAACCAGGTTCACAGTCCACGCTGACCAGGCATGCCTTCCCCGTCACCCACCATCTGAGAACGGTGAGTTCCAAAGGGTCTGTGTCAAAAATCCCCGCGAGGACTTTGATAAGATATCCATGAGTCAGGAAAGGGTTATCCATGTGTTTTTGTCAATAAGAACCCAACGAAGTTGAGTGCTGTGTGTGCACAAAGAAACGGGTGGTCCCTATGACTAAAGCCTCTGGCTTTCACATGTTTGGTTAACCCAAGTGCGGAACACGCAACCTTCCAGAATTTGACCATGCCTGCTTATTTACTTTATCAAAATATTTTCCCCACATCTTGGAGGCTAAATTGCTCACTCTGGGGGCAGACGTGCTGACCCTCTGCGAGGCCCTGTGCTTTCACGTGTTCACTGAGCCAACAGCGCTGTGAGACAGGTTTTCCTATTAGTCCCACTTCACAGATGGAGAAGGTGAGTCACAGAGAGGTTAAGTAACTTGCTCTAGACCGCTTACCTGGCAAGGACAAGACCCCTCATACCTAGAAAGTGGACCCGAGCCCCCATGTGCAGGGTGACCCCTGCCACAGGGAGAAGCCAGGAGGCCTGCGTTCCACTCTTGGTTCTAGCAATTCAAATGTCATGATGATGAAGGTCCTTCCTCCCAGAAGGCTTCAATCTTCCTCCTCCTTAAAGTGAGAGGGCTGGACTACATGACCTCTAAGAGTTTGTCTGGCGCAGATTCCCTACAAGTGTGCCTCAAAGTTGAAGGAGTCAGAAACCAAGGGGCACCTTCCAGGAGAGAAGGCTCCTGTCCTTCCTGTCCTTCCTGTCCAGTCCTGGTCCTACCAGCCGTGAACTGCACAGAGTGCTGTTCCCTAGACAGTCACGTGAGGGCTGCTGCGTTGCTTCCTTCCATCTGTTCAGAATCTGAAATGAACATCCAGGCATTCTTTCATTCCACAAATATTTATCAAGGGACTACTATGTTCCAGGAACCACGCCAGAGGGAGTTGGCGTAACAAAGAACCAGACGTGGTCCTCATACTTGGGCAGCTCACAGTCTAGTGGGGAAGGCAGTGTTGTAAATACTAAGATTCAGTCTCAGTCCATAGTGTGTGGGCCAGAGGGCCGCCGGGGTCTGAAGGAATGTTCTGCTGGAGGTTGGAGGCTAGAGGCTGGAGGCTGAATAAGGGGACCTCCCGCCAGGGTAACAGACAGGGCTAATGGATGATTCGGGCATGTGGAAAAGTAAGTCCCTGAGGCAAGAAGAAGCAAAGACTGCCTTACAACTGGATCATGAAATGTGAGAGGGCAGGGAGGGAGGCAGTAGACGAGCCACAGAGCCCGCAGGAGACACTTCACGGGAAGCTCAGTAAAGCCACAGGAAGGAACTGGCCCTCAGTCTGTGGGTAATGCGGAGGCTCATGCAGCAGGAAAGTGCCTGTGATGGGTTGGTTCCCCCAAAAAAGATACATTGGAGTCCTAATCTCCAGTACCTCAGAATGTGACCTTATTTGGAGATAGGGTCTTTGCAGAGGTAATCAGATTAAAAGCGAAGTCATTAGAATGGATCATAATCCAACATGATCAATGTCCTCATGGCAAGGGGAAATTTGGACACAGAAACACACAGGCATCAGGGAAGACAGTGTAAAGAGACCAAGAGAGAAGACCAGCATCTATAAGACAAGGTGAGAGGCATGGGACAGACCCCGCACAGCCCCAGGAAGGAACCAACCTGACAACTCCTCTAGAATTGAGAGAAAATATATTTCTATTGTTCTAAGCTATCCGGTCTGTGGCCCTTTGTTACAGCGGCCCTGGGACACTAATTCAGACTTTAACCTGAAGAGTTAGGTGATCATGTTTTTATTGTTAAAAGAATGCTGTTTCTTCAGTGCAGAGAATGGATGGTGGAGGGGGTGTCCAGCAGGGCTGCGGGAACCCAATACATCACAGGGACGAAACTGGAATAACCTAGGTGGGAATGATGGTTTTCACCAGAGTGCTGATGGGGAAATGGTGGGGAAATGAAAAGGTCCACTCAAGGGATTTAGGAGGCCAAACCAGGGAGATCCCTGGAGAAGCAAAGTCCATGCTGATGAGCCCTAGACAGAAAAAATGGAAGAATGATTCTGATTCTGGCAACACCGGCCCCCTGCATGCTTCTAGTCCCAGCCCCCTCTGCTCTCACAGCCAGATGTCCGTCCCTTCCCCTCTGCATTTGGTCCAGCCCTGCTTCTCCTTCCCGGCCACCAGCTTCTTCTTTATCAGACACTTCCCAGTTGCCCCCATGACGTATATTGTGTTTGTGGCTTACAAACTGCTTCCACATACATGTTCCTCACGTTTCTCCTGAGAGCAGGCTTGAGTTTGTCTTATGTATGAAGAAAGTGAAACAGCAGGGAAGGGATTTTGCCAAAGACATGCTGTGAGTAGTGAAGCCAGGAATCGAGCCCACAGCTGCTGTTTCAGCATCCCGAGTGTTTTCCTGTGCCCTGCCACCACTCAGGTCAACACGGGGCTTGAGAGAGGTCCTGTCTCTAGCAATTACAGTAGAGGACACCATACAGCATTGATTTTGAAAGCCTGTCAGTTGCTGGAATAAGGACGTTAAGGTAGAAGAGTTCCACAGTGAAAAATAACATCCCTGCACATTCGCTTCTGGCATAATCTTGCTGAAGGTTTGCTAAAGTGTGAGGACATACCATTTCGTGTTTAAGACCATCCTAATTGGGATCCAGGCTCTGGCCCATGTGGGCTGCATGATGTGAGAAGAGCACTCAACATTTTTCACCTCAATTTTCTTTTTTCTTTTTTTTTAATTTAAATTCAGCTAGCCAACATATAGTACATAGTTTCTGATTCTTCTCTTGCGTAAAACACCCAGTGCGGATCACATCATGTGCCCTCCTTAATGCCCATCACCCAGTGACCCCATCCCCCACCTCCCCTATGACAACCCTCAATTTGTTTCCTAATGTTAAGAGCCTCCCGTGCTTTGCCTCCCTCTTTGATTTCTTCCCATTCAGTTTTCCCTCTCTCTCCCTATGATCTTCTTTGCTATTTCTTTTTTTTCTTTTTTTTTAAGATTTTATTTATTTATTTGACAGAGAGAGATCACAAGTAGGCAGAGAGGCAGGCAGAGAAAGAGAGGAAGAAGCAGGCTCCCGGCTGAGCAGAGAGCCCGATGCGGGCTCAATCCCAGGACCCTGAGATCATGACCTGAGCCGAAGGCAGAGGCTTTAACCCACTGAGCCACCCAGGTGCCCCTTCTTTGCTATTTCTTATATTCCACATATGAGTGAAATCATATGATAATTGTCTTTCTCTGCTTATTTCACTTAGCATAACAGCATCCAGTTCCATTCACATTGATATAAATAGTAGGTTTTCATTGTTTCTTATGGCTGAGTAATATTCCGCTGTATATATGAACCATATCTTCTTTATCCATTCATCTGTTGAAGGATATCTTGGCTCCTTCCAGTTTGGATAGTGTGGACACTGCTGTTATAAATATTGGGGTGCAGGTGCCCTTTCTTTTCAATACATTTGTATCTTAAGGGTAAATATGGGCAGTGCAGTTTGTGGGTCATAGGGTAGCTCTATCTTCAACTTCTTGAGGAACCTCCATACCGTTTTCCAGAGTGACTGCACCAACATTCATTCCCACCAACAGTGTAGGAGGGTTCCCCTTTCTCTGCATCCTCTCCAACATTTGTTCTTTCCTGTCTTGTAATTTTAGCCATTCTGACTGGTGTAAGTTGGTACCTCAATTTTCTTATCTTTTAAAAGGGAATGCTGTTCAGAGCCAGATCAGAGTTGTTTGGAGTGATATGCATGAAGTATTCAGCTCAGTGCCTGATACATAATAAGGACTCGATATGTCTTGGGCACAACTGCTATTATCTGCCTTAATTTCATACTCATTTCCAAATCCTGAAATCACACAAAAATACTTCTTTCTCAACATCTCAGGAATTTAGGTGAAGGGTGGTCAAACAGTGAAAAATCTAAAGGCTGTGAGATTTTGCAAAGAAATCGAGAATAATTGCTTTCAAGAGCATCCTGGAACACCTGACAGAGAAGAGTATTAAGGCAGGAAGTAAAGGAAGAAATAAAGCAAGTGGTGAAGGAGAAGTAGAGGTGGAGTGAGAAGGTATGTACTGCCCCCTAAAATTATTGAGAAGAACACCACAAATCAACATATTAGATAATTGGTCCGAGACCACACAGACAGAAAATGAAGGAGCTGATTTCAAAATGTGTGCTTTTTAACAAGGACACCACACTAAACTCTTTGCTTTCCAGGGCATCTCTCACTATACCTGTAGCATTTCCTTGTGCTTATTTGTTTAAAAATTCCTTTCCCACTAGACTCTAGCTACCTTAAGAACAGGAATTGAGAATGATTCATCTTCATAATCTCAGTGTTGGGTTCCCAGTGAGCATTTAATTCAACAGTGTTGAATTATTGTGAAGGCACAAATCTCTGATGGCTAAGAGTGTTTCAATAAAGAGGTTCAAAAAAATAAAATAAAATAAAAAAATAAAGAGCTTCATATATAATAGAGGTTTTTCCCAGCTTTTAAGGAAATGTTTGCTCTGAAAGGGTGACTATGAACACTGTTTGCCTAGTTGGCATTTATCTTACTTACCTGATTCACTTAGCTGTTTGGGGGTTTTTTGTTTGTTCATTTGTTTTCTTGCTTTGTTTTGTTTGCAAGGGTAGTAGAGAGACGAGCCTCAACCTGACATACATGAATAAGTATTTATGGGGAGGGACCCAGAAAAATAGGCATCACTGAGGTCCACCTGGGATTCTTTCTGAAAGGAAATCTTCTCTGATGTCCCTGCATTTAACATAGGTTAAACTTTTATATTGTTCAACTTCTTGTGGATTGTAGAAGGGAAGACAGAATAATGGACAATTTATAGGAATCCTAGGAGAGAGAGGAATAAATTGAAACTTGTTGAATTGAAAATTCTATGATTTTCCATACTTATTGGCACAGGCAGGATTATGGAGAATGTCAACCAAACTAGTAGTGTCTCTGAGTTCATCCTCCTGGGACTGTCCTCCCAGCCGGAGGACCAGAAGCCACTTTTTGCCCTGTTCTTCATCATGTACGTGGTCACACTTGTGGGAAATCTGCTCATCATCCTGGCCATCCGCTCTGACACTCAGCTCCAGACACCCATGTATTTTTTCCTCAGCATCTTATCCTTCATTGACGTTTGTTACACAACAACCATTGTTCCCAAGATGCTAGTAAACTTCCTGTCAGAGAAGAAGTCCATCTCCTATGCTGAGTGTATGACCCAGATGTATTTCTTCTTGGCTTTTGCCAACACAGAAAGTTACCTCCTGGCGGCCATGGCCATTGACCGTTTTGTGGCCATATGTGATCCCTTCCACTATGTCACCATCATGAGCCACCGCCGCTGTGTCCTGCTGCTGGTCTTCTCCTGTTCCATCTCTGATCTCCATTCCCTCTTACTAGTTCTCCTGATAAATCGTCTCACCTTCTGCAACTCCAATGTTATCCCCCACTTCCTCTGTGACATCAACCCTCTGCTGAAATTGTCCTGTTCCTCCACATTCGTCAATGAAGTTGTAATTAACACAGAAGGATTGATAACCCTGGTGACCCCCTTTATATGCATTATCATCTCTTACTTCCAGATCCTCATTGCTGTTCTTAAGATCTCCTCAGCTGCTGGGAAGCGTAAAGCTTTCTCTACCTGTGGCTCCCACCTCACCATGGTGACCCTCTTTTATGGAAGTATTATTTACGTTTATTTCCGACCCCTGTCCAGCTACACTGTCAAGGCATCTACACTGCCACGGTCATCTACACGGTTCTGTCCTCCATGTTGAACCCTTTTATCTACAGCCTGAGGAACAAAGACATGAAGCGGGGCATGAGGAAGCTGATGGGCAGGAGGAGGTCCCAGGCAGCATCTTCCTGAGAACACTCAGGAGTGAGTCTTCCCCTTTGAGCCCTCATTTCTGCTGATTCCTGGTATACATATCCAGCTACTAGAGGCTAGCATACCTAAGTCGAGTATTTGTGGGAAATTATATGAGTGACCAGACAAGAATATTGTACCTGTTCTTTCATATTCATAATACATTTATTTTACAATATAATTAATATAGCATATATATCGTATATATGTGATATATCATATGTATATGATATATCATATATACATATATATATATCCACCAATCAAAGTCACCTCATTAGGGCTTCCTTGCTAACCCAGGGTCTTTGCATCCATTTCTCATTCCCAACTCCTATTCCCTTTTCCTATTTATTCCTTCCAAGTGTAGCCAAAAACTTCTTATTAATTTTTCTTTACCAAATTTCTCCCTGTTCAATAACTCTAAGTTCCCGTATCCTTGTGTAATTTAAGAAACATCTTCAATTAAATGTGGTACATATGGGGCGCCTGGGTGGCTCAGTGGGTTAAAGCCTCTGCCTTCAGCTCAGGTCATGATCCCAGGGTCCTGGGATCGAACCCCACATCGGGCTCTCTGCTCCGCAGGGAACCTGCTTCCTCCTCTCTCTGCCTGCTTCTCTGCCGACTTGTGATCTATGTCTGTCAGATAAATAAATAAAACCTTTTTTTAAAAATGTGGTAATTAAAAATAGAGCTTCCCTATGACCCTGCAATTGCACTGCTGGGTATTTATCCCAAAGATACAGATGTAGTGAAAAGAAGGGCCATCTGTACCCCAATGTTTATTGTAGCAATGGCTACGGTCGCCAAACTGTGGAAAGAACCAAGATGCCCTTCAACGGATGAATGGATAAGGAAGATGTGGTCCATATACACAATGGAGTATTATGCCTCCATCAGAAAGGATGAATACCCAACTTTTGTAGCAACATGGACAGAACTGGAAGAGATTATGCTGAGCGAAATAAGTCAAGCAGAGAGAGTCAAGTATCATACGGTCTCACTTATTTGTGGAGCATAACAAATAACATGGAGGACGTGGGGAGATGGAGAGGAGAGGGAGTTGAGGGAAACTGGAATGGAGATGAACCATGAGAGACTATGGACTCTAAAAAACAACCAGAGGGTTTTGAAGGGGCGGGGGGGTGAGAGGTTGAGGAACCAGGTCGTGGGTAATAGGGAGGGCACGTACTGCATGGAGCACTGGGTGTGATGCCAAAACAATGAATACTGTTATGCTGTAAATAAACAAATTAAAAAAATAAAATTTAAAAAAAATGTGGTACATAGATGCAATGGAATATTACTCAGCCATCAAAAATAATGAAATCTTGCCATTTGCAATGACATGGATGGAGCCAGAGTCTACTGCTAAGGAAAATAAGTCACTCAGAGACAATTCACTTATATGTAGAATTTAAGAAACAAAATGAACCAGCAAAGAGACAAAGAGAGAGGGGGGCAAACCAAGAAACAGACTCCTAACTATGGAGAACAAACTGATAGGCTACTAGAGGGGAGGGAGGTGGAAGTTGGGGGAATAGGTAATGGGGATTAAGGCGGGCACTTGTGTCATACCAGGTGTCATATGGAAGTGTTGAATCACCATGTCATATACCCGAAACTAATATTACACTGTATGTTAACTGAAATTTAAATAAAAACTTTTTTGAAAGAAACATCTTCAATTAGTTATTTGAATTGCAGTAATTTCAATGCCTGTGAAATCACTTAAAGTGGTTGTGTGTGTGTGTGTGCAGGTGTATGTACATGTTTTCTTCTGCATAAGATTAAGACCTCCCCAACAGCAGAGGCCATTTTTGCACACGAGGCAGAGAGCAGATGATGTGTCCCCCACTTTTGGACTCTCTCTCAGCACAGTGGCCTAGGTCCTGAACACAGTGTAGAATCAAGGGTTGGCCCTAAGGAGCTGGTTGAGTTAGCAGCTTTGGTCCAGCACTCCAGGTGACCTGGCCTGCTTCTGCATCTTTCCCTTTGTCTTCTGGCAGCTTTTGGTCCATCCCCTCTTCCTGAGCATCTTTTTGATGTCATTCACCCTGGAAGTAGCTGTATTTTTTACATCATCACTAACTGTTGGTCTATTTTCTAAGGTGAGAGGACAAATTTTTTGTAACGAGGTTTATTCTGAGTGGCATTTGAAGATAGAACTAAACCCAATATTTGTCTTTTTTTATTTAATTTTATTTTTTCAGTGTTCCAAGATTCATTGTTTATGCAGCACACGCAGTGTTCCATGCAATACGTGCCCTCCTTAATACCCACCATCAGACTCACCTAATCCCCCAACTCCCCTCCCCTCCAAAACCTTCAGTTTGTTTCTCAGAGTCCACAGTCTCTCATGGTTTGTTTCCCTCTCCGTTCACTTTTCCGTTCCTCCTCCTAATGTCCTCCATGTTATTCCTTATGCTCCACAAGTAAGTGAAACTATATAATTGACTCTCTCCGCTTGACTTATTTCACTCAGCATAATCTCCTCCAGTCCCATCCATGTTGATAGAAAGTTTGGGTATTCATCCTTTCTGATGGAGGCATAATATTCCATTGTACATATGGACCATATCTTCTTTATCCATTTGTCTGTTGAAGGGCATCTTTGGTCTTTCTACAGTTTGGCAACTGTAGCCATTGCTGCTATGAACATTGGGGTACAGATGGCCCTTCTTTTCACTACATCTGTATCTTTAGAGTAAATACCCAGTAGTGCAATTGCAGGGTCATAGGGAAGCTCTATTTTTAATTTCCTAAGGAATCTCCACACTGTTTTCCAAAGTGGCTTCACCAACTTGCATTCCCACCAGCAGTGTAAGAGGAATGGTTCCTCTTTCTCCACATCCTCTCCAACACACGTTGTTTACTATCTTGTTAATTTTAGTCATTCTAACTGGTGTAAGGTGGTATCTTGATGTGGTTTTGATTTGAATCTCCTGATGGCTAATGATGATGAAAATTTTTTCATGTTAGACCCAATATTTGTAAGAATTGGAAAAGTAATTCCCGTCACAGTATAGGGAAGAAATTCAAAAGTCAGAGTTATCGAAAAGTGACATCCACCCTCACTGGGTCTTGCAAAGACAACTCATATATCAGACTGGAATTGAGCTAGATAACATTCAAGTTCACTTCCAATTCAGAGACATTATTTAATATTTAAGAATTTCAGATTCCTCATTTTCAAAACTGACAACAGTAATATTTTATAATAAGGTACATGTCCAAGTAAGATTGACTCTAGAAAATGTCCTAGCTTTAGATATTTTGTTATAATTTTATTGGGCCATAGGGCTTAAAGAAATGTCACACTCTCAATTATCTTGGGAAGATATTATTCCGGTGGCAAGAAATGAAAATTTGAATGGGTTAGAAAATTTGATATTTAAGTGACCATCTAAGAGTAGAAAGGTTAAACATCATTGCCTGAAGCAATGCTTCTCTCCTAATCTCAACCTTTTCTTCCACCCGAAGAGAGTTTAGTTAATGTACTACCTCGGTTTTTTTTTTTTTTTCACCCTATTTCTGTTTCTACCCCAGGAAAGATGAGTGTCTTATCTGATTGGTAAATGTGAGAAGCTTATGTTTGGCATGTATCAAAGCAAAAAATGGCACCAGGCAAAGTGAAATGGGCAAGGAAGACTTTATTCAAGGCTCTCGCAACAAGGGGAGGGAGCAGAACTCAGTCTGAAAGGAAGGGTGGTGGGTTTGTAAGCTCTGAGCTGAGCTAGAGGAAAAGTACTAGAGGACGTTAGGAGAGTCATACACCATCTGTGTTTGCTAATTGGCTTTATCCAGAGGGAAAATAAACTTCCGGTTTCTCAGTGACAGAATGCAATTTTGTAACTTGGCATGAGGCACCCAGAGACAATGGGGAATGGGACAATATCTTCTTTGATGATTACGTATCAGAGGGATGGCTCCGGTCCTTGAGAAAGATAATCCTGGGTTGCAGAACTGGCAAGAGGCTTTTAAAAAGATTTATGCCTCAAAGAGTCAGAGAAAGAACTTGCAAATTTTCTATGAAATGGAAGGTCAGGGCCCCAGAGTCAGGAAGAAGATGACCATTGAGTCAAGCTGAGGGGAACAGTGAGGCCATCTTGGTCACCTGCTTGGCTCAGTCCTCACCTGGGGGGAAGGAATTCTCTGCTTCTCTGAGCCTGTGGATGAGACGGCCTGATTTTCCCTCCATTCTCTCCCAACCTTTGTCAGTATAAAGGTGTCTCCACCTGCCACCTCCTCATCCTATTTCTCGAGGCTTCCTCAGAGAACCCCACAATCCTCGGAGAAACCCATGATCACATCCGGGTTCTGAGAGCTTCTTGCAGATTGTTTCTGGAGACAGAAACACACTTGCCCAAGCCTGTCTGTTTGGTGCTGGTGTCAGCGAATCAATAGTAATGTTCTCAGCTAGAAATAATCTGTGACACTCCCCTGGGCCCTAGTGAGCTTCCCAGAAACATCCCCCCTTTCCAAACCAATGTTATGACTAAAACAACACTTCTGGTCCTTATTATGATTGCAAGACACCCTTCAGCAGCAATCATCAGGAAACACTAAAAAAGCAAAGGCTTATCACTTATTACTTACCGGAAATCACACAGCACACCTGGGGCCACAGGCAGGCACCAGGCAGAGAGTGAAAGGGGAGGAGAGAAGCACAGGCCTCCGGTTCTGTTTTTACTGGGGTAGAGAGAGGGGCCCTAGGGCTTCGGTGGGCTCACTCTTGGCTGGTGAATTTAATACATAGGAGCAGGAATTTAAAGCAAGGGAAGAGAAAAGGCAAGTGGCCTAAATGGCCCGTTTAATCAAAATCAACCAAGACATCTAAAAAAGGAGCCTCACTGAGAAAGGGGTCTTGTCTCTTTACCTGGTCCTGCGGCTGGCAGTGTGCTTATCTGAAGTGGGTGTTTCTCTGACATGGATGCCAAGGGGATCATTAAGTCAGGCACTTGCACCAAAAAATGGGAAAAAGAAAACAAAACAAAACAAAAAAACCTCAAGGCTTACACCACGCTCCCTCAAGGGGTTTCTTAAAGCCCAGCTACCCAGGCTGTGAACTTTCTCAGTTGTTTACTAGAACCCCATTTCAATTCTAGAATATGCATTTTGGCGTATTCTAGATGCCGGAACCTGAGGTTCTGATAATTTATTAAATTTCTGGTCATGTGTTCAGATATGTTTTTAAAATTCTAGTGATGTCTTTTGAAAGTCCTAGTTGTTCGCGATCTGTGCGTTGGGGAGCTGGGGAGTTGTCTATATTAGCCACTCATGCTTTCTTCTGAACTATAAACACTAACTCTATGTGGCTAAGCACACAGGGGCTGTGGGACTAAACACAGGTGAGGAGAACACCCTCTCCTTCTAGGGGCCTTCACAGACACTTTGGCTTTGACCCCGGGGCATGACAAGACCTCTGTCTCAGTGATGTGGGGGCGTGAGATGTTTTTGTCTGAGTTGAGACAGGAAACCCCTATCCTGGCAAGGGTTCCTAGGGGGAACTTGGGGTCTGTGCCATCCTTGTAAGGTGGTCTCCGTGGTGTCATTCTTTTTCAGCTTTCCTGAACCTTCAGTAAAATGTCAGTCACAGGTGTAGCCTTTTCTTGACTCTGCTCTGGCCACCTAGGAAAGCTTCTGTACCCATGGAGATGGAGTAGGATACAGCCAAGTTTCCTTCCTTCTGACCAGACTGGAGGCAGCAAAAGCCTCTGGGCAGAAGCATCCATGCAGCAAACCCACAAGGGGCAGCCTCATGACTTGGAGGCCAGAGCAGGTCCCTATTCGACGAGGTAGTTTCTGGGGAAACTCTCAGAAAAATCTGGAAAACAGAGCAATGCAGCCCTCCAGGTCCCATCCCAGACTAGCTGACCCAGACTACAATCTCCAGAAAGGGGCCCAGGTATTTTAATGGGTTTCTCAGATGATCTGAGGCAACAGACTTCGTCCTATGTTGTGCAACAGCATTTAGGAATGACCGCTCGTTCAGGAATGACCACTCCACGCCAGGACATGTCCGGCTACATGTGCCAGGAGAGAAACTCTGTAAGAGACAGAAAATAGAACATGCCAGAGTTGAGCAGCTTTAACTCCTGGGGCTAATGGCTCCAGCAGGCCCCCGATTGCTGTTCTAATATATCATCAGTAGACTTGGGTACACCTATCAGCACCCTACTGACATCTCCAGTTCCTTCTCCCACTTCCCTTCCCAGACCTACTGGCTCCATCTTGATCTCTTCTTCCTGGATCTGCTCTTTATCTCCGCCCACCTCCCACTGGGCCCATACGTTTGCAGTGCACAGTACCCAAAGACCGCACTCTTATCATACCCCGAAGAAAGATGGGCCTTTAGAAAGGTCATGACCTATCATTCAAGTCAAATTATATCTAACATCTGCTCTTTTAGAAGGAAGAACAATGTATAAATCATTTTAGAAAGATCGTTTACGAAAAGACGGTTTATGCTCGTCCTCAGGCGTAATTAGCAAAAGATAAATCGAGAAACCACAGTGAAATGATCTTGGCAAGGGAAAAAAAAAAGACGTCTCGCAATCCTGAGTGTGGGTCAGTACAGGGAACAATGAATGACCTTGACAGTGCCTCCAGGAGGATACTTTAGCTTGGTTACTTTGGGAGAACAATTTGGCATGTTTCCTCCATACTAAAACTGAATGTGTACACACCAGGGAAACCCTGGTTTGAGCTAAGGGTATGACAGAATAGTTTCACTGCCCTAAAAACACTCTGGATTTCCCCTATTCGTCTCCTCCCTTCACCATACAAACCAACGAACAAAACCTGCAACCACTGATCTTTGTAACTGGCTCTATCGTTTTGCTTTTTCTGGAAAGTCATAGAATTATAATCATAGAGTATGTAAGGTTTTCAGACTGGCTTCTTTCCCTGAGCAAATATGAGCTAAGTTTCCTTTCTCTTTTCACGACTTGATAGTTCATTTCTCTCGGTTACTCGATGATAGTCCATTGCATGGATGGATCACGGTTTGCTTATTCATTCAACTCCTGGTAGTTTCCGTTTGGGGCAATTATGAATACAGCTGCTGTGGACGTTCACGTGAGAGAAGTTTTTGTTTTAAATTGTCAAAAACTGGAAGCAGCTCAAACATCCATCATCAGACAAATAGACATAAAAATTGTGGTATATCTATTTATAGGAAATATTCAGGATCTTATCTTACTATGATTGCAAAATGGGCTCATTTCTTCCACTTAAATCCACACCCGTTGTACAACGGGAGGCACTGTTGCAATCCTGAAAGAGCGAGTAGCCTGAAACTTATGGAAACCAAGTCGGCCTTGCTTTATGAAGCCGGAGGTGAGCCATGTAGACATTAGCTGAGATATGGCTTCTGTAGAATTCAGGCACCAAGTTCATGCCTCAGGTAACATAGTGACTGAATGCTTACATCCTCCCAAAATTCACATGTTGAAATGCTATCCCCCAGGGTGCTGGTATTCAGAGGTGGAATCTGGGGTGGCGATTAGGTCATGAGGGTGAAACCCTCTTGAATGAGATTAGTGCCTTTACGAAGGATCCCAGAGAGCTCCCTTGCCCCTAGTCCTATGTAGGGACACAACAAAGAGACAGCCATCTGTGCAGGAAACCAGTCTTTGATCTTGGACTTTCCAGCCTCCAGAACGATGAGAAATAAATGTTTGTTGTCTAAGCCATCCAGTCTATGGTATTTTTGTTTGAGCGGCCCAGATGGACTAAGACAGGAAATTATCGCTACAGTCTATTCATGTACAATATTTCTGTTGAGGCTGAAAAGAGACTGAAAAGCTGAAAGAGACCCTCCCCCTTCCCCCCACCCCAACACACACACATACTGGAGACACTTGAAAGCTTCATCATGGACCAACTTTGGTCTGCAGGCTGACGTCGGAGAGTCACTGATGTGGAATACACTGGAACCTGGGAGGTAGTTCAAAATTTTAGTCCAGGTTGAGATTTTGCTTGGATCCTAACGTGAATCCGGTGGGTGCTACCTCAGCTCCCCTAGAAACAGATGTCTGGTAGCATTCTTTTGTAAGCACGAGTCCTTGTTCTGTCCGTTAGCTAAAAAAAGGGGGATAATAATGCTAATAATAATAATAACTATCCTTTATTGAACATTACTCTGTACTAGTTATTGTGTTAAATACTTTACATGTGTTATCTTTAGTTTCCACAAGAACCCAAAAAGGTAGATACTAATATTATTCCCTGACCCTTGGCGAAATTTCATAACGTGTTTATGGCCACACAGTCATGATAGTTGGGAGTTGGGCTTTGGAACATCTGTCTGACCCCAAGCCTGGGTCTCGGTACTACGATGTGTTACCTGATTGTCAACTCTGGATAGGAGTCACATATACTCAGTTATTATTAAACTCCAACCATAGCTCAGGCACCTGCCAGGGGATACTACTGAGAGTTCACTGACACTTAGTGTTAAAATTTTAAAGGAAAAATTCAGGAAAGATTGCTCAGAGGATGTGCCACCCATGCAGACTTCCTCCAAATCTAGAATCTTACATCTTGCCGGCCCGGATCACTGGAGACCTGAACATCTAGACTGTATTATTTTTGCCTCCAAATTATTGCCTATGTGAATTTTTCTGCCCCAGTGTAACTGCCAAAAGCCTATTTTGAGCCTGATTGAAAGAAAGTCCATGCAATTTGTCTGTTCTTAGAATACAGACGTTAGTACTTCACGTAAGCAACTGTTTTCTTTTTATCTTTGGTCACTGTGAACTCGGTGACTGGCCAGAAAGCTTGGAGCCAAATCTGAGGCCCTCCCCTGACAAGAGCTATTGCAATCTGTGTTTTCAGAGTCATCCCTGGCCCAATTTTATGTCCACACCCTTGTTTATTCCTTCTTTGATTGCGTCTCATGTCATTTTTAATTTATCCTGTCTTGTATTTTTTGTATTCTTCAAACCTGCCTTATACTCTTCAGAAAGAAGACTGGTATAAATAATAAGTAAGTTTAAATCAGAGAAGGAAATCCACCAAAATGTAGAAACAATGGTTATCTCTGGGTAGTGGAAGTATAGACTTTTTAAAATTTGCTTCTTCATAAAAGGTCCTAATTTTGACCATAAACATTATTTCCTTTATAAATACAAATATATATTTTTACAGAATCAATATGAATTACACATAAATTATAGATTATCTGTATATAAATCACAGACAAAATGGAAAATTCTATTTATTTTTTGTTTTTGCTTTTGATATTGGTAACAGTATTGTCCATTCATGGAGGTTGAAGGTGAAGATGGGACATTTGAGAGGAAGGGAACTTAATGATAGATAATTTTCTGTGTTAATTTGGCTGAGCCCAGTACCCAGATAGTTGGTCAAACATTGTTCTGGATGTTTCTGTGAAGACATTTTTTTAGATGAGATTAACATTTAAATCAGTGGACTTCAAGTAAAGCAGATTATCCTCCATAATGGGGGTGGGTCTCATCCGATCAGTTGAAGATATTAATAAAACACAGATTGACCTCCCCAAAGCAAGAAGTCTGTTAGCATACTGCTTTCAGACTTAAAGTACAACTCTTCCCTCAGTCTCCAGCTTTAGCCAATTCCTTTAAACAAACAAACAAATAAATCATACAGATGGCAAATAAGCACACGAAAAGATGTTCAGCATTATCAGTCATTCAAGAAATGCAAATTAAAACCACAAGGAGATATCACTATACATCCATTAAAGTGGCTAAAATTGAAAAGACGATCAATACCAGGTCCTGGTAAGGGGATCATCTGGAAATCCTACCCATTGCAAAATGGATACAGCCACCTTCTATTTTGACAACTACTTAAGATGGTTTCACAGTTTCTTAAAATATTTAATATACACTTATTATACAACAAGGTAATACCATTCCTAAGCATTTACCCAGGAGAAATGAAAGCATATGTTTATACAGGGAACTATAGCCACCTAATTCACAGTAGCCAAAGATTGGAGACATTCTAGCAACTGATGAATGGTGAACAAGCGGTACCTCTACTCACAGCATATTACTCAGCAGTATAAAGGAATGACCTACTGATATGCAACAACTTGGATGAATCTCAAAACAGCAGGCAAAGTGAAAGAAGCTAAACAAACAAAAAGACTACATATTGTGTAATTTTGTTTATCTGACATTCAGGAAGATCAGATCAGTGTTTGCCTAGAACCAGGAGTGGGAGAAGGGTAATCACTGCAGAAGGGCAGGAGAGAAACTCACAGGGTGATGGAAATGTTCTGTGTCTTGATTGTAATTATGGCATAACTAGCATACATTTGGCAAAACTCATCCAGGAGAATACTTAACATGGATACCTTTTATTTTACATAAATTGCATTTTATGTATCATAAAACCTGACTTTAAAAAATACTACACTTTGTAGAAAATAAAGGTAGTTTTATTTTGGACCTTGGGCTAGGGAGGTGTCTCTTAAATAAGATCAAAATGCGTTGACAACAAAATATTGATAAAACTGGCTCAGCATTAAAACCCAAACCTTGGAGTGGCTCAGTTGTTAAGCTCAGGTCATGATCCCCCAGTCCTGGGATCGAGCCCCTCATTGGGCTCTCTGCTCAGCAGGAAGCCTGCTTCTCCCTCTCCCTCTGCCCTTGCTTGTGTTCCCTCTCTCACTGTCTCTTTCTGTGTGTCAAATAAATAAATAAAATCTTTTTTTAAAAATAAAATAAAACCAAAACCTTTGTAATGATCCACAAGGTGCTGTGTGAACCTGTCCAGCCTCATTTCCTGCCTCTCTGTGCTCATTCAGTCCAGTCCACTTGCCCTTTTATTATTCCTCAAGCACATTAGGCACATTTCTGCCTCAGGGCTTTTGCCAATTCCATCTGGCAATTATACACCTCCTTCAATGCAAAGGAAATTACAAGCAATGACTGTGGCCATGCAAGGCCCACCCTCCAACCTGATGTCTCAATTCCAAGTGTAATTCCAGACCAGACTCAGTCATGCCCTGCTTGTCTGGCTGGGAGGGGGACAGATGAGGCAGAGAAAGAACCACTGTTCCGGCCACTTTGAATCAGTAATAGCCAAAGGCTATGTTTCCAGTAAAAAGACTGATCCACTGAGAGACCATGCTTAATTTTAATCACAGCTCACTTAGAAGCCAAACTTTTAACCACAGATGTCACTTAATTAAACCACAAAGAACTTCTCTAAGTGGCTAATTAGTGCCAAACCCAGGTAGCCAGCAGATTCTCAAACAGAGTTCCTCTGGGGTTTTAGTTTACAAGGTTATAGAATAGACCAGGTCCCACAGAGGCAGCTCCAAGAGCACTGAAATGTTTCTGATATTTTATAGCCAAAGACTTATTGGCTCCCTAAGGGGTTACAGTCACTGATGCCGTCATTAAAACATGGTCCCAGCCTGGGTCCTACCTAACTCCCCAGCCTCTTTTCTCTTCATGACCTATCATTACCCCATTCCCAGAATAATAAGGAGGTTTCATCTCTATGTCACCACTATTTCATTAAAAGTAGCTGCATGGAATGTTAATTTGAGAATGATTCAGAGCCTCTGCTCAATCCCAGGGAGAAACAATGTTCTGTGATAGATTGGTAATGTCTGCCATGGGTATGGAATGTGGAGATTGTAATATGTAAACTGTGTATTCACCACGCAGGCCCTATACCAAACTCTGAACCAAACTGCACTCCCCAAACACTTAACGCTTTTTCACACCTCCCTGTTTTTGTGATTGTAATATCTTTACCTCTATTTCCCACTTAGTTAACGCCAAGTTGCCATCCTTCAAGACCTGTGTTCTCCCCAGTAGATTGCCCTAAGCACCCTTCCTTCTCCTTGGGTCCAAATGGGATTAATAATTCTCTCTTCTGTGTTCTCAACACCAGCATATTGTTTCAAGTATTGCAAGGATGTAGGTCATTGGGGTGCTGTGCAAGGATAACTTGCAGAGAGAAGTTCCTGGTCAATGGGCTGAGAAGACTGGCCACCAAGGAAAGTGGTAGTGACTTTCTGGTGGGAAGAGGAAAACAAAAGGGGGGAAGGAAGACAAAATTTAGAACCTATAAGAATAGCCAAAATAAACTAGTAAGAGACCCTCCCAGTTAAAGACACCAGTGAGGGGTTAGTCACAGAACAGCCAGGATATTGAAAGCAGAGTGAGTAATCAAGGAAGAGAAGAGCATGACCATATGCTCCTGGAAGTCCCGCAATAAAGGGAGAGGAAAATGATCCCAGATGGAAGTACAAAATTCAAGAAGAAGTGAAATGAAGTGGAAAGGGTAAAAATAGGAATACACATAAATGAATTTCACCTGTTTAAATCAATAAGGAAAGTGTCTTGGGTTTAAAATACATGTAGAATTAAATACTATATGGTAACTAACTGAACATAATATATTTAAAAATAAGTAAATAAATAAAAATAAAATACAATTATAACATAAAAGTCAAGAAGGAGGAGCACCTGGATGGTTCAGCATCCAACTCTTGGTTTCCACTCAGGTCATGATCTCAGGGTCATGAGATCAAGTCTGGCATAGGACTCCAAGCTCAGCATGGAGACTGCCTGGGATTCTCTCTCTCCCACTTCCTCTGCCTCTCACCCCTGCTTGCTCTCTCTTTCTCTCACCTCTTTCTGTCTCTCAAATAAAATGGAGGGAGGGGGAAATCAGAGGGGGAGGTGAACCATGAGAGACTATGGACTCAGAAAAACAAATTGAGGGTTTTAGAGGGGTGGGGGATAGAGGAATGGGTGAGCCCAGTGATGGGTATTAAGGAGGGCATGTATTGCATGGGGCCCTGGGTGTTATCCACAAACTATGAACCATGGAGCAGTACATCGAAAACTAATGATGTACTGAATGGTGACTAACATAACATAATAAAAAATAAAAATAATAAATAAATAGATAATCTAAAAAAAAGGTCAAGAGGGAAGGACATAGAGTTCAAGTGTTCTAGGGTTCTTGCATATACATAAAAATGTTAATACATATTGGACTTTAAGGCATGTGTTTTGTAACGTTTAAGGTAAACACTAAGAGAATAGTTTAAAAATCTGTAACTAACAAATGGGGTACCTGGCTGACTCAGTTGGGAGAACATGAGACTCTTGATCTCAGGGTTGTGAGTTTGAGGCCCACATGGGTCATAGAGATACTTTAAAAAAAAAAAAAGTCTGTAACTGACAAACTTATTGAAGGACAAAAATTAAATGATAAAAAAATAATTAATCCAAAGAAGATAAGGAGAGAGGGGAGAAAGGAAGAAAAAATATGCAGACAGAGACACATGAAAAAAAATGTTCATCATCACTAGCCATCAGGGAGATTCAAATTAAAACCACATTGAGATACCACCTGACACCAGTTAGAATGGCCAAAATCAACAAGACAGGAAACAACGTGTGTTGGAGAGGATGTGGAGAAAGGGGAACCCTCTTACACTGTTGGTGGGAATGCAAGTTAGTGCAGCCACTTTGGAGAACAGTGTGGAGATTCCTGAAGAAATTAAGAATAGAGCTTCCCTATGACCCTGCAATTGCACTGCTGGGTATTTACCCCAAAGATACAGATGTAGTGAAAAGAAGGGCCATCTGTACCCCAATGTTTATTGTAGCAATGGCTACGGTCGCCAAACTGTGGAAAGAACCAAGATGCCCTTCAACGGACGAATGGATAAGGAAGATGTGGTACATATACACAATGGAGTATTATGCCTCCATCAGAAAGGATGAATACCAACTTTTGTAGCAACATGGACGGGACTGGAAGAAATTATGCTGAGCGAAATAAGTCAAGCAGAGAGAGTCAAGTATCATATGGTCTCACTTATTTGTGGAGCATAACAAAGAACATGGAGGACATGGGGAGATGGAGAGGAGAGGGAGTTGAGGGAAACTGGAAAGGGAGATGAACCATGAGAGACTATGGACTCTGAAAAACAACCAGAGGGTTTTGAAGGGGCGGGGGGGGGGGGGGCGGTGGGAGGTTGAGGAACCAGGTGGTGGGTAATAGGGAGGGCATGTACTGCATGGAGCACTGGGTGTGATGCCAAAACAATGAACACTGTTATGCTGTAAATAAACAAATAAACGAATAAAAAAAAATATATATATATATATAAAATTGAATTCATAATTTAAAGCCTCTCCCAAAACAAAGCCTCCAAGGCCAGATGGCTTCCTTGATAAATTCCATCAAACATTTAAAGAATAAATAATACGACCTTATGAAAACTCAGAAAATAGAGGTATAACCACTTCCCAATCTACTTTATGAGACCAGCATTACCCAGAATCAGAAACCAAAGATATTAACAAGAAGATAAATCTCCAGACCATGAACATAGACACAAAATCCATTTTAAATATTATCAAATTGAATCCAATACTATATAAAAAGGATAAGTCTTCATGACCAAGAGTGGGTTCTCCCAGGAATGCAAAGTTGGTTCAGCATTTAAAAATTAACCAATGTTGGGAATGCAAACTGATGTAGCCATTCTGGAAAGTAGTGCAGAAGTTTGTCAAAAAGTTAAAAATAGAATTACCATACGATCCAGCAATTGCAATTGCACTACTAGGATACAAAAATACCTGAAGGATACAAAAACACAGATTCGAAGGGGTATATGCACCCGTGTTTATAGCAGTGTTATCAACAATGGCCAAATTATGGAGAAACCCCAAATGTCCAACAACTGATGAATGGATAAATATGTGGTATGGGGTGCCTGGGTGGCTTAGTTGGTTAAGTCTCCGACTCTTGGTTTTGGCTCAGGTCATGATCTCAGAGTCATGAGATTGAGTCTCACATCAGGCTCTGCACTCAGTGAGGAATCGCCTGAGACTCTCTGCCTCTCTTTCTGTCCCTCTCTACTGCTCTCTCTCACTCTCTCTCTCTCAGAGTAAATAAAATCTTTAAAAAAGAGAGATGTGGTACACACATACACATACATAAACAATGGAATATTACTCAGCCATCAAAAAGAATGAAACTTTGCCATTTGCAGTGAATGACTTGGATGGAGCTAAAGTGTATTGTGCTAAGTGAAGTAAGTCAGAGAACTACAATTGCCATATGATCTCACTTATATGTGGAATTTAAGTAAGAAAACGGATGAACATACAGGTAGGGAGAAAAGAAAAAAAAGGAGGAGAGTGGGAAACAAGTCATAAGAGACTCTTAACAGTAGAGAACAAACTGAGGGTTGATGGAGGGAGATGGTTGGGGGATGACCATTAAAAAGGGCACTGGTGGTGAGCATGGGGTATTGTAGGTAAGTAATGAATCATTGACTTCTACTCCAGAAAACAATATTACACTGTATGTGAACTAACTAAAATTAAAATTAAAATACAACAATGGGGGGGGGGGCGCCTGGGTGGCTCAGTGGATTAAGCCGCTGCCTTCGGCTCAGGTCATGATCTCAGGGTCCTGGGATCGAGCCCCGCATCGGGCTCTCTGCTTCGCAGGGAGCTTGCTTCCTCCTCTCTCTCCGCCTGCCTCTCTGCCTACTTGGGATCTCTCTCTCTGTCAAATAAATAAAATAAAATCCTGGGATCGAGCCCCACATCGGGCTCTCTGCTCTGCGGAGAGCCTGCTTCCTCCTCTCTCTCTCTCTCTCTCTGCCTGCCTCTCTGCCTACTTGTGATTTCTGTCTGTGAAATAAATAAATAAAATCTTAAAAAAAAAAAAATAAATAAATAAATAAATAAATAAAATACAACAATGGGGGCACCTGCGTGGTTCAGTTGGTTAATCGACCAACTCTTGATTTAGGCTCAGGTCATGAATTCAGGGTTGTGAGATTGAGCCCCATGTGGGATTCTGCACTGGGCATGGAACCTGCTTAAGATTCTCTGTCTCTCTTTCCCTTTGCTCCTCCCCCCATGCTCTCTCTCTCTAAAATAATAAATAAAATAATAATAGTAATAATAATAATAATTAAATTAAAATATACATAACAACAACAACAAAACATGAACTTGGGGTTCCTGATTGGCTCAGTTGTTAGAGTATGTGACTGTTGATCTTGGAGTTGTGAATTTGAACCCCATGTTGGTTGCAGAGATTACTTAAAAATAAAATCTTAGGGGTGCCTGGGTGGCTCAGTGGGTTAAAGCCTCTGCCTTCTGCTCAGGTCATGACTCCCAGGGTCCTGGAATCGAGCCCCACATCAGACTCTCTGCTCGGCGGGGAGCCTGCTTCCCCCTCTGTCTCTGCCTGCCTCTCTGCCTACTTGTGATCTCTCTCTCTCTGTCAAATAAATAAATCTTTTTTAAAATAAAATAAAATAAAATCTTAAAAACCAAAGGAAAAAGAATCAACCAATGTAATCTCCCATATCAACAGAGTAAAAAAAAGTGATCATCTTAATAAATGCATAAAAAGCATTGACCAAAAAAATCAACAAAAGAAAAAAAAATTCTCAGTAAGTTCACAATAAAAAGGAAATTCTTCTAACTGATGAAGGTCATTCCACAAAAACACTTATAGTGAACATCACACTTAATGGTAAAAAACAAAATGCAATCACCCTAAATTGGGGACAAGAGAAGAATGTCATCTTTCACTGATTCTATTAAATTTTGCACTAGAGGTGCTAGCCATACAGCATGACAAGAAAAAGAAGTAAAAGGCAAATATATGAAAATGAAGAAGTAAAATAGTTTTTAGTCCAAAAACACTATTAAATACATAGAAAGGCCTAAGGAATCTGCAAAAATATCCACCAAAGCCAACATTTGAATTTAGCAAGATTAAAGAAGATGTGGTATGTATCTATAATGGAATATTAGTCGGCCATCAAAAAGAATGAAATCTTGCCATTTACAATGACGTGGGTGGAATTAGACTATTATTATGCTAAGCAAAATAAGTCAGAGAAAGACAAATACCATATGATTTCATGGATATGTGGAATTTAAGAAACAAAACAGCTGAACATAGGGGAAGGGAAGGAAAAAAATAAGATGAAAATAGAGAAGGAGGCAAACCATAAGAGCCTCTTAACTATAGGGAACAAACTGAGGGTTGCTGGAGGGGAGGTGTGTTGGGGGAATGGGGTAATTGTGTGATGGGCATTAAGGTGGGCACTTGAAGTAATGAGCACTGGGTGTTGTATGCAACTGATCACTAAATTCTACCTCTGAGGGGCCCCTGAGTAGTTCAGTTGATGAAGCAGCTGTCTCCCGCTCAGGTCATGATCACAGGCTCCTGGGATCAAGCCTCACATGGGTCTCCCTGCTTGGCGGGAAGCCTGCTTCTCCTTCTCCCTCTCCCTCTGCCTCTCCCCCTTGCTTGTGCACTCTCTCTCTCTCTCTCTCAAATAAATAAATAAAATATCTTTTTAAATTCTACCTCTGAAACTAATAATGCAGCATATGTTAATAAAATTGAATTTGAATTTAAAAATTTAATAAAAATAAAGAAGTGCCCAGGCGAGCTAATGTGTGAGACACAGCTGCCATTTTTAATGTCAGCTACCAATTCAGCTATACTTTTTAAATTGTATTTATTTATTTATTTGTCAGTGACAGAGCAAGAAAGAGAGAGAGCACAAGCAGGCAGTGACAAGCAGAGGCAGAGAGAGAAGCAGGCTCCCTGCTGAGCAAGGAGCCTGATGCAGGACTCGATCCCAGGACCCTGGGATCATGACCTAAGCTGAAGGCAGAGGCTTAACCAACTGAGCCACCCAGGTGCCCCAATTCAGCTATATATATTTTTTTTTAAATATTTTATTTATTTGACAGAGAGAAATCACAAGTAGGCAGAGAGGCAGGCAGAGAGAGAGGAGGAAGCAGGCTCCCCACGGAGCAGAGAGCCCAATGTGGGGCTCGATCCCAGGACCCTGGGATCATGACCTGAGCCGAAGGCAGAGGCTTTAACCCACTGAGCCACCCAGATGCCCCTCAGCTATATTTATAAAGCAAGATCTGTAAAGATATCTCATTGGAAACACTTAGCTGGGGAAATGTGTGTTCATATTCTCCCAAATCAACAGAGAACTCACCTCTGATTTTTGTCAGACTGCGTGATAAGGAGGCTCAGATTCAGACCATGAGGAGAATGCCACCCAACAATGATGACTGATGCAGGCTTCCAGAGGGACAGGCAGAGCCAAGCCCTTCAATAAACCCATGGGTGCTTTGCCTGATGGTCACTGAGCTTCTCAAAGGCTTATGCAATTATTTAAGATTTGGAAGAAAGAATGTACTGTCCAAAATGTTAGAATAAAATTATAAGATTATAAATGCATAAGTAAATGTTTACACAATGTAATATGTTAACTAGTCAAGTAAAACCCACTTCAACATATATGCAAATTACATGAAATGTGGTATATGGATGCACTTTAATATGTTTGGTATGATGTAGATGAATTATCCCAAATAGATTTGCATTAACAGCTCAAAGGTCAGGAAAATATTGCCTTGATTATGGGACATACTGTAACTTTCCTGTTAAGTCTGATAACACCCACTTTATTTTTGTGCGCAAACAGAAGACTGTGCTTGCTTCTTTCATTACTGGAATCACAAAGGAAGTCAGTCTACATGGTCCCGGGGACCAGGAGCACAAGGTCTTAAAGACAGACCCCTAAATGACCAATGGACAAGAATCAAGCATCTGGCACTTGTTAGAACCCCCTCATGAGACCCCCCCCCCCCAGCCTCATACTCTGCGGCTCTTCATGCCATCTCAAAGCTCTGTGAGGACGGGGTACCTCGGTGGCTCAGTCAGTTAAGCATCTGCTTTTAGCTCAGGTCATGATCTCAGGATCCTGGGATCGAGCCCCGCATCAGGCTCCCTGCTTAGCAGAGAGTCTGCTCCTCTCTCTGTCCCTCCCCTCTGCTTGTGCTCCCTCTCTGGCTCTCTCTCACTCTCTCTCAAATAAATAAATAGGGGCGCCTGGGTGGCTCAGTGGATTAAGCCGCTGCCTTCGGCTCAGGTCATGATCTCAGGGTCCTGGGATCGAGCCCCACATCGGGCTCTCTGCTCCGCAGGGAACCTGCTTCCTCCTCTCTCTCTGCCTGCCTCTCTGCCTACTTGTGATCACTCTCTCTGTCAAATAAATAAATAAAATCTTTAAAAAAAAAAATAAATAAAAAAATAAATAAATAAATAAATAAATAAAACTTAAAAAGAAAAAGAGATCTTGAAGGCGACTGACATGGTGACTTGGGTCACATTTTCTGGGATAAAAGCAGCTGTCCTCCAGCTACTTCCCTCAACCCAGCATCCTGGATCCTGGAAAATCCCTAAAACCTAAGTCATTTGAATATGTGCTAACCACATTTTTGGTTACCACTGACCTTCAAAATGGAAAGAATACAGGCTTAGGAGTCACCGAGACCTAAGCCTTGTTCGTCATAGGAAAAGCTCTGAGGTCTTAGTCATCAATTACCATGTTGGACACAGCCCTTGGTGGGACGGTCTGGTCTAGACCCTGCCATTTACAGGCTCTATGACTTCACTGTAATCGCCTCTCTGAACCCCATCATCTAATCTGGAAATGCAAGAAAGAACCCCAGTTTCCAGAACTGCTTGGTGATGGTTCATAAGATACTGTGTGTGAAGAGATTAGCAGAATAAGCGCAATGTCTGGCATGTAGCGAGCACTCAAAACACTGTCAGAAAGCAGATTAGTGGTAGCCAGGGGAAGTGGGGAGGAGGGAAAGGGGAGGAATGGCTTAGTGGGTGCAGGGTTCCCTTTGGGGATCATGAGAATGTTCTGGAACTAGATAGTGGTGTAGGTGTGCATCACTGTGAATGCACTAAATGCCTCTCATTAGTACACTTTAAAATGTCCAAAGTGGAGGCACCTGGATGTGTCAGTCAGTTAAGTCTCTGACTGTTTTTTATTTATTTTATTTTATTTATTTATTTAACAGAGAGAGAGAGCACAGCAGAGGGAGCAGCAGGGAGAGGGAGAAGCAGGCTCCCAGAGCATGGAACCCAATGTGAGGCTTGATCCCAGGACTCTGGGATCATGACCTGAGCCAAAAGCAACGACTGAGCCACCCAGGCACCCCAAGCATCTGACTCTTGATCTCAGCTCAGATCTTGATCTCAGGGTCATGAATTCAAGCCCCATCTTAGGTACCACTCTGGGAGTGAAGCCTACTTAAAAAAAATAATAAGATAAAACTTCTAAAGTGGTCAGCCTTATGTTATGTGTATTTTTTACCATAATTTTTTTAAAAAGAAAGAAAGAAAAGAAAACTGCCAGAAAATGAACTTTTGGGACTTCATCAAGATCAAAAGCTTCTGCACAGCAAAGGAAACAGTCAACATAACAAAGAGGCAACCCACAGAATGGGAGAAGATATTTGCAAATGACAGTACAGACAAAAGGTTGATATCTAGGATCTATAAAGAACTCCTCAAACTCAACACACACAAAACAGGTAATCATATCAAAAAATGGGCAGAAGATATGAACAGAACTTTCCCAATGAAGACATACAAATGGCTATCAGACACATGAAAAAATGTTCATCATCACTAGCCATCAAGGAGATTCAAATTAAAACCACAATGAGAGGGGCACCTGGGTGGCTCAATGGGTTAAGCCGCTGCCTTCGGCTCAGGTCATGATCTTAGGGTCCTGGGATCGAGTCCCACATCGGGCTCTCTACTCGGCAGGGAGCCTGCTTCCCTCTCTCTCTCTCTCTCTCTCTGCCTGCCTCTCTGCCTACCTGTGATCTCTCTCTCTCGCTGTCAAATAAATAAATAAATAAAATCTTTAAAAAAAAAAAAAAACCACAATGAGATACCACCTTACACCAGTTAGAATGGCCAAAATTAGCAAGACAGGAAAAACGTGTGTTGGAGAGGATGTGGAGAAAGGGGAACCCTCTTACACTGTTGGTGGGAATGCAAGTTGGTGCAGCCACTTTGGAGAACAGTGTGGAGATTCCTCAAGAAATTAAAAATAGAGCTTCCCTATGACCCTGCAATTGCACTGCTGGGTATCTACCCCAAAGATACAGATGTAGTGAAAAGAAGGGCCATTTGTACCCCAATGTTTATAGCAGCAATGGCTACGGTCGCCAAACTGTGGAAAGAACCAAGATGCCCTTCAACGGACGAATGGATAAGGAAGATGTGGTACATATACACTATGGAGTATTATGCCGCTATCAGAAAAGATGAATACCAACTTTTGTAGCAACATGGACGGGACTGGAAGAGATTATGCTGAGTGAAATAAGTCAAGCAGAGAGAGTCAAGTTTCATATGGTTTCACTTATTTGTGGAGCATAACAAAAAACATGGAGGATAAGTGGAGATGGAGAGGAGAAGGGAGTTGAGGGAAATTGGAAGGGGAGGTGAACCATGAGAGACTATGGACTCTGAAAAACAACCTGAGGGTCTTGAAGGGGCTGGGGAGTGGGAGGTTGGGGGAACAAGGTGGTGGGTATTAGGGAGGGCACGTGTTGCATGGAGCACTGGGTGTGGTGCAAAAACAATGAATACTGTTATGCTAAAAAGAAAAAAGAATAAAAAACTGCCAGAGCCCCTTCCCCACCCCACAGGATGAGGGAGGAGGAGGAAGAAACTGGGATCTGTCTTGAATCCCTCCCACGGAGGCAAGAACTGAGAACAAGACCAGATACTCAAGAGCAGGCACTTGGGTGTCCTGTGGTGGGGAAGGAGCAGAGCTCAGGGTTGGGGCTTCACAGCTTCGGCTGGAAGGGAGGGGCAGGGGGGGCAGGCAGCAGCAATGGGGAGATAAATGCACACAGCTCTTCAGATTTCAGAAAACGGGTTTCCTGTGATCATCATTATGTTGTATGAAATGCAAGTCATAGATCCAAAAAAGAGATAGCAAGCCTGGAAAAAGTGAGTCATGGGAAAAGGAATGAAAATGTTGCCCATCTAAAGAGGAGAAGAGGGGGCGCCTGAGTGGCTCAGAGGATTGGGCCGCTGCCTTCGGCTCGGGTCATGACCTCAGGGTCCTGGGATCGAGCCCCGCATCGGGCTCTCTGCTCGACGGGGAGCCTGCTTCCTCCTCTCTCTCTGCCTGCCTCTCTGCCTACTTGTGATCTCTCTCTCTCTGTCAAGTAAATAAATAAATAAAATCTTTTAAAAAAATAAAATAAAATAAAGAGGAGAAGAATGACGAAGAGCCACACGAGGTGCCTCAGAGGTCTCTCCCTCTGAGGCTTATTAACAGAATCATCTGCAAGTGTATTAACATCACTGCACCTGCACCCTCTGTGCCCTCATCTCCACTGTGGTTCTGGCTCTGGAGGTCTTGATGGGTCACATGGTGGAAATCAGGCCACACATCAGAACTGCACTGCTGCCTCCCACCCTTTGTAGCTGTAGGAGTGTGGACAAGTTCTTCTTTCTCTGCATCTCGGTGTCCTCCTTGGTGAAACAGGAAAACTCGTGGGGCTAAGTAATAGTTAATGAAATCGACAGGGAGAGTATATGCCATGGGGCAGGCTCTTAATTAATTTCTATTTCCTTCCCCTTCTCTAATGGGGCATATCACACTTGGGAATCTCTTTTCTCTCCATCAAGCTGTAAAGCAGAAGAGGCAGCAGGGGATTTTGAATAAGGAACAAGAACCATTTCCCGTAATAAATGTGATAAAAGATGACATTTTAAATAGACCTTTCGTTATAAGTTAAAATCTGCCACTGAGGCGGCTTTATTCATAAGAGTCAAAAAGTGCAAACCAGTGTCCATCAACAGAAGACTAGATAAATCCCTGGTGGTATACATTCCTTAGAAACAATTAAAAAATATCAAACTGCTTGTATAGCAACATGGATATCAACAGATACTTTGAGCAAAAGAAGCCAGACACACACAAACATACATACTGTATGACTCTATTCAAATGAAATTTATAAGTAGACAAAACTAACCAGAGGGAATGGAAGTCAGAAGAGTGGTGACATTTTGTAGGGTTTTGACTAGGAAAGGGTGCAAAAGAGCCTACGGTACTGGAAATGTTCTGTATCTTGAATTCTTGGTGGTTGCTTGAGTTTATATAAAAAGTCATTGAGGTATGCACACTTGGTTGTATGTATGTTATACTCCGAGGAGGCAGAGGGGGAGGGGAGTTGAGAGGGGGGAACCTGCCATAGAAGTCCACAAGAATGTACCACCACGCTGTCCTAAAACCCAAAATCTCAAGCCTGAAGCTGTGCCAGTGGGTTCAAAATTCCTTTTGACCAAAAGTAGAAAGATTGAGAGAGAAAAAAAAAATTTTTTTTTGGACCCAACCTGGGAGGAAACCAACTTTGAATGAAGGAAACACAAATAACAACTAAAATCAAGATCGTGAGGAAAGGTTTTATTGTAATTCCCTTGAGAGTGCTCTGTAAAAGTATCATTGAAGCTTTAATATTCATTACCGTTGTTCACACAAAGCTATTTTAAAGTCCATTTTTATGGGAAAAGCACAATTACGCAGGAAAGTCGGTTGTAGGCGTGTCTGATATTTTTGACACCTTTTACTCAAACGGTGTCAGAGAAAGTGGACTATGTGTACTCTACAGTCTTTGCACCTCTACTGTCCTGGACTTCTGGAATTTCGCTTCTTATGTTCTTTTTTTTTGCTTGCAATTCCATTGAGCTGCTGCCAGGTCAACAATGGTACCAGTGTGATGCTCTTCGCAGTGTTCTGAGGCTAGATAGAGCCCACAGAGGCAAAACAGACCCAAGAATGCTCAGATCCACTGAGGTAGACCTTCTCTGCCCCCGGCCCATTTGAACATCCTTCCTATGCACGAATTTCCCACATTAGGGGGTTCTTCCCCAGCAGGGTGCAAGCCGGAAATCACACTCCCTCCCCTGTTTGGAGCTAGAGCACAGGTATGGGAGCTAGGCTCCACTAATCAGACATGAAATAAAAATAGTTTTAATTTTAAGTAGAGAAAAGCAGGGAGGCAGGCACCAAGCAGAATGAATCCACTTTCTGGTAGGGCGGGGGGGGCGGGGCTGGAGCCGCCGCCAGGTCTCAGGGACAGCAAGAGGGGCATTTTGGCAACAGGGGTGCCATGTGAGACGCCTGTGTCCAGTGGCAAGAACAGAGGCATCTTTACTGGACTAGTGGCTGCTGCTCCTGGGCACAAAGCCTCCAAGCCTAATTCTCTAGTCCTGCCAATGTTTCCATGAGCTGTGCAGTGTCCCTAATAAGTTTCTTCCTGTTTAAACAGGCTGGAGGGAGTTCTGTTGTTTGCACTGGGAGCCCTGAGCGTCACCCACCATGCTAGTCAGGGTTCTCTAGAGAAACAGAACCAATAGGGGGCGGTAGAGAGACAGATGATGATAGATAATAGATAGGTAGATAGGTAGATAGGTAGATAGATAGATAGATAGATAGATAGATAGATAGATAGATAGATATGACTTCATTTTTAGGAATTGGCTCACGCTTCATCAGGGCTGACAAATCTGAAACCCATAGGACAGGCTGGAAACTGAAGCAGGAGTTGATGCTCTAGTCTCCAGGCAGAATTTCCTCTTCTCTTGGAGAATCTCAGTTTTTACTCTGGCCTCTCTGCTAATTAGATGAGGCCCAGCCATGCTATCAGGGTGATCTTTGCCTAAAGTCAACAGATTACAGATGTTCACCGTGCCTGCCAAGTAACTTCACAGCCACACCTAGATTGGTGTTTGATTAAACTACCAAGTACTGTCGCCCAGCCAAGTGGACACATAAAACTAACCATCACACCTGCCAGATCAAGATTCCAGGAGTGAGCAATCATTTTATGAGCAGTCAGAGCCTTCACTCTGAAGATGCTTTTTTGGTGCCCTGGACATAAGTTTCTAAGTGAAAAAGAAATCTTCACATACTGTTGTCTGTACAGAACAAAATCCAGCTCAGCTAGACACCTGCGTTCAAGAGAAGATGATCCCTGGAATCCATCCCGTCGTCCCATCCCCTCAGCCCTCCACCTGGCTCCAACTGCTGTCACCTGTCGGCTGGCCCACCGCCACGGCCTCCTCACCATTCTGCCAACCTTCAGTCCTTCCTGCTCTATCTTGTTGTCCACCCGGGCTCCCGGGCTCTTTCTTAAACACTGGCCCAATTGTGTCTCCCTTGATTAAAATTCCTTTCAGACCATCGTAGCGCTCTTGTCATCTCAGGCCAACAGCCATTAAGGCACCAACTCTGACCAACTTCAGTGAAAGAGGGATTCATGGAGCAGCCGCCAGGATGGAGGGAAAAGCTAAGGTCTTGAGAAGGGCAGGAACCCAGGCTTCCCCAGTGACCTCAGAAGCAGGAACTAAAGGGCTATCTTTTCAGAGCCCAGCTGTGAGGATGAATCAGTCGGCCATTTCCATCGCCATGCACCTCCACTCAGTGGCCAGTGTATGAGGACAGGGTGTCTGATTGGACTGATTCACAGACCTGTCCCCTGGCCATGAGAGGGCTCCTAATGGAACCACCAAGACTGGCATTAATGAGAGTGGGAGGATTCTCAGGCCAAGTAGGGTTATTAGCAAAGAGGGGAAATCGATACCAGGCAAGCAAGGATGAGACAGCCACTCCCTGCCCACCCCAGCAGCCGAAGTATCCGTGGTCAGCAGAGCAACTGGGAGCGCTGAGAAGGACTGCATTCTCTGCATTCAACAGGGCCAGGAAGGAATGGCGGAAGGAGTCCCCAGCCAACCAAGGAGGAACAAGGTTTTTCTGGACTTTAAGACAGGAACCCCAGCCCCGGGGACCTTCAGCCTAGATCCCATTTTCCCTCATTGCTTGTGGGCCATTATTCTACCTAAGAAAATGTAAGCGGCAAGTGGGGAACATGAAGGAACTTTCCTGAACTCTTACATTTCCTCTCTGACCTGTCTTCCCTTGGCTGCTATGGGGTGGGGGGGAGAAGCAAGGGTTGGGCAGGGGGGTGGTCTGTGTGGCTGGGGTAGGGTCTCGGGTCTCAGGGGCCAAACAGGAGGAGGGCAGACTAGCATGGGTTAGAAGGCAAAGCACACTCACCCTGTCTTTATCTTATTTCATTGTTGTGTTGTTTCTCGTCTGCTCTACCCACACTGGAATGTGAGCTCCACACAGACAAAAGTCTTGACTGTCTCACTCACTCACTGCTACAGCCCCAAGCTTGTAATAGTGACTGGTGTAGAGAAAGCACTTAGCAAAATAAATATTTGTGACTGAAAGAATAGCATGTAAGAGCTACATCCTATCTCTCTCTCTGACCCTGAGTCAGAGAGGCAAGATCAGGCCTGGAACTGAGTCAACTCAGGAAGCAAGAGGAAGCCAGAGCGGGGAAGGGCAGAGCCCCAGATCCAGCCAGACCCAGGTCCTGGCCTGGCTCTGGCACCTGTGGGGCATGTCGCTGGACCATCCTGAGTCTCAGCTCCCTCATTTTTGAAACAGGGATCATACCACATACTTCATGCTCTTGGGTGAGGATAAATGATAATTAAATGTGGAAAACTGACACACTGTAAGTGCCCTCCTCCCCAGAGACCCTTCCTCTCTGCCCTTGCATGCTTTGTAAGGGAGGAAATTGCTTTAACCAGATGGTGGGGATCGAAGAGTCTGTGCGCTGGGGCTGGGGAGTGTATATTTTAGGAGAGCAGCCTGTGAAGGGCAATGCCTGACCCACGTCGGGAAGTGGAGCACCAGTGGTAGGAAGGCTAGGCGATGACGTGTTCCGGGGCAGTGGAAGGTCTCATGCCGAAACCTCCAGCATGTCGAGCTTGCAGCTAGGAGTGGGGCCACTCCAGTTTGCTTCTGCTTTTGGCAAACGGATGAAAAGCAATACAGGGCAGGCAACTAGGAAAAAGAATTTTATTAGCTTCATGAGAAACAGCTGCCATGAGTCAAGACAAAGATGGCGACAGTTCTGGTGGCTGGGAAAAGCCCACCTGTGCTCTTTATCTCCTTAGTCCAGGGTCTAAGTCAGGGTCCCAAGAAGAACGCCCAGCCCTCTTGCCCCCGTGGTGCAGGTACAGAGGTGGGCAATGGATTCTTGTTAGATCATAGGTTCTCCTGCTTTGTGGATATCTCACTAAACAGGAACATGAATCAAATTACCATTCTAGGCATTCAGATCAAGACTGAGCTGGCCTACCAGCCTCTGTTCTGGGAACAGCAAGCAGCAGCACAACATTCTGAACTGCCAATCAGAAAATCAACATTCTGGAGGGCTGCCCAGAATTCCAGAATGCAAAATAAGAATCCCCTACCTTTCTAGATGATTTCCTCAGGAGCTCCACATTTTAGAACGCCTATGTCCCAAGTCAACCAGAAATGTGATATTCTAGGTTGTTAGCCAGGAACCCAGTGTTCTGGCATGCCAAAGAAGAATCCCTCCTAACATTCTAAATGGTCCACCAGGAATTCAGCATTCTAGAATAACAACAAGACCACGATATTCCAGGTAATGGGTGAGAGACACAAAGTTCTAAAGGTCCACCTTGATACTCTCGATGCCAAACCAAAGACCCAACATTTGAGACTATTAAACCCGGCCTCAGCATTCTGGGTGATGAACACAAAGTCCACCCTCCAGCTGCAGTTCTGCCTCTTCAGAGCTCCGTGGATGGCCGCTCCACGCCAGGACCGTCATCCTGGTGGGGGTCAGGCACGTGGAAGGAAACGTAGGGACAAGTCTTGGTGTTGAGGCAGACCAGCTTCTTCAGCGTAGCTGTCTTGACCATATTGAAGCCCATCTCACCACCAAAGGTGCTTGGCTTCCAGTACTCTGGAGAGCAGATGGGATTCCCTAGGAGGCCCTTGAGGGAAAAGGGAGCCCCAATTTCTATCATACTCTCCCCAAAGATGGAGTTGGGATGGCACTTCTCCAGAAGCAGCCCTGGGTAGAACTCCAAGGCATCGATGTCTCCATACAGCTCCTCCAACTCCGCTGCAATCTCCGTCTCCCCTGAAAGGAGGGGAAGCTAGAGTCAGAGACGTGGCACTGTTAAGGTCAATGTGGAGAGGGAAGCTTCTAGACCTACCTTTTTCTGGGGAGAATATGGGACTTAAGGAGAGCAATTGAATGATTGAGCACATGCCCTAACATCTGGCCTGGCTGAATGACCCTTCTCCAGGGCTGATCTAGGGAAGAAATTTGCTGCTAAAGAATGAATGGAGGGCCTGGATCAGCCACCAGACAGCCTGTGACCTGAAGCAACTCATCTCTCTTCTCGGTGCCCTGACTGCCTGGTGGTGACAACAGGGAGACACTATCCATCTTGCTTCACAGGCAGATTTCAAGAAGGAAAGCTGGTTCAAGTCCCTTCTGCTGGGACTCAGAGATGTCATGTAACCTGTCCAAGCTCACAGAGAGATTTAGTTACAGCATCCTCTTCCCCCTCTGGACTGTCACAGGAGATTAAAGAGTGACCAAATTATGGGAAACTCACTCCCCGCTCGGTGAGACCCACACATTCACAGACAGTGACCAAAGGGGACAGACACAGAGCTTCCCTACCCATTTCCTCCAACCCACCCTCTATAAGGCGCTAGGACCCAGATCACGTCACACCCTGCTCAAACCCTCCTACGGTTTGCAACAAGGATTCCCAAACTCTTGGCTGCCCAACAGCTGGAATCTTCTTTGAAAAGAAAAGAAGATAGTATATATATTATACACAGACACATACATGACTCTTGGGCACCATGTAGGCCTACAGAATCAGAACTTCAGGGGCAGGGATCTGGGATTTGCTATTTCTAATCAGTTTTCAAATGATTCTTGGGCAGCTGGTCTGTAAGTATGTATTTAGGAACCACTAGGTAGAATAAAACCCAAATCCTTTCACATAGAATCCACAGTAGGGCCGGCCCCAAGCGCCCATCCCCACCTCCACCCTCCCCACACAGAAGCACCTTGCTCCAGCCACACCCACCACTGGTCTCCCCAACAGGCTCTTTCCTTATGACCTCTGCACCTTTGTACTTTCTGTTCTGCGTAGAATCCTTTTCCCCCTGTTCTTCAGAATATCTCCCAGAAAATCCCTATCTATCTCCTTCAAACCCAGCTGAGAAGCCACTTTCTTTCCCCAACCGGGTCATTTTCTCCCCTCACCGCCCTCATACCACCTCCCCCCCAAGCATGGCGCTCACAAACCTCTCCTGACCCCCGCAGTCATAGCACTGGGGGCTATCACAATGCCGCCTCTGGGAACAGCAACTCACCTGTGAGCTCCTGGAAGGACGTGTAGGGCCTCATGCCAAACCTCTTGCGGTACTCATTGAAGGGCTGCAGCCGCAGCTCGCGGGATTCCTTGATGGCCTCCACGGCCACGTGCAGGACGTGGTGGTCTATGTTTCTGCCCCCGCCAATCTGCCAAGACATAAACATAGCTGCAGTCTGAGAGCCAGGCCACTTTGTGCTGGGGGAGGAGATCGGGTCTGCCCAGGCACAGACAGAACATGGCTGCGCCCAGCAGCCACCACGTTGGGGACCCAGCCCCAGCTCTGCTGCTGTCATGCTTTCTCAGGGACACCCCTGAGTCTTTGCTTTCTCATCACTAAAGAGGCAGTGGGCCAGGAAGACCTCTCCAGTGGCTCACTGGCCACACTGTTCCCCAACCCTTTGCATCTAGGTGAGAATCCCAACATCCCATTACAGAAGGTTCTGCAACTACTGGGTTCGGCAACTAGGATTCCATTAAAAAAAGATGGCCAGCATGGCACCAGTCGGAAGCTCAAGCAGAGGGGAAGGGCATTCTGGCTCTGGGAGTGAAATTTGGAGGAGTAGAAGGGCTTCTGAGGCAGCAAATGAGCAACAAAAGGATGGACAGATATTAGTTTTGAGGGCTGAAATTTTATGGCATTCTTCAAATCCATTCTTATCAAAGAATACAGATGATTTATCTTTCAAGGGGGTCTTGCTAAAGAGTGTTTTGGTATTGGTTTTCATTCCCTGTTTCATAGCATCGAGCGTCAACAAAAATTTAGTAATTAAAAAGTGAACCACTCTTCCTTATATTCCAGAAGTAGGTGAAACCATATGATAATTGACTTTCTCTGCTTGACTTATTTCACTCAGCATAATCTCCTCCAGTCCCATCCACGTTGAGGCAAAAATTGGGTATTCATCATTTCTGATGGCTGAGTAATATTCTATTGTATATATGGGGTGAGCCTAGTGGTAGGTATCAAGGAGGGCATGTATTGCATGGAGCACTGGGTGTTGTACATTAACAATGAATCTTGGAACACTACATCAAAAACTAATGATGTATTTTACGGTGACTAACATAACACAATAAAGATTAAAAAAGAAAAGTGAACCACTATTAACCAACCACCATTAGGAAAGAGAACTTCAGAGCCAGATGGTAGGAACACACAGTATCATGTCACTCCATTCATTCCGGATAAAGCCACTCCTGGGAACATAGGTGACTAAGATTCTTGGTTCTCCTTCCTTCTGCCAAGACTCCAGGGAGGGGAGCGGTCATAAGCTAGCAGGGAGGGAGCTGAAATATTGCCATGAAAACCATAGTGTATACACACATAGCTTAAATAAACAGCTCTGCAATTTACAAAATGTGGGATCATTGTGGGTTGATTTGTGCCCCCCCCCAGAGATATGGTGAGGTCTTAAACCCCAGCACCTGTGAATGTGACCTTATTTGGCAAGAGATGTCATCAAGTGAAGATGAGTTCATAGTTCCTTACAGGGATCCTAATCCAATGATTGGTGTCCTAATAGAGAAAACGAGACTCAGGGAGACTCCATATTGGAGTGATGTGTCTAAGAGGATTGCCAGTAGCCAGCAGGAGCTAAGACAATGGCACAGAACAGCTGCTCACCAGGAGCCTTCGGAGAGAGCACAGCCCTGCCCACATCTTCTAACCTCCAGGAAAGTGAAATAATAAAATAACTTAGCTGCTTGTGGTCCTTTGTTATGGCAGCCCTGAGAAACTAAGGCAGGGACCTTGGGCAAATTACTTGTTTCAGTTGAGGGGAAGCCCTGTTTTGTCACTTCTCATGCCCCCTTGAACATCCTGAGAGCCGACACACTTCTGTCGCCCTTCTGCCTCGGACTAAATACGACACCAGGGCTTTTCACACAGCGTCATGGCTGTTCCTTGAAAATGCCCATACAGTCCAACACAAATCTACCATCTCTGTTCATGTCTATGTCTCCACAGAGAACAGAGGCCATAAACCAGCCAGCAGCTGCTGGTAGCAGCACATGCTAATTCCAGTCAAATTACCAGTGGCAAACCTAAATCCATATGGTGCCACGGTGTCATGACAGGGCTTGGAACAAGGATCAGAGAGAAGCAGGGGTGAGGGGAGCTGAGACAGAGGAGACAGCGGCTTCCAAGCATTGGGGAGGGGAGATTTAGGAAGATGCTGGTTAGAAATTCCAGGGAAAGGGTTCTTTTCATTTGCTAGGGGGGCCATAACAAAATATCACAGCCTGGGTGGCTTAAACCACTGAAATTTATTTCATCACAGTCTGGAACCAGAAGTCCAAGATCAAGGCATCAGCAAGGGGGGTTTCATTCTGAGGTCTCTATCCTTGGCTAATTGATGGCCCTCTTCTCCCTAAGTCTTCCCACTTTGCACATCTATACCCTAATCTCCTCTTCTTGTAAGGACACCAGTCATTGTAGGCGCCCACCCTTGGACCTCATTTAACCGCAATTGCCTCTGCAAAGGCCCTGTCTCCAAATATATCATATTCTGAGGCACTGGTTGTTAAGACTTCAACATAGAGTGGGGGGTGGGGACAATTCAGTCCATAACAGAGGCCTGTAATTCAATAAAGACCTACTGTGTGAAGACACTTTCACATGTATTACCAAACCTTGAATGTCTTCATGGTCTTCAAATTGCCATGCCCTCTGACCTCCAGGCCCTCACCATGTTGTCCCCTCCCCCAGAGCACGATCATCCCCGGCCATTGACACTACCTCTTTCCCTGGGAGGGCTCTATCCATCCTTTGGATCTCTGCTCAGACCTCATTTCCTTATCTACAGCTCTCAACTCTGGGACCCAAGCCTCCTCTCCAAGTACCCAGAGCCCCGTGGGCTCTCTGGACTGTGGTTCTCCATGTGCCCTCATAATTCTGATAACATCAGAAAAGCACCTGGCCCAGCGCCTGACACAGAGCAAGTGCTCCCATGATGTTAGCTGTTGTGGGACTACAGTTCCTCCCCAGGGTGTCAGTGCCAAAGGGACGAGGACCCAAGAACCACATCTGATCTTGCTCGACACTCTATCCCCAGCACCTGGTACAGCGGAACGGAGAAAAGAACAAGAGAAGTAAAGGAATGGAGGAAGGAACGTCAGAGGACACCAGCCCCATGGAACAGAGAAGAACACTGGGATTGGGTCCAGGTCTGTCCCCTCTCCGTGCCCACCTGCCCTCCCCACACTCTCCGCAGAGGCTCACCCGGCCAGCGCTCTGGCGAGAGAAGGCATCCACCAGGGCCTCGACCCCATAGTCCACGAGCATGGAGGTGTTGAACAGGAACTGCTCGTAGCTGTACTCCTGGGGGCCCACCTGGAAGGAGTCAGGCATGAGCGGGTGCCAGTGGTAGAGCTGGTTGAACTCCATGGCGATGCGGTTGCGGTACTGGAACTGGGCGCTGAACAGCAGTTCCGGGTCAAACTTCAGCCGCAGGAAGTAGCCACTCAGCTGTTGCACGTACTCCTCAATCACAATCTTGATGGTCTCCCCTGGGAGGGCGGATTGGGACACGCGTCAGGGAAGCACAGGGACCCGGCCACTGTATGTTCTTACATATCAGAATTCTCAGGAATAGCTTTTCCCCTGCCTTCTCAATAACCAGCTACAGCACAAAGAGCCGGGGAAGAAACAGATCCAATGTTCCATAACAGAATGAAAACTGGTTATCTAGTTAGGAAAAGAAACTGGTGATTTCAGCCAGTTAGCTCCGAGACAAAGTGACTTCTGGCAAATTGATCTGGAGCCATGAGACGTGCCATCAGCAAGGTCCAGAGCCTGGCGTCACCATTTCCAGCCCCCCTCAAGCTTGGGCTGTGTCTCCTCATCTCTCTGAACCTCACCTTCCTGCTCTGTAAAATGTGTGTGTTGACACCACGGTTGGGGCCGCTGGGAAGAGTAGACAGCAGCTGCTTGGCCCAGGGCCCGGCATAATTGGGAGTATGACCACATGCAAGCGGAAAGGAGGAGTGCTAAGTGTAGGCGTGTGGACCCCCCAACTCCAGCTCAGGAAGGAGCTCCCCCTGGGATGTGGTGCAAGAAGGATGAGCTCCCCGGCGCAGCCAGGGCCTGTCTCAAATCTTCCTCTGCTGAGCGGCCTTGGAGAGTTCACTGACCCTCTCTGAATCTTAATTTTCACAACAAGGGCAATCGTATCTGATTAGTAAGGTTCTGGGGAGGATTAACCAAAGCCCTGGATATACAGGTTCCTCCCCTTTGGCCACAGGTTCGACTCCAGGCTATATGCCGGACAGTCTCCAGCCACAGCCTTGCCCTCTCTGGTCAAAGTCTCCGAAATTCTGGGGCTTCAGAACCAGCCCCTTCTCCTTCCTCAGGTTGTTCCTATTTCTGATGCCTGGCTCGTCCAGGCTCTAGTGAATCAGGCAATATAATTGGGACCAGCCATGCCCGGCGATGCCCAAGGGCAGAGGAAAGGGATCACTGGTGACTCAGAGTGAACACGGTCTGGCCAGGGGTGTCAGAGACCAAGCTCCCAGGCAGGAAACCATCTGACATTTTAGGCTGCAGACTCGCCCCCGTAGGGGACACAAAAATATCCCGTCCCTGAGTCACCCAGAAGCTCCAAACTCCGAGAAGGCAGACACAGGCAGGGCAGAAACATAAGGCTTCCTGAAGGTGGACAGGCTGGAGTCGACATGCACAAGCTGGGGATGTCGCTGTGTGCCCCTGGGGCAGGAGATGGGGAAACAGAGTGGGGTGCCTGATCAACTCTGCGGCAAGTCACTTAGCTAATGATCCACCATCACGGCCACCCATTCTCCGAAGGCCTCCTACGCGCTCAGTGCTTGTCAGCGTCCCAACAAATCCTTACAACCATCATTATCCCTAATATCCAGATTTGGAAACTGAGGCCTGGTCAAGATCTAATAGCTAGAAAGCAGAGGAGCCTGGGTCCTAATCCCAGCTCTCTCTCCTCTCCAGCCCCCAGCTCCTGCTCTTTGGGACAGAGGGCATGACCTTCCAGGACAGGACTAGGCTGGAGTCCTCACCGATGAGGATGAGGCGGGCCGTCTGGAAGAGTTGCTCATCGGTCCAGGTGGGATGCTCGGCCTTCAGCAGGTCACACACGCGGTTGTGTTCACGCAACCAGAGCGTGGCATAGAGCATGAGCCCAGGAAGCAGCCCAAACACCTCCTGGCCCACGGCCATCTGGCTCTGTGGTGGAATGCCCCGCGGGTAGTGCATCAGCACAGGCGCCTCCTCCACCGATGGTGGGTACATCTCTCCGTCCAGCACCTGCGGGATGGGGCCGCCTGACAACCTGCGGACCGGGTGCACGTGCGGGCAGCCTGCACCTGCCACTGACACCCTCCCTACTTACAGCTCCCGGAACACCCAGAGCAACTGCCAAGCCTCCCTAACCAAGATGGTCTGATTCTGATTCTAGTTCCTAAGTCTTAAGACGTTAGGATGGGTCCCTTTCCCTCATCCCACTGCCCCCACCCACCCTCCATGCTGACGCCTCTCGGCAGTGGCTCCCTCGACCCTTGCCCCCAGGCAGTCCAGTCCCAGGACCACAGCCAGAGGAATCCTTTCAAAAAACCCAAATTTCATCTTGTGCCCTGGCTTTAAACCCTTCCGAGTTCTCTCTCTGCTCTTGGCTGAAATCCTAAACATGCCCCACAGGTGTTCTCCACCCTCACCAGCATTCATTCAGGCGCCATGCTCCCCATCCCTCCCTCCCCCGGGAGGGAGGGAGAGGAGCTCCTGCTCATCTCCAAGTCCAGGCACTGCCTGCCTGGAAAGCCTGTTCCCCCTCTGGGCTCCTGAACTCCACCCCATCCTCCCCGCTGCTCTTGCTTTATCTGACCTTCCGACTGCCCCAACCTCTGAGCACTCTCGTGGCTTCTCCCTAGTGGGTGAGAAGTCTCCAAATATGGCAGCTTTTTCATTTGGGGTGGGGGGTGGGGAGGACAACATGCCAAGAACTGTTCTTTGCCTTAAAGGTTCAGCTGTGCCCTTCTCGCTCGGGCTTTGCGTTGTTTAGATTTGTGTGGCCCAATATGGTCTCCGCTAGTCACGCAGAGCTGCTGAGCACTAGAAAGGTGTTGGTGTGAATGAAGACCTGAATATGCAACTTTACTTAGTGTAGATTTCAGTCTTTAAAACTGAGCCTTCAGCAGCTGGAAAACCTTCAAGTGTGCTCAGAACAACCTGAGCACGTGAATCTACTTTTCGGCTGTAACTTTATGAAATCCAGACACAGATCGGATATCTCCGATGAAGAGTTGGCAACTTTTTCAACTGAAATGTGCTGTGAATATAAAATAAAAGTCAGATTTTGAAGATCTAGCATGAAAAAAAAAGCGAGATTATTTTATTAACGATTCCTGTATTGACTCCACATTGAAATGATCATCTTCTGGCTATACATGGGGTTAAATAAAATATATTACTGAAATCAATTTCACCTGTTTCTTTTTACCTTTTTCAATGTGGCCACCAGAGAAATTTTAATGACCTATGTTGTTCCCGTTGTGTTTCTAGTGTTAGCGCAGACAGAAACTGGCACCCTGGTGTTTGGGTGTGGCTCCTGATGGGCTGTGAGTTCCTGAAGGTCAGGACCCATTAACTGTCATGGTCACTGCTCAGACACCTGTGCCAAGCGCATCATAGCATCCAAATGATATGGTGGGAAAATTCAGTGTATATATGCAGAGTGCAACTGTCCCTCTCCTACCAAGACCCAAATCCACCTCCCAGGATAACACGAGAGGTCATGTCTTCTCCTGCCTGGCACCTTCTCCCAGGGTTCACACCTCCAGTTCCTGCAGCTGGCCCTCCTAGGGCCACCACTCAGGGCCCCCAACAGCCCCTGCCAGGGAAGACCACGGGAGGCCACCCCCACCACCCCGTCCACAAGCCCAGCGCTACCTGGTACTTGAGTTTCCCGTCCTTAAAGAGCCGCAGCTGATACTGACGTTCAAGGTTGTCCCCATAAATGTGGCCGAGATCTACCTGAGGACAGAAAGAGAGTCTGCTCAGATCACCAGGTGCTGCCTCAGCGGCAATGACCTGTACATGCTAAGTTAGGTCCAGAGAGGTCCTGAGCCCCTCCTACGTACTCACCCCATGGCCTAAGGCCTTGGTGAAGCCAGGACCCATCTTGCCAGAAGTTTTGAAGAACTGATGGGTGAAGTGTTGTGCAAAGAAGGCGAACATGAGGTTGGTGCCTTGGGGGTCAGGTATGAACTTCCTCCTGAGCAGGAAGCGACGGCCCAGGAGCTGGGCATCTGGCAACTCCTTCTTCCCTGGTTGGGGAGGTGGGAAGGGGCAGTAGCTGCCTCCTGCCTCAATCTCCCCACCCCAGGGCCTTCTGGGCTCACCGGACCAAACCGGTCTATACAGGAATCCCAGAACAGCCTTCCCTCCTACCGGATGGCCCCTTGCACCTTCTCTACCAAAAGACCCTAGAAGTATTTACGGGTGAAACGGCATGATATTAGGAATTGGCTTCAAAATACGCCATAAAAAGTAAGAGGGGTAGATGAAATAAGGTAGGAAAATTATGGGTATGTGTTGAAGAGAGGGAAACATCTCAACTTCTGTGCGTGTTTGCAACTTTGAAAAAGTTACCCAAAAAGAAAGGAGAAAGAAAAGTAAATAAACCAAGAAGGAAGGAATGAACAGAGGGAAGGAGGGAGGGAGGAAGGAATGAACTTGAATTCCCCGGCACTTGAGCAAGGTAGCCTATGTTTGAAACTGGGTAGCCACCTGCTGACTGTGTGAACATGGAGAATTCATTTCATGTCTCTGAGCTTCGAAGTCTTCATCTGTAAAACAGGGCAAATGATACCTATTTTATGTAGTATTATGAGGAGTGTGTGAGATAGTGTGAACATGACTGAGAACTGATGAGATAGGGTCTTACAAAACAAAGATCAGCAAACTTCCAAACTTTTTCTGTAAGAAGCCGGATAGTCAATATTTTAGGCTCTGCCAGCATATGAGCTCTGTCCTCTTCTACTCTGCTTTTCTGTTTTAGCAGGAAAACAGTCCTAGATGAGACCTAAACAAATGAGTGTGCTAAGTTCTAATAAAACTTGATTCACGAAACAGGGAGTGGACTGGATTTGGGCTGCGCGCTGGAGTTTGCCAGCCTATTTTAAATGATGCCAGTCTTTCTGTCTGGGGTAGAGACAACAGGTCATCTTGAAGTGTTTGGCATCATGAGAATAAGTATTAAGAGCCTTCCTTGAGGGGCGCCTGGGTGGTTCAGTGGGTTAAAGCCTCTGCCTTCAGCTCAGGTCATGATCTCAGGGTCCTGGAATCGAGTCCCTCATCGGGCTCTCTGCTCAGAAGGGAGCCTGCTTCCTCCTCTCTCTCTCTCTCTCTCTCTCTCTGCCTGCCTGCCTCTGCCTATTTGTGATCTCTCTCTGTCAAATAAATAAATAAAATCTTAAAAAAAAAAAAAGAGCCTTCCTTGGGGCACCTGGCTGGCTCAGTCAGTTAAGCATCTGCCTTTGGCTCAGGTCATGTTCTTGAGGTCCTGGGATCTAGCCCCACGTCAGGCTCCCTGCTCAGTAGGGAGTCTGCTTCTCCCTCTCCCTCTACCCCTCTCCCGCCACTTATGCTCACTGTCATTCACACTTTCTCTCTCAAATAAGTAAATAAAATTCTCTTTTTTTAGATTTTATTTATTTATTTGACAGAGAGACACATAAGAGATGGAACACAAGCAAGGGGAGTGGGAGAGGGAGAAGCAGACTTCCCGCTGAACAGGGAGCCCAGTGAGGGGTTCAATCCCAGGATGCTGGGACCATGACCTCAGCCAAAGGCAGTCGCTTAACGACTGAGCCACTCAGGCACCACAATAAATAAAATCTTTTAAAAAACAAAGCCTTCCTTAATTATGGCAATGTCATATGAGTCCATACCCAATGCTCACAAGGAAAGGAATAATTGAATTTATGTGTTTCGGTTAAGACATCCTTTCATAATAGCCCAAGTGAGGCCCAACATTGAAGGTTCAAGATCAACAGAACCTCTTTGGATTGAGATGGCCGACTGCTTTCCTCTGGCAGGCAAGGAGATCAAGCACCCAGAGAAAACTCACCAGAGGGTAAGTTGGAGGGAGTGGTCTGCACCATATAACCTGGAATCATCACTCAGATTGACACTGAGCAAGGACTGGTTCCTGCAAAGTGCGGCAGAGTCCAGAAACTCTGCAAGACCCAGCTATCTGGTAGGTATAGTCGGTAGACATATGAGTGCAAACCACCAGAAGAGTGCCTCTGCGACCCAAGGAAGGACATCGGTACCTATGCCAGGTTCTGAGCCCACAAAAATGCACAAACACGGGGCTGCACAGGACAGGTGTTCAACAGCGACACCATGTGGCAGGAAGCCATGGCAGTGGCGGACCAATGCCTCTCTTGTCCCCTCTATACTTGAAGCAGATTTCATGCCTCTGTACTGAGTTAAACCCCTGGGTTTGGGGGCAATCAAGATGGTGCGGGAAGAAGGACTTAAGAGGAAGGACTCCTGCCAATGAGACCAAGTGGGCTCTTAGGCAACTAAAGGAAAAACCTCTGACTTTATGCGTAAGTTACACTGGGGAAGCAGGGCAAGATATTTAGTAAAGAACCAAACAGGGAGTTAGCACCCAACAGAGGGCACACTATTCCTTCCTTCCTCTGTTTCCACTCGGAAGCCACCCCCATTCTGGCAGGATCCCCACTGATGTAGGAGACAAGTTTCAAGCAAAGAAGCACCCTGGAAATACAGAAGCTGTAGTCTGATGGTGCTCTGACTTTCTAGATGACATCAGCAAGAGTCTCCACCACCCTTTCCTGTCCTCATTCCCCAGCGCTGTCCTTGGCTGTCGTTCTGGATAGGTGATATGTCTTGCCTTGGTCCACCCATTTGGGAAATGGGTCAATCACTGATCTTCCATCCGCTTTTTTCCCAAAAAGAACAGAGCCTCTCCCGTGACCCCCAGGCCCAGCCTCTAACCCCGTCCCCATTACCTTTGGTCCCCATGGGCGTGGGGCAGTCTTGGGGCACCGAGGGCAGTACACGCGTGTAATAGCTCACATTGGAGAAGGACTCCCAGCTGATGTAGTCATGCGCTATGTTGTAGGTGGGGGGGCTGGGGATAAGGTTGGAACGCGCTGCAGAGGGCGAAAACAGTGGTGACGAGGGGGTTCCCATCCCCAGTTCTCCCCCCCTTCCCTGCCTCGTCTTGGGTTGGGCTTGTTGAATCTGGCATCACAGTCTCCCCACCCACTGTCCTTATCGAATGCTAAGAATTCCAAGCGCTGGCAGACTCCGGGGACTCTGCTCTCCGCCCACCTGTGAGCACCAGGCGCATGAGTGTATCACGGATGAAGGTGGCATTGATGAACTCCCAGAACCAGCGCCCGTGCGTCAGCAGGAAGTGGAGGAAAGAGGGGCTGGGTCGCAGCAAATTCCGGAGCCAGGTCCACAGCTCGGCTGCAGGGGTAGTGAGAACCACTCAGGCGGGGCCTCCTGGCAGGACCAGAAGAAGCCGGGGTGGAAGACGGGAACTGGAGACAAGGCCAAGAGGGAACCGGGCAGAACATACAGGGCAGGGCAAGGATGGAAGCTCGGGGGAGATGACACACGACAGAGCCAGAAGCAGATGTGAGGGCAGGGCCAGGACACCAGGTGGGCCGGGAGGGAGAGCTCTGCTGCGGCTGGGTCAGGGGGAGGGTCAGAAGTCAAAGCCAGGCGAGGAAGGAGGACTGAGAGTAGGCCAGAGGTGAGGGCAGAAAGGGGAGAGGGTCTCCAGATAAGCCCAGGGGAGCAAGGGGGGCCAGGACAAGAGTGGGGGCAGAAGGCCCAGCTCACGGATGGTGCAGTTGGGGCCAGAATAGCCCGTGCGGGTGCAGTCACACTGGTAGCGGTCAAGGCCGAAGCGGACACAGATCCCCTGGTGCTGGCATGGGTAGTAACAACAGGGGTTCACTGCAGGGGAGAAGCAGAGATCAGAGACCACGCTAGAGCCACCCCCAAGCGCCGTCCTGCTCCTGATGGGGATGGGGCCACAAGTCACAGCTCTGTCCTAACTCACTCAGGGGCCCTCTCTGGACTTCAGGGTTCACCTTGGGGTCCTCTCTGTTCCCCCAGTTATACACAGAAGCCCCCGGCCCTGCCCAATTCGGGTCCTGATCTGGTCTCCAGAGGGAAGTTCGGGCCCCCAGGGGAAGTCCCCCCTCCTCCTTGCCACCATCAGAGTTGGGCAAGGGAAGAGTCCAGACCCCAACCGTGACACCGCGGTTAGCAAACAGCTAACAAGATGCTGCAGCCAAGGCTTCTAGAGCACTCACTTCCTGTCAGGTCAGAGCCCAGCACAAGGGCAGGGTTTGTGGAGTTCAGAAAAGAGATAAGGAAGGCTGGGTTCTCTCACACCAGCCCCTAAGCTCAAGGTACCTGGACACTAGGAAGACGGGATCGCCCACCTTTCCTCTATTTTTGCAGAAGTGAGGGAAGAGCGGGAATCTTCACGCCTGCTTGCAGATGCGGAAACTGAGGCCAGACAAGGAGAACCCCACACAGGTCACCCAGCAAGTCACACTAGACCAACGGCCCTTCACTTCCTTCCCACCTTCCCCAGACTGGACACTCCAGCGCAAGGAAAGAAGTTTCCCAGATCCCCAGACAGAGTTTGGGTTTGAAGGGAGTCCCAGCAGCCTCAGCCCCTGTTCCTGATAAGCCCAGCCTTGGCCCATGTCAGAGTGGATTCTGGGCTCTAGGATCCGGAGGAAGGTCAGGGACCAAGGAAACAGGAGAGCTAGGGTTAGAAAAATCTCCTGAAGAGGTGTGTGGAGCTCTTGCATCAGCCCTCCTGCCTCCTGGAGAAATCGCCACCAGTAAGTCCCTCTTGATGTCTAAACAGGTCCTGCTGATCACGGTCCCTTTGCTCAAACCTTCCCTGCTCGAGTGATTCTTCAACAGAGAAGTTAGAGACTTCTCAGAGCTCATTTGGTGTTCATTACAGCTCAGGGAGGCAAACTGAGGCATGAGGAGAAGTGAAGGCTTGACCAAGGACACAGAGCAGAGCAAGGCCTCCTGCAGAGCCAGGTCCCCTGGATCCTGGCAGGACCGGATTCCCTGGCCTCACACAGAAAACACCAGACTCCCTTGAGCGAACACATTTCCTCATCTAAGCTCAGAACCAATAGAACTCCTATTCTTTGTACAACTGATTACCGGGGACTACAGGGTAGCAACAGGCAGCAGAAGGGTGCTGTGATAGAGGGCATAACCCCAGGCAGAGACTGATAGCCACACCCCACGCCCCCCCCCCCCCCATACACCCAGGAGTGCCAGAGAGTAAGAAGAGAATCACACAAATCATGCAAATAGTTTTGCTTAAGCCCTGGCCACTCCCCAGGGCCCCACAATGGCATCTCTGTGGAGCCGTGTAGGGTTGCAGGAGGAAAGGGCCGACGGGAAGAGGGCTGGACAGAATGGCCTTATCAAGCTGACACAGGCAGACCCAGCAGACAGGACTCGGCCTCCCCTCCCACAGCCACAGGTCCAGAAACGCCAAGGAGGGGGAGTGGATAATCGCCCCAGCTGGCTCAGGGCTCTGGAACTCTCCTCATTGACTCCTCCTGCCCAGGATGCTCTGCCCACCTGCTTACTTCATCTGCCCAGGAGGTCCCAGAGCCCCCCCGCTGCCTGGCTCCCAACCCTGGCACACGAGGCACTCTGTCGCAGACGGATCCATCCTACCACTAGGCAGGCAGGAGGCTAAAAGCCCAGCCCTTCTCTTGGGTGTTTCCCCCTTCCCGATGCCAGGTGGGGCTCTTCAAAGGACCTCAAGAGGTGTGGCCCCATTCCCGAGCCCCAAAGCCGTAAGGTCTTCCGTCCCTCGCCCAGACCATTGCTCTTCCCTAACAAACCCCTCCTGGGCCACCTGACCCTCCCAGTGAGCTCACACCTTGCTCATGCCTTGGCTCCTCCAGAAAACCTCCCCTGAATGTCCTTTGCCCCGTTCCATGCTCCCACTCACCACCATGAGGCCCCTGGAAAGGGGGCCATACCATTCCTCCTCCCTAACGTGGGCCACACACACCCTGGGGCTCAAGCCGAGTCCTGGAGAGATCCAGCCACCCAGGGGATCTAGAGGAGCTGGCCACAGCTCATCGCATGTTTGTGGAGACAATAAAACAAAGCTGAGAGAATGGCAACCCCACACTTGGCCCAAGAGACCCCTCACCTTCCCGCCCTGGCGGCTGGCTCTGAGGGCTAGCCTGGAGCCTTCCCGCTTCCTGCCCCAGAGTTCTGCCCGGGGCTCCTGCCCACATCCCTCTCCGGCCAAGAAAGGCTGTGTCTGATGGAGGCGCTTCCCTCCCAAACCTGCTGTCCAGCCTTCCCTCCCTCCTCCTCCATGAACTTTCCATAAACACCAGCTGTCCCCAGTGAGGACAAAGGCTGCCACTGGGGTCCCAGGGTGTCCGGGTGGGCAGAGAGGAGCCTGAGTGCCTCTTGCCCGGGGTGAGCCTGACCACACTGGACCATCACAGCTGCCAGGAAATCCGGGGCTCTAGCAACCACTCCACAGCCGTTCATCCCCACTGCCTCCCCCTGCCCACCCCTGCCTTCCCCGCACGCCCCCCACCCCGACTCTTCATCTGCCTAGCGCTCCCAGGAGGATGGAGGAGACTCCCTGTGGCACGAAGGAGGAATGTGAGGTTCACTCACAAGAGACCAGCCCCAAGCCCCACAGCTTTCAAGTTGCAGAGTCAAGGCCTGGACTCCCTTCCCTTTTCCTCTCTTCTTGCCCTGGAGGTTCTCAGGCCCAGATCTGGGGAAAGGATTGGGTTTGCCAGCCCCAAGGAGAGCTCTGGAACTCCTCACACAGAAAAGCCTCCCTTCAGTCTAACTTAAACCCGGTTTGCTTTCTTGCCAGCTAGCTCAGTGGTAGGCTCAGCGGAGGGCGCCCTGTGTAATAAACGATCCAGAAAGAGAACGGGGGAGACGCAGGCTCCAAATCTACCGAGGTCCCAGAACAGGGCAGGGGCCAAGCGGGTGCTGGGGAAATGTATCAAGAGAGTGGCTGCCCTGGGGCGCCTGGGTGGCTCAGTGGGTTAAAGCCTCTGCCTTCGACTGAGGTCCTGATCCCAGGGTCCTGGGATCGAGCCGAGCCCCGCATCTCTGCTCAGCAGGGAGTTTGCTTCCTCCCTCTCTCTGTCTGCCTCTCTGCCTACTTGTGATCTCTGTCTGTCAAATAAATGAATAAAATCTTAAAAAAAAAAAGAGAGAGAGAGAGTGGCTGCCCTTTACTGGTTGTATGTCTTTGGGCAAGTCCCTTCCACTCTCTGGGCCTCATTTTGCCCAGAAAGTGGATGGAGCAGGCGGGCTCTAAGATGCCTCCTTTCCTGCCTCCCCTTCTTCTCTATTCTGGGTCAAGCAGACCAATCTCCAGATATCTTCATTACTTGCATCACTCTGAGCCCCCCACCCTTGCTCTCACTGAATCCTCAAGGCACCCCACAGGCAGAGTTAGCTGACCAGCCGACTCATCCTGCCCATATTCCCACTGATGAGGACTATCTAGTACTGCCTGGTTCCAGAACTTTCTGAGGACTCGGGCAAGGAAACGTTCCCCCACCCAGGAGTCAGGGCTCTGGGCACCGGGGGGGAACACTATGTCCTTCAGGATGCAGAGGCCCCAGGTAGCAAGAGGCTCAGCTGAAATTCCCTAAGAATAATATTTAGAGAAGCTTGGGCGCTTGGCAGCCAAAGAGAGGGGAGGAAAAAAAAAAAAAAAGAAGACCCTGACTAGCCAGGCCTGGGCCCCAGGCCCTACACTCAGCTGTGTCAGCAGGCAGAGGCCAGCCACCCCCACACCAGGCCCCAAGAGCTGGGCTCACAGCTGGAAGCGGCGCCGGGAGAGGAACCCCTGTCTGGGCCCTCAGACCCAGCTGGGGCTGCAGATACGAGGGCAGCGGGCCGCAGGGAGGCCTGGAACAGCCCGGGGTCCCCCGCCGTGTGCCGGGGCTAACTGCCTCATGTCCCTCTTGCTGGCACAGAGCTCTGATTGCCAGGCCGTGCCATCTTCTTAGCCCAGGAGAGAACACTAAGCCAAGTCCAGGTGCTGGGTGAACTTGAGCATTGAGACTCCCCTGGCACGGCCTTGTCCTCCCAGCCAGACTCAATCTCCTGCCCCCATGAGAAGCCGAAGTAATGTCTTCCCCTGCCTCCCGCCCCCAGGGGAGTCTGCAGCCCTCATCTCCGGGGGGGTCAGCCTCGGCTGTACGGCTGAGGGCACGCACAGGCTCTGACTTTCCGGGCAGAGGCCCAGGCCTCATGGACCTCAGTTCCCTCACCGACTGGCAGGACAAGCAGAGGCCCTGCACCCAGTTCACCATCGTTCTTCCCCTGTCCCTTGCAGCAGCCCTCCCTAAAGGCTGCCTGGCCTCCGGTCTCGGCCCCAAGTCACCCATCCGACCCACTTACCCTTGGGCCCAAGTCCTGGCTCCTCACCCACATTCAAAGGCCCTCCCTGGCCAGCCAGCACCTGCCTCTTGTCCTACTGCTTGCTGTGCTCCCGTCTGCCTCCCCAGGTCCCAGCTTTAGGCTTTAGATCTCTGCCGTTGCTTCCATCAGAAGGCCCTTACGGAGTCTTAGAGTAAAGCCTCATGGTAAAGTCCCCCTTGCCGCCACTCACCACCTCCTTCAGGGTCCAGGGCAGACATCAGCACATCCAGGAAGCCCCCCCCACCCCCCCCCCCCCCCGGGTTCCTCACACTAGATAGGGACCTGCTCCCTCCCCCGAGCCTCACACACCCCTGTGTATCCCTCAGAGGACAGTCGGTTGGCGTTTTGGACTCCCTGGGAGATGGTGGGCCCCTCCCGGCTCCCTGCCTCCGGCTCCAGCCAAAATCTTAAATCAAGCCCTTGGGAATGTTTGTGGAGTGAAAAGAATAATTCCATTTAAACGCTTATGATATAAAGATAAGTCAAAAAGACAAAAACAAAACGGCACAGACCTTGCTGGGCTTGCTGGGAGTTTGACGACACAGAGGAAGACAGGCGGGCCAGGCCTTTGTACTCTGGAGGGTGGGGGGGAGTGGGCGAGGTGGGGGGGGGGTGGCTGGAAGGGGCCCCAGAGGAAGTGGTACGCCAATCCAGGGGCTGACAAGTCCAGTCACTGGGGCAGCCTGATCAGCCCCTGGCTCTGCTGCTGGGGTCTCAAATACCTGGGCTCTCTCCCCTCTGGGCCTCAGCTCTCCCTTCTGTAGAATGGGTCTGACACATCTCCCTGGCAAGATTGCTGGAACCACCATAAAGTGGAGGTCCATAGCTGGGCTTTGTCAACTGAAAAGTGCTGGCCACACGAGCCCTCTTTTTCTTCTTCCCACTTGCTGGGCCTTTGCTCCTACCCGAACTCTGGAGCACCCTCTACCCTCTTCCTGGCTTCCCCAAATGCCACCCACTCCAACGCTTTCCTCTAGGAAACCCGGTCTGATCCACAGTCCACGCAGACATCTTTCTCCTCTCCTCTCCTCTGAGCCCCCAATCCTTACCGCATCAGGAGAGAAAACTCAGACCCCTCTTTCCACCCCCCCACCCATGTCCTCTCTTGCCCCCATTTCACAGATGGGAATGGAGACCCAGAGGGGGATGGCTCATACAGCTAGGTGGTGGAGGAAGCTACGTCCAGGCCTTACACACCTGCATGCGTGTGCGCACACACACACACACACACACACCAGCAGTAAGCTGGGAGAGGGAGGCTGGCTGTGACGGAACTGAATTCCCTCACCAGGAACCTGGTACATGCATGGTGGGGGACAGGAGAGGAGGACTTTTACAGGATCTGACTTTCCCTATCATCTTCTGGGTGATGAAACCAGGGTCCACCCAGGGGAGTGGCACGGGGGAGGGGAGGGCACTCCGTGGAAAGACCTTGCAAAGTGCCTAGAGTAAGACAGATTCAAGTTCAAACCCTTAGCCCACCATCTGCTAAAGGAGCTAGAGAGAATAATAGCGTCTCCCTGAGCCTAAACGACCTGCCCTAGGGGTATCTCATAGCAGAGGATTTAAACTTCAGGGAAGCAACCCAGCTCTGTAAATGTATTTCCACCTCCATTCTTTGCCAGAAGGGCTGGTGTACACAGGACCCTCACCAAGAGAGGTCTTCTCCCCTGGGGCTGAGAATCTCCATGGAGCCCCAGAAAGTTAGAGGCTGGAGAGAGAACTTGCCAGCGGGCTTTCCCCCTGGTGCCTGCTGCTTCCTGGGAAAGAGCCCCCCCCCCCCCGCCCGACCCCACAGAAAACAGCCGGGTTGTTGGGGTGGGGTTGGACAGCTAGGGGCCCAGAACAGGTGAGGGGACTGGAAAGGGGCTGTCCCTTCTCACAACGCTGGGCCTGAGATCCCAGTCTGCCCTCTCCCCTCAAAAAATTCCTGTAGTGCCCTAGCCAAACCCACACACGGGGGGGGGGGGGGGGGGCATATTCAGAGAGCCCCTCTCCTACCGGCAGCCTCAGCGCCCTCCCCCATCCCAGGCACCGGGAGCAGAAAGGGGAAGCTGGGCCAGCCCCAGGGGAGAGCAGAGGGAGGGGCCAGGCGAAGGCGCAGGACTGGGGGCTTCCCGGGGGCCAGGAGGGAGCCTCCTACCCGGCGTCTGGGGGTCCACGGGCAGGACCTGGGGCGGCGGTAGCAGCAGCAGCAGCAGGAGCAGCGGGAACCGGAGCAGGCGACTCCTCCCTGCAGAGTGAGAGAGGTTAGGGCTGAGCCTGGCATTCGAAGCTCCACCGGGAAGCAAAGAGGATTCCCGGGGGCCTCAGGGTCCGACTCACGGCTCATAGTTCGAGGAGGCTGATGCGTGTGGGATCCTGACGGCCGGCTCCTGGGTCGCGTCTCTGCCCGGGAGCTCCGGCCCGTCCCGCCCCCATCCCCATTCCCTGGCTCCACCTCTCCAGCCAGCTGTCACCTCCGCGCCCGCCGCCGCCCACTTCCTCCGCTCCCGCCCTAGCCACAACATTTTATTAATTATTCTGATTGCAACTAAAGCGGTTTTCACCCGAGATCCTTGAGGCACTTGAGCCGTTGAAGCCCGGTGGCGCCAGAATTGTGTCCATTTTGGTAGATAGGAAACTGAGGCCCAGAGATTACGTGCAAGGCTGAGGTCACCCAAGGCTTCAAGGCAGAACCGAGAGAATCTCAGGCTAGAAGCGCTGAAATGAACCACACGCCTTGGCCCCCAGAGAGGAAAGGGGGCTCGACAAGGAGCAGTCCAGGCTGGCCTGCGCATTGTTTCTGGATGGGAAACCTGCTACCCCAGGACAGATCTAGGGGCTCTGAGGAGGCCACATGTCTGCCTGAACCTCTGCTGCCAGAAATGAAGAGCCCAGGCTCCAAGTCCAAGAGACCTGAGCTCAAATCCAGACGCACAGCGTACCAGCTGTATCACCTGGGACCTGGTAGTTTACCCTTTCTGGTCTTCAGTATTCTCATCTGAGAAATGGGGATAATCGTAAGAGCATCCTGGAGGATTGATGTAAGATGCAGTGAGATCACGCATACAAGTCTACTGATGCAATGATGGCTTATCCGGAGGCATTGTTTTCAGAGATCTCCCAACTCTGATTTCACCGCTGCCCAGGGCTGGCACTCTAGCCAGACTCCCACCTACCTGCTGAGTTTCCGGAACACCAGCATCTGGTTCTTCAATTTTATAGCTGGGGCAACAGATCCTAGCAGGGGGGAGGGATGGGCTCCAGGTCACCCAGAGTGTCCTGGCCCCCACACGAATTTTCTCCCTTGGTCTCCCCAGCATACTGAACTGTCCTGTGGGCTCCACTTCTGAGTCCTTGTGCCAGTTCCCAGGGTGGGAGGGTGAGAACCACAGGTGCAGGGTGGGAAACATGCCAGGTGGGAGAGGTGAGATGTGCTGGGAAGCCCCTCCTATGTCCGCACCCGAGGTGTTCCCATGCTCCACTGGGACAAAAGCCAGCTGCCCCAGGGAGACAGGGCAAGCCAGGGCAGACCTGGGGAGGGAGTGGGGCAGAGAGAGGGCCTAGGGCCCTGGGGTGCTGGGACAGGCTTAAGCTCCCCCCACACACCCACCCCCATTCCCAGCCACAGATTCAGGGCCCCCTGGTGAGGAGCCGTAAGTCATGGATGATCAGCAAAAGGGATGGGGTCTGGGTAGAGATTCAGCAGTCCAGGTACCAAAGAAAAGGGGGCTTTCTGGCGCTGAAGGAGAGAAGAGCTTGAATGAGACCCATTTCTGCTACCGAGTCCTCCCTCCCTTAAGGCTCTGGGCCCAGCAGGTTCCCTGCCTGGCCCTTCTGCTGACTCCTTATTCCCAAGCCAAACCTCTAGACTCAAAGGGGAAAGCGCTTGGGTGGCTCTGGCCTTGGGAGAAAGAGGCTGGGAGTCAGGAGACCCGAATTCAAGGCTCCGGTCTTCCAGGGACCAACCTGAGGCAAGTCTCTGCCCCTCTCTGGGTGGCCGTTTCCCCATCTGAATAACACACAGGTCAGATCAGATGGCCTCTGAGAACAGGGCTGGCGTGGAGTGACTGGGTCCTCACTGTGGCCAGACTCTGTGTCTGGGGCTGGAAGTATCGAGATGGATGCAATGAAGGGGAGGACAGAGGTGAGACGGTGGGCAGTCCCCCAGGGACAGGGTCACACTGACACATGGGGGAGGGGGGAAGTGAGAGTTATGGTGGCTGAAGAGGCGTCAGGGTCTGGTGACTGATTGGCACCTGAAGGAAAGAGAGGTGCTGAGGAGGGGCACCTAGCTTTCTGACTTGGGGCTGGCAGTCATCCCCAGGGAAGGAATCAGGGAGGGGGGCAGGCCGGGGGTGATGGTGTTCAAATTTGGACTTGTTCTGTTGGGTCCAGCTGTGCGAGGAGCTCCAGCATAAACTGAATACAGAGAGAGAGGTTCAGGCTGCCCCAAGCCCGGGAAAGCCACCACACAGTGTCCCCTCTCTTTGACCCTCTAGTCCAAAGCCTGTGGCCTCAACATCGGGGGAGTTTTCCTAATACTCAGGATGGTGCGTTTGCACCGCTTGGGCAAGGCCCAACACCAGTATCCCCCTGGCGCGCCTCCTCCTCTTTCTGTCCTCCCGGGAAACTCCTGTGACTTCTCTGCCCACAGCAAGCTTCGCAGCCTGCTGGACCGTTTGAGCCGCAGAAGGCCTGGTCACTGTTGTGTCTCCGGGACCATGCACAGGCTCTGGCCTTCAGAAGATGCCTGCAAATGTTGTTTGATTGAATAAAATATGAGTGACTGAATGAATGGAAAAATAAAGACCTTCTACAAGTGGGTAAGGGTCCAAGGCCAGGGGATCGCCAACCCATCCATCGGCGGTGACCGCCACCAGAAGAGGAAGGGCCCGGCCTCAAGGTTCCCTGTCTTCCCCAGCTGGGCCCATTTGGCCAGCACCCTCGTACCCCCAACACTCACAGGGCCAGCTCCAGCCATGAGCCCCTCCAAGCTGCAGCGGCACCCTCTTCCCTGTACCCCCCTGGCAACGTGGGTCAGGGCTTCTCCCTCTCTGCCTACCCCCACCTCTGGCTCCTGGCAACCCTCCCAGAGGCCCTAGATAGGGCCTAGATTTCAACGCCCCGGGAGAAGTCTCTCCCCTCGTGGGTCCCACCCACTATTTGGAAATCCGGAGCTGACTCTCACCTGAATCACACAGGGACCCAACCCTGCCCCGCCCCACCTCTGGAGGCAGCCTTCCAGACCCGCGGGAAAAGTTCTCAAATAAAGTCAACAGCTTTCCAAATTCCATCTCCCCCATCCCCATCGAAACTCCTGACCAGCTCTAAGCTCTCAACCAACCTGGGGCAGCCAATGGCCCTTCTTGGGCCTCAGTTTCCCCATCTGTAAAATGGGGTTAATAATTCTCTTCTTGCCAGCGTTCCCGCAAGAAGGAAATACGGCGGTCCGTGCGAGTATGCCCAACGTCCTGTAGGAGCTCAATGGAAATGCTTTACCCGCTCCCCCTCTCTTTCCCCACCAGAGCTGGAGGGTTTCATGCAAACTCCTTCTCCTCCTTTGCACCTAATTTACCAGTGCCAGGCCAGGGCTGGGCACTGGCAGTGGTAATAAAAAACGGCTGGTATTTCTTGAGTACCTACGGCGCGGCAGGCGGCGAGCTGTGTACCTTGGCTGCACTGTCACGTGTCATTTCCTCGACAGCCTTATAGAGGATTATCACCTCCCTTTTCCAGACAAGAAACGGAGGCCCAGAGAGCCAAAATGACTTGCCCGCGGTTGCCTAACTAGTAAAGGTTAGGTGTCAAGGGTCCGGTCCTTGTGTTCCAGGACAGCAGGTACACCGAAGCCCCCCAGAGTCAGCCAGTGCGTGGAGTTAGTGAAGGGGAAGCAGAAATGCACTACGGGGTGGGGGGTGGGGGGACCTGTTTACCTCCCTCCCTTACCGAAGCCTTCACAACAGCTCCAAGAGAAAGGTACCATTACCTCCATTGCAAAAGAGGAAACTGAGGCTCAGGGACTTCCTAGATCTTATGGTGAGGAGGAGGAGGAGGAGAAAGAGGAGGAGGAGGAGGAAAGAATTATAACTGTGTAGCAGACATTATGCCGGGGGGGTTGGGCACACTGTCTCCTTTCAAACTCGTAACAGCTCCATGAGATAAGTGTTCTCCTTGTCCCCACTTTTGTAAACGGGGACAGATAATTTGCAAAAGGCCGCAGGCTAGGAGGTGGTAGAGTTGGGCTTGGACCTCTGGTCTGCTTGATGTTGACATCTGCAAGCTTCATTCCCCGCTACACTCCATCCCGGGCTCTCTTGGATCCTAAACCCTGAATCTCTAAAACAAACAGCCAAATCCTGGCGGAGGCAGGCCAAGAAGACAGATAAACAAGCAGGAGGTGGGTGAGTGGAGAGTCCCCGAGCTCATCTGGGGAGTTTCCACTGCAAGGTCCCCTGTCCTACTGGCCTCAGCAGTAAGCAGCTGACGCCATCTGACCTCCAATCGGCACAGGATGGCTGAGCGGTCACACCACTGGCATCCAACCCAGCCCACCCCCTCCAACAACGTAATCTGCAGAGCATCAGACACCAGCTCCTGAGATCGGGGGCCTAGCTGCCTGGGACTAAGGAAGAGCAGGAGGAACCAAGGTGGGGCAAGAATCACTGTCTTGCTAAGAGTCGGTAGTGCCTCTGGAAGTTGCTGGGGCTGTGAAATGTCGGGCTCCTCGTCCTTCTCCTCCTCCACCACAGCCGAAGGAAGAGGAGCCATTTGCATAGCCCTCCTTGGGTGTGTGAAATACTGTCCTAACTCTGCCCGGAAAATTCAGTAGCTCCCATGGCCCCCAGACCTTAGCCCAGCCTTCAAATCTCATCGTTCCTTGAGCAGCAGGTGCCATAGGGAGACACCTGATAGGGAGATCCAGAAGATCTGGTTTCTAGTAACACAACCCCCTCACTGTGTGACCTTCGGCAAGTCACTCACCCTCTTGGGCCTCAGTTTCCCTACTAGTTAAATAAGTCTGTTGAATTAGATGTGCTAGGGGTCGGGGGCAGAACTTTTGGAGTCAGACAGAACTGGATTTGGAGCCCAGCTTCATTATTCTTGCTGTGTGATGGGGAGCCCAGCCTGGGTCATCTCTGAGACTATTTCCTCAACTGAAAATAAGAACTAAAATAGCATCGATTTCCTGGGGCCACTGCGAAGATAAGAACACTTAGCAAAATTCCAGGCACTCAGGACCAGGCACCTGGTCAATGATCACTATCGGTGGAATTCTTATAATTAATAATTGTATAACTAATCCAGTTTTATCAGCCTGGTCCCAGATGCAAAAAAAAATAAAAATAAAAAACAAAACAAAAAGCCCTGTTCTGGATTGTTCTGGACACAAAAAAGGACAAAATGGGGAATGGTGGCAGTCAAGTGCTCTCCTCATGCACCAGCAATGCATGTGGCCACATATGACAACATCCCAAACATGGAAGCTGGAGAGGAGAAGGACAAGGTTCTTCCCACAGGCTCTTCTGATCATTCCGCTCTGCTCCATCAACCCTCAGAATGGGTTGTGTCCTCAGGCCAGGTTCCAGGCAGGAATGGGGTAGAAAGGAGAGACGCACTCCCCCAACCCTCCCCAGAGTTCCTCTTCCACCCCCCTCACCAGAACTCTGTCACATGACCTCATTTGGCTGCAAAGGAGAATGGGAAATGGAGTTCTTGGATTAGGCAGGAAGGACAGGGTGTTGAAAATGGACATTGGTCCAGTGAACCTCCAGCATCTGCCAGATGTGGAAGGGTCTCTTTCCCGTGTGGGCTGTGGTTTCTGATGTATGGCTTCTTTGGGAGAATCCCGGAAGAAGTATATGCTGCTGAAGCCAAAGATGAGCAGACTCTTTTGTCCCCAGGATAGGGTCTGAGAATTGCAGGTCTGTAGCAGGTCAGAGCCAGGAGCTACCCCCCAAGACAAGGTTCAACGCACCCCACCCCCCCGGTGACAGACTCAGAGACTCAGAGCAAAGCAGGGACTTGCCCAAACAGGCCAGGTATCTGTCCTCTTGTAAAACGACCAGACTTGGAACGAGTCACACACAACAGTTGCACCCGGTTGCAAGGACATCTCATCCTTTGAAAACTGGTACTCAGGAGACTGCAGATTTTAGTGGGCGAGAATATGCACTTCCAAACAAGCCTTCAGTTCTCAGGCAAGAGCCTTAAAAGTGCATTTTCTTGAGCCTTTCAGCTAGAACTGGACTGACTCATCACTGGCATGGAATGTGTGCTCCTGCTTTTGCACCTCGTTAATAACTTACTGTCACTGAGCTGTGCATGGTTTAGGAAAATATTTTCACTTGCATCATCATCTCTTTTGATTCACACAGCAGTCTTTTGATGTTGGTGTTTTTAGCCCTGAATAAGTCAGGGTTATTTCCATTACAAATGACAGAAATCCAATTGCAACTAATTTTGGCAAAAGAAGGGGAAGAGTTGGCTCCCAAGCTAAAAATCTGGGGACAGGTATGGCTACATCCAGGTGTCGGGTTCTCTCTGTCTCTCTCGGTTCTCTCTGTCTCTCTCTCTCTCTCTCTCTCTCTCTCTTTGTCTCTCATCACGTTTTCCCCTCTTGTTGGCTTCAGCCTCAGGCAGGTGCTCCCCAAGCCCTCGGGCTGCTCCGGACTTACACAGTCCTAGTTCTCCAATCTCACATGAAAAGACAATGAACTTTTGGGACTTCATCAAGATCAAAAGCTTCTGCACAGCAAAGGAAACAGTCAACAAAATGAAGAAGCAACCCACAGAATGGGAGAAGATATTCGCAAATGACACTACAGATGAAGGGCTGATATCCAAGATCTATAAAGAACTCCTCAAACTCAACACACACAAAACTGATAATCACGTCAAAAAATGGGCAGAAGACATGAACAGACACTTCTCCAAAGAAGACATACAAATGGCTAACAGACACATGAAAAATGTTCATCATCACTAGCCATCAGGGAGATTCAAATCAAAACCATATTGAAATACCCTTACACCAGGCAGAATGGTCAAAATCAACAAGACAGGAAACAACGTGTGTTGGAGAGGATGTGGAGAAAGGGGAATCCTCTTACACTGTTGGTGGGAATGCAAGTTGGTACAACCACTTTGGAAAACAGTGTGGAGATTCCTTAAGAAATTAAAAATAGAGCTTTCCTATGACCCTGCAATTGCACTATTGGGTATTTGCCCCAAAGATACGGATGTAGTGAAAAGAAGGGCCATCTGTACGTACCCCAATGTTCATAACAGCAATGGCCACAGTCACCAAACTGTGGAAATCATCAAGATGCCCTTCAATGGACGGATGGATGAAGAAGATGTGGTCCATATATACAACAGAGTATTATGCCTCCATCAGAAAGGATGAATACCCAACTTTTGTATCAACATGGACAGGACTGGAAGAGATTATACTAAGTGAAATAAATCAAGCAGAGAGATTCAATTATCATATGGTTTCACTTACTTGTGGAGCATAAGGAATAACACAGAGGGCATTGGGAGATGGAGAAGAGAAGGGAGCTGGGGGAAATTGGAGGGGGAAACGAACCATGAGAGACTGTGGACTCTGAGAAATAAACTGAGGGTTTTGGAGGGGAGGAGAAGTGGGGGGGTTGGGTGAGCCTGGTGGTGGGTATTATGGGAGGCATGTACTGCATGGAGCACTGGATGTGGTGCATAAACAATGAATTCTGGAACACTGAAAAGAAACCAAAAAAAAAAAAAAAAAGACACTGCCTCCTTCTCAGACACTTCTGATTGTTCTGGCTCAGCTCTGGTGCCCATCCCTAAACCACATGGTGTCACCAGGAAGATGGAATATCCTGATTCAGACTGGCCAGTCCTAGACTGTGTACCCACGTGAACTGAGAATGGGAGAGAGATGGTTCCCAAAAGAAAACCAGGGCTGCTATCAAAAGAAGAGGGAAGGAAGGCAGGGTAGGCAGAAACAATGGGTCTCTGTTTCTCCATTTGACAGCCAAGGAAGCCAATGCTCAGAGAGGTGAGTGGCTTCTGCCTGAAGCCTCGGGACGGTAGGGAGTGAGGGTAGGAAATCAGACTTCCTTACCTTTGGCTTGAGTCTGGATGGAGAAAAGAGGAAAGAGCTACATAGGGGAGGGTACTCTTGCCTGTTGGAGCCCAGAAGATATCAAAGCCTCCCCAAGAGGGAGGAAGAAGGGTTCGGAGGAATGCTGGTATTGAAAGCTGTTTCTCCTCTATCCTTCCTGGTATTTGCTTGAGCAGGAAAGAATGTTCACCGCTGGGCACTTGACATCATTTCTCCGACTATATTTTTTGGAAGCAGAACCCGAGGCTCAGAGAGGTAAAGCAACTTAAACAAGTCACACCGTGTTGCAATGGCAGAGCTGGAAGTCAGTCCGGTCTGGGATGATTCCTGTGCTCTTTACATAATGCTTTCTCGGGGTCTGGGGGTGGGGGGACTGCTAATATTTTGTGTAGGATTGCCCCTCACAGGGCAAGATGTTTAGCTGGCTAATATTAAGCTCAGTAAGGGCAACAACCTAAAACTACCCCGTGCATTTCCAACTCTCTCCCCTCCAGGAGGCTACCTCTGGCTCTGGAGGGGAATCACCAAACCATGAGGACCAAGTCTGGTTCCTTTTTGTGGATCCAGGGCCCAACACAGAGGAAATATTTAATAAATGTTTGATGAATGAATGAATGAATGAAACAGTCTGTAGTCAAACAGGACTACATATGAATCCCAGCTCTACCACTTACTAGCTATATGGCACTGAGCAAGTTACTTAACCCCTCTGTGCCTCAGTTTCCTCCTCTGCAAAATGGAGACAATATTAGTATCCTCCTCATAGCATTGTTATAAAGATTAAATGAGTCAATGCTTATAAAATTCTTGGCACATTGCCTAATGCCTAATAAGCACTGTATTGGTTTTTCTTTTTTTTTTTTTTTTGAATTTTGTTTATTTATTTGACAGACAGAGATCACAAGTAGGCAGAGAGGCAGGCAGAGAGAGAGGGAAGCAGGCTCCTTGCTGAGCAGAGAGCCCGATGCGGGGCTCGATCCCAGGACCCTGAGATCATGACCTGAGCCGAAGGCATAGGTCTTAACCCACTGAGCCACCCAGGTGCCCCTCTACTGGTTTTTCTTAAACCAATGAGCCAAAAAATAATAATAAATGAATGACTATATTTAATATATACACACGCACACAATCAGGAGTTTACGGTTTACAAACACTGTGAGTTTTTCCATTACCCTGCAAGGGAACATTACCCACACTTTACAGGAAACCCAGGCTCGGAGAGATGAGGTGACCTGGCCAGGGTCTTCTGGTTGTCCGACTGCAGCTCCAGAATTTCAGACTCTGGCTTCTTTGGATCTTGGGTCCCCTACAAATAACCATTCGTAAGCCAAGAATGAAGGCGCCAACGAGGGAGCTGCAGGGACCCCAACTTTTCAGAGCACCTGGAAAGAGAAGGGTTGCCCTGACCCCACAGCCACCAAGGACCACTCTCCCCTCCAGCCAACCGAAGGCTCTCTCACTACGCTGCCCAGTGCTGTGTGTGTGTGTGTGTGTGTGTGTGTGTGTGTGTGTCCCAACGGTTTGGGAGGAAAGAGGCCCAGCCACGGGGCCAGGACCACAGGACCACGTGAAAGAACTGGGTGGTGAGTGAGGACGGATCAGCTGCCTGCCCACAGCGGGAGAGAAACGGCAGCTCTGCAGGCACCCAGATTCCCCAGGCCTGCTCCCCTCCCCCACCCCCTCTCAGGACAGCAACCGGCTCTCTCTCCTCTGGGCATCTCGCAGCCAGAGCACAGAGGGGCCCTCGCTGCTCTGAGCTTTTTCAGTTCCACACCACCCATCCTACAAATAATCACGAGATGGCACCTGGGCCAACTTCCAGGCTGGCTGCTAGAGACTTCAGCTCTCACAGAGCTCTCAGCCAGGGAGGTGAGCCTCAGAGAAACAGAAGAGAAAAGGTGAGGAAGGAGCCTCCTTGCAAGGCCACCCCCACCCAGATCCTTCAGAGGATCCCAATTCCTAAATTCTGAAGGTCCACAGACCAGCACCTGATCCTGCTTCCTAGCTGAGGCTACAGGCGCCATGACCAGCCTTTGACAAACATGGCGTCCCTGGGAGCCCACTCTCTCGGCGTCTCTCCTCCTCATCCTCCCAATACACCCCCGCCCCGCTCTAGCTCCTCAGGCTTTCTTGCCTCTTTTGCCGCACATCAATGCACTTTATATGGTCTCTTGCTCCCTTGGCAGAAAGGAAAAAATGCAGACTTTAGAGACATACCCACCTGGGTCTCTACCACATTAGCTGTGTGACCTTGGCCATGTTGCTTAATTCTTTGGGTCACAATTTCTCCACTACAAAAAGAGGGATCGTGTGATGATTTAAAAGTCTGATGGATATGAAAATACTCAGCATATGGCGGGTATTCAATAAATGCTATATTTCCTTTTCTTGAGGGCTGCCACCCAAGAGTGGGGTTAAGAGACTAACAGGATAAACCTTCTGGCCTCTGCTTTCCCCCTTCATTCTCCTTTCTAAAATCTTGCCAGGGGTTCACACAAAGAGAACCACTTCTCTTTGGAGTTAATATTCTACGGGGCATACACACGTGCGCACACGTGCACGCACACACAGGAATATTACTCAGCCATCAAAAAGAAAGAATTCCTACCATTTGCAACAACAAACTTGATGACTTATACTACCTGAAGGAAGCCAGAAAGAGAAAGACAAATACTGTCTAATCTCACTTACATGTAGAATCAAAAAAAAAAAAAAAAAAGCCAAACTCACTGGGGCACCTGGGTGGCTCAGGTCATGCTCTCAGGGTCGTGAGATCAATCCCCGTGTCGGGGTCTGCGCTGAGCAGGGAGCCTGTTTCTACCCTCTCCCCTCTTAAAAAAAAAAAACCCAAACCAAACCAAACCAAAAAACCAAACTCACAGGAACAGAAAATAGACTGGTAGTTGCCAGAGGCTGGCAAGTGGGGAAAACAGGTGGCAAAGTGTACAAAGTTCCAGTTAAAGATAGGTCAGTTCTGAGGATGTGATACACCCTGTGGTATCTACAGTTAGTAACGCTGTGTTGTACACTTGAAAGTTGCTAAGAGAGTAGATCTTACATGTTCTCAACACACAGATATAGGAAGTAGGTGAGGTAATGGAGGTGTTAACGAACATTCTTGTGGTAAACATTTCACAATGCACAATCTACCAAATCATCATGTTGTACACCTTAAACTTACCCATGTTATATGTCAAATACATTTCAATCAAGTGGAAAAAAATTCCATGGGATATTGATTCTCAACAGGAGCACGCCTAGGGAGGCATTTAAGAATCACCTCCAGGTATTTTTTCAAAGCACATACGCGCACACGCACACACACATGCACACACGTACATGGCACACATTCAATGAGATTTTGGTATTCCATTCTTCGGATGGCAAGATATAAATCGAAGCCTTAGTGAGCCTCCATATCAGAGGTCCTCCATCTCATTTCCATCTCAGAGCAGCACTTTCCTGTCTCTCTGTCTGTCTGTCTTTCTGTCTTGTCTCATAGCAACACGTATTCTTCAGGAGAGGGGGAGGGCCAGGTGGGGGGGCGGTGGGTAGGGAAGAAAGGAGACAAGAAGCATTCTGTGTGCCCTTCTAGTAAAGGTCGTTCACACTGACCCCGATCCTTCCTGACAATTCTGAGAGCATTAGCAGGAGGCCCTCAAAGGCCTAGGGGAGAGAAGGAAGCCAGGGTTTAGCCTCCTGTAACAGAACGTTCTAGAGTGAGGAACAGGGCTGGGGTTTTAGTCAGACTAGAGCCCCGGTCCAGCCTCATATCAGAGGAAGTGCAGAGAGGAAAGAGTTTGGGAAACACTGAAATAGATCATTTATATGTCAAACCATCTCAGACTCACAGATCTGCTTAGATCTCAGCCTGGCATATCTCCCCTCACCAGGTCTCTCCTTGGTATCCCACTTCATTTCCTTCCCTGGCAACATAATTTGGATTATGCTGGATCTGGGGTCCTCTTAACTCCTGTCTGCTTGGAGTCTTTTAACTTTCTTATCCACACCAATCCAACCTAACTGAACTCAACTCAACCCACCACAACTCTCCTAAATTCAACTCAAGTCAACCCAACTCAACTTACTTCCACTTACCCCACCAAATCCAGTTCAATAAAACTCAATTCCACTCAACACAACCCAACTCAGCTTAGGTCTACTAAGTTCGGTTCAAGGCAAACTAGCTCAGCTCCGCTCCACTCAACCAAACCCAAACCCAACTTCCATTCAATGCAATCAAACTGAATTTTATTCACCTCACCCACCCCTACATGCTATAACACAACTCTACTCCACCCGAACCAAACCAACTACGCTCAACCCAACCAAACGTGATTCAACTCAACCAAACCCATGCTGCCCAGCTCAGTTTGTCTCCCTTTGTATCTCCTTCTTTCCAATACTTAATACCTGTATTCCAACCCTGACTCACTACCAGATTTCCTATCTATCCCTAAATAGTCAGACCCAGAGTTAATGCCTCCTTAAAAGAAAGATGGGGAAATTTTGCTTTGGACTTTCCACCTTCTTGCTCTTCTCCCAACCCTAATTGCATCCTCTTGCCTGTAATAATCGTCCGTCATCTCTGATTCCCAACCATTTATCCCTACCCTTTAATGAAGCCCCGGGGCCATGAAGCCTTAGATGCCCGTAGCCTGAGCCACTCTCATCTCTGCACACATTATCCCCAAGGACGTGATATCTGGAGGACATTTAGATCAGGGGACCAGAGGGTTCCAGTCCCAGAGAAAATCCAAAGGTCAGAAGAATGACCACCAGACAGGGGCACAGTGTAGGCAACAGCAGGATCTTGGTTGACCCCCAGGAAGCAGAACACTCTGTTGCCATCTTTCCTGCTCACCCTCCTGGATCTCTTTCTAATCCGTTATGGCTGCCCTGTTCCTGTCTTTATCTCTCAGTCTTGGTCTCTGTATCTCTGTATCTCTGTTTCTTACTCTCTCTCTCTCTCTCTCTGTCCTCCCCGTTATCTCTGCGTCTGTCCGTGGATGGCCTTATCTCTTCATCTCTGTCTAGAACTCGCTCTTCCTCTTTCAATATCTCTCTTACTGCTAACTCCCTCTTCTTGACTCTGTCCCTCTCCATCTCTGTCTCTATTTCTGGTGCCATCGGCTTCAGGTTGTGTGCCTTGCTGGGGAGCTCTTTCTCCTGAACACAATCCCCTCCATCCCTTCATCCCCTCCACCTGCTCCCTATCAAGGGAGGAGCCATCATCCCAGGCCATCTGCGGCCCACTCTGGACCCGGAGCTCAAGCTGCTTCCCCACTCCGGAAATCACAGTTGTGCCCGTAGAGCTGGAAAGGAGTTCAGGTCAGTCATCTTGTCTTATAGATGAGGAACTGAGCCCCAGACACGACAAGGGGCTTGCCAAAGCTCATTTAGAGTTAATGGAGCAAGAACAAGACACTGTCGACTAGAGACCTAAGCCTCTGAAGCCAGAGGAGAAAGGTCTGGGTACCAGCCTGGCTGGGAGGTAGATGGAAGGAAGGGACACCTGTCCCCAGAAGCCATCTGCACGAACAAGGAAATTAACAGCCTTCCACACCATCTCAGAGCAGCACTTCCCTGTCTCTCTGTCTGTCTGTCTGTCTCATAGCAACATGTATTCTTCGGGGGAGGGGGAGGGCCGGGCAGGGGGGGTGGGTAGGGAAAAAAGGAGACAAGAAGAATTCTGGGTGCCCTTCTGGTAAAGGTCGTTCACACTGACCCCGATCCTTCCTGACAATTCTGAGAGCATTAGCAGGAGGTCCTCAAAGGCCTAGGGGAGAGAAGGAAGCCAGGGTTTAGCCTCCTGCAACAGAACGTTCTAGAGTGAGGAACAGGGCTGGGGTTTTAGTCAGACTAGAGCCCCAGTCCAGCCTCTGAGCCCTTGGCTGCAGGCTCCCTGCCCAGCCAGGCACAGCCCCAAGACGGTCTGGGTCTTCATGAAGGTGAACCTTTGGGCCCGGCCACACGCCAGGACTGCATTCCTCCCCAGCCCCACCCAGCCCTGGCCTCCTGGCCGCTTGGGGCTTCAGCAGGACCCAGAGCTCCCTGGTGGGTCCGGGCCAGGCCCGAGAAAGGCCCCTTATCCAGAAGGAGGCCCCCACGAGCTCCTCCAAAGCCCGTGACTCTGCACATCTCACTGCCCTGGGCCTGTCTCAGCAGCACCGAGTTCCTGGGCTGGCGCCGGCCCGGGCTTCCTCAGAACCCCAAAAGAGCTGAAAATAGAAAAGGAGAAGAGAAGGCTGTGGTCAGTGTCGTGGGCAGAAGAGAACTTGGGGATGGGAGGGGAACTGGTTCCTAGGCTGCGGACAGACGCCACCAGGACCAGCCCTGGCCTGACCTCCGGCACCCTCCCACCCCTCCTCTAAGCCCGAGCCTGCCTGCCTCTCTGCCTCTGATCCATGGGCCCAAACCTCTGTTGAACAGATCAGAGGACTGTGGCCCAGAGGGAAGGAGATTGCCCAAGGATAGGTAGCAGGAGAGGGAGCCAGGATCTGGGCTCCTGGGATCCTGGGATGGTGTGATGATTTAAAGGCCCGTCTCCTTCCCCAGCAGGTTTTTGGGGTGCGGTTCTTTCTGGGCCCTGAGCCTGCCCCCTCCACCCACAAGGCCAAATTCAAGTAGTTTCCTTCCCGCATGAACTGTCCCAACTGGGGAGCGCCCTGTTCCTCAGAACACATAACAAGGCTTGATTCCCAGCTCCCTGCAGAGGCTTTGGGAAGGCCAGGCCCTCCTTGTTCTTCCTGCCACTTTTCTGCTGACCTCCGCCTTGGCTGGCTTTTCCTTCCCCTTTCCCCAGCCCCTCTCTCCCCACTGCCACCGTGGGCCCAGCAGAGCCTCCCCCTAATTCCACCCTCTTTCAGTCCTGCTGGGACCTCCGGACAGGTCTCTGTCCCTGCAGCAGACCTGGCAGGGCTGGAGCCCTCTCCCTGCACCCCCCCCACCCTGCCTCCAGGCGGCCTTCATTCTTGGAAGGTCCTTGAACACACGAAACTGGAATCCGCTTCCCTGACTTCTCTGCTGCTGCTTCTAAGACCTTCCTCTGCCCGATGTCCCCCCAGAGGCCAGCAAGCCACGTGCCTTCCCTGACCGCGCGGTCCCTTAGGGAGTCCGCACACATGAGTTTCTCTGACTCTGCCCCCACATATCCCCTTCCCTGGCTGATCCTATCTGTATCCTTTCCCCCGGAGTATATAATGACTGTGAGTGAAAGAGTTTCGAGTGAGTTTTGTGAGTCTTTTAGCACATGATTGAACCTGAGGGAGTTCGAAGCTCCCACCCACTCGCAGTGAGGGTCTGAAGTGAGGGCGTCTCGGGCACAGACTGGGCTCCCCGGCCTTGCAGTTGTCATTGCAATGCCTCCCATCCCACAGTCGTGCATCTAACCCCCATGACAACCCTCCAAAGCAGGTATTCTTGCTGTCAGTCCCGGTTCACCGATAGGGAAACTGTTGACTCACCGTGACTTAAGGGGCACGGAGGGTACATGAAGAAGGTGACATTTGAAAGCAGGCAGCCAGGCCCACTGCGGTCTATGCCTGTCACCACTGTGCTGTCCTGCCCAACTCAGGGAGGTCAAGGGGGGACGTGTGAGAGTTTGCCGGGGAGAGTTCCCAGAGGGATTCCCTGGTAAAAAAAAAAAAAGCTAAACTTTGACCTGGGGCTGGTGGGAAGCCATTGGTGGTTTCGAGCAGAGGGTGGCGGGAGCAGCTGCGGGTCTCGCCAAGATCCCTCGGGGGGCCAGCATGAGAACAAGTGGGGAGAAGACCAAATCTGGCTACTGCAGCGGGCCAAGCATGGGGAGTGCGTGGGGGGACAAGGGTGGTGGGACCCAAGCCTTGGTCTTGGTGATGGAGAGCAACGGACCCCTGAAAGGCAGACTTGACAGTACTTGGGACAGACTGGATTTGGGGAATAAGGGAGTGGGAGGAGCCAAGGGTAACACCAAGCACTAGACAATTAGGGTGCTAAGTCCTTGAGATGGGGTAAGACAGAGGAAGAATGGACTTGGGTGGGCTGTACCACCATTAATAGTCCCAGAGTCCTGAAGGACAGGGCTGCCCCCACCCCAGGGCACAGAGCCCTTTTTCTGGACCAGGACAGTCGGAGAGCTTCAGAGTAGGGAAGCGGTACATCCCCTACCTCAGCATTGCCACCAGGTGGCAGCATAGGCCACCTTTTCCCAGGAAGGACCCTGAAGGAGGAAGAATGGAGCATCTTCAGGCAGCAGATGCAGACACATGGGGAGACCTGCACATGGGCAAAGGGCCTCCCCAGGGGTCTGTAAATGTGAATTCTTACAAGTGCAGCATGCAGAGACCGCTCCCCACCCCCACCCCGCCGATCTAGGAGGCAGGAGTCCTGGGTCCTAGATACCACCTGTGACCCAGAGCAAGCACCTTCCCCTCTCAGTCTCTCCCCTATGAAGAGCACGATCCCTGCATCGGAGCCAGAAGCTGCCAGGGGGGCTTTCTCTGGCTTTCCACCCCTAAGAGCTGTGGCTTTCAAACATTGTCTTACAGGCAATATCTTTTTTTTTTTTTAACAAAATCCCAAGTGCCTCATGTATGACACAAGAACAGATTCACACTGATGTGCTCGAGCTGGAGTGGACGCGCTTCACAAACCCACCCAGAGGATGGAGTCTAGACCCCTCACCTCGGCATTCAAGGCCCTTCGCTCCCTACCTCTCCACTCCTCCCACCCTTCCAAGCCCAGGTTCGACTTGACCTTGGGAATGCACCTCTCCTCCCCTCCTGATTCAAACCCTCCTCATCCCTAATGTCAGGTCCCTTGTCACCTCCTCGGAAAGGGCTCCCCCAAAGCCCCTGGGGCACTGCCCTGCACTTCAGCCAGCACGCACCTGCTGTGGCTGGGCCCTTCCAACAGGCCAGCAGCACTTCCTCTTGCTCTGAAGGTCTCATGTTCTCTCTACGCTCATGCCCATCTCTCTCCCTGCTCCTGAGCACCTCCGGTGGGGAGCACACTTGATTCCCCCGTAGTAGAATATGTCCAGCCTCACACAGCTGGGAGCTGGCAGACTAGTCTCTGCCCCACCAGACCTCCCCAAGCCACATTAGCAAATAGTTTATCTTTCTTGGGCCTTTGCTTTCCTCCCCCAGGACCCCCATATAATGGGGGCTGCTGTTATCTAACCAGAACTCTGTATAGAATCAGGACTAACTACATCAATTGTGGGGTCCGGTGCAAAATGAAAATGTGCAGCCTCTTTTCAAAGATTACTTAAAATTTAAAGACAGTGATAGTAGACCGATCACACACCCATGGAGCCACTCCTGACATTTATGGGCTACACAAGGGGGTCTGAAACCTGACCAGCCCGCAACCAAATGTGGGGTTTTGTCTGCCAAGAACATAGTCACTTTTTTCTTCATTCAAGCGCACTGTCTTCTGGTCAAGCTGGGTCTGGCAAGGCTGCATCTGCACAAAAGGGAGTGATTTTTCCTTAAGTCACACGAAGTTATGGTCTTGGCCGGTGGCAGCCCTGCCCACATTCGCTGAGATCTCATGATCCTGGTACAAGAGCTACCCTCCTGGACTTTTGGTTGAATGAAGAAAGGGGACCGGAAGTTGGACACGAGACATTGGAGAGGGGGGTTTAGGGCAAGCTGGCACACAACTGTGGCCCATTACTGTTTCATAGACAAGTAAATGAATGACCAAGTGAGCTCTTAAGACTAGACATCTAAGTCAAGTTGTGGAATTACAAAGCTAAGAGAGATTGAGAAATCATCAAGTCTGGGGTTTTTCAAACCATGTTCTCCAAAGCTATAGCAATCTGCAAAGGTTGTTGGAGACATGGAAAGACTAGGCACTCAGGGATCTGGTCCCCTTCCTGCCCTTTGACCTTTTTATCTGTCTCATATCCTGGGCTTCCCATATAAACTTTTTCTTTCTTTCTTTTGCTTTCTTTTTTTATTTTATTATTATTTTTTTATTTTTCATTATGTTTAGTTAGCTAACCTATAGTACATGGTAGGTTTTTGTTGTATAACCTTTTGTTTAAAGAAGTTTGCTGGCTCAGGAAGGACAAGAGACTTGCCCAAAGTTCCAAGGCAGAGCCTGGGGAGAGGATCAAAGAGGCAAGGTCAGAGGTCAGCATGAGCGCCCAGATGAGATCCTGAGGCTATAAAATCCAGAGATGTGGAATCAGTGTGGAGGATCCCAGACAAACCAGAGGGAGGAGATCAGGGATGGTAAATCTCAGCTCTGAGAAGAGAATCAAGGTCAAGTTCCAAGTTCAGAGGCCAAAGGTGGGGGCTCATTCTTGCTTTGTTCATTCAGTCGGTATTTACTGAGCACCTACTATGTGCCAGGCACAGTTCTAGACCCTGGGATACAGCAGTGAACAAGACCACGTCCCTGCCCTCACATGGCTCACATTCTGGGAGGCCAGGGGTCTGTGTGCAGGAAATAAACATTATTACAAGAAAACAAATGAGGCCACCAGCTAGAGATAAGTGGTACAAAGAAAACTGAACAGAGTAGGAGGGAGACACTGCCAGTAGGTGGGCTAGCTCCTACAGAGTGGGTCAGGGAGGGCCTCCCTGAGGAGGTGACATTTGAGCTGTACTCTGAATGAGTTGGGGCTGCCAGTGTCCCAGCTGGGGGTGGGGGGCGGAGCTGCCTGCCCAGAGAGCCTGCAGATCCACACGGTGAAGTTGGGCGGGCTGGGCAGGAGGGCTGGGCAGGAAGTCTGGCCCCCTGTAACCATATCCCCAGGAAGGAGGAAGCCAGGAAGGCGCTTTCAGCAGTTGCATTCATCAGAGCCAGCGGCAGTAACCCCCGGGCAGCACCAGAGGCTCCTCAGGGCCCCTATCCACCTTTAGCCGCCTGGGGAGGAGACAGCCAGGAGGGAGGGCAGCCTAGAGTGGGCCCTGGATTCTCTTCCAGACAATAAATGCTTCCAGGTTCCTGGGGAGCATTCCTTGGGTCACAGCCGCATCTGATGTCAATTACCCTCGGTGTAGGGTTCCAGGGCTGAGCGGGGGCAGGGGTAGAGGGAAGGCCGCTTCTCCGTAATCAGAATCTCCTGGCCCAGCGGTGAAGGCACCCTGGGACAGGTCCCCCCAGATGTAAGGATTCAGGGAGGGGATTCTCCCTGAAAGGAGAGGTTAGGCTGTGGTGGAGAGCCTCTGCTTCATAGCCATTTTGCTGTGTGACCTGGTGCAAGTCACTTAACCTCTCTGGGCTCCCATGGAAATGGTGACAATTCCACCTTTTCCTTCCAAGCGAGGCAAGAGTACCGTCCAAGTCTGGAGGGCAAAGCTCAGTGCTGTGGGCTGGGTTGGGGTGGGCTGGAATGGGGTGGGGTTGCTAAACCCTTACTTTTTCCTGCCTTGATTAGATCTTAACCCTCCAGCAAATACGTCCCCACCCAAGATTATGGTGCCAGAATTGCTGGGATTAACAGATAAAACAGACCAGGGGCAGGCTACCCCCATCTCCAACCTTCCCCAACTTGCTTGGGCAAAGCACTGTACCTCTGGGGCTCGGTTAACTCATGCCCCCCTCCAGAGGGGATGTGAGGGTCAGATGAGTAAGGAGCCTAAAGCCGGTTTGGAAAAGATACATACCAGTCCACGGTGTTCACTGGGTCACATTTGCGATCAATAACCACCACAAAAATGGCCGTACTTCTACGCACCCGGAGAAAGACTCTGGATTTGTAACATCTACGTGGTGCGGGGTTTTGTGATTGATGACCTTGAGCAAGTCGTGCCCTTCCAGCCCTCAGTTTCCCCACCCACACTGGCGCCTGCGAAGCTCCACCCTCAAGAAGGTCTCCTTCGGGCTCCCGTCCCAAGCAGCGCCATTTGCACGAGGGGGTGTCACCCAAGCTAAACGGGTGAGTTTTCCCCTATTGGGTAAAGCATTCCCCCTGCAGTCTGAGTTCCACTAAGGTACCTTTTCTTCTCCGGGGACTGCAGCGCAATGTTGGGTTTTTCGCGTGACAAGCGAGCGGGAGGGGGCGGGGCCGGAGGTAGGCTTCCAGCGGCGGGTGTTCATTTACCAGGAAGGAAAGCAGGCTCGGGAGGCGGCGAGCCGGGATTCGAACCCGGGCCGGCGGGCCGCAGGGGCGGGGCGCGTTCCTCCTTCCCGGGCTGCGGGCCCGGAGCGGATGCCGGGGTCAGCGGAGCGCGGGGCCGCCGGCCGGCCGGCCGCTCGGCGGGCGCTGCTTTCTCCTTTTATGTCCGTGCGGGGGCCGGGAACTCCCTGCCCGGGGCCGCGGCCCTCGAACAATGAGCCGCTTCCTGCCGCCGGGCCCGGCCGCGGCCCCGCTCCCGCCCCCGCCCTGCGGCCGCCGGGAAATGGGCCGGAGCCCCGGCCGACCGCGCTGGGACACGGGGTCGCGCCCCGAGAGACTTCAGGGCCCGGCGAGGGCCGCGGGCGGGGGCCGAGGGGAGCCGCGCTGGCCCCGGGCCGCAGCCGGGCGCGTCCGTCAACGACACGAGCGCCCAGCGCGCACTCGCCAACGGGGATGGCCGGGCGGTCCCTCGGTCTCGGCCACCCGGCTGTGCTCCGCGCCCAGGTCGCGGCTCCGTCCTGCACACGCCCGGCACCGGGCTGCGCCCCGGGCGCACCGACGTCCCCTTGTCGATTCAACTGAACATCTCCAGCGCGCCCGGCCCTGGGCGAGGCCCTGGGGACTCCGCGGTGGACAAGAGTCAGCAAAGCCCCGGGCCTCGTGAAGCTAACGTCCTAGTGAGGGGGAATACACCCCAAATTCCTGAATCATACAGTATATTTAAAAGTGATCCTTTTTTCGACAAAAATGAAGAAGGAAAATGAGGTCTGTTTTAAATAGGGTGGTAATGGCTATTTTAACTGAGGTGACATTTGAGACCCACAGGACACGAATCCCAAATATATACCTCTCAGAGAGGATATGCAACACCCCCCCAAGCAGATGCACTGCACAAACATATGCACTGTGTATCCGCGTGCCCACACGTACAGGAGCGCCCACCAGTCCACAGGCAGTGCATTGTACACGTACAGTACACATAGCCACTACCCGCCTGTCACCCCCCGTGCACGCCCAGATGTGCACGTTGATGACCACGCCTGAGTCTCCCATACCCATTATCACCCCCATTTCCATATAGTCTTCAAGTACAGAGCCCTGTGTCCGGCTCACAGATGCCATACCTCAAGTATAGGTTTTTCTAATTTCATAAGACACTTGCCCATATGGTAACACCGTAATACATGGATGTTCATGTCTTGTGTCCATTATGTAACGTAAGTCACATATGCATACACCCAAGTACATGTATCAGGAAAATGGGTGCCTACACTCTACCCACACAAGCACACCTACACGTGCTTCTCTTGCCCATACAAACATAATGTACGTACATTTCCCACGTATTCTCTGTACCTATTTTATACATCCCGTTTACATGGGCCACGTGCCAATAACCGTAATAACGTTTACAGAGCACTCACTATGCGCAGCACGGTCATAGGTGCTGAAATTGAAGTATTTCATTCAATCCTTAAGGCAACTCTATGTGACGGGTACTACCTATTGAGCCTAGCCATTCTAAGCTCACAACGGGATCAGGATGCCCTGGGTTTGAGTCCTGGCTACCCCACTATGTCACCTCCGAGAGCCTCGGTTTCCCCGTCTGTAAGGTAGAGGCAACAGTCGTCCTTACTTCAAAGGTTATTGCGAAAAGTCAGTAAGACACTAATGCAGGAGAACCGTATAGCACAAGACCAGGCACACAGCAAGTGTTCCATAAAAGTTACCCGGCACTCTCTGTATCCATTTTGGAGAGGAGAAAAATGAGGCTCAGAGAAGTTAAATGACTTGCCTGAGTTCACACAGTGTGTAAGTGGAGGAGACAAATGTCAAGCACAGGTCTGTGTGACCGCACAGTTCAGGCTCGTGAAGTATTCTCCTGCTGGTGCTTCCATATTACACGGCAGAGACACCACACACACACACACGCACACGCATACACACAGAGCCCATGCCATGCAGACTCCATATGCTTGCATCACATAGCTCCCATGGTATAGATATGAATGCATTCAACATTTATATGATCAGTTTCCATCCACGAAGCCAGGCACCCATCCAGGTATCTCGGTGCTGGGGGCACGAGGCAAGGCAGACTTGATCCCTGCTCTCATGGCCCTTACAGACCGGCACACGTGACTGTAAACACACACTACCTACCATCTGCATCCATACAACATGTCCACAAGCAGATACCCTGCACCCAGAGCCGAAGGTATGACTTACTCGCACACCTAACTGCTAAACCAGCTGCCCATAATCCACGTGGACATAGGTCTTACACCATTTACACATGTTCAGTATATCTATTCCACGTGTACACATAGACCTCCTATGTATGCGTCATTCACACGTGGCCAGGGTATACACTGTAATATCCTCTGTCTACACATTACACATGATCAGCCTGTGTCACTCGTGTACCTGTTTCCCTTTCTGCCCCACGTGGGCAGCTTTGGGAGACCCAGGTCAGCCCCTCTGGGCCAGTCTGGGTGGGGGGCACGGTGGAGGTCAGAAAGACAGGGCCTGGACCCCCATCGCAGGGGAGAGAAGGTGGCCCATGGCTTCATGGCTGGCGGCCAGGAAATCATAGTCGACACCAAACCAAAGCGGCCCCTTGGCGGACCAGGTAATCAGGCCTCTCCCGGATTCAGCCTGACAGCTTAAATGTTCTAATTCCGCTGCCAGGGGCCCAGCTCCCAAACTCCGGCCATGGCCCAAGCCTCGGCCCTCCATCGTAATTGGACCCACGTTTTCATTACTTTGAGATTAGACAGGTCCCCTCCGGCCGGGCCAGCCGCAGCTGCACGGGAACCATCCCCCAGCACGACTGCATTTACCTGATTATGGAGTTTATTTTATAGCAATTGCTCTGGAGTGCTGGAGGCCCCTCTTCGCTCCACCCCCTGCTCCCCAGACCCCAGAGGCCTCTACCAACCCAGGACGAGGAGTTTCTGCCTAATGTCCTGAAGCCACCTCCCCCAGGCCCTGAATCCTGGAAGTACCCTCCTCTGGGCTCCCCTGCAAGGACTAGTTCCCTTTTCCAAAAAATCACTTAAGGAATTTGAAGAGAGAGCGAGAGAAGAGTATTCTAAGACTTTTCTCCCAGGGTGCAAAATGGGAAAGTGATCTTCCTTGTTTCATGTATTCATTCAACAAACATGTATCCAGGGGTGCCTGGGTGGCTCAGCCGTTAAGCGTCTGTCTTCAGCTCAGGTCATGATCCCAGGGTCCTGGGATGAAGCCCAGCATTAGGCTCCCTGTTCAGCCGGGAGCCTGCTTCTCCCTCACCCACTCCCCCTGCTTGTGTTCTCTCTCTGTCAAATTAATTAATTAATTAATTAAATCCTAAAAAAAAAAAAAGGCAAAAAAACAAAACATGTGTCCAGTTCCTGAGCTAGTGGCCAAGGCTAAAGGCCAAGATGAGGACGTTACTTCATTCGTCCCGAAAGGAGTGTGCTCTCGATGTCTGCTTTCCCAGACATCACAGTCTAGCCGGGAAGCCCGGCAGCTTTCCTAGTGCTTGGTTGATGCTCAAGTGAGGCCAGGAGACCTATAGGAGGACACAGAGTTAAGAAACGGGGTTGGGCTAGGGCGCCTGGCATGCCACTCTTGATCTCAGGGTCATGAGTTTGAGCCCCATGCTGGGTGAAGAGATTTACTAAAAAATAAATAAACTTTAAAAGGTGGGAGTTGGGGGGGTTGCGGTGTGCGCCTGGCTGGCTCAGTCAGGAGAGCATGTGACTCTTGATCTCGGGTCGTGAGTTCATGCCGCATGTCGGGTGTAAAGATTACTTAAATAAATAAACTTTAAAAAGGCGAGGTGGAGGTTGGGGATGGAGGCATTTGAAGCAGAAAACACAGTGCAAGTGCAACACTCTGGAGAGAGAGCCTGGTGTGTGCGAGGAACTGGAAAAAGATAAGTTCAAGTTTCGGGTGTGCAGGGCAGAGGAAGGCGGGGGACAGAGGTCGTCAGGGCCCCAATCATAAAGGGCCCTTCTTAAAATTGCTGGCCCTTCTCCCCGAGGCTCCGGGAGCCGTGGGGTGGGGGGACCGCGCTGGAGGGACCCCATGCATAGCACATGGGAATATTTTAAGTAGTTGCACAGTTCTGAATGCCCCGTGCGTAGTAACTCAGCTTATCCACATCAGCCCCACGAGGGAAGCAAACACCCCAGGCCCACGATCCCTTCCTCAAGATGCTGAAATCCCCAAAGCTTCAATGATCAAAAGGTTTAGGTTTTACACGGATTTGGGGCCAAACTGTGTGGTGCCCAAGTAACTTGAACGAAGCAGAAGTTATTTTTGTTCATTTCCCTACCTGGTTTGGGAAATGGGAAATTGGAAAATATTCATGTTTTGTTGGGAAAAAAATATGAATTTGATTATAAGAAATGCCCCAGACCCCACCGGGTGGCGGTACAGTGTATGGGTTATGTTCTCTACTAGACTTTATTCTCGGGGAAGTTCTGAAACCCTTTGACTTCACACCTGAATAAGGGACCCCAGGCTTATACTAGAACCCTCATTTCACAGAGGAGAAAACCATACAGAGTGGAAGTGATTTGCTCGAGATCACACAGCAAGGTGGGGTCAGTCTGATTTCGGTCTGACATCCCATCTTTTGGTTCTTTATGCTCTGAAATGGGGGTCTGAATCTGACCCCAGGGACAAAGGGTCCTGCGCAACAGAGGGAGAGCAGACATTGATGAGAACGTGAACGGGGGGTGGGGGGGCTGCTGGCTCTGCGGCCTCTGACCTCCCGTGGCACCTGTGAGCATTGTTAGTTCCCTTCCACAGGTGGGGGCTGCCAGCATCAGAAAAGGGAGCCATCTTGGCCAAAGTCCTGCAGCAAGAGAGTCACAGAGGAGGGAAGGGGGCTTGGGGCTGCAGTCCCCAGAAACCTGGCCTTCCCATTCTCCCGAGGACAGGCAAGAAGGAAGCTCGAGCTGGGCCTGGTGTGGCCGAGGAATAGGACCCCAGCAAAAGGTAGATCCAGGTCAAGAGGCGTAGCCCCAGGCTGCCTGGCCGTAGAGACCTGGTGCCCTGGTATCACCCTGTCCGACAGCCCCCATCCCACCTCCAACTCCAGCACGACTGCCTCGGCCACACCTCTGCTTTGGCATCTGCACCCAGCCCCCTCCGGGAAGCCTTCCCTGATCGTTCTGAGCCAAGCTGCTAGCTTCGTGGTATTTGAATCCTCTGACCATGCCTTCTTCACTCTCCATCACTAACCAAGTATTTTAAACTATTTGCTCATAGAGCCTCACTTGCCCAGAGATGGTGGGGGTCCTCCCTTTGGAAGAGGACTGACAACCAGCTTTAGAGACAGAACAGACCAGGGTTCAAATCCTGGCTGGATTTGACCTAGGACAATCATTTTACTTCTCCGGACCTCAGTGTTCTCATCTGCAACATGGGAATAGTAATGGCACCTCTCTTACAGGGTCACTGTAAAGGTAAAATGAGATCGTGCTCATAAAGTAGACCGGATGTCTACTTTGTGCCCAGTTCTGTACCAGGTACTTTCACGTAACTTACCTCACTTGGTTCTCACGCCTTGCAAGGGAAAGAGTGTTATCTGCATTTTACAGAGGAGGAACCTGGGCTCAGAGAGGTTATGTCACTTTCCTGGGACGACCCAGCTAGCATGTGGCAAAGACCTGCCAGCCTCTGGAGCCCAGCTCTTTCCTCTCTCCCCTGCATCTGCCAAGGCCCAGGGTTGGAAAGCAGTTCTCTGTGCCCGTGTGAGCGAGGGCTGAGTAGGGAAAGGAGAAGAGGTGGTGAGACAGAGGGGACCAGAGTGACTGGGCTGGGGGAACAGGTGCTACAGGGAAGATGGCCAAATCCCACTTGGGGATTTGGACCCAGCTCCATGACAGGGGGGTTGTTGGGAGGATCCCAGTCTGCTTGAGTCAATGGGAGTCCTCTTCCACCCTGCCGGCTCCCACCTCCCAGGCCTCCCTTTCCCAGGCCAGGGTGAGAATAGGCCTGTGATGGCTGCTTTCCTGCTTTCCTTGGTCAGGACGGGAAAATGGATGGCCCAATGCTGGCCACCACAAAAAGGGTTCAGAAGCCAACCCTGCCCCACCTCCTCCTTCCAGGGCCACAGCTCTAAGGAGGGCAGCCCTGTGGTCTCAGATCTACTGATCCCAGACAGAGGCCAGCTCCAGGAACGCAGGCAGCTGAGAGCAAGCAGCAGCTGTGGCCTGGCAGAGAGAACCAGCAGTCAGTCATGGAGAGATGGGGACAGGGACGGGGGAGAGCTAGGGACAGAGAGAGAGAAAGAAGAGGAAGGGACACAGAGACAGAGAGACAGAGACAGGAACAGAGGGGGGCGGGGGAGAAAAAAGCACAGAGAGATGCAAACAGAAGCAGCAGAAAGCAGAATGGTCCTCAGGCCGCATCACCAGGTTCTGGCATCAAAGCTATGTGGCCCTTAGCCCAGTCTTGCCCTCTCTGGACTCAGGGGTCCCACCAGCAACACGGGAGCAGTACTGTGCAGCCCTGCTTCAGCTCCGATGAGCCCCAGGCTCTCTGTGACCCCAGTCTAGGGAGCTGAGGTCAGTGATCAGCAGGGGCCTGTGCCTGGGGCTGTGGCAGCCCAGATGTGCTGTGGCCAGCCGTGGCTCTGTCCTCATCAGGCTTCCGTGGCATCCACGAGGACGACTGCCGCTTGGGCCACAACCCTGATGGGTTCCTGACTGCTTACGCATCTGGGTGTCTCTCCCTGTTTACGTGGGGAGCTTGAATAAGGAGCCACCTGAAGGAGATGAGGTTTGGGATGCACAGACCCCTGTCCTGGCAGATCCTCAGGTATAATGTCCCTGTCCCGGGCCTCTCCTCCCACCCCCACTGGGAAGTACATAGCCGTCAGCCCTGGCCTCCTGACCACACACAGCTTACTCCCCACATCACCCTCCAGCCTCGTGCCTGGTATTGAGCCCAGGTCTGGACTCTGAACGTCCCCAAGAGCATCTGGAGGACAGACCCAGATGGCAGGCTGGAGGCCACCTCCGGGGAGAAGCTGCAGGAATTGAAAAGACAAGCCGTAGAAAAGGTGACTCGGCAGAGCACAGTCCCCAGTGCCGCCTCAGGGGGTGTCCCAAGGGAGCACAGGGTCAGGGTTGGGAGGGTTCATGTTCATGGACAGCACCTGGTTAGCAGGGAGCCAAGGAAGCTGGAAGAGGCTCGTTACAGGGGCGGGGGGTGAGGAAGTTGCTTCTCATCCCCAGGGGAGAACTAGTGAGAACGGCTATCCCTCTCCTCTCCGCAGGAATGTGGTGGAAAGGATTTCATCACCAGACACATGAGGGATCAGGAGCTTTCCGAGACCCAATTCTCAGAACACCCTGCCTCTCCACCCAAAAAAACAGCGTAAGAAATCAAGAAAGTGGTGAAGGGCCACCTGCTGCCTGGGCTCCAAGCTTTCCCACCTGCCTTGGCTAGCTTTTGAGTTTTGCGGGCTGTAGCTAAGCCCACCATGAGGACTACGAATGCAGGAATAATAAGAACCATTGCATCCGTTGGGGCAGAGCTACCGTTCAGCTGGGATGCTCTGCTGAGGCCCTACGGTCATTACACCCCCTGAACTGTGTCCCCACCAGTTGCTAAAGAGCCTCTCTGTCCCAAGCATCCTGAGCACACCCCTAGGGGCCCACCTTCCTGGGTTATAACCCCACATCCCATTCTCTGCCCGAAGGCCTGCCTGACTCTGAGCATCCCCGCATCTAGTTCACCTGCAGGAACATCATCCTGAAGGGAGATGCCCTGCCCCCCGGGGCGGCACCCCCTCTGCCAGGGCCCCGTTCCCAAAGCCTGAGCAATCAAGGCCCGCTCCCTCCCTGGGCTGGTGCAAGTGCCCGCCTCCTCTGGGCGCCTCTCCTCTCCGGCTGCAAACCCAGCTCATTTGCATGTGGATCGTGCCTGCCACCATGGGTGCTGGGGTCAATTGAAACTCAAGAAAAGAGAAGAAATTTATGCAAAACTGTTGATTGCATTTGTATGTAATGAAATCATCCAATATTCATCTGACTATAGAATCTAATCTGAGAAGAGAACTGAAGGACATGAGTGTCACTGCAAAACCGTAATGAGCCACTGTAGTGATTAAAAAAGCTCTTGAGCCTTCTGAAAATCCAGGCAGAAATAGCGTCTAATCAACTCTGAATATAGGAGGCGAGATTGGGCTGGCGCGCTGCGCACGGCCCGCCGCGGCGCTGGGGGTGCGAGGTAAAGCCTGGCGGCCACGGTCTGTGGGTGCCAATCGCTAGGCCACAATCAGCCGAGTCCTCCGTGCACAAAGCAATCGCTGCCTCTTGCCACACAGAAGGAGCCCAATCACGGCGGTTGTGAAGAGCGACTTCGGGCTTTCGCCCGCCTCTGAAGCCTGGCCAGAGGCCCCGTATGGGTTCCTTGCTCCTGCCCTGGAAGGCAGGGAGGGTTTGGGTCTCTGGGACTGTCACACCTAGACACCCCTAGTGCCCCACCAGCCCGAGTCAGGGAGAGGGTCTTTGTGTCTCAAGAGCCCTGGCTCATTACCGAAACGTCGCCTCCTCCATGCAGCATTCCCTGACTGCTCCCTCGACACTGGCAACTCCCACCAAACACACACACACGATGCTCCACCCCTCACCCCTGCTTTGTTTTCCTTATAGCACTTAGCTCTGCCTGGCATCATTATTCCTCCATCTGTTTAAAACCGTCTGCCTCTTCTAGTGGACTGTGAGCTCCATGAGGGCAAGGACTTTACTGTAGTTTGTTCGCCACTGCGGAATGTGGAGAACTGGGCTTGACACTCTGTAGATGCTCCTGAATGGTGAACGAGTAAGTCAGTTCAGTGGGCGGCCAAATGTGTGTACTCAGTCTCTCCGCAGATACTTGTTGCCTACACAGTGCGTGACGATAAGGCAGTCCCTGCCCCCTGGTGCTCCCAGTCTGGGCAGAAGGCACACACTGAAGACGTTCAGCTATAACCAAATGGGACCCCGTGAGGCTGGTTCAGTCCAGTGGCTGGAGGAACAGCAGATGGAGGGTATGAACCCAAGCCGGAGGAGGGCAGGGAAGGACTCCAGGAAGCAGAGAAACGAGGTAGCGATCTTAAGGATGGACAGGAGCGAGCCAGGCAGGGCTGGGTCTAGAGTGCCCCTTGCAGAGGGAATGGCAAGTGCAATCCCCGGAGTGACTAGCATCTGCGGAGACCCAGAGGAGGTCAGAGCCAGAGCCGGCCGGAGCCAGAGCAAGGGAGAGCCTGGTGGGAGATGGGGCTGGAAAGACGCTCCAAATCACACCTCACAATTAAGAGCCTGCTGGGGTTTTTCCTGGAGATGACCCGGAGCCTGTGGCAGGGAGCAACATGACTTGCATTTTGTCACCATATGGAGAACCGGTCAGAGGGGCAGCTCTGAAGGAACGAGCCTGGGCGAGGGGCTGTTCACATACCCCGGCGGCGATGGCAAGATCCCCGATGGCAAGATCCCCGGGGGCCTCTGAGCAAGGCCAGGTCATGCCAAAAGCTGTTTTAAGAGGATGAATCTGACAGCAAAATATGGAGCAGAGGAGGGGACTTCCCGTGGGAGGCAGCCATCCATTATCATTCATTCATTCATTCATGCAGGCATGCAAGAATGCATTCATTCAGCCTTCAAGCCCTTCCCCTGGGCGTGCTAACCTACAGTTTCCAAACTGCTCTGGGTTTGCCTACCAGGTGATCTATTATTAAAACGGCTCTAAAGCTGGAGTCGGTAGCTTCAGAGAATCGGAGGGATTCTGTGGATCATAAGGCTGCTTTTTTTGCCCTGGACTTCCTGGCATCAAAAAGGCCTTGTGAGTCATTGGCCTTCTTTAGGCCTTAAACTCCTCATCAGTACAAAGAGAGAGGCAAACGAGATGATCTCTTGGTTCCCTTCCTGTTCCCCAAAGTCTGCAGCTCTAGGTCCCCTGAAGGCACTCCAGCAGGACAAAGTCCAGTGGAATGAAAGTCCCCAGGTGAGGTCCGCCCTGCTATATGGGAGCCCAGGGGAGCTCCCGGCCCAGCCCTGCCACTCACTTGTTCTGCTGTGAATGAATGTGCTCGTCCCTCTCTGTGCCTGGGTCTCCGCCCAGCTGCTGCCTCCTTCCTGGGGTGGGAGGGCAGGGTTTAGACTGGCACACAAGCCTCCTTCTGGGCTGCTGCCCACACTAGACCCCCCTGTACAATGGAATTCCAGGAAACTACCCTTCAAAAACAAACAAACGGGGGGAGGGAGGAAGTTGCCTAGAAGTAGGGAGAGCTGTGTGTCCCCACTGCCCACACCAGAGACACACCCCCCACCTCACAGTTCAAGCTGGAGTCCCAGTTCCAACACTTAGGGCCATCCTATGACCCTGAGCAAGTCATTTAGACTCTCTGAGTTCTCATCGGTAACCAGGGGGCCTGAGAATCAAGTTAGACACTGTAGCTCCGGGCAGAGCACGGATTGAATGCTCAGGAGGTGAGGCTGTGGTTAGGGTTGGGCCACACCTGCCTGGATGGCCGGGCAACACTCGTCCAGCTTCCTCCTTTGGCCTCTACTACAAATGGGATTCACTGGGGGGCAGTGGAATTCAGGGATTCTTTTAACAGGTGGATTTGGGTGGGAGGAGCCAAATACCTCTGCCTCACTAGAGAGGGGAGAGATGGGACTCCCCCCCACCCCAGCTTTAGGCTTTGTAGCAATGGTGCCCCAAACACTAGCTAGGATCCCGTGATTTCCAGGTCACAGCAAACAAGACCTCCCAAACATTTTTGAGTAGAAGCTACCACCCCCTACATCCCCATTCTAGAAGGAATGCTTTGACTTTCAGGAACCCACTCCTCTCTCCCCAGAATTGATTATGGGTATTGGATCTAAGAAGTCATCAGAGCCTTGGTGGTTTGCCTCCTACAGGTGGTAGATGGGAGAGCTAAGTCCAGTCTCACAGACATCCCTGGGCACTCTTCTGTGCTGGTACTATACTGGAAGTCCCTGTCCCCCAGGGGCTCCTATCCAATGGGGAAGACAGTCCATGAACGTCACCAAAGGCAACACAAGAGGGTAAGCGCTTTGAGCCCTGAGAGACTGAGACCAGGGAAAAGGGAGACCACCTCTGACTGGTAAGTAGATTCCTGGAAGGCTTCCTGTAGGAAGTGGCATTGAGCTGGGTCTGAAGGATAGCGAAGATGTGTCTCTTTCTTTCCCTGGAGGAAAAAAAAAAAAAAAAAGAAACAAACAAACAAAACGAGAAAACAAAGGAATAACCACTCCTATTTTCACAACCCCAAATTAACACCAAGTTTTCATTTTGATCCACATACATGAAATGACTTTCAGGTAACTTTAAGTTCTTCCCCTTGTCCCCAGTGGCAATTTCCATTACGAATTTGGTAAATATCCCTTCACAACGCTGCCTCTAAAAAAATAAATTTATAGTGCAAAATAGGGTCAGGAATAATTTTTTTTAATTACTTTGTGTCATTCCAGTTTATGTAAGGGGTGTTACACTGTCTCTGCGACTCTGCTTGCTTTTTCCACTGCCCCTTATGTTTCGGGGGCTCTCTGGTTCAAACACATGGCTGGGGCTCACCACGGCATCCCACGGATGCACCGTGCTTATGTACTCCTGGACTGGGTAGGGTTTCCACGGATCGAGGTCATCCAGGGAGGCATTTCAGGTAGAGGAAGCGGCGGCAGCAAAGGCTCGGGGATGGGAAAAGTGGGGGGCGCATCTGGGGGGCTGGCAGGAGTCCAGGGTGGAGGGAGCACCAGACATGTGTGGGGCGGTGCTGAGGGAGGCCTCAAGCCCCAGGCCCGGAATCCACTGCTGGCATGCTGGCCATCTGGGAGTGTGGGGACAGCCCGCCCCTCCCTTAGAACCGCCCTCCACAATAATTCCACTTATCCACCCTCCAAGTCCTCCCCAGGGAGGCCTCTGTTACTCTTTCCATTAATTGTCTCATTAATGACCCACTGAAGTCAAGTACCCATTGTTCTCTGGGCCTGGGGCAGCCTCCCCGGCTTTCTACCCCGGGGGATTTGTAAACGTCTTTCCTTCCCCGCTTTCCTTTGGCAGGCGTCCTTATCTGGTCCCTGCAGCCCTGGCCCAGGCTGCTGCTGCCCCTTCCTCCACCCACACCCTGTCCACGGGGCCCCGCCGATCCTGGGGCCCCCGCGTCCTCCACCAGCTCCTAGCGCGCTCACCCCCCTCGCCTCCCTCTGCCTCACTCCGTCTCCGTTCTATGTACGTCTCTTCCCAGTTTTCTGTTCTCTCTCTCTCTTCTTTCTCTCTTTTCTTCCTTTCTTCTTCTCTCTCCCTTAACTGTGTTTCTCTCCCTGGATTTCTGCTGCTTTCTCTCTTTGCGTGTATCTATCTCCCTCTGTGTCTCTGTCTATCTCAGTGTCTCTCTCTGGGTGTTTTGGAAAATCTCTTCAGGATGATAGTCTTATTCTTAACCCTCTGTTTCTTTCCATCTTTGTCTCCGTCTCTCATCTGTCACTACCTGCTGACTCTGTGTTCCGTGTGTGTCTGTCTCTCTTTGTCTCTCTGATTCTGCCTCTTTCTCCCTCCCTCTGGCCTTTGTGCATCTCTCTGTCTCTCCCTCTCTGTTTGTCTCGTGTCTCTCTCTCTCCTCTCTCTGACTCACCTCTCCCTAGCCCTCCCTCCTCCCGTGTGTCTCTGAACCTTCCTGATTGACTATTGTCCTGTTTCCAACCCCAGTGCCTGCTCACCCACTGGGTCCCTGACACCCACACGGGTTGGACTGTTTCCCTCCGTTGCCTCGTTCCCTGGTTACAGCTCCGGCTTCCCTTGGGTGACGGTGTCAGGACAGCAGTGCTACGAGTAGGCGTGACATCCCGTAGCTAGTAGACTTCGGGATTCATGCATCTGTTAAGTTAAAAACAAAAAAAGGCAAAAAAAAAAACCCAAAAAACAAAAAACCGCACAAAACCCGAGGTGACCTATAGAGGGTGACTGTTTATCTTTCTAAATGGGAATTTTTTTCTAGAATCACCAACTTCTTCTCGTTCTGTAATAGAAAGAACACTTTAACACCAGCGATGACAGTGGCAAGAGCAAGAGCTAACAGTAATAGAATAGTCCTTTAAGTGAAATCAGTTTAATTTTATGAAAACATCTGCAGCATTATGTGTATTTTACTTATTCTGCCCCAAACGGGTGACGATGTTGTCAGAGACCCGTCCAGTCAGAAACCACTGCTCTTGTGTAAGCCCCTCACTGGACCCATGGGGAAAGGCAGTGACTTTTACTTTGGGTAGAAAAGGCAAAGCTGGGACAAGACCCTTAGCTCTTGGCCAGTTGGCCACTCCCTCATCCCACGGGCCCCTCTGGTCTCTTCGCTGACAGAACTTCCGGAGGCTGCCTGGCTGGGGCGGGGTGGGGGGCAGACACCAGACCCACCGCATTTCGTGCCTTCCTCTGGTCCTATGTTGTCTCTGAACAATTTAACCCCTCCCTGTGCTTCACTTTCCTCATTTGTAAAATGAGCAAAAATAGTAACTAGCTTCCTAGTTATTATATAACAACTAGCCTCACGCACAGGAAAGGTCCAGGACCGTTAGCCACGATTAGTATTATTATCACAAAGTGGAGGGGGGGCAATTTGGGCTGAGGCTAGAGCCTGGGAGAGGAGGCACATGTACCCCGCTACCCCAGGGTGGGGGGGGGTGGTCAGGCTGGTGAGCCGAATGTCATGGGGAATACCGGCCTGGGACCCCAGCAAGGCTGCTCTGCGGGGCCAAGGGTGGCATGGCACCCTGCCTCTTCAGGATCCCACCTAGCTTGTCCAGGCACCCCAAGCCCAGGAGCCGGCACTCCAGTCCCGGACAGGGGCACTCCCAGAGGGAGCAAAGGCGAAGCTTCAGGGGGCATTCATGGCTGCAGAGGTGAGCAAGGGGCACCCTGGACAGGAGAGGAGCAGGGTGGATGCCAGTGACCATGGACACCATGGGAGGCAGCCTTTAGATGCCCAGAAATCCTGGAGGCTGACTCAGCAGATGAGGTTGGAGGTCTGAGCAAACAGGTGAGAGTAATTAGGGAAACTTTGGGTTATTGATGTAAATTGACTTCATTTGTATTCAAGGCCAGTCAGGTTCGTTACAATTGGACAAACATTTCCTTAACAGCTGCTCCGAGCCAAGCACTGTGCTAGGCAGGGGATGCAAAGAGGAGAAGAGCAGGGAACGTTCTTTCCAGGGATTCACACGAGGCTGTCTTGTGCTGGTGGTGGTCTGCCTCTGAGGAAGGCCAGACACACAGGCGAGGCCAGCCTCAATCATTTGACGCTTACGTTCCCTGGCGCGTACCACTCCAGCATGTGCCCAGAAAGGAGAGCGCTTTGAAGGTAGAACTGAGACCTAGTGACCTCCTAGATGAGAGTGTGAGGGACAGGGAGGCGCAGGTGGCTCCCAGTGTCTTGGCTTGGCACCAGGGTGGACAGCAAAGGCATTCCCAAGAGGCAGCGCGGGACAGCGAGCGGGCCTGGCGGGGACATGTATTCCGGAGTGGGCTGGCTGAGTTTGGGGTGCTTGAGGCATACGCAGGTCAATGGGCACACACATGTTTAGGGGTCAGGAGAAACATCAAGACAGAGAAATGAATGAGTGTAAGGATTAGGACCAGAAGGAGCTGTGAAGGCTAGAAAAATTTTGCCTCCTGGGCGGGGCAGTGATCTAAGGGAGCGCCTAGCAGGCAAACAGCCCGAGACAAGACAGAGAGGAGGAAGAAAGCGGCACAAACATTCAGAAAAGGTAGTAACAGCTTTGAGCTTAAGCACTAGTTGCCTTAGGGTAGTTATGAGAGACAAACCACAACTGAAGAGCTACGGAGGCTTAGATGGCAGAAGTTACCGCACGCCAGGTGAAGTCTGTACACAATTCAGCCGGCAACTGGGAGCCACTGAGGGGTGTGGAGCAGGAGAGTGGTGTGACGAAGGCTATGTCTGAGCTTGAGCTAACCTGACAGCATGTGACAAATTAAAACAAAGACTAAAACAGAGAAATATGAGAGACAGGGATCGCCGCTTCTTTGTTCCTTCAACAAGCAGTGAGCCTTCTCTGAGCAGAAGCAACCCTTCTCCTCAGCCTAACACCTCTAGCCACTCATCTGCTAAGAGTTCAGACACCCAACCACCTAGCATTAATACTACATGCAAAAAAAAAAAAAAAAAAAAAAAGAAGAAGAAGAAGAAGAGGACCTGTAGGCTTCTTAACATTTCAGGATCTTCAGTACATGTGAATGAGTTTGGTCACCTCCTAAAAGAAACGGCGTTTCATGCATACATGCAATGGAACACTATTCAGCCTCAAAAAGGAAAGACGTTCTGACACCTGCTACGATGTGGATGAACCTGGAGGAAGCTGTGCTGAGTGAAAGAAGCCAGACACAAAAACAGAGAGGGTTCTGGAGGTCTCCTCCTTGCACGATGTGACTGTACGTGCTCCTGCTGAACTGCGTGCTTACAAATGGTTAAGGCGGCAAAGGTTACGGATATTTTGTCACAATTAAAGATAGAGGTCATTTTTTAAAGGAGCTTCCAAATGGATCACAGAACAAAACCCAGCTCCAAAACAGAAACCACACCTAGAACAGTCATTTAGCAACCTACAAATAAAGGAACGGGAAAGCTACACCAAGCAAATGTAAACAAGAAGCAAGTGGGGGCTGGGTACTTGATAGAGAACAAGACAGAACTCAGACTCCAAGCACCGAGTGAGACGAAGACGAGCAGAGTCAGGCTCTCTGGGCACCAGACAACTCGCAGCAAGGCATCCAGCAGAAATTACAGGAAGTGCAAGAAGAAATACGAATGCTAGTAACAGGAGACTGAAACACACCGAAAGGCTGAAAAAGAATACAGAAAACCTAACAGAATCTATAAACTACATTTCCCGTGTACATATCAAAATTTGTACACCCCCCCCAAACAAAGACTATACCCTTAGTGCACATCACGGAAACTGACCACGTATTAGAGCAAAAGAAACTGAAAAGCTTCACTCAATGCTTTCAAGGGGATAGACGATGTAGGAGCACTCTGAAAACTGAAAGGGACCAAGCCAGGATTAGTTAATCGTGCCATCGACGCGATTCCTGTCGTTATTGTCATTATCCGTTCGTTCTCTTTCAAGTTCTAGTGGAGTCTGCTCAACAGGTGGGAGGTGGAAATATGCAAATATAAACCTGCGCCGTCATCCCTTCTGTGTTTACGGTGTGCCACCTCCCACGCAGCGTTCCACACACACCTTTATTAGAAATAGCTCCTGGTTTTATGAGGGGGGCTTTCTGCTTCTATCACCTTCGGCGCCTGGAGCAGTGCATTTTGAGTAAGCTTTCTTGAAGACTTACCAACTGAAGTGCACCGATTAAGGACCGACTTTAAAGTCAGATCTGAGTTTCAAACTGCACTCTGGCACTGAACAGCTGTGTGACCTTGGACAAGCTGAATGCCCATTCCGAACCTCGGTTTTCTCGTATGTAAGCAGGTAGGAGCAGTAGTGACACCAGCTGACACTGTTCAGAAGTTTAACTGTAGTAACTCATGTGAAGCGTCAGGCATGGGACCTGCTCTACGGTAGGCATGCAGTAAAGGTTAGTCTGAGGTTGAGGAAAAGTAGGTAAAATTCATCAAAACAGATAAACTTAGAATAGAGGTTCTTTTTTCTCAAAAAGCAAGAAAGTCGTCTTTAAATGAAAACATCCTCCAATGCACATAAAATGATTTTTTCAAGATTCACTTATGTATTTGAGGGGGGTGGGTCAGGAGGCAAAGGGAGAGGGAGAAAGAGGCCCAAGCAGATTCATGCCTGGAGCCCCACATAGGGCTCAATCCCATGACTCCGAGATCAAGACCTAAGCCGAAACCAAGAGTCAGACACCCAAACTGACTGCACCACCCAGGCACCCCTATAAAATGATTTTTTAAAATATCACGGGGGCGGCACACCTGGGTGGCTTAGTCATTAAGTGTCTGCCTTTGGCTCAGGTCATGAGCCGGCTGGGGGTCCTGGGATCGAGCCCCACATTGGGGTCCCTGCTTCGGTGGAACCCTGCTTCTCCCTCTGCCACTCCCCCTGTTTGTGTTCCCTCTCTCACTATGTCTCTCGCTGTCAAATAAATAAATAAAATCTTTAAAAAATATATCATAGGGATAGCAGTGAAGTAAGTTAAGGTACATCCATAATATGGAATAGCACACTGCCCTGAAAAAGGGGGTGAGTTGTATCTCCGGGTTCACATATGAGTAGATGGCCATCATGTGTTGTTGGGTTAAAAAAAAAAAAAAAAAAAGCAAGCTTCACAATATGAGCAGAATTGTTTCGTCCTCTGCATTTTAAAAATTATGTACATATACAGGTCTGGAGGGATACACATCTAATCATTAAAGGGGAGTAAGGTTGGGAAGTTGGTCTAACTTTTTATATTTCAGTTTCTTTTGTAACTTCTAAAACACACACACACACGAGCATGTAAAAAAGTAAAAACAAACAGGCAAAAGTTTTTGAAGTCTCTTTGGCCTGTATGTTTCATGGGACTTGGAAAGCTGGTGAGCTGAATGAAGGAGGAGGTTAATCCTTCTGGCGAGGGTAGGAATTTCCATCCGCAGCTTTTCCTTTTGAAAGAAAGAGGTTCAAGGAAGGAGAAAGGGAGAAGGCATTGCTCCAGCATTGCTCATTACTCAGCAGACCCGAACAGGTAGTCCCATCCTGGTCCCTGCCACCACCGCGGCCCGACACAGAAGAACAGAGAAACTCTTTGATAAATGTCAACTGAAATACAGCAATCAGCTGAAAGCCATTTGCTGAGCTGTCTGACTGCCCTGGGCTCGAGGTTTTCCTTTATTCATTTATCATGATATACAGCTTTGGCCAACATACACACAGGAGAGAAATTGTTGACATGTGGGACCCAAGTACAGAAAATCTTTCATTTTCCAACCCCTCCCCAACCCCGTCTGTTCACCAAATAAGTTTTTGTTTATTTAAAGACTACAGAGGATTTGGCTGTTAAGAACCAAATTCCTTTGGAGTGGAGTTACAACATAATTTATCATTTCCTCTGTTTATTAAAAAATCCTGCATCTTTGAGAAGCACATTTGCTGTGAGTGGGGGATTTCGGCCATGCCCCCGCCATGTGGCTTACCCCAAAAACGGCCCCTTGATTGCTGCGTCTATCCCTGTTCTTCCCCCACCTGACTTCTGATCGTGCGATGGCTACTCAGGGCTGGTGAGTGGGGCTGGACTGAGGACAGGTAAGCGGGGCAGGAGATTAGGTTAGCTTCTTTCATTTTTGACCTGATTCTGACCTTGAACCCCAACCGGCTTGTGTACACTGTGCTCTACCAGGACAAGCAGAGGGTGAAGAGCAGACTTCCCGCGAGGGACGGGATCTGAGAGGAGTCAGACAGCAAAGAAAAGTCGGGTGCTGCTTCGAAGGAGTGCAGCCAGGCCCCGAGCTGCCCAAGTCATTCCACTCTAAAGGCAGACATCTGGCAAGACGGGAATGAACTTCCTATCTTCCACCCGAGACACTGTGGTTAACGACTTAGTCCAGCATGCCATGTATCCCTCCAAGACAGAGGTCATGTCTTATGCAGTTTTGCATGCCCATCATGGAGCACGGTACCTGACACACAGTCGGTGCTCACTGAACGTTCACGAAGGCTGCAGGATGCCGTGGGAAGAACACAAGCTTCAGATCAGGCGTCAGTCTGAATCCCAGCTCAGCCACTTGCTAGCTATGTAACCCTGGGCAAGAAATTTAACCTCTCTTGAGCTCCCCTGTCTCTGCAAAATGAGTCTGACAATGAATAATGAAACCCTCTATCACTTACTAGGCTTGTTACTTTGGGGTTTATCTAATATTGTCAAGTCTCAGTTTTCCTATTTATAAAATGAAGATAATACATTATCTTGCAGGTTTACCAAGATTAAAGATGATGCCTAGAACTGTCTCCAGCTGTATGTTATGAATGAGAGAATGAAAAGAGAAGAAAAGAGCAGAGAAGAGAAAAAAGAAAAGAATATTACCAGAAAGAAAAAAACCCTTACCCAGTACCCAAAGATAAGCCACAACAAAGCACTCGTCTGTCAACAACAGGCAGGCCTTGCAGGAAACCTATCTCATTACCAAGTAAATGTCGAGGACAAAGGCAAGAGTGGAAAATGACAGAGTGATGGTGTTATGACGGGAACGAAAGGAAAAGCAGGCAGTATTTGCTGAGCAGCTACTTTGTACAATTCATTTACAACACATTTGAAGGCCTACTATGGTCTAGGCATTATGCCAGGTTCTGAGGAAAACAAAGATGTTCAGACTAATTATCACAAAGACTAGTGAACGTGCAGTTAAAAGCAGTGGGCAGTGCTGACAGTCAATAACGCGAGTCCCGGGCTGGGGGGAAGGGAAGACTCCAGAGGAGGTGATACCCAAGCTGGTCCTTGACCAGGACCGGCCAGGTAGGCCAGCAGAGGCACGACGGTCCAGGCAGAGAAAAGAGCACGTGTGACTCAGAGGCAAAAGTATTGTTCCGGTGGCTTTACATACGGGTCCTCAGAGAACAGGAATCCGGACTATCCTGTCCTTTGTGGTGATTATTCTTTCCAGTTGATTTTGATTTTATTGTTCGGTTAAAAACAGGCCTCTAGCAAAGGGATCCAGTCGCAGGCGAAGGCCCACATCAGCCCAGGGTTCAAAGCCGGGAATGGGGCCCAACCAACTGAAAAGGAGGCTCCCGAGATGAGAAATAGATGTGCTGAGCCCGCTGATGAGCCTGTTGATAGTCCCAGTCGCTTGGCAATGTCACCATCAGGGCAAATGCCCTAAGTAGAGGCCACCTGTCACAGCTGGTACTCTCTGAGGGCCTCCCAAGGCAGAGGGCCAGAGCAGAATGGGGTGGACAGGGAACAGGAGGAAGAGAGTGCCCAAGTCGGGATGTCCCACTAGAAGCCTGAGCCTCACAAAGACTGATAACCACATGGTAACAGCCTTCTGTGTGGACAGAGAAGAAAGGGGCCAATCTGCCACCCATGGGATCCACCAGAAACTGGCTCTGGAGTACTGCTGCCCCGGTGGGGGACTCTCATCCAAGGAGTTCTTTGGTCTTCACTGCCAGATGCCTGTCCAGCTCTGCAACGGTGTCATCGGCCATTTGGCTGATCTGCAGGAACACAGAATGAGACGGCCCGGTAACTGGGGCTGGCGAAGGGGAGGGGGACAAACTATTCCAAAACTATGTAAAAGTTATCTGGGAAATACTGATGGTGACAAAATCTCACATTATTTCGTCCCAGCCAGGCACTGTGCTAAGAACTTTATATACACACTCTTACTGATTCCCAACAGCAGCCCCATGAGATAGATACTATCATTATCCCCATTTCACAGATGAGGAAACTGAGGCAGTTAGAGCCACTTGTCAGGATACACAGCTGAAAGTAGCAATGATGAAATTTAATCCCCAGTAGTCTGATTCCACAGTCCCAAATTCTTAACTATCATTACAGAATACAGAGAAGTCAGCCTTGCCGGTCACCTAATGACCCTCTATAATTTCCTACATCTCAGACACTCTGCTGTGTAAAGCCCTCATACTAACTGGTAAGACTATCAAGATCCTAGTAGTTAAGTGGGGGAAAAAAAAAGAAGTCTTGAAAAAACAAGAAATACATCTGGTTAACAAACATGGAAAATTCAACAGACAATGAAGAAACACCAATTAAAACAAGATATAATTGAGTTACTGTAGTTAACGAAGTTTGATGTTGTAGTTTTTAATGACAACATTCCATGCCAGAAAGTCATGGTCAAATGAATAAGCTCGTATAGCAATGATAGGAATTCAAATTGATGCAAATGTCCATATCATTTATTAACCCCCCAAATCTCTCAACTGGGAAATTACCACATGAATGAATCTGAAAAAAAATTCTAAAGTTCCATATGCAAAGATATTTATCTAGGCTTTTTTTTTTTTTTTTTAAGATTTATTTATTTTAGAGAGCAAGTGGGGAAGGTTCAGAGGGAGAGAGTCTCAGGCAGACTCCACATTGACCATGGAGCCTGATCTCACGACTGAGATCACGCCCCAAGCCAAAACCAATCACAAATAGGGCTAAAACCAAGAGTCAATGCTTAACTGACTGTGCCATCCAGGTGCCCCTATCTAGGCTTTATTTTTAATAATGAAAAATCAGAAAATCTAAAGTGACAGAACAGGGAAGTAGTAGAATACATATACCCAAAAGGGTATAAATATGAGTAACATTCCAGTACATATTTCTGAAATGTGTGAATGCTTACAGCAAGTATGGATTGCTTTTGTAATCAGAAAAAAAGAAATAATATTTCAAGATATTCTTTATAATATCATGGGAAAATGCTCATGTTATATATATATTTTTTAAAGATTTTATTTATTTGACAGACAGAGATCACAAGTAGGCAGAGAGGCGGTCAGAGAGAAAGGGGGAAGCAGGGTCCCCGCTGAGCAGAGCCTGATGCGGGGCTTGATCCCAGAACCCCAGGATCATGACCTGAGTGGAAGGCAGAGGCTTTAACCCACTGAGCCACACAGGCGCCCCTCATGTTACCTTTAAAGAAAAAGCAGGATACAAAATTGTGCATATACGTAGTAGAAATGATATCAGACATGTAAAAAAAAAAAGCATATCTCTTAAAAATGGAAGGAAATGTGAAATATTAATAGTGTTTATCTTTTAGGGATGGGAAGATAGGTAATATATTATTCATGTCCCTGTCTGTCATATCTTGCAAAAGACCTAGTGTATAGCAAATGCTCAAGAAATATTTACTAAATAAATAATTATTGAAGTTCTCTGTGCTCTTCTGTATTTTCCAAATTTTCAAAAATAAACATGCACTAAAAGTGAGCAACAAAATACAATACAATTTAATGTGTTGCAGCTTCCCTCCTATGTCTAAAAGGACCAAAGACAGGAAGCCTTTAAGTATGGTGCCCAGGATCTGTGTGCTCAGTGGCACAGGGGCTGCCTGACATCTTGATTTGCAGACCACAGGCCTTGGCCAAGAACTAGGAACTAAATGCACTGGAAAGGGTAAACAAAAAAGGACTTGGAGCAATTGGTCCCAGGCAGGGAGACAACCAGGCTCTCGCCATAGCAACAGCTGCACATTTTGCAGCGGGTGGAAGGCACGGCTTTGGCGGCTGCTGGGCGTGCTGGAAGAGCGGCTGGGCTCCGAATGGCTGCTTGGTCCCTCCTCACTGGGCCAGAGACCCTGAAGATGCTGCCATCCCCATGCAGAGCAGCTGCCTTGCACGGCAGGTGCATGACGCCCAGCAGCACTCACTCCAGCAAGCCTACTCCGGAACAATGGCACGAGGGCTGTGTGGAGACAGGAATGGGGACTGGGGAGAGGAAGAGTATCTAGGCTAACAGCGTGATAATGTGGGTGCTGGGTTACACTCTCGGCGGAGTAAGTGTGTAAGCTCCTGAATCTCAGTTTCCTCATCTATCAGGTGGGGATGCCGGTCCCTTCCTCAGAGAGTAGTTGTGAGGACTGAATGTGTTCGTGACTATGCAAGCACAGTTTAAACTGGTTATTTGCTATGCAAATGCTGCTTGTCCTACTCTGATTTTTATTATCACTTCTTGACTTCTTTTCAAATTAATCAATTAATGAAAATATTTACTAACTTTCTACCAAATTATAGGCACAGACTGCCCTTGGGGACAGTCTGCTAGCAAGTTCATCTTTTCCATCTTTATCGGACTTCTTAAATAATGATGATGAACATGGGGTGCCAGGGCGGCTCAGTCGGTTGAGCATCCGACTCTTGATTTTGGCTCAGGTCATGACCTCAGGGTCATGAGATCAAGTCTTGACTCAGGCTCTGCACTCAGCGGGGGGTCTGCTGGAGGTTCTCTCTCTCCCTCTGCCCCTCCCCCTGTTCTTACATGCACCCTCTCCCTCTAAAATAAATAAAAAATCTTAAAAAAAAATAAAATGATGACTAACAACGAGAACAGCACCAACAATATCTCCCTCTTACCGAGTATTACTATGTGCCGGGCACTAGGCTAAAAACTTTATACACCTTATTGCACATAACCCTCAAAACCTATGAAATGCTGTGACTATGTCCCTTTAAAAAACTGTGACTATTTGACTATTTCACCTGACAGCCGCACAGTCATACATGGCATATGCAAAGGGTTTTGTCCAAATCCAACAACCACACATAACCTGCCTTAGCAGGTGGGACGGGCATTATCCCATTTTACAGAGGAATAAACCAAGGTGTAAATGTTAACTAATCTGCCCAAGGTCACGTTAGAAAGTCAGTGGCGTGACTGAGCCAGGAACTCACACACCTCGAAGGCCAGTTTGGTGCTGCTGCTCCCTGTGAAGCGTCCCCAGCAGCTGGCCTAGTCCTTCCTCACCCCAGGCAAGCTGTGTGAGGGTCATTCCAACGGTCAATCCCAGCCCCATATTCAAAGTCAAAGGGAGGGGAAAGGAATGGGACAAGCAGGGTGGACAATTACCGAGGACCGGCAACCACACCAGCCACTTGAAAGTATGTGTGTCATCTGGTCCTCGCACCAAACCTGGGAGATGCACACCCCTCCTCCCACCTTACAGATGAGGAGACAGAAGCTCAAAAGGTGAAGCCATTTACTCACCTTCGTAGCCGAGAAGTCAAAGACCTGAGATTTGAACCAGTCAGGCCTGCCTGACTCCACAGCAAGGGCCCTTTCCATTTTCATCTGCCTCTTATCATCACCATCTTCATCGTCATCATCATCATCACATTCACTCTTTTCTCGCTCAGGGACGTAAAAGGTGGAGACAGGAAAGGGGGAGGCACAGTGCACGGAGGGGGCAGGCGGGCAGCAAGTCTGCCTCCCTGAGGCCTGGCTCAGAACACCCACTGCCTGACCCAGCCCAGCCTCCCTGCCTGCTTGCCTGACCGCCAGGAGCCCTTCCCTCCATCAAGCCCACTAGCACCCAGCTCCACTGCAGAGCAGCAGGTTTCTCAGAAAAAGGCGGCAGTGAAAGGATCTTGGCCAGATCTACTGGTGTTTCTGCCAAGCGCTTTAATGCTCAGCAGGCCCATTTATAGTAAACTGAAGCAAAGGTGAAACAGCAGGCCGGCAGATGTCAGAGTCCCGAGTGGGAGGCCGTGGTGCTTCCTCAGCAGAGCTGGTCTGGGCTGCAGGATGGGAAGTTGGGTGTGTGTGTGGGGGGGTGTCAGACGTGACTCTAGGGATAGAATCTATAACTCAATGCCTTCGTTTTTATACACCAAAGAAAAAACATTTTAGAATATAGTTTTTTAAAAATCTGACCTCAAAAGAATTTGGGAACATTAAAAAAAATCCTACGAAGAGTAATATTGGAATTGTTCATAATCCCATTGCCTCAAATGACCACCATTGACGTTCTCAAGTAGAGAAGCTGTCAATCTTTTTTTTTTTTTTTTTAAGGTTTTATTTTTAAGTAATCTCTACAATCAACATGGGGCTTGAACTCACAACCCCAAGATCAAGAGCAATGTGCTCTACTGACTGAGCCAGCCAGGCACTCCCAAGCTGCCAATCCTTTTATGATGAAAATTTTCATCACAAAAATGGAGTCATATTATAATATTGTTATGTGACCTACGTTAAAAAAATTAATTCCAAAAGAAATTTACCATGTTTGCAAAATACTTTTTAAAGATTTTATTTATTTGAGAGAGAGAGAACAAGTGAGCATGAGTGGGGAGCAGAGGGAGAGGGAGAAGCAGACTCCCTGCTGAGCAGGGAGTCAGACATGGGGATCGATCCCAGGACCCCCAGATCATGACCTGAGCCAAAGGCAGATGCTTAACCAACTGAGTCACCCAGGTGCCCCTGCAAAAAATTTTTTTAAAGATTTGAGAGAGAGAGAGAGAGCATGGAGGGGAAGTACAGAGGGAGAGGGAGAGAGTCTCAAGCAGACTCCACATTTAGTGCAGAGCCCAACATGGGGCTTGATCTCATAACGCTCAGATCACAACCTGAGCCAAAACCAAGAATCGGACGCTTAACTGTGCGACCCAGGCACCCCAGCAAAATATTTTTAAAACCGCCTCTATATGGATATAAAACAATTTATTTTCCCACTGTCAGAAATTTAGAGAGTTTTTAATTTTCTGCTATTCTATATAATACATCAACAAACGCCTCTGTAGGTAAGATTTCTTGACAATTTACTTTGGATAAATTCTTAAGCCTCTGAGTCAGAAATACATGGATTTTGGTATATACTGCTATATTATCCTTTAGAAAGGCTATATAGATTTACATAAAAACTAACTTAATCTTTCTGTGGTGTATAGAAGTAAAAGCAATACTTCTAAGGTCAGCAGCACTTCAAGCTCACATTAAAAATTCTGGGTTCAAATGTTACAGATTAGAAAAGATAGAAATTTTAAAAAATACACATATTCTAAAAACCCTTGTAAGTGATGTAGGCGGTACATACCAGGAATCTTAAGAATATGCACTCCCCTTGTGCAATAATTCCACAGTTGGGACTCTATCCTAGGGAAATGATCTCAACAAAGATTTATGTATAAAAATATTCATTGCAACCTTATTTATAACAAAAAAGTTTAAACAAACTAGATGTCCAACAAGAGGCTTATGAAAGTGAATTATGGCATAACCACAAGACGGACTATTTTGCAACCATCAGAAATGACTGTTTACAGACAGTTTTTTAAGACACGAGAAAATGCTAATGGTTTTAATGCTAAACAGAAAATAAAAAGCCAAGTACAAAACCATATGCACACTACATACTCAGCCATGTTAAATACTATGTAGTTAAAAAAAAGAAGGAGGAAAGCAGAAATACTGCAAAATGTTAAAAATACTGCAAAATGCAGTTGCTTCTGCAATGTGGGTTTATGGTGTGAATTTTCCCCCATGTTTTTAAAACAGTCTTCTGAACTCTCTACATTTTCTACAGTAAGCATACATTACTCGGATAATCAGGAACAAAGTAAACAAATAAATTTTTAAAATTTTGATAAAACAACAATCAGCCCCCTGCTTTGCTTATTTAAAAAACAAAAACAAAAACCACATACTCAAAACTCCAGCTTGGTGTCTCCTGTCAGGGAAAAAGAACAAAATAAAGTGTGCACAAGCCTGTCTTCTGAAGATTTTCTCACTCCACTTTTAATAAATGACAGTAAAGGCAGTTATTAACAGTGATGGTAAGAACTCATCTTTAAATAATAATGTCTTGGATAATAAAGATTACTGCCCTGGGTACGTTATGTGCATACACTGTGATCTCTTGTAATAGTACACGTCCTCACAGAGATGGCATGTAGCTCTGCGCTACAATATTAACAGTGGTCATCTCTGGGTGATGAAGTTGCAATTACTCTCTCTGAATCAAAACAAATTTACACTAATATGTACGGCTTAGTATCAGAAAAAACTAATAAAGTTATTTTCCCTTTGAAAAATAACAACAATCAACAGAAATAAGCACTGAGGAAACAAATCTAATCCGAGGAGGAAGGTGAAACGCGAGGTGCTCATGTGAAAGATTCTGGCCGTGTCTTGGTCACATGGGTCTGACCAAGAGTACTGTTCATCTGATCATTCTTCCCTTTCCAGGGAACGTGGGCTCTGGCCCCTGAGGCAGAGGCACAGTCTTGCTGAGTGAGGAGTGCCTGGCACTTTCGCAAGGTCCACGGCTTACCGCAAAGAAGCACGGGAAATGTCAAGTGTTGACAGCAGAGATGGGGTCCCCAGGGACGGACCATGAGCTGGCCCAGCTGGGGCCAAGGACAGACTGCTACACGGCCTGACTGGTGCTCAGAGAAGACCAGCCTAATCCAGGAACCTCTTCGAGCTGGTGCAGGGCCAGAGGAGGGCACAAGGAAGGTAAGAAGGGAGCTCCGAGGGTCCAGCTGCCAGACACTCCAATGGTGCTTCTAGCATGTCCAGGGCAACCCTTTGCAGTAGGAATTACAAATCCCTTTCTACAGAACAGACTCCAAGGAGTCAAGTAATGTCCCCAAGGTCACAGGATATCAAGTGCAGAACTACCCTGATCTAACTCTGGTATCACAGGGATACACCATAAGGCTTCTAGATCCTTAATTACCATCTGTGTCTGCTTTTGCAGATTTATCTGGGGAGCTTTTAGAAAGTGTACACTCCTGGGGAGACCTACTAAAAATCAGCAGAGGCAGGAGCAGAGCCCAGGCATCCATCTAAAATTTTTTCCTAGGTGATTGTTAGGGCTGGTCTACAACTGGCATTCTAACTGCTGGTCCAGGAGAAGGGGAGCAGTTAGTCAATTTACGGCCTCCTCCAGATGTCCCTCTAACAGCGCTCATGCTCCCTGCCTCCTTACTCCCCAGCCTGCCCACACTCACACTCAATCTTCTGAAATAATGCTTTTGTGGTGAATGTAGAGGCTTTGGGCAAAGCCCTTCATGTTATGCTAAACATGATTCTATCTCCTAAATACTGGTAAATCCATCTTCCTATCTTAATTCCACCAGTACCACTCAGGTTCAGGCTGCCATTTCCTGGATGGATTTCTACAACAGCCTCCCTGGCCTCCTTGCTTCCCCTCTTGATCCTTACAATCTGTCTTCTACCCAGCCACCATAGTCAGCTTTCATAAACACAGATGTGAACTCCCCACTGTCTGGAAAAAAAAAAAAAATCTTTCCAGGACTTACCGAATCAGAATCACCTGGGGAGCATTTAAAAATGCAAATCTGCAGGGCCCCAATCTGGGCGTGGGGTCCCAGAAACCTGTATTTTTATAAACTCCTTAAGTTATCGTAATGCTGTGGTGGATTCGATCATTGTTCAACAAATCTTCATACCCTCCCCTAGACCTCCACAGACTTAGATATTTCTCTGTCCTGGTGCTACTAGGCTTGGCCCATGTGATGTACCAAGAGGTACTTCAAATGTACTTGAATGGTTGGGCTTATGTTCTTGGCATCTGCTGTTGAAAAGATGTCCTGCGGGGGATGCCTGGGTAGCTCAGTCAGTTAAGCCATCTGACTTCGGCTTGGGTCATGATCCCAGAGTCCTGGGATTGAGTCCCGCATTGGGTTCTTTGTTCAGTTTCTCCCTCTGCCTGCCGCTACCCCAGCTTGTGCTCCCCATCTCTCTCTCTCTGACAAATAAATAACCCCACCCCCAAAAAAATAAGAAGAGAAAAAGAGAAAAGGTAAAACAAGATACAATAAGACGTCCTGGGAAGCTTACTGACTCCAGAAGATTGAGAGAAAGATAAAGCAGACTTGAACCCAATCCAACATCTGGAGCCGGGAGCCAAGCCCACTGAGCCCAGCCTAGGACAGCAACTCCCCAGCTGACCCACAGAAAGGAGACCAAGAAATAAAGGCTGGTACTGTAAATCACTGAGCTATGAGGTGGTCCGTCATGCAGCGTTGGCGTGCTCAGAGACAACTGGCAGAGCTGCACAGCCAGTGTGGGAGAGTCTGGACAGGCTGGAGGTCCAGCTGCTCAGCCAGGTCTCCAAGCCCCGCTCTCACCAACCCCAGCTGGCTGCTGTGTCTGTCCACTCCCGAGCCTCAGCCATCTTCACGCAGCAACCACCCACTCGCGTGACATTCTTTTACACAGCACACCTCTGCACGTGTTATCTAACCTGTCCCCAATCTCTACTTCACTGCAGGCTGTTCGAGTGCTACCTCTCAGCACAGTAGGAACTCTGCTAAGTCCTCATTTGCCCGCACCCAGACAAGCCACCACACCTGCACACGAGAGCATCGGCGTCCAGCTCTGAAGTTAGTCTGCCTGCTCTGGGATCCATTTCTTCTGGACCCGCATGTGACCTGGAGCAAATTATTTAGCTGCTCCGAACCTCAGTTTCCTCAGGACCTCCTTCACAACTGCGTAGCAACAAGGAAAATGAAAGGATAGAAAGTGTTCAGCACGGAGCCTGGAACCCAGGGAAGAGCCAACAGCGTCTTCTCTTCCTCCACATTCCCAGGGCTGAGCCCAGAACAGAGACTCGGCCAACCCTCATCATGTCAAGGAACGAATCAGGGGTATTCTGTTTTAGTCTTCCTCTCTTCACACATGACCAGGTGGTTCCCTGGGTCAGACGCACAAGTACCACGTCTGCTGGCAACAGTACCTGTTTCTCTATGAGCCTAATGGTGTCCTCCGAGACCTTGTCCTTTGATTTCTTCAGCTTATTCATTGCATTGGTACGAACTTTCCGTAAGGAATCCTTGGCCTTGTTGGTGTTCTGCTTGGCCAGTTTCACCAGCATTTCCCTGTGCTCTCTGGTTACTCTGATTAAAAAACAAAACACAAAAACATTCAACAAAATCATCCCACACGTTAGCTGCTAGCTGAGAATTTAGTATCACTCTGTCTGCTAGTTCTGCTCTCCATCGTGATGATCTTTACGTTCCTGAAGCATGCCCGGGGTGTGCTCGGGGTCCAGTGATGTTCCTGGAGAGTCAGGTGAGGACAGCCAGTAAGAGGACTGCTGAAAACTTGAGCCAGCGCACCCTGGCCACTTACCACATGCGTGACTGACTTGTCCCCTCAGAGTACGATGGAGATGGTGTGAAGGTGTTAAGACAGGGTGCATGTATAAACTGTTTAGCGCTGACCCTGGCCCATGTGAACGGCTCAACAAAAGGAAGCAATTCTACCCCCTCCTCTCTCACTAGAGATGCAGCGCAAATGAGCACCACAGAAATTGCACCATACAATCTCTAAATCACCTGAAACAAGTCAAGTTGCAATCTTCAGAATCCTACTAATGATTATAGCAAATTACTGATGAATCACTTGAAAACTGACCAAGACACAACATGAGTCCCAACATGTGAGAACCGCCGCACCAGTTAACTTCCGCCAAGAAGCCGTAAGAGGGTCTGGCACGTGTGAGTGCTTACTGGATGTCAGCTCCTTCCACTGTTCCCTTCCTCTTCCTCTCACCACCATGAGCACGAGCATGAGCACAAGGAGGGCCTCCTACAAGCCCCTGCCACAAGCACTTCCTAAGCTGGCCCTTATGACTACCGGACGCACTTTTTATTATTCTTATTTTACCTTCACTCATCACAACAACCCAGCAAAGTGACCCGTGAGTTTGCTCTGCCTTTGTTTCTTCGTCCTCTACACAGTGAGGACGACTCACTAACCACAGCCGGGGCGGACACGAGGGTACTGCGGTGAATACTGACCGAGGGAGCTCAGCCAAGGGGAGAGGCAAGCCAAGAGGCACTTACAATGGGCGTGTGGGACGTGGCGTGGGGAGGGAAGCCACAGGAACACTAAGGCAGCTCCACTGATGCGCCAGCAACCGTCCGAGCTCGGGCAGGCGGCACAGTGAGGGAAGAGGCTCCTGGAGAAATAATCCCAAAATGCGGGACTCTTTGGGTCTGGTCACTAGTGTTCTGGTTCTTAGCTTCCCCAGTAGGAAGGCATTTTTCCCCTCCCCTCTCAAGTTTGGTGGGGCGCCATGACTTGCACTGGTCAATGAAATGTGAGTAGAAATGAAGGGGGTCACCTCGGGGCAGGAGCGTTAGAAGCCAGTGTGGCCTCCAGCACATTTGTTCCTGTTCGCCGCAGTACAAGTGGAGATGGAGCTCCCATCGGCGTGGGTCCCAGAGCGACCACGATCAACAGCGTCCATCACGCAGCCGGGGCCAGAAGCAGACGGCTGTGCCAAGCCATGGAGACTTGGGGGTTGCCTGTTACTGTAGCATAACCCACCCCGTCCTGACTAACACACACACTAGGAAGGAGGGCAGGCTGGCTCTGCTGGCACACCAAGGGGTCTTCCAGGAGGAAGAAAGGGCACGTACAAAGGCTCGAAGCTGCAAAGAGACCATGCTTCATCTGAGGAATTATTAGAGCACAGATAATAAGAGTGACAGGAAAAGAGGCTGGAAAGCCATACCATGGAGGGTCTTGCAAGGTCTTGAGCTGCATTTCACAGATGAAGAAAACGAAGCCCAAGAAATTTGGGCCAAACCCAGGCCGACCTGTCTCAAGCACCAACAGTCTTAGAAAAATTCCTCTGCCCCCCAGGTCCTGAATGGACCTCACAGGCATACGGTTCCTGACCCTCAAATCAGTGTGCTTCTTGCTTGGTAAGGACGAACCCACGTTCTGGGTATATGTTCCAAGTGAAGCAGTGACAAGCAGGTGTTAAAAGATTTAGTGGCATCTACCTGTTATTTTCCCCCTGACAGGATGAGAAAAAAAAAAATTAAAGAATTTTGAGAAAAGATGAGCTCTGAAGACAAAGCGGCCGGCTGCATTATGAATCAATCCTTCTGGATTCAGCTATTTGAAGGTATTCTCGAAATAGAAATGATCCTGATTACTGCCATTATTAAGCCCGTCTCTGCCAGGTGAGTACTGTAAGTATCGCACCTCGCAGCCCCTCGCAACAACCCTTCCAGCTAGACTCCCATCCCCCCATCTGCCAAGGCGGAAACCGAGGCGCACAGATGTTGAGCAACTTGCATAAGGGCCTGAGTGACAGGACCGGGATTCAAATCCAGATCTCTGGCCTGGGTGCTTTCGCCTCCTCTCCACCCCTTGTAATCTATATCAAATAAATTACGCCCTGCTGCCATCACTTCTGCTTCCAGGCAGAAAGCTTTTCAAAGTCAGTAATATGAATCTTGGGACTGGAAAGGGCAAAACCACCATGTCAGGAGTTTAGGGATTTGGATCAGATCTTGTTACTTTTATGGTTTTTAATTCATTGAACAAAAAATCATGCTGACATGTTTAGGTCTCTTTTTAGTTCTGCCAAAGCATATGTCAGTATAAGGAAGGAACAGGAAAATTAAAACTTGATCCACCGATTCAAAAAACTTAATCCCGCTGAAATACTAGGAGGAGCAGAAAATAAATGAATCTAAGTCTGTAAGAAACCTCTTAAACTTCTCTAAAGAAAGCGATTTCAATCTTATATTTCATATATAATTTGAAATAGGTATCCCACTGTTTCGACAACCTTTAGTAAAATAAAAAATTTTATCTAAGGAACTTCCTTTTCACTACATTGTTACATTTACATTTTACATGAAAAAGAAACGTATCTTTTAAAAAATATATACACTAGGACTCAAAGCCATCTTAGGAGTAAGAGGCTATATAAAGAGAAAACAAAATCATAAAAATTACATAATATATGTAAAATTACATAATATATGTAATTTTTATGATTTTAATGATTATAAAAATTACATAATATATGTAATTTGACTTTAACACAATGTATTACTTTGTATTTATTAATATTAATGTGACATTAGTGTATTATTAACACCAGCTTCCACACATCATAGCATCCAATTATTGTCACTGACAAAAGCATTTCGGCTTCAGGATGCAAGTACAGGGCGATAATCTAAGGAAATGGAGAGCTGAATGCAGGGGCGGGGGCGGGCACAGGGAGAGCTGAGGGGAAGGGAATATGTGTGCTGGTTCGGGAAGCTGGGCTGGAAGGTACCTCAAAAACAAGTTCAGAAGCAGCTGGGCTGATGGGAAGGCACTGGTTTGAAGCCAGCCAGACCTGCTGCATTCCCATGTCTATCACCCAGAAGCTGAGTGTCCTCGGGCAAATTCCTTAATCTCTCTGAGCCTCAGATGCCTCTTCTCTAAAATGAAGACAATAAAAACACTTTGCAGGGTGACGGGGAGAAGCAGACACAACACATATATAAAGCACCCATAAAGACAGCAGCACAGAGTAGCCCTGAATAAATGATAACGATTATGAATGTTTAATCAAATACACCTAATTACTTCCTCATGAAACAATGAGGGCACATCTGTTTTAGAAAAGAAACATACTACATTATGGAAATATCTTAATTCCTTTCCAAACCCGTGATTAATACATCTGATCATCTCCATCTCACATGCATGGGGTTCTCTGAGTACACGCTAGTTTGTTCTCGGGCTTCTGCTCTCGGCCTGCTGGTTCTGAGCACTCACTCTGCACTTGGCGTGCATTCATTCATCAAGCACAGGCTGAGGCCCGAGGTCCGTGCCAGATCCCGGGCCAGGCAGAGGAGCTTGGAGAGAAGGCGGGCCTGGTCCGACTTCCCTGGAGGCTCAGCCCAGTGGTGGAGACAAACCCGTCGGCCACTACTGAGAAAGAGCGTTGGTGCTGCTAGGGCAGAGGGATGGGCCTTCTGCAGGAGGAGCAAGCAGAAAAGTACAACTCATGGGGCGCCTGGGTGGCTCAGTGGGTTAAGCCGCTGCCTTCCGCTCAAGTCATGATCTCGGGGTCCTGGGATCGAGTCCTGCGTCGGGCTCTCTGCTCAGCAGGGAGCCTGCTTCCCTCTCTCTCTCTCTGCCTGCCTCTCTATCTACTTGTGATCTCTCTCTGTCAAATAAATAAATAAAATCTTTAAAAAAAAAAAAGTACAACTCATTCTGTCTCTAGATTTGAAAAATGCCTTAGAAGCATTTTGGTCTGCTGCAGAAGAGAGGACAGGGCCTTCCAGGCAGAAGCACGGTGGGAGATCTAATGGCAAGAGGGCAGGAGGCTGCGAAGGTCAAATTTGTTCTGCAGGCCTGGAGTTTTCAAATTCTTCTTTCACCACAAATCTCTGGCTTTAAAGAAAACCAAGGCAGAGGCTCCATTTATAAATGTATTAAAACAAACGGAAAGAGAGCTCTTCCAGTTAATGAGGGGAAGGGCCCTCGGGGAGGGGTGATGCTCTATCCGAGGCTTACAAATCTTAGTCCCCCTGACTCCCCTCTACTTCTGGGCCTACCACTAGGGGCTGAGGGACCTCAAGCAAGTTATTTAAACTCTCTGGACTTTGGTCTACTCATCTGGAAATAGAAATTAAAATAAAACAAACAAACAAGAAAAACCCTAGCATCTACCTTTCAGAGTTCTTGTGAGGATTCTGTGAGAGAACACATAGAACATCCACACTACAAAAGCCTGGTAGAAAAACAAAAAAAAGCGTGGTAGAGAACAGACACTCAGAGGACATCCCTGCCTTTGCTGCTGCTGTTGACACGTCGGCGCTCACTGAGGCATCTTCAAATAACGAAGAGTTTATGCTTGGAGGTTTTTATCAATAGAGAAATGACTGCGCAAACAATCGATGCTTCAGCAAGATGACTTTTTGAGATCCTATTAGTAATTGAACAACCCGTGTACATTTTATAATCCAAATGCTCCCAGCATGTAGCCCTGAAATTTTCTTTTTGGTACTAATTCATTCATTTAGTTTACAGTTTCACTCAACAGCTGTTTACTGGGCATATACTGTGTGCCAGCCCCGATGCCAGACATGAGGGATGTAGCAGTAAACACATGAGTTTACTGTCTGGCAAGGAAGGCAGGCATTAAACACATGCACAACTGATCAATAAGTTACAGTTCTAAAAAGCACATAAATACATACAGAGTTCTCTGAAAATAACTAGCAGGGGAGGGGAGTCTGATCGAGGTCCCCTGTGGGGATCCAGGAACAAAATGGGGGACATTTAAACTAAGTGATATTTAAATTAAGATGTGTAAGAGTGGCAGGACTCCTGGGTGGCTCAACTGGTTAAGCGACTGCTTTTGGCTCAGGTCACAAGCCCAGAGTCCTGGGATCGAGCCCCGCATCAGGCTCCTTGCTCAGTGAGGAGCCTGCTTCTGCCCCTCCTTCTGCCGCTCCCTCTGCTTGTGCTCTCTCACTCTCTATCTCTCTGTGCAAATAAATAAATAAATAAATAAATAAATAAATAAATAGATAAATCTTAAAAAAGAAGAAGGCATACATTTAAAAAAAAAAAAAAAAGGCCGTGTAAGAGAGGAGGGGCTGGGGGATATCATTTCCACCGGTGGGAATGGTCTGTATAAAGTAAAGGCATCCTTCCAGGTCAGAAGATGGGTACTGCTTTCTGAGGGACTGAAAAAGGCAGTGGGGATGAGGACAGAAAGAGGAGAAAGACTGTCTCAAATGAGGAGGCTGGCGAGCCTGGCATGCACAAGAGTATGCACACAAGCCCTTGGACGACACACCGAGTCTTCGTCGGTCCACCGACGAGTGAAGAGACCCACGGGTGGTATACACACACAGGGCAGCTGCATTCAGCCTGGAAAGGGAAGGAAATCTGACACATGCGATAGCGGCAATGAATCCTGAAAACATTATGCTAAGTGAGATAACCCAGACTCAAAAGGACAAATACGGCACGATTCTACTTTCTGCGAGGCAACTACAATAGTCAGAGTCACAGAGATGGAAAGCAGAGTAACAATTTCCAGGGGCTCACTGGGAGGTTAAGGGAATGGGGAGTTACTGTTCAATGGGTACAGACTTTTAGTTTTGCAAAATGAAAACGGGTTCTGGAGATGGTTGTGCAACAATGCAAATGTACCTAATACCACAAACTATACATTTTTAAGTAATGGTAAATTTTTTATGTGTATCTTACCATGATAAAAAAGTTGAAAAGAGTCCTAGCAGATTGTTCCTAAGAGTAATACACGGTCCCCTGAGCCTGGGGGAGGCCCGGGCAACATGACCAGATATGTATTTTGTGCAGACGGCCATGTACAAGTGAGATCTAAGCTCCCGGCAAAAGTCTACCCAAGAGCCCCTCAGCAGGCAGATGGGAAGCTGCGGAGCCGCCCTGTAACAGCTTCTTGGCTGGATGATGAAGACAGCAGCCTTTTCCGCTAGGGTCAGAGAGCCTCCCAGCATAAGGCAGGGGTTTTGGCTGAGCTGGCAGGGTCACACTTTGTTTGTACATATCCACCAGGCAGGTCTTCCAGTAACATCCTGGATGGGGGCCTTCCTGCAAAATTCCTTGAGCATGTTCTCATGAACAATAAGCAGAGGACATGGCCTGATGGTAACTCACACAGCAGAGAATCCCCTGGACTGAACTGATACTTCCTATTGTTTCACTGAGAAGGGGACACATGTACAAAGCTAATCACCAGGTGTATATCAGAGGAAGCCCTGCTCAGCATGGGCAGTTACAGTAAAATCCAGTTACGATATGTCAGACACTCGACTTCAAAAGGATCGCTGGTTACTTAGAGGGGACTTTAAAAGGTGGAAAAAACACGCTTCAAAGCCAAGAAGACTTAAGTTGGGATCCTCCCTTTGCTCCTTCCTAGCTTCAGAACCGTAAGCATGCTGTTCAACTTCTCTAAACTGATTCTTCATGTAGAAAGTGGCAGGATGAAAGACCCTAAGAGGGCAGAAGCCAGTGTTAAGCAAAACAGTGGTAGGAGGGCCTTGGCACACCACCTCGTGTGTGCTATAGAAGCTCACTACCATCAGGCTGCGTTCTTACTCTTAACACACTCTCTGGGGCTTGCGGATACTAACAGGAAGTGAACGGCACGGGAGAAAACCGTCAAAAAGATTTAGTGCCTTGAGCTTGGGCTGCTGAGTGGATGGTGAGCAGAGAGGGAAAGGGGAACAGAGGCGAGAGCGCACTGGGGGCAGTGGGAGGCACGCATTCTCCTCCAGCAGCTGAGGGGGGATAAGCTGGGGGAGAAGAAAGCTGCACTTCCAGGGAATGTCCCATCAAAATACATCTCTGACAGCTCCATGAAGACAGACCTCGCCACCTCCACACCAGCTTCTGGGAGACCTCCCCCCCGCAGGAGCATCAGCCTGCAATCAGCAGCCGACACATGCCCGACTTCATTGTTCGCTGGTGGGCGCTGCCCACTGCCCGGGGGGCCCCTGGCCCCGAAGGAAATGTTTTTGTTTGTGTAGCTCAGCCAGACTTCCTATGCTTCTAGGTATACGATTTCCCCCTCCCCTCTTTCCTCACCCCCACCCCCCAGCTCCCCAGCCCGCTGTCTACACACTAATGTCTCATAAAGACCTCAGGTGTCCTTTTTGCCCAAAGGAAATCATATCTGCGCTTCGGAGGGACGTCTACCACCGGCAGTCACTTTAATTCTCTCTGGGGACACAACTGGCCACCCGCTTGCAGATGATGGTTCTGTGACTCCTAAAGGCCTGGCTAAGCCAGACAGACCGTGCTGAACCACAGCCCAGCAGAGATAAGGAAGGCTGAGGTCAGGGCTCACATCTCCACATTCTTAGCTGAGTGACCTTGATTAACTCAGCTGATTCTTCCCCATCACTTGCGTGGGACAGAAACCCAAGTCCAAAGATGAGTGCAGGTAAATCTTCCTTCAGCTCTCCCATACAGGAGAAAGAACATAAGTTTGGTGGTGAAGGCAGACTTGGTTTCCAATCCTGGCTCTGCCCCCTACCAGCTGGGTGATGGGCAGAAGTAACTTGTCCTCTCTGAATTGAGAAGACATCTGGTGAAGCATTTAGAAGAGTCCCTGAAGCCAGACCACTGGGGTTTGAGGCTCAGATCGCTCATGTCTTAGCGGTGTGGCCCTGGACAGGTAATTTTACCTCTTTGCCTCAGTTTTTCCAACTGTCAAATGTGTATAATACCATTAATTTAATGGGACTGTTGTGAGGATTCAACATTAATACGTATGTGGCACACAGTAATGCCCTCAATAAACATTATCTGTTATTATTTCCTCAACTGTCAAATGGAGGGGGAGTAATAAAAATGTTCCATTTCTTCCACAGTGAGTGTTGGGAGCAAATGAGCAGACGGATAAAAAACTCGGCCTAGGGGCTCCTGGGTGGCTCAGTGGGTTAAGCCTCTGCCTTCGGCTCAGGTCATGATCTCGGGGTCCTGGGATCGAGCCCCACATCGGGCTCTGTGCTCAGCAGGAAGCCTGCTTCCCCCCTCTCTCTCTGCTTGCCTCTCTATCTACTTGTGATCTCTCTCTATATATCAAATAAATAAAATCTTTAAAAAAAAAAAAACTCGGCCTATGTACATATTAACTATGTAAAAGCTGTCAATGCTATCAGTAATAAAAATACTGACGATGTCTCCTACGGACCAAGAGCACAGCAGAGGGGGATCCAAGCCCTGGCTCTGAGAAAGACTGCTTGCTTTTCCACTTACTAATGTGTGACACGGGGCACAAAGAATCCCATTCCCCTAGGACTCCACTTCTTCAGCTGTAAAAGAGGGCTGTTAGGAATATATGGGTGAGCACCAACAGCATGTGGAATAGCAGTGAGCACAGGAAGTGCTTGTCTTCATTCATTCCATAAACACTGATGGCATTTTGGCATTCTCACTACATGCAAGACCGTGTTCCAGGCCCAGGAACACAACCATGAATGAAACTGACCAAGCAACTCCTATACATGTTCTAGGGAGAGAGGGAAACAAGTAAATAAAACTGTGAGTGACGTAAAGAAAATAAAACACCACCGTGAGATATGGAAGAATCTTCTTATTGTCGCTTAACTAAGGGCCCATTTGCTTTTGCCTGGACATCTGACTCGGATGGCAGGGCCTCCCCTTCAGTAATAATGATACCTAATTTTTGCAGAGCTCTTTCCCTTTGCCAGCCCTGAGCTGACACCCTCTCTGGGCATTAACTCGGTGAATCCTCACAATGAATCCTCACAACACTCTGGACATAGTGACACTATTACCTGGCTTTCGCAGATAAGAACAGGGACGCTCAGACAGATCAAGTAATCTGCTCAAGGCCACACGACAAATTCCTGGGAGGCCTGGGATCTGAGCCCCCTGCAGCCAACTCTTGCATTCCAGACCTCCCTTGTTGGTGCTGACAAACGGAAGCAGCTTTTCTTACTAGTGGAGGTGATAAGAACAGCACCGCTCTTCCATTAAGGCCTGCTTAGATATATAGTTCATTACTACTCCTCCAGCTCCCCTACAAGTCCAAGTGTAATGGGGAGAAAGGAGAAAGGGAATCTAGAGAGGACTGCCACGGAAAAGTGATCTGACCTGTAGCCGTCAGCTGCCACATTCTGTAGACAGGCGCAGGACACAAAGTGGAGGGGCAGCGGTGGGGCAGGGAGGACGGAGGAGGGGTGGGGAGGAGAGGAGCCTGTCCTCTGGGGTGCAGCTTTTGCACAGGTGTCGGTGGCACTTTCTCCTCTGTCCATTTTCCACTCGATTCCTGATCGCACTTTCTTACTTGTTTCAACCAGAACCTATGTGCTGGGAGGGAGGCCCCATTTCACACACAAGGATCCTGAAGTAGTAGGAGGCACGCCTGAAAAGCTGCAGGCTGGGTGGGAAGCCACACCGCAGAGGAGGAGGCAGGTGCCCTAACAGTGCACGGAGGCCCTGGAGGGCCTGGAAGGCAGGAAGAAACAAGGGACTGGAACCCAGCCAGCAGAATGAGCCGCCCCGAGCAAGCACGGGTGGCAAGCAGGCGGTGAGAGGGAAAGGCCTGGAAAAGTCGCTGCAGCGGCTCAAATGCAGTATGCGACTGCCGCAGCTCAAATGAGGTCCTTCGGCCTTCTTCTCTGACTTTTTTCCCCTTTCAGGTCTGCTGAGGGTCTGCTCGTGTGTAGGCTGTATAAGAAAAGGGTGTTTCCTGAAATGCACATGTCAGACACATTACTCGGGTACAAGGTCCACAAGGCCCCACAGCAGCTAGTTGAGGAGGCCACAGAGCTGGAAGACGGGCTCCAGGTGGGCAGCCCCATGAACAATGTGAGAGTGTGACAAGAACCTGGGTTCTAGAAGCAGACAGATTTGATCTAAATAATGACTCCTCTGGTTACTAATCTGTGACCTTGAACAAATTAAACTTTCTGATGCCCCAGTTTCCTTATCTGTATTACACCCATCTCAAAACGGTATTCTCTGGCAAAAACAATGAGATCACCATGAAGAGATGTACACAAGGCATGGAAAAAAAAGAAAAAAGGCAGCTATTCAATCCCATTTATGTAAACTTAAAATATACATACATATACATATATATATATATACAGACACATATATATATACTTACAGGTTTGTATATGCATCTTTTACAATTTGGAAGGATATACACCAAATTTATCAAATTACTTCATGGAAAAATATTTCGGGAACAGTAAAAACTTTTTATTTTTCTGTAGGATTTGAGTTTTTGCAATAAATGTGTACCATTTTTACAATTAAGAGGTGAAGAATTATGTATCTAGAAGTTTAGTTCCAGCATATATAAAGACCTCTTGCAATTCAACTAAAGGACAAACAAACTCAATTAAAAAATGGGTAGGGGCACCTGGGTGGCTCAGTGGGTTAAAGCTTCTGCCTTCGGCTCAGGTCATGATCCCAGGGTCCTGGAATCGAGCCCCGCATCGGGATCTCTGCTCAGCAGGGAGCCTGCTTCCCTTCCTCTCTCTCTGCCTGCCTCTCTGCCTACTTGTGATCTCTGTCAAATGAATAAATAAAATCTTTTTAAAAAATGGATAAAGAACTTCAATAGCCATTGTTCTGAAGATATCTTGCCAAACAAGCCCATGAAAATGGGCTTACAAATGCCAAACAAGCCCATGAAAAAAAAAGATGCTTAGCATCAGAGGTCTTGAGGGAAATACAAAGCAAAACCATGACGAGATACCACGTCACACTCACTGGGGTGATGGCAGCAACAATGACCTAGAATGACAAGTGTCGGCAAGGGGAGGCAGAAATTAGAGCCCAGAAGGCACAGAAGATATGTAGCCTCCATGGAAAAGCTTGGCAGATCCTCAAAAAGTTAAAAAAAAGAGCTGTCATATGACCCAGCAACTCCATTCTTATGGATATACCCAAGAGAATGGAAAGTATGTTTACACAAAAGTGTGTGCAATGACCTTCACAGTGGCAGGATGATTCCTAACAGCCGAAAAGCAGAAACAACTCAAATGTTCATCAACTTACGAATGGATAAATAAAATGTGGTCTATGCCCCTACAATGGAATATTAGTTGGCAATAAAAAGAACAAAAGCGCTTACAGATGCCAGAACATGGATGAATGTGAAAGCATTATGCTAAGGGAAAAAAGCCATCACCAAAGACTGAGTAATGTGTGATTCCATCTCTATGAAACGCTCTGATCAGGGAAACCCACAGAGGCAGAAAGCAGATTAGTGGTTGCCTGCAGCAATCCCAAGTGGGGCGGGGTGTTTAGAGGATAAAGCTGTGAGCGACTGCTGGCGGGTACAGAGTTTCTTTTTGGGGTGATGAAAAATGTCCTAAAATTGATTGTGGTGATGGTGGCACAACTCTGAATTACCAAAAACCACTGAATTGGACAGTTGAAGTGGGTGAATTATATCTCAATAAAGCTGTTTAAGAAGGTCCTATGGCTCTCTGGTTCTTGTCACTGAACAGTGCTCATCTCCTGGGCAGAAAGCATTAAGGACAGGAGGCATGCCTGTTTCCACACCTGGGGACCCAGAGTGCTGATACTGCTTCCTGCAACAGTTCACCATCTCCACACAGGGAAGGTCACAGGAATGCTCTGCGACAACAGCTGCTTTGACAGCAACCACTTAAAACCTACCATTCACTCTCATTGACTGCCTTTCTTTCCTCTCTTCACAGGTGTCAGGCCTGTGTCACCGTCCAAAGGCTCTCCCTCCACTCCTGCTCAGCCTCCCCTTTACCCGTCTCAGGAGTTTCTCCCAATTAATCTGCCCCAAAGCAAATGTGGTTATTATCCCATTCTACAGATGAGGACACTGAGACTCAAAGAACTGAAATAACTAGTGTAAGGTCACATAACTCTCTTTATTGGTTTCCCCATCACGGTTTTTCTGACGGTAACCTTGGCTCCCCCCAACTTTCCGTGCTGCTTCTCCCTAGCTGCACTGTAGCTCCCCGCCCCTGGTTAACTCAACCTGGGGACCATTCTACTCACCTTACCCAGCTTGCTCTCCCCTGGAAAAACCTGGTCATTATTCATGAGAAACCATTTGTCAGGATATGGTGTGGCAAAAGCACTTGGGAAAGGGAATTCGGGCTAGGCGAACTGTAACACAGGGCTTTTTACTGAAATCTGGTGAAACACCCGGGTCTGAGCCCAAGTAAAATTCTCCCCCATGCTGTCACGTTAGAACAAAGTCTGGGGGAAGGAGCCTCGCCTGGGCACAAGGTCTATCATCCTGGACCGGAGGAAAAGTGGGAACTGATGAGGGCAACTATCTGACTACTGGGAGCCAAGCAGCTCAGTGGGCTGAGGGTGTTGAGAAGAGCCGAGGTCCCTCTGCTCACCAGAAACACAAAGCAAATCTCACACCACAGCCAGGGGTGGTCCTTAGATTTTCTTATTTGGGATATACCTTTTAGGAGGTCTTCTTCACCATAATTCATTCAAAGAAACTAATGAATCCTCATTAACAATCAAACTATAATACTCCTGAGCAACTGAAATTCCAAGATAATTATAACATCAAGACTCAACTCCTCCCACCCCTAAAATGGGGGAGAAGATAGACAAAAAATGAACATGAGGTTGGGGGAGGGAGTTAGGAAGAGAGAGAGAGTTAAGTACTAAAAGAGCAATCACTAAACAGAAGTAACATATCATTGGTTTTACCTCCAAATAATCAGAAAAAGAATGTTTTCAAGAACTCTTTTAGCAGGAGAATTGGATAATGTCAAATAGTATCAGATAAAGGAATTAAAATCTATTAGGTACCTATGACATGCCAAGCCCCACACTAAGAGCACCATGTTATGATATCCCATTCTCACAACCATAGAAATGATTCCCATTTTACAGATAAGGAAGCTGAAGCTTCTAATAATTAAGCAGTGGGCACATTCCCCAGACTGCTAGGCATTGGCCGTACATGACAGAGGGGCTCCAACGCCCCTTCGGCCAGGATGACTTTCTCAGGGGTGCACTGCAGGGGGGTCTCCTCCCACCCAATCCCCCTCTTCCTTTCTTCACTGGTGGCAGGCCTGCACTCTGTCCCTTTCATGGGCGTTTCCTCCCATAAACCTCTTACACATTTGATTCTGTCCTGGCATCTGATTCTCACAGGACCCAAGCTGACATACCCAGAGTGACAGAACGGGGATTTGAATCCCAAAGCCCCTGTGCTTTCCTTTATACCTAGAGATTAAGTGGTGGATAAATCAGATCGCTAAAAACAGTGATCATTCTCAGACCTTCTCTCCCTGGACTCATGAGCCATGTTGAGCATAGCCAATGATTTTCTCCACTTTAAAATGCTTTGCTCAGTTTCCCGGACCCATGCCCTCCTAGTTCTCTGGCCACTTAGTCTCAGTCTCCTTTGCTGGCTCTTCCTCACTTCCCTGACCCAAAAACCTTGAAGTGGAGCATCAGGGCCACAGCCACCAAACCCCTTCTCTTCATGATCTACATTACTCTATAAAATAATCTCACCTAATTTCACAGCCTCCCCTATAGGTTCACCTCTCCCAGATTTCTCTGGCCCATGCCTGTCCTCTGAATTCTAAACTCATAGATCAAACAGCCCACTTGACCTTGCCACATAGGTATCTTACAGTATCTCAAAATAAACATGTACAAAACCTGTTCTTCACTTACACCCAACTTGCCCTTCCACAATCTGCCCTGTCAGTGAGTAGCACTTCCAACTTCCAGGTGCTCAGACCAAAAACCTTGGCAGCATCTTTGAGTCCTCTTTCTAAATTCACAACCAACCCGCCAGCAAATCCTGGCAGCTTTTTCTGTAAAACACATCCAGAATTCAACCAGTTCTTACCAGCTCCACCATGACTAAGCTATCCAGGCCATCATCATGCTGGGTGAAGCTCCTCACTGGACCCTGTTTTCACCCTTTCCGTCCTACAGGAGAATTCTCAAAATAGCAGACGGTATGAGCCTTTCAAAACCTAACTCACATCACGTCACCCCCTAGCTCAAAACCCTCCAGTGACTTCCCATTTCGTTCCAAGCAAAAACTAAAATCCTTATAATGATCTATAAAACTATGGTGGTGAATTTTATGTGTCAATTTAATTAGGCCACAGGATGCCCAGATATTTGGTCAAACATTATTCCAGAAGTTTCTATAAGGGTGTTTTGGGATGAATTTAACATTTAAATCAATATACTGAGTACAGCAGTTGGGATCTGAGCCCCAAGGGGTCACCTGGGTGCACTGCAGATGGCTGTCTGGCCCTGAAATGTCTACTTCGCTAAGAAATGCTAAGACTCCCCCTGTTCCCTTGTTTCCCAATTACAGTCCCCCTAGGCCTACGGCTTTCTACTCCCAGCAGAACCAGAAGCAAACCTTAAAGAGCCTTATGACACTGTTAGTAAAAGAGAAAACTGTCAACAACCAACACATTCAACTGTGAACTAGTTAATGCTGTATGTAAAATGCACCCGCTATGCATCCTTTAAAAAGAGTGTGGAGGAATTCTCATCAGAGAGTAATGACACATTGTTAAGTTAAAAAACAAATGCAGAACAGTATATGTAATTTAATCCCTTATCATTACAAGAAAAATGGAGGAGATAGAGACACGTGTTTGAATCTGCATAGAAAAAAGTCTAGAAAATCAAGGTGGTGAGAGTGGTTCCCCATGGAGAGCAGGGTGGAGGTATTTTAATTTTTTCTTTAATTCTACTTAAAATAAAATCAGTGCGGACATTGATGAAAAATAACGACAGAGGGGGACAATCAAGGAGGAATGCAACCTCAGCAGGGAGTGAGTCAATCACATGTACTTTTATTTCTTCAGTGAATTCATGATTCCTTACAGATTTCTTGAAAGGCAGACATGAGGTCAGCACTCTCCAACAAGCAGCCTCATTCTACTCTATGTGGTTTTCTCACGAAAGTTGGTAAAATGATGAGCCATGGAGTGTGTGTGTGTGTGTGTATGTGTGTGTGTGTGTGTGTGCGCGCGCTTGTGTGGGCTCATAATAAAGATGTGAATGAGGTCGGGGAGTAAATCTGGCCTGATGGAAAGGATCTCCTGTTCAGAATTTTTCAGGGTCCCCACTCACTTCACTCAGTGAAGGCAAAGAGTAATAATATTCCAGAGACCTGCCATCAGGAGACCAGAATGGGGAAAAAGGCAATAAAAAAAGACCTGAGTTCTAAACCTACTTCTGCAACTTAGTAGTTTTATGACAACAGGTGTTTCACTTCTGTGAATGGGCACAAGTCAAACGGGCATAAGAACAGTCTCCTGACCTCATGGAAGTGTTGTGAGAATTCGGGGAGAAACTATAAGGCATTCAGCACAGCGCCCTCAGGCACTACCCCTGCAGAGCAGGTGGTCAATAAACAGTACCCCAAATGTGACTACATAAATAGCAAAGAAAAAGTAGAAGGAACGATTTCACTGAATCTGAAACATTAACAGGCATGATCAAAGAATCCATCCAGCAGGCTGACTTCTCTAAATGAAAGAACACTGGTCAGAGGAGAAAACAAATCTGTACACACTGCCCGTGGGTACAGACAGAAGCCAGTCTCTGGCTCAGTGGTACTGTACCAAGGACAGCCACGAGGAGAACCTACACACAGACACATGGGGCTGGATTCCCAGAGGCTGTGAAAGAGGGCTCCAAGTCTGACCTGTTGTCAATTTAGGATTTCCCAAAAGGACCAGGGGCAGATTCTAGTAAAAGTCACATTCTCAACAGATTCATTTAAATAAGAACGTAAGAATCAGAGGAGTATAATGAGGACGAGGTCCTAGCCATCATCTGCTGCAACTGCAAATAAAACTTAGCTCTGGGCAGCTAGAGTGAAGCCAGAGAACTTGCAGACTGATCATTAGGCAAAGGAAGAATCAAGATCAATCAGGAAAGGCAAATTCTCCTAGAACTAAACTTGACATTTTATAATCAGAATCCGATCCTAAGAGCAACGCTTCTGCTTCCTTCACACCTCCCAACCTCCTAACAGAAGCTTCAGCATGTTATTTCCCTTCTCACAGCGTTGTCAATTACCAGCTCTCTGACCTGAAACCAATGCCCCGCTTCTCTGGATCTCAGCTTCCTCATCCTTACAATGAACAGTGCTCTTCCCTGTTTATTAAAGAGAATGGACGAACCTTTGCTAGCATTCACTGGGTGCCGGCTAAGCATCAAAATCTTTATGTACACTCTCACTGAAATCTCCCAATAACCACAGAAGGCAAATTCTGTAAATATTCTACCGATGACCTCCCTGAGACTCGGAGAGGTGGAGACAGCTGCCATTGGCATGCAACTGAAAAGTATGACAGGATGAACCCAACTGCATGCTTCTGTGGTACCAAGGCCGAAATTTAACCACGATACTTTCCCACTTTCCCCGTCTATGTCAAACACCCACCAGGTCCTGGGATGTAGTTGGTACTCAACATATTAGTTCCCTTCCTCACATCCTCATCCTCCTTTCTCCTAAACTACAATTACGTATATCTAGAAAATTAAGTTTACTAAAATGATATCGGTATCTTATATTTACATAGTTTCTTTCCTCTAAGGAGATTATACGACTTAATCTATTTTCTCTACTAATCCCACCAAATCTCTACCTATCATTACGCATTATTTCACTTATTTTGCAAGTAAGAAACTAGAAGGCAGCAGGCTGCTAGGGTGACGTGCCCACAGTCATATGGAAGTCACTGCCAAAACCAAATAAAAACCTTGGTCCTCTTTATGTCTAAATCAACCTTTATCCTCTCATATGACACAGCCTCCATAATGAAGAACAGATCATTCATTTTTTATCTGGAAAACGACCAAACGTATAATTCAGTAAGGGGCCTCATGACCTTACCACCTTGTCAAAGGGAAGTAAGTATATAAAAAATGAGGTTTGCGGGAGCAGACGGTTTCAGTCCGTCAACTTTCTCTTAGATTACTCCCGTTAACCAACATAAAATAATGTAAAATACAATGTAACAGATCACCAAGTCTTTGGAAATTTAAGTAAAACTCACTGATCCTTCAAGCTTGCATACAATGCACAAAGGCAATCGTTAGGTCCTGCAGTTGCAGAGGTGCACTTTATGTCAACTGGATCCCTGAAGGGAGAATACGATACACAACCAGGCCACTCGCAGAAGAATCCAAGTCAGCAATGAGCATTTAGCAGCATAAATTCATAGCATCCACAGAATTTTAAAGTTCCAGAGGGACGAGGCAGGCCATTGAGAGCAATCTCTTCATCTGGTATATAAGGAAACTGAGGCTCAAGGAGGTTAAGTGGTTTTCCCGCAATTTCACAGACAAAAAAACAAGAACTAAAAAAACAAATCTGCTGACTATTACCCATTCCACTTGCAAGTCTTACATCTGATGTCCATGAACACACTTAGCGCTTTCCAGAATGACCCATCTAGAAAGACACTGCAGGATCAAGAGCATGTACTCAAGCAACAGAAAGACTAAGGATTCAAATCATGACTGCCACTTAGAGGCCACGTGATCTCGGGCAGGTCCCTGAATTTCTCTGAATGTCAATGTTTTCACCTGCAAATGGTGGGTAATAGTAAATGCCACAGACAAGACAGAGACGATATAAAGAAGGCCACAGCCTGTGAGCTCCATGAAGACAAACATCAGGTTCATATATCCCCAGCCCCTGGCACAGAGCCTGACACATGATGCATTTGTAAAAATTTACTGAGCAAATTAATGAACTAATCAAGCCAACAGGTACTGGACTCGAACCCACGGTCTACTTGGTTCTTGAACACTAGGTTCCATTGAGTGATTTCAAAGTATAGTGTTAAATCTGACTTACAGAATACTCAAAACACAATGGAATAAGAGCCATTTTCCGGCCATATAGCAGAAAAAGTTCATTGGATTTTCAGTGTTGGGACTGATTATTGTTGCAATCATGAGGTTTTAGAATCAACCAAACCTGGGCTTAGGTCTCAGCTTTAGCATAAGCTGAGTGACTTCAGAGGATGCTACTTTACCTCTCCAAGCCTAAATTTCCATAGCTGCAATAAATGGGGATTGTGTGAGAAGTAAGGTAATATATGTAAAGAAATACAGAATCATGTACAGCATAAAAAAACTCTTTTACTCTATTTCTCTTCTAGTTAGTTAGAGGTTTCATTCATTCATTTCACTTAGGTCTCAGCTCAAATATCACTTCCTTTCAGGGCACCTGGGTGGCTCAGTCAGCTAAGCGTCCAACTCTTGATCTCAGCTCAGGTCAAGAGATCAAGCTCCATTTCAAGCTTCGAGCTCCACACTCGGCATGGAGCCTGCCTGAGATTCTGTCTGTCTCCTCCTCCCTTCCCCCCCGCGCTCCCCCTCCCCCACTCACGGAAGCTCTCTCTCTCTCACTCCCTAAAATAAATAAGCCTTTTTAAAAAAAAAAGTCACTTCCTTTCTGAACTTTCCTATCTACAATAACCCCCCCCATTCCCTATCCCCTTACCCCTCTTATTCTTTTTCATAGTCCTTATCATCACAGGACATTACATCATGTATTTATTTATCTTTCTGTTTACTGTGCCTATTCAACCAGAAGGTAAGCCCAGGAGGACAGCAGCTTTTTGTTTATTTTGTTTACTGCTATATCTCAGCCACCAGGGAAGTGCTGGCATTTAGTTAGTGCTTAATAAATATGCGCTGAATGGCGAAATGAATTAATTCAATGCTGATGTGGGATCTGCTGTCTGGGAGGCACTGTGCAGGAAGACGGACTTAAAGATAATTGGCGATGAGACGCGGGAGGAGAAACTACTTCGCCGGGAGGAGAAACTACTTCGGTCAGCTGTGGAATCTTCCCAGGTTTGGAATCTGTGGAGATCCCTACCTCACCTGGGCCATCTCTGTTGACTCCTGACTATTCTTGTGTCTACTCTGACCCCCCACATTCCACTTACTGTCTACAGCCAGGGAGACCTCCAAAAAGTCAACATCGGATCGGATCAGATCGCTCTGCTTACACTCCCCAGTGGCTTCCTATTTCAATTAGAGTAAAGCCCACACTCCTTACCACGGCCTGAAAAGCCTTTCCTACCACTCTCTCTCCCCACCCTCCCTGAGTTTCAGACACACTGGCTTTCTCATTCTCAAACATGCCAAGGTCTTGTTACTTCTTTTCTTTTTTAATTTAAAAATAAACGTACATTTTTATTCACTCAAAACTCTAAGTTCTATTTATATAGTTAACAATATTCTGGTCTAATGCTTATATTTTTCAGCAAGCAAGAACTAATGTAAAAAATAACTCTGCAAGGAGCATGAGTTGGAGATCACAAGTGTTGAGATCTATTCTGATTTGGGGCCTTTGTGCTGGCCATTCACTCTGCCTGAAAAGCTCTTCCCCTAGGCTGGCTCTTGCTCACCATTCCGTTCAGCAAAAATCTTACCTCTGAGGAGAGTCCTCCCAGGCCAAAGTTGTCCTTCCACCGTCACCCTCATCAAGTTGCTCTATTGGGTCCCAGTGCCTTTTCTTTCCTCATAGCATTTCATTATCTGGGATGACTCGGCTATTTATGTGTTCTACCTTCGCAACCAGAACGCACGCTCCGTACAAACAAGGATTTTGCAGGTTTACTGCTGCATTTCCAGCCCCTAGCATAGTACGCACTCAATCAATATTTCTCAATCTGTAAACTGGATCTCAAAAGACATTGGAGTCTGCCAGAATGAGAGTACAGGTAAGGCACACTACTGGCCTACCAGTATCTTGACATGTTGGTTTCCTTCCAAGGACAACTGCCCGATTCCATCAAAATAAGTGAATTTTAACCAAACTTACTTGGGAATGGGTACCCGAATTAGCGTCCCTTCCACTTCTGGGTTCAGATTCATTCCACTTTCTCTTATAGCCTTGATAGCTGCAGCTGTACACTGAAAACCAGATCAAAAGGTAAACAGAATTAGTAAATAATTATTACCAGATGCAAGCCCTCTGTCGATAACTGGCAACCCATCTTGGCAGAACATGGAAACATTTAGTTCTGTTACCAGTAAGATCAGGAAGTTACATTGGTGTAGAGTGCTTTGATCAAGCTGAATAGCAAACTATGTCCACTCCTGGTACCAGTGTACTGCGGGAGGGAAGAAAAGCAAAGAGAAGGAAAAAATAAAAAGAAAACAGCTCTGCTTCTTTGAAAAGATTTCAATGGTTTGAGGCAACACAGATCAAAACCACAATAAATCCTCAAGGGAGGGGGGCTGGTCTGTGCAAAGATTGGTGTAAAGACAGATGAAAGATTTTATACATTAAAAATTCCAGTTGACATTTTACACTCAAAATATACCAGTGCCGATTTGGAATGAGTAAATAAATTTAACTCATTCGCATCTACACTCACACCAACCTCACTCGTGTCTTGGAATGAGCAATGAGTCTCTGCTGGTATGTGCTCTAGGAAAGGCAGTATGGGGTTCGGAGTCAGAAAGATCTCAGTTCAGATCCTAGCTCTGGTAACCATGTGACCTGGGCCAACAATTCTGACCTCTCTGAGCCTCCATGTTGTAATCTGAGACCACAAGGTACCTAGATCTCCCAGAGCATTAAATGAGATAACATTAACAAAACAACTTGCTCTGTGCCTAGCACACAGTGACACCCAGGCAAGGAAACTTATCATATAAATTTATTATATAAAAGTAAGAATGCACAAATCCTACAAACAAGGATGAGTTGTTGTTATCACTCAACTGATGCACTGTTGTCCTGCCTGACATCCTTCAGGGTCTTCTCTGACACAGTCTTGCTCTCTACTGGGCTAGGGGGCACAATGGTACACTGATTTTCCAAAGTGTGGGTCACCTCACCTCAAGCAACAATATAACCACACCTGCTATGAAATCCTAAAGGATAAAATAAAGTGTGGAAGAAAGTTACCTTCATTGGCATGACAACATGGAATTCATGAAAAAAAGGCCTCTGACATTTTCAAAGAATTTCAGGTTTGACAAAGCCAATCCACTTCACTTGGATTCACTGGGCCAATTCTTGGCCTTGAGCTCCTCCCCAGATTTTGTGGTCTAATGAATGGGGTTTACTGCACAACTATTCTACTTTTCTAGGTTTTGTTTTGATTCTTGATCGAGCGCCTATAAAGCTCATCCCTTTCATCTTAACATGACCTCAATTCTACAAGGACATAAAGTGCTACCCGAAGGTCAAAAAGACAAACTGGAAGTCCACATGCAGATGAATCATTCCTCTGGGAGGCTGTACACAGAATGTGACAGTGTGACTCCTGCTGAAAATAGTCAATTCTTAAAATGGTACCTCTAACCACAGACTACTGGAGCTTGAAGGGATCTCTGACATAATCAAGTACAGTCCCTTCCGTATGTATCCAGGGACCCTTCACACATATGCCGTCTTCCCTGAGAGCCAAGAGCAAGGGCACGAGGACTTTGCCCCCATACTTCCCTTATTGGCAGAGGTTAGGAGGAGATCTGGGCACCTCAACTCTCCATCCAATGACATTATTTTGAATTTTCTCCCAGATCTATCAGCACACTGTATTCAATAATTGAGGCATAGGGAACTGGATTTTTTAAAAAATAGCCAAAAATGGGGGTGACCGGCTGGCTCAGTCAGTGGAGCATGCGACTCTCATCTCAGGGTTATGAATTCAAGCCCCATACTGGGTACAGGGATTATGTGAAAATAAAATCTAATTAATTAATTAAGTAAGTAAGTAGTCAAAAATTTGGAATCGGTCTTGTGTATAAAGAGAATGGTCAAGGTAAATAAAAGAGCTGGATAAAGAAATGAAATTTTCCTCCATTTCTAAAATTAGCAGTAAAGGGAGAATCTCTACTTTGAAGTGTCCTGGTCTCAAGTCTCCAAATCCCCCTCTTCTGAAGCTTCTCAATGAATGACCGAGAACTCAGCTGTCACACCCCATTGCCACCAACTGCCTTTGGCAATCTGGTCCCCAGTCCTTCCATACAACCTTCCCCCACAGGCTTAGGAATACCCACTGCTGCTTCCAAGCTGGGCAGGAGCTATGCCTCAATATGTACACCTTCCCAGTATCATTACAGAGCCAGATACGTGGTAGGTCCTCAGTAAAATCATGCTGAATAAGGAGATTAATGAACTGGCTTAGATCTGTTAGAAAAACCAACTCCTTACTTTTACTTCATGTATATAATCCCTTCCAAAACTTTATATTATACTACTTGTTCTGTCCTTTCATATATAGAAAAATTGTGAATCAAGAGAGGTTTCATTTGCAAAAAAAAGAAAAAAGCTATTAAAAGAGGTAGTTCTTCTTAAATATTCTAAGTATGTAAATCTTCATTTGACATGGTAAACTCAGGGAATCACAGTTATTTTTCCAACATGACTTCTTAACTACTCACAATTCAGACAAAAAGGCACATATTTCTATTGCACTTCCATCTCAGCCTGTACCGAAGGGATGCTGACCGTACCCCAGGGCAAATGGGCTTTTCTCAAACAGCAACACTGACTGACTGGTTGTAGCTGCTTAGAGTACCGTGTGGAGAAAGCTCATTGATCCCATCTAGGGTCAGGCAAGAAAGAGTGCCGTGATCAATTAGCAATGTCTGCTATTGCTATTCTTAAGCTAATCTAGGTTAAAGGATGAAAGATGATAAAACTTTCCTAGACAGGTGAACAAGAACTTTGACAATGTGGGTTCAAGTCAACTTTGCTAGGGCCATTTTCATTACCAGCCTTCCATTCTCTTTGTATCCCACTGAGTCCCTCCCACGTAAGGTCTATGAAGGCAGGGACCCTGGCTGTCATAATCATTGAATTCCCAACACTTCAAACAGAACCTAGGAACTCACAGAAACTCAGTAATTATTTGCTGAATGACTATAGGAATGGTGACAGGAACACAGGCTTTAGTGTCAAACAGACCCATTTCTAAATCCTGACTCCATCCTAACAGTGTGAACCTGGGGAAGATATTTAACTGCTCTGGGCCTCATCTATAAGATGGAATAAATAACGCCTCATCTTAGCGAGGACTGATGTCGATCACTGAACAAAACACGAGAAAGTAATGCCTGGCAACATAGTAGACACTCAGTACACATTAGCTTTCTTCCTTTTACAAGAGCAAGAGTGGAGCCTGTGGAATTTTTTCTTTTTTTTCATTTGCCTTGTTCAAATCAAGCTGTGGTTTTGACTCCCTTCTTTCCTTTCCCATCATTAACTCTAGCTGCAGGCAAGTTTATGGAAGGCAGCAACTGTGTGTATCATTTATCAAGCAGGACACATGTTAAACAAATGCAACACAGTTTTCTGTCCTCAACGCATCTGAAAAGATTATGCATGTAAATCTGCACCGTGTCACTACGGCAGGACACAGAATGCTCAGGTCTGGAAAGAAAGCCAACTGCATGTGAAACAGAGAGAAATTACATAAACACAAAGGGGATTAGCTCAGCATTTTGAAGCTATGAACCTGAGTACTCTATGGACAGTTTCTAAACTGGAGGAAGGAAATGTTTAGTTAGAGCTATTTGTTTAATATATACACCAGATGAGATAAAGGAATTCAAAAGACAATGTAACTCACACTTCCTCACTCTGTCCTTGTAAAGAACTTCTCTACTGAGATGATTATGAAGGTTTTTTTTTTTTTTTCCAAACTCACAGAATTTCAACTTAGAGAAATGGCAAAGATGCTTTGGTTGAAAAATGAAGATATACTCCAACTTCCTAAGAAAAAATTAAGCCGTTAATACCCCTCCTGCCTCATAAGATGCTCTGGTGGCCAATCAGGTGCTTCTTCTGTGAATGCCATTTGCTATTTAATAACAGAAGTGGCTGGCTCTGAAAAGCAATCTGCCTGATGAGGTCTTCAAGCTGTGTAATTAGGAGGCTATTCCCTAAATTGGCCCGCAGTGCCTATGGGATCAGATGAACAAGGCAGAAGGCCTCAGCCATTCAGAGGGAGCCAGAAAGGGAAAGAGTTGACAATTCTCTTTTCGTCCACTTCTCTGCTTCTCTGTAACACTAAGAAAGAATGGCCTTCCTTCAATCTAATGACAAGTATTCATGCACTTGAAGAGAAGTGACTGAGTGCTTCCATGTGCCAGGCACTGTGATAGGTGCCGGACACAACGAACAAGTTAGATATGATTCCTACATTCCAAGCTTACAATCTAGTGGAAGTGAGATAGAAAATGAAGACGTAAATAAATGCCTAACTGTTAATGATGAGTGCAATGAAAAAAAGAACTCGGCCATGTAAGAGAGGTCAGTGTGGACAAACAGGTTAGATTGAGCACATTAGGGAAGGTCTCCCTGAGAAAGTGCCATTTAAGGTGTGATCCACGATGAGTAGCAATTAGCCACACAAGAGTGTTCCAAGCAAAGGGAACAGCATATGCAAAGGCCCTGAGCATGCAAAGAGTGTGGTGTGTTTGAGGAACTGAAAGGCCGATGTGCCTAAAGCAGTGTACAGGGATGACAGTGGCATGAGACTACAGAGATTAGAGACAGGCAGGGACCCCATCATAATGCAAAGCCTTCTAGGGCACAGTTAATTTTTTTCTTAAAGATTACATGAAGCCCCTGATAAATTTAAGCACGGGAATGACATAATCTAATATATACTTTTGAAAGCTCACTCTGGTTGCAGTATGGAAAACAGAATGGGGGAGTGCTAACAGCCCCCACCCAAGTGTGCCTGGAACATAAGCTACAGTAGCCCTCTGATTTGAAACAGTTTGTTCATAGCAAGGGCTTTCCCTTACTCATACCTTTGACCCAGTTTGTCAAATTCAACAGCTTCCACTTTGGTCTCTCGAACTGAACTACTGAAAGAGACCATGGGAAGAGGAGGTTACCTCAGATTCCTTTACCTCTTATTAACAGATTAGAAAATGGAGGTCAGTTGGAGGGAGAGGTGGGATTGGGTTCCAGGTTCTTCAGAACTCCCAGTCCAGGTCAATTCCTACTGGACCAATAAGGACAAGCCCATTCATCTTCCTCAACTAGACTTCAAATCATAGCCTCAATGTTGCAATGATCTACTGCAACCCATCTTCAACCTTGGAAGCTCTGCAATTCTACAATGACCAGTCCAGTTTGAAAGGAATATGAATTCCAGAAGGTCTGCTCCAAATGGTAATGTGAAGGTCACGAACTGGGGGGCCCATAAGCCAAATCTGGCCCATGAATATGTTCTGTCTTATAGTCTTTAAAAAAAAAAAAAAGTGAATCTGTTATCAATATTTAACAAAGATCTTATGTAAAATTGAGTTATTGGCTTCTTCTAGAAATAAAAACCTTAATATCTGGTAACACTGATGGCCAGGTCTACATTTCTGCCTGGTCACAATCAGCATGAGGTGGGCAGAGGCTGCTCCCTTCACACAGGGCACAGGCATTCTCGTTTACCCCAGCCCCTTCCATTTGGCTAAGTGCCAATCACTGTATCGCCACTACTGTCTTTCTTAGATAGAGCCTGTTTCAGTATTCAGATTACTTGCCTCGCCTTTTAGTGTTTGAATTGAACAGAAAAGGAATTTAGAAACAGGAAGAGAGCTTTTCCTTAAATCCTTAAGATCCCTTTTTTATGCTTTCTCTCTTGTTTCATCCCAAGCTGGAGGGAATACTTCCTCCTGACTTGACCCACCTTCCTCCACTCCAAAAGAGACCATGAAGAAGAACCCTTTTTGGCGAAACCACCTCACCTCTGGGAAGCTGGCCATATTCACCAAAATCAGTTGTGGAGACTTCATGGAGATCTGGCCAATCTGGTTTAAAGCAAGCTTCCCATCCGCAGTTACCACAGTGATATGATCAAGGGATCCTAGAAGAAAAGTCACAGGGTTTGAGAATTCAGAAGGACTTTAATTAAAAGCCCCATATCTAAGTCCCCACCTAACTCGGATTCAACCAATATTCCGGGGCCCCGTATCGCAGTGGCAAGACCGTTCAAGCGGCTTCTGTAGGAGCAGTAATGCCACATCGTGGAAAGACCTCGGAAATGCTGACAGAACGAGGACTTCCTTACCATCCACCAGGGTGGCCAACCATAAATGGTTTATTCCAAGACACAAAGACAAAGGTGGGGAGGGGTCCTTTCTGACAAATTGGGTTGTCCCAGCAAGCTGTTGTTACAATAATGCACTAGTTTACTCTGGCCCAAAGATCCGATTTGAAGTATTCAACCAGATTCAATGTCATTGCAAGAGAGGAGGTTGTTGATACCACTGGCTTCAATCTGGAAGAGTCCACTATGTATGATGGTAAAAGTCTCCATGATTCTGAAGACCAGTGATCTGGGTTCAAATACCAACTCTGCCATCTCCTGATTATCTGACACTGGGCAGATCCCCTCAACCTTTCGGCACCTGTTTCCTGAACTCTGAATGGGGCATAAGAATTGTACTTCTCTCATAGTGTTTTTAATGAGGATTCAGTGAAGAGTTTCTGGGAAGCACTTGTAATTGTGTCCTGGCATATACAAACACCCAATAAATGTTAAATTATTTCTTGACTTTCTCATTAAGTATTAACCAAACCAACCTACTTTCAATTTCTCTAATACAGTCTGCTCTTTCTTGCCTCAGGACTCTGAGAATACATTTTTCTTTCTATTGAGAATGTCCTTCTCTGTTCAGATAACTCGGGCTCCTTCTTTAACACTCAGCTGTAACAGCATCCAATCTCAGAAATCTTAACTGACCGATTACAAACCCCCTTATTAGCTCCCAAGGACCCTATGCACTCTTCTATAATAATCAGTATTGGCTGAACACTTCCTATGAGCAAGACATTGTGCTGAATGCTTTCTATAATTTCTTTGCTTTGGTTATCACAGTAACACTAAGAATCGTACCACTATTTTTTGGGATGAGAAAACTGAGGAAAAAACAGTAACTTACACAAGGTCACAACAGCTCTTAATAACGGAGCCCCATCTAGCTAACTCTCCATGGTCTTCACCACGCTGCTTTGCCATATGGTTTTGTCCATATAGGTTTACTTGTCTCTCCCTTCACGTTAGGCTCTAGGCTCTTGGAAAGTGGGAACAATGTCTTTTCTTTCTCGATCTACAGCACCGATTAATCAGCACAGCGTAAGTGCTCAATAATGCTCTGGTGAGTACGAGAGTGTGTAAATGGACAAATGAATGGAAAAGTGTGAGAACAAACACGTGGGTAAATCTGTATCTAGACAACTGTTAAAAGCAATCAACTGCCTTGGAGATAGAAATCGCTGGTAGACGGATGGAGGTGTGAAGGGAAAAGTGCCTGCTGGCTCAGATAGTAATGAAAGAGGATATGGAAGAATCTGGCACAGAAAAGACTGGCTAAGTTCAGCTTCACCCAGTCTCTTTACAGTCCCAAGTTCTACAGCGAACATTACACAAACATAACCCTGAAGAGAAGGAGGCAAAGAGGAAATACCAACAGGAGGCCTTTTGAAAATGGATCTCAACTCAGCCTTCCTGATTTGCCATAAGATCCTTTGCCACAGAACTTGCAACATGGGCTTTTCGGTATGCAGTTGCGGTGGTTCCCGTTCCCTAAATCCATATCGACATAATGCATCAAATCCCCTTCCCTCAATCTGTCCCCAGCGAGAATCTCCCTCAGCCTCATTCCTGCCACTCATTTTCTCAGAGGTTAACATTTAACAAATTACACTCCCAACCTCTTTCCAGGCCCATCATCTTTTTAAGTTCAACAAGAGTGAGCTTGCTGGCTAATTTTAAGTATCACATTTCTCCCTGAGCTCCTCTCAAACTGCTCTCTGGTTTCGGCTGCAGAATGTTAACAGGCCAGAAAGCACAGGGGAGACAAAGCACTTTATCAGTTTCATACCTAAAATAATAAGCAAGTTTAAAATAAACAATTGGGAGAGACTGAATGGCACGCTCTACTGTCAGCAAAGGCAGAAATGCCCCAGTCCAAAGGTTGACAAATAACGGAATGGTCTTCTGATTTCACGTAGGATCTCGTCTCCCTGAACTCCGTGTGTTTTTGCTGGTGTTTACAAATGAAGCTATATATTTTTCACTTGGTTTTCTTAAGAACAAGTTGACGAAATATTTTCTAGTTTCCTTAAGAACAATCCCAACCAAGGTGTGAGTAGCAGCAGCCCAAGCTCCCAGAGATACCTTCAGAGGGGGTCCCAGGCTTGACTCTAGGATGATGACAATTTCCAAAAGGCCAATTTAACAGCAATTGGATTTTTCCTGCCTGCCTGCACCATTAGCTGACAACTCACTTCTTCCATCACATCTGCAAACAGTTCTCCTAGACAGTTCTGACATTTCCCACTTAGAAAAGCCACTTTCAGGAAGTTATTAACCCGAACGGAATCTTCCTGGTCAAGCTCAGGGGTACAGAAATGCCTCAGATGGATAGGTTTGCAACCACTTGGTTCCCAGTAAGGGATAAGAAGGGCCAAATAGGACACATTACAAAAATCGACCAAAGATGTCAGTTACTTTGAGAGTATATACCTAGAAGTGCTTAGATGGTATAATCCTAATAAAACCCCCATTTTTTGAGTGCAATTCCGTGACAGCGAAGACAATGCCTATTTTTTGTTCACCACTGTGTACCAGCACAATACTTAGTTCACAGCAGACAAATATTTGCTGAATGGATAAATAAAGTAGTGTTAACTATGAGCCAGGCACCGTGTTCCAACCATTCCGTATGTTACCCCATTTATTGTAATACCCACCCCAAAGCTATAAAATGGGAATTAGATGAGAAAACTCAGGACCAGAAAAGTAAAGTAACTGCCCATGGTTACCAGTAAGAAACAAAATAGAACGGAAACCCAGCTCTGCCAAAGCCATGATCTTTACACTATGTCCCTCTGCAAAACACTGGTTCAGCCACTGACCTGGTGAGGTCCTTATATTGACAGTCTTATTGAAATTGTCTTTGAGTGCTTCCATCACGGACTTCATTTCTTCATCCACCTCTTCCAAGCTGATTATATCTTCAACCAAGGCAGCGTTAAGATTCACTCTGGTTTGGAATTGTCCTTTCCCTTTGGCTAGGAAGTCAACAATTAGTGAATAAAAGAACAGCAGCATAAACAGAGACAATAAACAATTAGTGAAGAAGTGTCACTAAGTGCAGAGAAAAATGCCAAGTGTTAAAAAATTGTACATTATCAATGCCCTAAAAAAAAAGAGCCTACACTGATTGCTCACTATATACCCAGCACTGTGCTAATCACTTTCTGAGATACTGGTGAAGGTACAAGCTTTATAATGAAACACCTCAGGTGAAAATCCTGGCTGTGATGCATACCAGTTTTATGACTTTGGGCAAGTTACTCTACTTTCCTGAGTATCAGGTTCCTTGCCTGTAAAATAGGGATAATACCTATTTTGCCAGGTTGCTATGATACAAGTTCAGTAATTCAAATACCTAAAAGAGCACTATCCATATAGAAGGCACTCCATAAACGAATTCCTTATTTTTCAGAAAAATAAACAGAAGATGAGGAAGGTAAAGTGACTTGCCTAATGCCACAAGGTCATGAAATAGTAAAGCCAAGATTTGGTCCCGGATCTGCCTAATTTTAAACCCATGAACTTCCCATTAGATTGACTCTGAAAAATCTAATTGGAAACACAGAAAATACATTAATTCATTTTAAAATGAATACTAAGACAGGATATGCCAAGTATCTGACAGCTGGGACAGATAAAACGAACAAGAGTAGTTAACAAATATTAAACACCACCAGTGGTAATAATAATGGCTTAGAGTTCAGAAAATCAACAGCAGTGGGGGCTGAATAAAATTCAATTTTATGCCTAAGCCACCATGGTGATTTTTCATACACGTTCTATACATATAGATCACTTCCATGAGTAGAACAAATATTCCTGTCTTTCTTCATGGAAGGTGAGTGAAGGGAAAAAAGAATAAAAATATTAAGTAATACAAGCCTATACTTGTTAACTACTCAACAAATATTTATTGAGATTCATTCATAACAAATTTTATTGAACATCTACAGTGAGCTAAATCCTGTGATATTTGTACAGCACATTATAATCTGCAATGCAATTTAAAGTACATTCTTCTATTAAAGAGTCAGAGCAGCTCCCGGAGGTAGGAAGAACAGAGATTATTATTGTCCCCCTTGTACAGGGAGATGAGATGAGAAATCTACAGCACAAATCATTTAAATGTTTCCCCCAAGTACCAACCAGCAAGCAGCAGCAGAGTGATTTTTTAAAAACATGTTACTTGCTTGTGTTACCACCATGCTTGAAGCCTTATTGCTCTTAACAGAATAATGGCTTAGAATTTTCAGAACTGATGAAAGATGAGAATCTTCAGAGTCAGAAATACAGGTTCCAAAGAGGATAATAAAATTCATACCTAGACATTCTGTGAGTGCAGAAAACCAAGGACAAAGAGATCCTGAAAACAGCCAAGATAAAAGACAAGTGATCCATAAAGGATCAAAATTCAGAATAACAGCATACTTTTAAAGAACAACAATAGGAGCTAGAAACAATGGAAACGGTATCTGCAACTTCAGATTTTTTTAAAACTAAGAATGCACGTTAAAAATTTTAAGTTAAGGGGTGCCTGGGTGGTTCAGTGGGTCAAAGCCTCTGCCTTTGGCTCAGGTCATGATCTCAGGGTCCTGGGATTGAACCCCACATTGGGCTCTCTGCTCAGCGGGGAGCCTGCTTCCTCCTCTCTCTCTGCCTGCCTCTCTAATTGTGATCTCTCTCTCTCTCTGTCAAATAAATAAATAAAATCTTAAAAAAAAGGTTTTTTAAGTTAAAAATTTTAAGTTATGCCTATCAATATTAGGAATGAATATGAATGAAACAGTATACAGCCATGAGAAAGATCTACAACTACACAGAAGAAAATGATTCTCACAAACATAATGTTGAGCAAAGACGCCAGAATACAGTGTGCAGTACAAAAGCCAGATACAAGAATATACGGTACAAGAGACAAAACTAATCCGTGCCATTAGAAGTCAGAATGATAGTTACCCGCCAGAAGTAGAAGGCAGGAATTTACAAAGGGAGCATAAAGGGGACTTTTGACATGCTAGAAATGTTCTGGTTCTTGATCTGGGTGCTGATTACACACAGGTGTTTTCAGTTTGTGAAAATTATCAAGCTGTTTCCTATGACAGCTACACTTTTCTATGGGTGCTTTTTAATTTCTATAAAAACTTAAAAGCAGAAATTAAGGGTAACTTTTAAAACAATAAGAAATAAGATGCACAACTTCTAACTCAGCAGAAATGAAAAAAGAGAAATAAAGAAATTTGATTAATTCGATAGAAAACAGGAAAAAAAAGAAATGAAGAAAACTATGATAAAGTACAAAATAAAATGAAAGATACACAAATACTCAGTAATCACAATAAATATAAACAAACCAAGAAGATCACTTAAAAGTTAGAGATTCTCAATAAGAACTCTTTTTTAAGTCTAGTCACATACAATACTTAAGCGGTTTTACAAAAACATGAGATTACAGAAAGTTTAATATTTAGGAATGGAAAAACTATAACCCTGTAAAATATTAAACCAAAGAAGGCTGGTAAATTATATTAACACCTAAAAATAGATTTTAAGACAAAATGCATTATTAGAAAAATGAAGACCATTTCATAATGACAGTAAAAACAATTCACCAGAAAGATACTACAATTCTGAGCTTAAATATACCCCCATAACATAGCCTCAAAATTAACGAATGAAAAGGAGAAACTGATGAATCTACAAGCATACAAGGACATCCAAAATACCTTTCTTCGTAACTGATAAATTGAGCAAATAGAAAAAAATAAATGGAAAATATGATGAACAAAATTAGCCAACTCAATCTAATTTATTATATATACAATCCTGTACCCAGCAATAAAAGAATGCACATTCTTCTTAAGCACACATAAACTCATACAAAAAGACCATGTTCTAGACCACAAAGCAAATCTCAATAAATATCAAAGAATCTCTATCATATAGGACACATTCTCTGATCACAGTGGAATTAAACTAACTCTCCAAAAAGCATATGTTTGAAAAATTTTAAACACTTCCAAATAACTCATGGACTACAGAAACACATAATGAAATTTTAAAATATTTAGAAAAAGACAATAAAAATAATATATACTTAAAACTTCTAGGAAGCACCTGAAGTTGTATTTAGATAGAAGTTTATAGCTGTAGATGCTTATAAGAAAAGAACAAAGGTTGAAAATTACTGGACTGTCCAGTTCAAAGGATAGAAAAAGAAGGACATGGAAGAAAATAAACAATAAAGGACAGAAATCAATAAAACTAAGAAAAGAAAGATCACCAAAATTAAAAGCTCTTCTTTATAAGGCTTATGAAACCAACAAACTTAAAAGGAAAGTAGACAAATCAATATTAAGAAAGAAAAGGAGGAGACAGTTATCAAAACATTAGAGATTTTAAAAATCTTAAGTGACTATTATGGACAACTTTATGCCAACAACTCTGAAAACTTAAAATAATGAAAAATTTCCTAAAAATATAGAATTTACTAAAACTAACTCAAGAAAAAAGAGAAAATCTAAGCAGCATCACAATCATTAAAGAAACTGAATCTTTGATTTAAAGTCTGTCTACAAAAAAATAAATAAATAAAAATAAAGTCTGTCTACAGGGAAGACCAGGTACAGATGATTTCACAGGCACATTCTACCAATCATGTAAAGAACCAATTAATCCTAACCTTATCAGACCATCCACTGAGAGAAACACAGAGACAGAGATGACATACTCCCCAACTCACATTATGAGACTAATATAGTCTTGATACCAAAATCGGACAAGGATAATGCCCATCAATATCAGAGAATTACATTAAGGCTAATTTCAATTAAAAGTATAGACTCAAAAACCCTAAATTAATATTAGCAAACCAAATCCAACTATGTACATATAGATTACGTATCAAGCAATGTACATACAGATTATGTATCAAAAGCAAGCAGACCTCATACCAAAAAAGCAAAAGTGGTTTAACATCAGAAAAAGCTACTGATATTAAGTCACTCCATTAACATATTAAAAAAATAAAAATAAATAGCTGATCAACTCAATAAATGCAGTAAAAGCATTTGATAAAAACTTAATACTCATTCATAAAAGATTCTTAAAAAGACAGGGACAGAAGATATTTGCTTATAAGAGAAACTACTGAAAAAATAAGCAAATGTAATTCTTTTATATATATAGTTTTTTTTATTAACATATAATGTATTATTAGCCCCAGGGGTACAGGTCTGTGAATCGCCAGGTTTACACACTTCACAGCACTCACCATAGCACATACCCTCCCCAATGTCCATAACCCAACCACCCTCTCCCTACCCCTCTCCCCCCGGCAACCCTCAGTTTGTTTTGTGAGATTAAGAGTCTCTTATGGAGCAAACGTAATTCTTGATGTTAACACATGAGAAGTGTTCTTGATAGAGTCAGAAATATAATAAGGATGCCTACCTACTATCATCAGTCATGTTTATTCAAATTATATTCAAGTTCTTAAGTCAATGCAGTTGTGGGGGAGGGAGAAAGGGAAGGAGAGAAAGAAAAGGTGTATGAATTAGAAAGGGAAAAACAAAGTTATCATTATTTACAGATATTATAATTACATAGAAAATCCAAAAGACTATAAAAACAATAGATCTAATAAAATATTTCAAAGGTAGGGAAATTTTTCTAAAACAGAAAAAAAAGGGGTGCCTGGGTGGCTCAGTGGGTTGAAGCCTCTGCCTTCAGCTCAGGTCGTGATCTCAGGATCCTGGGATTGAGCCCCACATTGGGCTCTCTGCTCTGCGGGAAAACTGTTTCTGCCTCTCTCTCTGCCTGCCTCTCTGCCTACTTGTGATCTCTAACTGTCAAATAAATGAATAGAATCAAAAAAAAAAAAAATTGTTAAAAAAACAAAATAGAATAGGAAAAAAAAAGCACTATCCCTAAAGGAAAAAAATGATAAATTGGACATTAAAATTGAAAACTTTTGTTCATTAAAAAACACCATTAAAAGAGTGAAAAGGCAAGCCTACCAGCAATACATATGCATGACAGAAGTCTTACCTTTAGAATATATTAAAACTCCTACAAATCCATTTTTTTAATGGGCAAAAGATGGGAAAGAGGATAAACAAAGAGCCAATAAACATAAAAGTGCTCACATCATTATCCATCAAGAAACTACAAATTAAAACCACAATGAGATATAACTGCACACTCATCAGAACGGCTAGAAATAAAAAGACTGACTATATTCCAAGCGTTCATGAGTATGTGGAGCAAAGAGAAAGCTACAACATTTTTGGTAGGAGTGTACACTGGCGTGACCATTTTGGAGAACTGTATGTATAGAAACAAATATATGCATCCTCGAAGACTCAGACTCCCCCCTCTTGCTATATGTATGCCAACAAAAAGGTATTCATACGGGCACCAAAATCCATGTACAGGCATGTTCACAGTAGCATTTATTTTAGCTGAAAGCTGGAAGCAACCCAAATGCCCATCAACTACAGAAAGCATACATAAGTTGTGATATAAGCATTCACTAGGATACCATAAAGAAAGAAAAATGCACAAACAATTACTACATGCAACAGCAGGGACAAATCTCAGATTGTTACCAAAGGAAGGCAGACACACAAGAAGTCATTCCGAGTTCAAAAAGGGTGAATCTAATCTACAGTGCTAAAGTCAATAAAATGTTACCCTTTTGAAGGGTAACAACCGAAAGGGACATGCAGGAAGCTTCCGGAGTACGAGTGATGTTCTATATCTTGATGTGGGTGATGGTTACAAGGCTGTGTTCACTTGATGAGAATTCTCTGAACTGTAACCACTTGCAAGTTAAGTATGTACTTTCCTGCATATATGTTATAACTTAAAAAATTACTTTAAAAATATACATACATGACCAAAATGATGATACCCCAGAAATACATCTGATAAAAGAAATATGTAAACTCTTTATGGAGAAAAACTCACAATATGATTATAAATTTCATACATAAGGGCAAAAGGCCAGAAAGAAGAAAATGAAAAAGTGTGTGCATATGGTGAAGGGAAAGATTTATACCACCAGATTCAAGATATTATGACAGTGATTCAAGAATTTAGAAAGGAATTTAGCGTAGGGAGAGAGAATTCAACAAAATTAGGCGCTCAGAAATAAAATACATAAAAGAAACCTGACATGCTACACAGGAGGAAAGAAAGGGCTAATCAATACAGATATTGACACAACTTACTACCCATTATAGAAGAGAAACTTAAAACTAGATTCCCAACCTCACAACATATTCAGCAATAAATTCCATATGGATTAAAAGCCCATGAAAAGTAAAAAAATCTTTAAAATATTTAGAACAAAACAGAGAACAGTTTTAGGACCTTGGATAGCTAAAGATTTATTAAATAAGACACAAAAGTACAAGTGATACAGAAAAGCACTAAAAAATACAACCATATAGAAACTTATGCTCAACAAAAGATATCATTAAGTAAAAAACAAAGCAGACAGCTATAACCCATACAATCGACAAAGGACTCTCTTTGCTAACAGAAAGAATCCAGTAAACCTAAAGAAAACGTCAAGCCACTGACTTTTTATTTAAAGAGGCAATCTAAAAAGATAAAAACTGAATATAGCCAATTAAACGTGAAAAGATGATGCTTACATGCTGTCGTTAATGCGTGGGATACTGTGTGCACCAGAAGCCCTCCCCCCCCCGGTTCCTAGTTCTGCCATGAACTACATGTGACCATGGACAAGCATCTTACAAAGGCATCTCGGCTTCCTCATTTGTAAATGGGGAGATCTGTGCTTCACCAGATTAACTACAAAAATTTCTTCACTGGATAATCTTAATTCTTTCACTGGATAAAGATTAACTTATTAAACATGAGAATTAAAAAAAAATTGGTGCAACATATAGATTAAAAGTTGTTGCCATTATCACTGTTAATAGAACGAAAATCTTCTAAGAATTAATGCTCTTTCAGCAACTTGTTCATTTTCCTACTACTAGAAAAGGGAAGGTCCATAAGAAATGATAAAGGAAAGCCAGTGGAAAAAATACTCAGCAGCGTATTTCCAGCCCCATCCTTGGGAACGGACGCCCTGACCCACCACTGCAAAAAGCAGGTGTGCCTGACAATTTTCTGTCACTCCATTCATTTAACATCTTTTGATCCATGCTACGTGTCAGGCCCTGTTAGGTACTAAACAAGATACAGACCCTATCCTCATAAAGTCTGGCACAGAAGACATATAACAAATAATAATTAATCTTACAATTAATTAATTTAAGGGCTGTGCTAAGGCCATCAGAGGTAAAATAACCGTGTGTATGAGTGCACGTAACAAGGGACCTGACCCAGTCTGAGAGGTCAGAGAGGGCTTCCATGAGGAAACGCCATTTAAGCTGAGACCTGCGGTATATCAAAGTCTCATTCTTGGATGACACAAACCATTAAGATCATCCATCTAAATCCACGGTTCTAATACCTCCTCACCCAACAAACTTCTGGTTTTAATTTTACTTCCAACACAGGTCTTGTTGTAAGGAGAAAACACGTTGATCTCTGCCACAAATAGTCCGATTCGCTTGGCACTTACATCTCTAATTCTAAAACTAAAAGAAGGAAATCAGACATTTTCTAAGCAATGGTAACACAGGAGGCGGCATGGTAATGACTGAACAGACCTTCCGTTCTACCACTGTCCCTGTCACTGTGATAATCTTTTAAGCTGATCCACTGAAACGAGACACCATCTCCCCATTCTTCCACAAGGGGAGAAATCCAGTATCTGACATCCTTTCCAGCCATGACAGTTCAAGGGCTAAACGTAAGAAAGCGGTGAGGAGGTCATATATCTCTACCTTTGGCTTTCTTGGTAGCAAAATGACGGACTGGTACAGCCGGGGGGGCCACGGATTGCCCACGGTCATTTTGTCTTCCACTCGCTGTCGTCAGTGTCCCTTCTGAAACAGGTCTGGTCCAGGCTGCAAGGGAGTTACAAAAGACAGGGTGGGCCAAGCGGAAGTACCTTAAACCCAAGGCCATGACTGAAGACGATCCTTGTGAACATTCACTAGAAAGAGTAAGACAAAAAAGAAATCTAAGTAAAACAGACGTGTTACAACTTCAGAAAGTAATCTGTACCAATTATCAAGCAACCCCTGCAAACTGAGCTATGTGCTAGGCAATTTACATATATTATCTCCTCCCAACAGCCATCCCAAGGAAATATGATGAGCCCCATATTACAGGATGAAGAGATTGAGGCTCACAGAGATTTAAGTAACGTGCCCACAGTCTGCAAGACTCCAAATCGCCAGACTCTTTCTACTGTACCAAATGCCTGTTAGAGTACAGAGGAAACAAATGTGCAACAGCCGAAATCTTTAATGATGCTAATTAAACCCTTACAAGAGAAAAGGCAAAAAATCTTGATAAAGTTATACTAAAAGACAGAGGGCAGAGCACTGAAAGAGGACTTTAAATAAAAAGAAATCATTTCAACAGGCATAAAATGACTGGAAAATTCACACAACAGCATTTAATTAAAATTTTCTTTGGTTCCTTATGCACTGATTACCAATTAGAATGCACTTTACTTTAATGTGAGTCTGAAGCACAGTTGAGGTTTGAGGTCTCCCATGTTACAGAATTGGAGCTCTGGAAAATGCCACCCTCCTCTGTGTTAACACAAGCTACACATTATACATCTAAGGTCTGACCATGAAAAGATGCTAGCATCTATCTAATGTACAGCTAGCATCTGCCAGGGACCTGGCTATATCACTCAGTTAAAACCAAGAACAGTTCCCATCAAATACCTGGGAGCTACTATCTTTGAAAATCCATCCTACACCTCATTAAAACACAACAACAACAAAGAAAATCCTATCCTAAATGTTGATGCTGTGGAACTAAATCAGAGCATGTGCTCTGTAGCCAGAAAGACCTGGAATCCAATCCCAGCTCCATCACTGACTAAATGCCCCGACTCTGCACCTCGATTTCCTCAACTGTAAAGTAGGGATAATTATAGTTATTTCTTTTTTTTTTTAAAGACTTTATTTATTTATTTGACAGATAGAGAGAGATCACAAGTAGAGAGGCAGGCAGAGAGAGAGGGGGAAGCAGGCTTCCCTGCTGAGCAGAGAGCCCGATGTAGGGCTCAATCCCAGGACCCTGGGACCATGACCCAAGCTGAAGGCAGAGGCTTTAACCCACTGAGCCACCCAGGTGTCCAATTAAAGTTATTTCTTAGGGTGGAGAAGAATAAATGAGTTTATGCAGGTAAAATAATCGGCACAGTGGGGCGCCTGGATGGCTCAGTCTTTAAGTGGCTGCCTTTGGCTTGGGTCATGGTCCCAGGGTCCTGGCTTCAAGCCCCACACTGGGGACCCTGCTCAGCGGGAAGCCTGCTTCTCCCACTCCCCCTGCTTGTGTGCCCTCTCTTCCTGTGTCCCTCTGTCAAAATAAATAAAATCTTTTAAAAAAATAATTGGCACAGTGCTCAGCAGACAGCAGGAGCCCCAAAAAGGCTATCTGTTGATAACTGTCACCGTTCCTTTCAAAAAGACTTTCACACAAGGGTCAGACACAATAAAGAAATCTTGCATGTCCTTATACAAGATAGTCTAGTCAGTCAGATCTGGATGTACATTTCAACTTTGGGTAGTTCACTCCACCTATTCTGGCCACCACTTTCCTCATCTGCAAAATGAGAAAAATAATCCTGATCTTAGAATGAAATAGTAAGTGTATGGAAAACAGCTAGCACAGTGCCAGGAATACGGTACCTGCTTAATGAATGCTAGCTATCATTATCAGTATTTCTTAAAAGAAAAGCAAATGAGCAGAGCAAAGGCAAATAATTTCTCCTGATGGATTTTTTTTCTCCTGATGGAATTTTTAATAGCAAGGGATGCTAGAGATCAGTGATTAGCATATGAAATTAATAAAAACAAGTCTGGATTAAAAAATAAATAAGTATCTTTTCCTCTCCTTTCATTATTATCAATAGCTGCTATTAACTGAAGTCAGGCCCAGGCTGCTTGCTTTACCTGTACATATTTCACTTAATCCCAATAATGCCACAAAGAAAGTGTAATGATCTCCATTTTATAGATGTAGAAACTGAGGTTCAAAGAGACTGTCCCTGTCCAAGGGCATGGAACTAATAGCTCTGCCCTATTTCGGCAAAACTGTTCACAAAATTTGGCTCTGAGTGAGGTTTCTATATCTAGATTTTTCTAATATAGCCAATGCCTAACCCACACTTATATCCAAATATGGCTGTATAATAATGTGTTTTTTTTTATTTTTTATTTTTTTTAAATCTACAGGGTCTCAATTTGGCTGCTCCATTTAAGACAGGTTTCCTGGTGTTCCTGTTGCAGGTCATAATACCAATCCACAAAGCAACAGGAAATCAAAATGGGTTAGAAATAAACAACCTTTGACAGAAAATGCAGCACCCAAAAGCAGACCCAGTACATGTGAACCGGAAGACAACTCTATAAATAAACCACATTGCTGAAATGTTTTAGGCGTAGATTTTAATTGCACAGAAGTCAGGAAATTTCAAAGTGGAAGTTCAATAAAGGCAGTCCCTTGGGCCCTTTACCTTAAGGACATGCATATTAACAGTTCGGCACAGAAGAATTAAAGTCAAGGAAAGGAACTGTCACAGGAGCCGCATCCAACAAAATTAACCCATACTCAGAAAAAAAATCTGTCAGGAAGTACCTGGGCTTTGGACACAGTGTTGAACTGGAATCCAGCACTTATTAACTCTGTGACTTTGGGTAGATCACTTTGCCTCTCTGAGCTAGTTTGCACCCCACTTTTACCATGCTGATATTAATGAGCCTTTAAAGAGAAAATTATAACAATAATAACAAAACAACTGCCAACACTTACAGACTTAAAGTATGTGCCAGCAACAATCCTAAGTGCTATACTGCATACATTAACTCATTTGAACCTCATGATATCACTATGAAATAAGTACTGTCAGTATATCCATTCTACGGATGAAGAAATAAAGACACAGATAAATAATTTGCCCAGGATTAGATTTCAGGCAATCTAGCTTAAATCTGTGCTCTTAACCACTATACTATACTATTAACGTACATGAAACACTCAGAGCAACTACTAACATTATTATTGAAACTGTTGAAGTAATTTTTAAAACGAGTTGAAGCACATACTGTTTTTCCAAAGTTAGGGTGCTCAAAATGACTTTCTCTGTTTTCCATAGGTATATTTTAATTTTAAAAAGAACTAGATGAGGGATACAAAGCCCACTGTCCATTGTCCCAGCAATCTCTCCAAATTTGGCTGTATATTAGCTTACAATATACACATTTTTAATATTCTCACATTTCTCACATGTATTATCTGATAACTATTTGTGATTACCACCCACATTTTACACATAAGCACACTGATTTTTCATTTCCTGGAATGTTCCTTCTGCTTCAAGGTCTTCAAACATACTGCTAAAGTCGAATCTGCTTGGAATGATCTTCCCCCACCTCTTTAATGGACTACTCCCACTTTTCTTTCAGATTTCAGCTTAAGCATCGCTTTCTCAGAGGATGTCTTCTCTGGCCATCTCCTCCAACCCAACTAGATCAAATGTCCTGAAGCCCATTTTTGTTAACACCCTACACTTCTTCATAGCACTTAAACAAAATTAGCTAATATTTGCGTAGTTGTCTGATCATTGCCTAATTCCCTCCACAAGACTATAACCATCACAAGGACTGATCTATGGTTGTCTTGTTCACTGCCATACCTCCAGGATCTAGCACAGTCCCTAAACAAAGAAGAAACTGAATACGAGTGATGAATACATGAATGAAAATCTAGAAAGAGTAAGTCCTTGCCCAAGGTCACAATTATGGTTCAAGATTTGGAATCTAAGCCTCGGACTGAAGGCCCTGGGATCTGCTTCCCCATGGTGCTTCGATGATCTCTTGGTTTGCCAAATTTTCCACATATAGAAGGGTATGTTCTCCAAATTCAGGGCCATGTAAAGGTGTTTATAGCAACTGACTATATAGTATCTGGCTATTCATAGTATCACAACTGTAGTATAGAATCATGTCCCTAACATAGCCAAAAGAGGATAAGACACTTTAACAGGTAGAGAAAGAGCTTTTGCCTAAGAGCTAGAAGGTATGGATCCCAATATTTCTATTTCCTCTCTCCTGCCAACCATCTTCTATAGATTCATAACCACCTGTACTCAAAGAGCATTTGTGCCAGCTCTACGACCAACATATGACTTCTGTCAAATCATTTCTCAGACCTAGGCTGTGTTTCCCCTACTGTAAAAAGAAAGGTCAGACCAGATTCTGAGTGCAATGGAGTGTAGTGAATGGAAAGCGGCACCAAAGTTAGAGAAGACCTGGAAAAGAGTCTTGGTTCTAGCACTTCCTCGATATGTAACCTGCATTAGGTCGAACTCTCTGGACCTCAAATTCATCTGTAAAAATGTCGATGACAATACTATTGGTCAGGGTTACCAGGACGATAGAATGAGATAAGGACTGCAGAAACATGTTGTAACTAGAGAACGGATAGTGAAATGACAACTGCTCGCCGAGGGAAGGCACAGAGTATTGGTTAAAAGTTGAGGCTTTGTAATTTAAGCTCCGTCACTTACTAGCCTCATGTCCTTGGTAGTTATTTCCCTGAGCTTCCATTTCTTCATCATGGGGCGGGGGAGGGGGTGGAATAATACCTACTCCCCTGGGAAGATTAAATGTTCCTGCCAAATAGTGGGCTAGTACGTAGTGGCTACTATTGAGTGAGCTCCCTCCCCCTCCGCCATCCTCGAAGTCCCTAGCTGATGGGCCAAGCCCCGCCCCCACCCCATGAACCTCTCTGGGAAGCGACAGGTCCCGCCCCCAACCTTAAAGGTCAAGCCGGACTCGAATGCAACCGATCGGGGGACAGCGATCAGACTCCCTAAGGTCCCCAGAAATCTTTTGAGTATAAGTCTCTGGCACCCGGACCCAGCGCGCGCCTCGAGGCTGTGCAGATGCCACTCACCAGCTATCGCCCAGGTTACTAGGAAAAGACCTACGCGACCCCGGTGACGGCAGCTGCGCGGGCGCCATGACGTCACGGGGCGTTGCGGCGGCGCAGGCGTAGCGCGTCACCGACGGCCTGGCAGCGGGCGGCTGCGAGGCGGACGCGTTTGGAGGGCGGTCGGGCTGTGGAGTCGGGATCTGCTTCTGGGGCATGAGCCGAGGGGACCACGCCGAGGCCACGAGGTGAGTCTGGCCGCGATGCGCCCCTGCACCCCAGCGCCGGCCCCGCGAGGGGCTCGCAGAGGAGGCTGCCCTAGCAAGACGGCTTCTCAGGCCCCGCCCCGGATTGTCCCGCCGCTAGCCCGGAAATAACAATCGGAGAAATGACCCATCGTATCTGGGAATTCGCGGCCAGGAATCGGGAAGCCGGGATTCCAGACTTGACCCTGCCGTTACTGTTAGCTTTAGGAACGAGTGGCTTTGGTTCTCTGGACTTTAGTTTCCCCGTATGATTTTTCCTGCCTTCCAGGTTGTTGCAGGTCAGCTGCGAAAATAGATAACAGCGTTCTGTGAACCCCCTGTTAATAAAGGGGGTTGTCGCCATTGCAAACCCAAAAGATTTTGATAGTCGCATGCCATCTTGATCTCATTACACTGTACCGTTCCTCAGAAGGCCCTGTGCTGCGCTGTCACAGATACTGTCTCATTTAAGCTTCTTTTTTTTTTTAATATTTTATTTATTTGACAGAGAGAAATCACAACTAGGCAGAGAGGCAGGCAGAGAGAGAGGAGGAAGCAGGCTCCCCGCGAAGCAGAGAGCCCGATGCGGGGCTCGATCCCAGAACCCTGGGATCATGACCTGAGCTGAAGGCAGAGGCTTTAACCCACTGAGCCATCCAGGTGCCCCTCATTTAAGCTTCTTAACGACCCGCGAGTTAGAGATAATCGTACTCATTCTAGAAAGGAAGAAGAAACAGAGGCTCCACGTGGAGCCTCATTCATTCATTCAGTAAATATTGAGCACCAGCCACGAGCCAGGCAGTATACTAAGTGTTGGGGATAGAACTATGGTCAGGATAGGCAGGGCCCTGCCCTGTAGAAGCTTACATTCTAGTGAGGGAAATAGAAAATGGAATAGGAAATAATATTGAATTGGCATTACATGTAAAGGAAAGGTGCCTTTGATAGAAACTAACAAGGAGCTCAACCCTTAGGGAAAGCTTTTCTGAGAAGACGTTTATTAAGCCATGCAATAACTGGGTACATAAACCAGAATTTGAATATAGATCTTTTGGCCCCATATCCTGTACTCTTGCCACTAAAACGTGGTACCTTCTGGTGCTATTAGGTAGTTGTTGGTATTGCTGTTTTCAGACGTGAGAAAATCAGAAGGTTCTATCATTGAAGCCTCATCTCAAATGTCACGTCCTGTAGAGAGGCCTTCCCTCTCCACTAATCCTGAAGTAGTCCAACCCCTATCTCACTGTCAGATTACCTTGCTTAATTGTGTTTGCAGCTGTCAGTAATTACATCTTGCTGATTTATTTTCATTTTCTTTTGTCCCACCCCTCTTCGAAATACAAGCATCCCTAGTGGGGACCTTGTTTGTTCACTGCTTTGTCCCCAGTGTCCAGACAGTGCCTAGAAATAGGAGCTCATTTTTTTTTGTTTGTTTATTAAATGAATGAGTGATCTGTAGGAAAATTGGAGGAAAAGGAAAGCAGGGAGAAGACAAAGTGTTTCTCCTCCTCTGTTTCCACTCCTGAGATTCTGTTTCTGTGTGTTTCACCTTTCTCTCAGGAGGAAAGAGCAATATCTATAGTTTATTCGTTTCTCTATTCAGCACATAGCCCTGGGCTTAGAAATTAGCAGTTGCTTATCAATGCATTGCTGAACAGATTGAGCATGGGAGTGAGAGAGAAAGAAGAAAACCCTCACACGTGGGGCTAGAGAACTTGTTCAACGAACAGTTACTTAGGGTCCACTGTGTGCCAGACTTCATAGGCTCTGCTGAGGTGAATAAGAGATAATGACATGTTCGGTATATGTCACCTGTTGTTTTTCAGACACAGTTCCTGCAGCACTGACCTCTGAGGCACATCTGCTTACATGACACATGGTTCCTGTGTGTATTTTAGTTCTGAAGTCTGGCTCAACCTGCCATCTTCCCAGCTCTTTTTTCTTTCTCTACCGCATTATACGTTTGTCAAAGCTTTATTTTACATCTGTCATCTCAGTTTTAGCCCTCTCAGCAACCTTAAGTTACAAGCAGGGCAAGGTTTAGTATGTAGAGATGAAGAAACAAACTTAAGAGAGAAGTGACTTCCAGTGGAAATGCCAAAATTTGAAACCAGGTCTTCTTAACACCCAGGTTTTTTCCCTTGCCTCTACTATCATAACCCTCATCCTCCTTTTTTGGCTGTGAGATGAGTCATTTCAGGATGAAAGACTAGGAATAATTTAACTAACTTTAATTGAAAGCTTCTTAACGCTTTGGGTGTGTTAACTCAGTAAATCCACACAACTTTTATTAGGTGTTGTTCCATTTCAGAGAGGTGGAAACAGGTAGAGACTGGCAGAGTAACTTGAGCAAGGTTACACAGCTAGTAAATGGGGCAACTGGAGTGACGAAGGAGGAGTTAGTTTCTTCTTCCGAGTCTCTCCCGTAATATTAAACGTGATAGTGAACATTTATTGATTGCTTGCTGCTGTTAGATGCAGTGTTTAATGATTTTTCATGCACTGTCTCTCATCTTCACAACAGCCCTGTAAGATAAGAACTGGCCTCGCCATTCCTAGTATGTATGAGGAAATGGAGGCCTAGAATGTTCAGGTTATTCACCAAGTCACACAACCCGCTTTCAAACCAAGTTCTGACTCCAATATGTACAGCTTTAAATTTCCTAGATGGCCTCTTCCATGAGCAAGACATGTATGCTGCTCTTTCCCCCCCATCTCCTCCTGTGCCATTAACACTCTTCTTTCTGGTGATTTCCAATACTTATTTTGGGGTGACGGTTTTTAAAGTGGAGTATCATGTGGTAATAGAAATAGAGCCTTTGGCCTCCTGCCCGGTCTGCCTCTGGCTTCAGAAGAGGAAAACTAGTTTCTGCACACAGAACCCCTCCCCTTTCACCTTAAATGGAAGCTTTTGCACTCTGGCTGCCAGAGGAGCTGTCCCAAGGGATCTGGTGCTGGGGCCCTGGTTGTGGAATGACTGGGGCCTTTGAAGAACTGGCCAGAGCTTGCCCTCCTTGAATAAATGTTTGTTGAATTGAATTTGAAGCCTCATGTTCACACAGTGTTGCTCCTCTCCTGCCTGAATGTTCCCATTTCCTTTAGTTTTTCATAGAGATTGATGGAAGCAGAAACTAAAACTCTTCCCCTGGAGAACGCATCCATCCTTTCAGAGGGTTCCCTGCAGGAAGGGCACCGGTTATGGATTGGCAACCTGGACCCCAAGATCACAGAGTGAGTCTGAGTCATCTTAAATCATTTCCTACCACACTGGGATGTTTGCACTGGTAATGTTCAGACGGCCCTTTTGTTTGTGTTTTAATTATCTTTGAAGGGTATGTGCTTTTGTTATTAACCTGTTATGCTCACATTTTTCTCACATTTGAACTCTTCTGCAAGAACATGGGCTTGGGTATGGTTTAAAACATATACCTCTTTTTTTTCTGTTGGCCAAAGATGTTCTCCCGTTTTCACCAATTTGAATTCTTGTACCCGGTGACTATAGCACATTATGTTCTAGAATGAGCCCACGGCATACTCTTATTCCTCAAAATGAAGGAACAAGCGGGAGAAGTCTCTGTACCTTCACAAACAGGTAATTCATATGAATTACAGGATTGTAATTCATATGAATTACAGGATTGTAATTCATATGAAGAAGCCATGGAACCATAGAAGGTCAGAGCTGGAAGGCATCTTAAAGATCACATCAGTCCCTTCAGTTTCCATTCAGTCATTAAATGATACGAATACTTGTTGTGTGCCAAGTGCCCATCTGTGCCAAGTGCCATGCTAGGCAGTGCTCAGATGTTTTAAATCTAAGGAACCTTGTCTTAAAGTAATCAGAACCTGTTTTTAAAATAAAAACTCAGAGCTGCTCTGATTAAAGGCTGGGGAGAGGTCCACCCAAAGCCTTTTGGCAACTGCTACCCTTTCTTCGGTGCTAAGTTAGTTATAGGAGTCCATGGAGCACACTTGAAAACCTCTGATATGATCCAGCTCTCTTACCCTACAATAAAGGAAACTGGGTCCTAAGACATGGAAGTACCTTACCCAGGATAACAAAAGCAGTTAAGTTGTCCTGACTCCCCGCTCTTTGTACTCTGGCCATTATAATGGAAAGCAGTTCCTTAGCAGAGTGAATTAAGGGGTTTTGTTCTTCTCCCTATTGCTCAGTAGATACAGGGCTCTGGTTGGTGGCAGGATCATTAAGGAGTGAATAGATCGGACTCTGAGGGATCAGTGCTTAAAGCAAACCTGGAGTATGCCATCAGTCCCAGAAGTCACTCCCTTTGGAATAGTGTTAAAGGTAGAATGAGAGGAGACAAGAGAATCCGCTTACTTGACTCAAGGATGAGAAGAGGTATATAGCGGGCTGGTATTGGGAGAAGGAAGGGGATGTGGACTAATGGGTCAGATCATAACAAAGTTTAGTTCTTTAATTCTGCTCAAGTTCAGATCAGCTAAATATAGATAACTTGGGGTCCCTCTTGGGAATTATGATGCCATTTAAGATATGTTGTCCCCATGTTATGTTACCTTGGTCACTGGGGCTCTGGAATATGAACTGTGCATTTATTTTGGTTCTCTTTGTGGTTCATGGCTTTGAGGATGAATGTGTGAATCAGCCAAGCCTCTCAATCATGTCTGTTGATCAGAGAAGCTGTTTCCATCACCTAAAACCTAAGCTGTGAAAGGATGCTCCCGAGGTGTTTTCCATTCCCACCTCTGCTCGTCTGAATGGAAATCTGGATGTGGAAACACCATTCATTGTTTCGGCTGCAGTTCACCATAATGAGGCTTGTTCTAATTGTGTCCTGCTGCTTGATAGGAAGGTTCAAATGGGCATCTGCCACCTCAGTTTATGTCATAAGTTGGAGTATATGAATGTTTTCTTCAGTTAGAGCATTATCAGGAACATTGAAACAACTTTCCTACTGGTATCTCTGCTCTTTTTATGTCAAGACAGAGGTGGTCATAACGTGCCGAACTGCAGATCAGGGCTTCGCAGGGTCTACCTGTGGCTTCCCCACCTCTGTGTCATCTGCAGTTTTGTTCACTGTTTTTTTTCTCTGGATTCCTTATGTTAAAACATTTTCTCTGCCAAATAAACTGATTTGTTAAATAGTAATAAATTTCTTTTTAAAGACACAGCTACCAGTCATAGCTATGGTTAGCATGAAATACTTACTCATGTTGATTTGTGTTCGTTATTTTGTGGTTGCAGTATTCACCATCTCATGGCTGTGCTAGCTGCCAAGAATACCTGTACGACCAAACAGGTCTCAGAGATTTAGCTTTAAGGGAGTAGTGATGTATTATTATTCGTGGAGGTAGCAGATCCCACACCCCTGTTCTTTTTATCCTATTCTGATTCCTCCCAATTATAGTACACTTCATATTTCTAACCAATAAGGTGAGAATGTTTAACTAATGATCTGCACATTTCTTCTAGCTCTGGTATTGTATTAGTTCCTCTTATTTAAACTCATAACATTCTTGTGAGTCAAGTAGAAGAGATAATATTTTCCTTGGATTTATTTTTAAGTAGGCTCCATACCCATCATGGAGCTCAATGCAAGACTTGAACTCACGACCCCGAGATCAAGACTTGAGATTAAGAGTCAGACACACTTGAGCAACTGAGCCACCCAGCTGCCCCTTTCCCTGTTCTATGGGACAGGAAGAGTTAAGTAGGTTGACTTAGTATACTGAAAAGTAGTTAATGATGGGACTAACTCCTGTCACCTAATTTAGTGCCCTTTGCACAGATATCTAATAGTCCACATAACAGAAAAATCATAACCTAAAGTATCCTATTTGAAATTTTAAAATGTAAGGACTTCTTTTAAGTTGTTGTGGGACTCAGTCTAACCATAGGATAAAAACAGTACCTCCATATACCATTGCTAGTGCCTGCAACAGAGAAGCCAAAAAAGTTAATGTCCTTAGACCTTGTCTGTTTTCCACACTGTGGTTTCCTCTGAAAGGATTAATGCTGGCTCTCTTTTTCAAACATTAAATGTGCTGCATAGAAAGCCAAATTGGTAGCCACTGCACAGCTCATAAGGAGAAATGAAGAGCAAGGGGTGCCTGGGTGGCTCTGGGTTAAAACCTCTGCCTTTGGCTCAGGTCATGATCTCAAGGTCCTGGGATCAAACCCTGCATCGGGCTCTCTGCTCAGCGGGGAGCCTGCTTCCTCCTCTCTCTTTGCCTGCCTCTCTGCCTATTAGTGATCTCTCTCTCTCTCTCTGTGTTAAATAAATAAAAATCTTAAAAAAAAAAAAATGGAAGAGCAAAGCCAGCAGAAATTCTAAAAGAAGGGGCATTCTAAGTAGAGGGTATAAGTAGAAGTAAGAAGGAGTGGGTGAGCAGAATATCAGGAGGACCTTTTTGACTAAAGGAGAGGTTGAATACTAAGTGATAGTGAAAACAGCAATTGGGTAGGTAGAATACTATCAGATTAAGACAGGGTCTTTAAAATTTACTCAGACAAGAAATTTGAATTTCTTGTGGAAGAGACTTGCTGAGGGTGTTTAACAGGGTACTGACAACACGAAAGTGCTGTTTTAGTGGGGAAATGAGACATCAGTATGTAGAGTGGGTTGGAGGAGCAAAGACTAACAACGAACGTTAGCTAGAAGAGACTGCCAGAAACTCGGCCTGTCTATCATCTAGGTAGAGACAGTGAACGTGGAAGTCGGTCTAAGAGATGGTATAAGAAATGAAGAACGTGATTGAAGAGCAGAGAATTGAGGATGACCCTGATGTTTCTTGCCTGAGAAATGAAGAATCGTGTCAACACTGACCGGTGGAATAGCTGGAAAGGGCATCTGTTTGTGGAGGGAGGTGGTTAGTGTGGGTTATACTAAGTAAACTTAAAGGCAGTGGAGAGCCATCCAGGGGGAAATGTCCTTCTGAAGTCAAGTTTCAGGGATGAACTAGAGCATGTGCGTGGATGTGTGAGAACAGTGTGTTTACCCCTAAAGAAACCCTGGTTTTCTCAACCTTTTCCTTCTTTTTCTATTATGATTCATGCTTCTTTTAATGCGTTGGTTTGCATAGATCAGCCTTTACTGTTTGCTACTTAAATTTGAAACCCAGTAACACTATTTAATAACATACAGAACAGAGAACATAAAGACCTAGCAAATAATAATTTCTGTAAGTTTATAAAAAAATTTTTCGCTAAAATTATGCATTTAAAACAGTCCTGTCATTTCCTTGACTTTCCATTGCCTGCCATCAAACTGAAATTCCCTAAGGACACCAGTGTCCTTCACAACCTGTCCCCTGCCTGCCTTTCAGCCTCATTGCTGAACTGCCCTACCCGCACTCTTTTTTCCAATGGAGCAGACTCTTTTTCACCTTTATGTCTTTGTACCTGATATTCACTAATAACCATGCCCCCTGCACAGTTGGGTCTCTTCATCTGTGTGCTCATGTACATATCTCTGTGTGCAAATACAGTGTTTTGCAATTTTTTTATTGCATGCATCGCTCCTCTAACCAGAATATGAGGTCCTTGAAGGCAGCAATGTAGTTGTTCAAGTACCTAAAACAGGTTTTGACAAGTAGTAGGTGTCTATTTTAACATCTGTGTGAATTAATTACTTCTGTGCCATTAGGCAGGAAGGCCATTTTCAAGACCCAATACGGAAAGCACTAAGTTGCAGAAATATGTTGGGACTGGTGTACTAGCTCCTGAAGCCGCAGGGCCCACGTTTTATTAAGCGAAGCAAGGCTCTGATGAGTAGTGAGCCCTCCCATACTTCAGCAACAGATGAAAGTGCTTGCAGATGTGAAAGCAAGATTCTTCAGGCTTTTTTCACTATCAGAGCTCACAGTCCTCATCTCCAGGAAGCAAAATAGTAAACATTTCATTCCTTTTGTTTCGGTGTTCCGATAATTTCAAGAAATTATCAAACAAGGAAAGAAATCCTGGAGAAGTTGAAAGACAGACCTAAGCAGATGTTCCTGGAATCTTAAGGTCGCACTCTTCGGGCAGAATGTATTTGTTAGCTTTTCAAAGAATAATCTGTCGGCATTTTTTTTTCTGAGTAAATTAAAATTCATTTACTAGGAAATGCCGATCGCCTTACCTTCCTGCTATTAAGCAGAATGGAGCTGATGAAAAGATGACCAGCCCACAGTAGCCCTTAGATTGTTTTTTAGAAAAATGGGTTTGACCCACCATTCATGGCAACTAGCACATGGGCATAGTAAGTGGCAGATGTAGCTGTGAGTTAAAGACCCAGGGGAGGGGCACCTGGCCAGCTTAGTCAGTGGAGCGTGCAACTCTTGATGGCAGGGTCATGAGTTCGAGCCCTAAATTGGACGTAGCGATTACTTTAATTAATTAATTAATTAGGGCACAGAGATTAATTAATTAGACATCCAGGGGAGACTCTTCCAGCCCATCTGTCTGTGCCTTTGAGAGGTTCACCCTTACTGTATGCCTAATCAAAAATCAAGTAAAACCAGAAATTTGCACTTGAGGTATCTCTCTTTCCCCTGAAGAATCACCTCCTACAGCCTCACTAGCAGCTGAAGTCTCCTGATGGGAGTTGAGAATTTAAAATATAGGGGGTTATGGTGGTTTTCCCTTTCAAAACCGGTCTAAAGACCAGATTAACGTCCACAGTATGCCTTGGGGTCCTTGTATCCTGCCCCAGTGCAAGACCTGTACTATGTCTCCCTTGCTCCACTGTCAGGCACCTGATCCAGGACAGTGCGCTTGCTTGTTGAAGTGCATTTGTGTGAGATTCGATGTATATTGCTTATGATCCACTTCATATCTTTCTGCCTCCCAGAGGAGATTCTTACTCAAGAATAAAATCTTGATGAGTTTCTCCTAGAAAACAATGTGAATATAAATGTGGCTGTAACGACAGCTTTACTGACTCCCTGTGGGGTAGAATTCCCAGTAATAACAGATTTAGCATGTGGGCTGATACCTTTTTAGTATCACAGGGACAGCATTGTTTAGAGAAAGCCTTGACTCCATTTGAATAGTGTGGAGGATGCCAGGAGGAAGGCCAAAGGAAAAGGAAACGGGAGAGCTGTTGGTTTGTCTCACCCTTACATCAGATGACAGGAAGTCGGAATTGAGATTGGCCACAGCAACCTGTTAAGGCCACATCTGTTTGAATAACTTAAAAGCTCTATAGAAACCAAATAAGTTTTAGAGAAAGGAATCCAAGAGAGGACGAGGGGTGGAATGGCAAATAAGAGCTAGAGGTAAACCTCCTGCCTGGAAAAAAATTCTTCTTGGGCCATCCCGATTCTTTAATCGATTGTGCTCCGAAGTGTAAGCTGCGTTGAAGCAACTGAGGTGGCTTAGTTACCCACAACTGGGTGATTTATAGGACTGGCCAGGTTCCCCTGCCCTCCGGGAGACCAGCCTCCAGCACATTGTGGTTCCGCATTGTCCCTAACGTTCAGTCACATCAGGGATCGAAACTCACAGGCACTTATGGAAACGCCACTAGCTGTGGTTTGGTTTTTGGCAGAGCTTCTCACAAGTGCAATTTGGAGCTAATGATTAATTATGGAATGTATTACAGAAGTCTTCCAGAGTTGTTTTTCTGTTTGTGTGAGTGTGTATGTGTTTACTACTTTATGTATTTTTGAGATAGGGTATGTTTTGGCATTTGGAGTATGGGTATATGTTCCTGATGGAGTTGTAGTTATTCACAAGTACTAGTTCATTGCCAAGAAATTAAAAATAAATAAATCAACACTGTTTTTGAGCTTTTCTCCAAAAGAAAAGCAAATGGTGCTTGTGGGCCAGACAGCTGTTTGTTAGGTGTGGCTTTTGTTTGGTATTTTTGTGCTGGACAGACGCATAGCCATAACAGTTCGAGTTCCCATTCCAAAGAGAGGCAAACACGTCTTTTTGCCAAATAAACTAACGCAGCAGTTTGGAAAAAGGCAGGGGGCAGGGGTGTGAGTTTTCCCCCCACCCAGGGTAAATTATCTCCTGCTTTTATCTCACGCTTGAGCCCGAGTGGCTGTCCCAGTGCCCAGAGTGTGCTCACGGGCTGTGCTTTCTCTACAGATACCACCTCCTCAAGCTCCTCCAGAAGTTCGGCACGGTCAAGCAGTTCGACTTCCTCTTCCACAAGTCAGGTGCATTGGAGGGGCAGCCTCGCGGGTACTGTTTCGTGAACTTTGAAACGAAGCAGGTAATGAAACCTCTCCCCTTTCATGGTGTTTCTTATACTCCCCCGCTTCGTGCTGCATCTCTCTCGACTGCTCAGAATAGCAGTGCCTTGCGGGCAGGAGCCGGGTCACATTCCTCTCTGTGTGCCTTGCCATGCATCCTGGAGGAGACCCTCGGTATACGAAGAAGTGAACAGCTTTCAAGATCTCCCCTGCCCAGGCTCCCGGTCTCAGGCGGCTGACCTACTTTTCTGACCAGATGCTTTGGGGTGCCCACATTAAGCTCATGGACATCCTCCTCCCTGTTCTAGTTTGTTTGTTCCTTTCGTGGCAGGCCAACAAAGCCTCCTTTTCTTTCAATAGTTTTGCCCCGTGGTGCAGAAACCCTCCCTGTGTGTGGTGAGCCACCCACAAACTCTTTTATTTTGATTTCTTAAAAATGTACCCTTCTTCTCAGTGTCTCAGAACAACTGCATACGGATTGGAATATATAGGAAGGAGGAGAGCTTTCAGCTTCAACCATGCTATGTATGTGTATCTTCTTGCAGTAAAATTAAATCTATCTGCTGGGTGGACACGCCTTGATAAAGAAATTGAATTTGAATGTTATTAAGTACAGACATACTGTTTAATATCCTCTATAACTTTATTAGTCACGTGGAAAGACTTTGCCTAGTTATTGTTGCATTAATAATCTATTTGGATGTTTTTCTTGTTATAAAAGTAATATAAGTTGTGGATGAAAATACAGATCAGTGACTTCCCTTAATCAGCCCAATACCCAAAAATAATCACTGTTAATATTTAGTTCTAGATCTTTCTTTATATTCACACGTGCACACACACGTACGGCTTAGAGCACAGAAAGATTACACCATCCTGTTTACCACTCAAAGTATATTAAAAATTTTCTGTCCTCTAGTACACATCCAGATAACTTTCTATATCGTGATACTGTATATCCAGATACTGTATATCCAGATAACTTTGTGTATCGTGATACTGTGGTTTCACCAGTGTGACTACATATTTGTAAAACTTCACTGATAGAACTTTAGTATACACATTTTGTTATATATAACTTAGACCTCAATTTAAAAATGAATCAACATCGGACACCTAGGTGGCTCAGTTGGTTAAGCGACTGCCTTCGGCTCAGGTCATGATTCTGGAGTCCCAGGATCGAGTCCCACATCAGGCTCCTTGCTTGGCAGGCAGTCTGCTTCTTCCGCTGACCCTCCCCCTTCTCATGCTCTCTTTCTCTCTCTCTCTCCTTCTCTTCCTCTCAAATAAATAAGTAAAATCTTTTTAAAAAATTTTTTAAAATGAGCCAACATCATTTTTGATGACCGTGCAATATTTCATCATAGGACTATATAATAAGTTATTTGACTAGTCCCTGATTGTTAGCTATTTAGGTGGTCCCCCATGGCTCACAAGTGTAAACTGTGTTAGTGAATATCTGCATCCCTCTGATTATGTTCACACATACGTATATCCATGGAAATGGAGAGGCATCAACAAAGGCCTTGCATACTTCTGGATACGGCTGCCAGTTGCCTTCAAGCGATGATGTGTCACGATGTTCTGAGACTGTATGAGAGTGTCATTTGTCTTTATCTGTGCTGGGGATTCTTTCAGTTTCCTCTAACTTTTGCAAATGAGATTGGCACTGACGGATACATTGCTGTTCTAAATGGGGGAACTGGAAGGATGCTGTGTGTGCTTAGCACTTTTGAATAATTTGTTCTTCACTAATGATAGAGTGTGATTTAGCAGATAGCTAAAGTCAGTGGTCATGCTGGGCTAGATGTGGGTTTTAAAACACTGGATTATAAGTCACAAAGCCTAGCTTCTGCTGCTGGCTCTTTGATTCATCAACTTGGGGCACATCTCTTAACCTCTTTTGGCCTCAGTTTTCATTTAAAAATCGGGATTTAAAATACCTTCCTTACCTTCCAGGACGTTGAGAGAACAGATAAGGGAATATAGGAAAGTACCATTGGCCTTTAATCATGCTGTTACACACATGAACTCTGAAGTGACAGATAGAGATTGGAAATTGTTTTGGGAAACATTTATCCCCTTGCTGGCATCTTACGACTGCTAATGCTATAGAATCAGTAGAGAGTACCACGTAAATTCTAATCAACTAGATGAAACTTAAAAGAAGGGTAAAACATCTCTTATCTGTCTCTGTGACTGCTAAGCAAGGATGTCAGTGACTATCCAGTGGCTGACACCTAATGAGTACTCAGGTACTTGTTGAATGTCATGCTGGCCAGCTCCGGAGGGATGAGAGGATCACCGGTAACACCAGACTGGGAAATCTGCCGCTGTCACACTGCAGTCTCAGATAGGTTCATCTTATTCCTCTTCCTGTTCCTTCGGGGCTTCTTCACCTGCTGATAAACGTGGGTTATGCTTGGCCGAATGCCTCTTAGATACAAATGGAGCCGAGAAGGTTTGGCAGGATGGAAAAGTACGACCAGGCTTCCTGGGAATGTCCTAGAGTGACTCTTACCCAGCTTCAGGAATTCCTTTTAACCTTGTTGCTCCTCTATGTGATAGGGAAAGGGTCAGGGAACTTTTGGCTCCAAAAGCCAGGTGCGTAGATTGGCTCACACAAATACCTTGCTCACAGGCTCTTTGACTCACTCCTGCTTTTTCCGGCCTGGTTTCCTTCACTCCCATATCGTTTGAAGCCGTTACTGTTTCTCGCTTTGGATCCAGAGTATAAGCCCTAGTCTCGGGTATAGTTCCAAGGTCTCTGAAGGGAAGTAAATTTGTTAGCATGGTAGGTCCTGACAGAAGTGTATAGAAAGGTATCACCTAGTGAGAACAATCTGGTAACATTGCTTGATTGAGCGCTAGTCGTATTACCCATATTTTATAGGTGAAGAAGCTAATACTCACAGAGATTAAGGGACCATTACACTGGCAGTAAGCAACAGCCACCGTTTTTGTTTGACTGACTTTACAAAACTCATGCCCTTTCTGTTATTCTGCCTTTTTTCTTTATTGTACACCCTCTGCGAGCTGTTTATCAAAGGCAGTCTGGTTAAGATTGCAGCCATCAAAGCTGGTGCGGCCCTGTGAGATACATACAGCTAATTAGGCATTTGAATTTTTGGCTAACATCCATCCCTTTCCCGGACAGGAGGCAGAACAAGCCATCCAGTGTCTCAATGGCAAGCTGGCTCTGTCCAAGAAGCTGGTGGTGCGGTGGGCTCACGCGCAAGTGAAGGTAAGTCTGCTGGGCTGGAAAGATAGCACCAAGCTCACCCGAACTGAGTTTTCCAGAAGATAGCTGTCCACTTTACCAATTTGCATCCCAGCCTCTTCACATCTGGAGCAGGCATACGTTGGTCTCCTACTTGTATTTACCATGTGTGTTGCCAGATTTTTCTTTTGAGAAACATCTCAGGAGGGATTAAGTTCCTGCATTGTTTCTCTCCACATACCCACAGATTCTGTTTTTGATTGATTTTTCCATGTGGCTGATGTGTATACTCAGACCTCTATCATGTTTTTGGTGGGGGATGTTCTTTGGAGGAAAGAAATGTATTTATTTTTAAAATTAGTTGCCTTCGGCATTATTAGACTCTCCCCAGCCTCTCAGTTCTGTGGAGAGTTTGAATATGTTTATCGTAAATGCTTGAGAAATGGGGAGTTTGTAGGAGTGCTTAAAGCACCGGCATCTCATGACTCCAGGGAGTTTGAGTGTTACTTGTGGGACTTTGCGGTCTGAATTGTCTCCAGAGCCCAAGAAGTGGCCAGTCACCTTGTTCATCTTACAGCTGGTCTCTTGGGAGACTGCACCGGAAAAGATAGGACCATTTAAAAAAAAAAAAAGAATGGCATCTGTTTCACCTGGGCCAAAGGTGCACAAGTCTGGGGACTGGAATGATCCCAAGAATTGATTCTCTTCCTTTACGGTAGGGTCTTGACTGACCTGCTATAAAGAGATTTGGGGCAATGGAGACTGGAGCTTCAGTCTTTAGCTACAGGAGCATGAAGCACTCGTGCTCAGGGTCCAGCGTGAAAAACAGCTGACAGGTTGGGTCCTTAGGAGGGTCTCAGGTCATCACGGAGCCTTCTCAATTTCTAGGACATGCTGCCTTCAAAATAGAAACAACAGAGAATTGCCAAATGCTTTTTTACTCAAAAGAAAATCAAGTCTCATTTGCCAGACTGGCTTTCGTTTTCTCATTCTGTGTCTCATTGAAGAGACACGTAACAGAAATCATCCTTGTTTCTGTCTTTCGTTTGAGATCTTGATACCTTGTGGTTCTCTTCTCCTACAAGTCTTTTTGACCGCAGGCTCCTGATTACTCTTTAGTATTTAATTGACTTTTTATAAGAGGTGTATAATTATCTGACATCAAATTAAATTGCCCTTTTTTTGTAGGATGTTTTCTCTATCAGTGGCTGAAAGCTGTTACTACTTTGCTTCTCTAGTCAGGCCTGTTGAGAGTTGAATGTTATGCTTGGTACTTTGCAAAAGTCTAGCCAAATTTTTAAGTGTTTTGAATAAAACAAAGTAAGTACTGTAAGAGGTGATATGTGACAGTTAAAACAAGGGTGTAGGAGGGCAATCGTATTGTGTATTTATACCATCTGTGAATTTGAAAGACGAAGTTCTTTCCCTACCAAATAAGGAAGACTAGTGGCTAGAAGGGAAGCTTCTTCTAAACTTCTTTTTCTAAATTTATAGCTTTTAGGCCAAAACCGTGTGAAGTTTTGCATTAACTCTAAATGTAAAGCAGTTCTCAGATGGTCTAGAAATACGCCCGTGATACACTGGTGGGGTTAGAGTTTCTGAACTTAGGCACTACAGTAAAGGACTGATTTTGCTCACCCAAGTGGTTTCCCTTTTTCTTTCAGAGATATGACCATAACAAGAATGATAAGATCCTTCCTATCAGTCTTGAGCCATCCTCAAGCACTGAGCCCACTCAGTCTAACCTAAGGTAAGACGATGTGCTACAGAAAGACACAAGTATTCAAGAGCATGAGCCCCTTCTTCACTCGAAGCCTTTTTTCATACTTCAGTGACTCTTTAGACTCTGAATTCAGGATAGAATGTACTGACTTTTGACGTGTTGAGAGATGTGTTCAGTTAATCTCCAGAATGCGTACATATCCTCCCTTGTATACCCCTAAGATCCCGTACTTGCAGAGTTCATGCACTCAGAAAAGGCTGGATGGACCTGCCACATAGCCAGTGCGCTAGGCGCTGGAAACAAAGGTATGTCAGACAGCCCTTACCCTGAAAGAAGCCTTTTCATGAGGCCTGAAGTCTCATTGGCGTTTGTCATTGTCCACTACTTCCTCTCCGGCTGTGAGTTCCTTTACCCGGAGTGCCTTCAGTCTCTGTGCTGGCTTCGGTGACAGCAGCAGTGTTGCTTCCAGTGTGCACACGTTGTCAGTTACTTCTTCGGAGTTAATTCAGAACAGAAGGAACAAAGGCCTGGGTGGAGAAAGGGGAAGTTAAGTGGATGGTTGAGCAGAAGTAGAGGGTTTTGGGGTTTTGTGGGTTTTTTTCCCCCTGCGTTGTAGCCTAGGGAGAAATTTTAACAATAGCAACATCCAGGATTTATTGAAGTTACTCTAAAGCAGGCTCTGGGCTGAACACGTCACATGCCATATGTCATTTAACTATAAAAATTCTGGTAAAAGTACTGTAATAGTCATCTTTTACCTCTAAGGAAGCTGACGCTTAGCAAGAAACTATCTTGGCCAAGACCACACAGGTAGCAAATAGTAGATTCCAGATTCAAAGCCAGGCCTCCTAGACTACAAAAGTCAGTCTTTGACTTACTACTTCAAAGAAACTTCATGCGGCAAACGCAGGGATACAGTCCTGAAGCCTATTCCAAAGGAGGGAAAGCAGATACGTGAAGGAGCATCCGTGTCCTGAAAGGGTTAGAAATCAGCACACAGTCACAAAGTCAGGAAAACGATGCCTATTTGGATGGAGAACCAGACAGCAAACAACCTTTCTTGTGTATTTTCTGCACCAAATGAAACAGATTTTTGAGCATCTCATTAAGCTGCAGGGAAGGGTGACCCTGAAATGTTTTCAGCAGTGACAAAGTTAATAAAGTAAAATTAATTTTATAGTTGGTAGTTTAATATCATTGATTAATTTTTATAATACTTACTAAAATATTGGACTTAATATTTGATAAAGTATTATATATCATATATTATAAACTTACTAAATTTAGTGTTTATAGTAAATATTAAATGTAATAGTTAATATCATTGATTTCTTAATTTTGTTCTCTTTTACTATTTTCTACTCCCAGAAATTAAAAAAAAAAAAATGACTTTTGTAGATTCACTGGGAACCATATCACCTCTGTGATCACAGATTTTAGAAATCTGACTCCTGCTGGGAAGAGACCATTGCATTTATGCTTGGAGCTCTACACATTACAATGATGTGTCTTTAGTTTTCTTTTCAGTGTTTGCACTTATATTAGGCAGTCTAGTGTTTTACATTTATTTTGTAATCCAGAGAACCTCAGCTTACGTCTTTGTATTAGCATCTATACCTAATTAGAGAAAGCTGTTTTTCATGACTCCTACAGAATAGCAGCTGGCAGTCCCGCTGATGGAGGAGGTGCTGGAATGCATCTTGGTAATACCTCGGTGTTCCTTCTAATTGTAATGTAGGTGGTTGACTCTGCACTGGCCGTGTAAAGTTAGGAGTGTGTGCAGCAGGTGCACACTTTCTGAGGATCTCTAAAAGGCCATTGTAACGTTCCCTTCCAAGTTTCTCTCCCTGTCTGTAGACCACTGACAGCATCGAGAATGGAAGGTCACAGAATACTCACTGCCTGAGGGCTTTGCATTCTGGTCCCGGGATGGAGGGAATTCCTCCCAACTGTGCAGTGTCTCATCACCCCTTCTCTCTAATTCAGGTGCTCAGCTCCCAGCCTGATGGAGAGGAAAGAGCAAGGGATTTGGTGATAATATACCAGGCTTGAATCCTGGCTGTGCCTTGCTGTTATCTGTGTGAACCCAGGGCAGATGACTCCCTCTCTGCATGTGTTTCTTTATCTGTAAAGTGTGGATCTTGTCACAAGGACTAGAAACAATATAGGTGAAATTCTGGGCCCAGTGCCTGGTTCTTTGTATGCACTCCATAAATGATTGTATCTAGAAACACCTATTTGTTAGTAAAAAAAGATTTTGTAGGACTTCCGGGGTGTGTTTTCCATCATTATTCAGTGATTCAAAAAGTGGGGCAGTGTAGTAGTTCATAGCCTTGAGTCTCAGCTCTCCCACTTACTGGCTGCGTAATACTGGGCAGGCTGACCTTCCTGTGCCTCGGTCTTTCATCTGCAAAATGAGGAGCGTGACCTACGTTATAGTGTTGTTTTCAGTCCTATACGAATGATTTGTTTTTTTAATTGTGGCAAAAGACACATAAAATAGCATTTACCATCTTAATCCATTTTGGGTGTACAGTTCAGTGGTACCGAATATATCCGTAGTGTTGTACAACTGTTACCACCATCCTTCTCCATCATTCTTTTCATCTTGCAGAACTGCCACTCTATGCCCATTAAATAACTTCCCCTTCTCGCCTCTTCCAAGCCCCTGGAACCCCCGCTCCACTTCGTGTCTATGATTTTGACTAGTCTAAGTACCTTAGACAAGTAGAATCATCCAGTATTTGGTCTTTTTGTGACTGGCTTGTTTCCCTTAGCATAACGCCCTCAAGGTTCATCCAATGTTGTAGCATATGTCAGAATTCCCTTCCTCTGTAAAAGCCCAATAATTTTCCAGGATATGATACGATACCACATTTTGCTTACCCATTCATACATTAGTGAACACTTGGGTTGCTTCTACATTTTAACCATTGTGGCTAATGCTGCTGTGAACACACGAGTGTACAACATCTCTTCCAGACCCCACTTTCAGTCTCTACATGAATTATTTGAGTGCCCACTATCTGCCTAGTACTAAGATGTCAGACAGTCTTTGTGTCTGAGGATTAAATGTAGCCACATGTGAAGTTCCTAACGGTGTCTGAGTCTTTAGTAAAAATTTAATAGATGGTATAGGTTTGATCTCTTTCTTAAAATGTTACTTGGGTGTGTGTTTTACGTGACATATTTGCATATTCATATTTGAGTTACCGTGTTGCTTCTGTGATATGCATAAAAGGCACAAGGAAGATGAGATGCACACGTATTCCTGAGTGCACCCAGGCCCACTCTGATCCTCTGCTGTCCTTTTTCCAGTGTCACTGCAAAGATAAAAGCCATTGAAGCAAAGCTGAAAATGATGGCAGAAAATCCTGATGCAGAGTATCCAGCAGCACCTGTTTATTCCTACTTTAAGCCTCCGGATAAAAAAAGGACTACTCCTTATTCTAGAACAGCTTGGAAATCTCGAAGATGATGGTTATGAATTATTGCGGCAGCAAAAGCAAATTGGTCTCCACACCTGAAATCCTCTGCCTTTGTACTTTGTCGATGTGAATGGTACTACCCAACAGAGCACAATCACATGTTAACGTTTGGTAACGTAACATTTTTGGATGTTCTCATAGATGTTTCTTCCCTGAAGTATGTGTGGAATTGAGCATCATCCAGAATAAATAGGATTGTATCCAAAATTGTGATTTGAACACTGGGATGCTCTGGTTGGCTGTTTTGTTTGGATTTGTAACTCCAGAAACATATAGTATGCCAGAGAAAAAGGCAAACATAAGAAATGTTTATTATTTAAATAAGGAAACTGAAGTTATTAACGTCCATCTTTCAAAAAAAAAAAAGCGTTTGTCTATGCTCAAATGTCTTTGCAACATAAAGAAAAAGTAAGAGGGAGGGAAATAAGAGATTTTGAATCATGTCGAGAACTATTGTTCCGGGATTTATTATGGAAATCCCTTCAACTGGACTAAAAAAGAAAAAGTTCTTGGCAAAAGGGAGCTGATTCTTTGAGCATATATTGTAGTAATCTGTTTAAGAATTATGGTTACTGTTTCAAAATCCCAGTTAGGAAAACATGGTGTATATCTTAACATTGTCTGCATCAACAAAACTGTAGATTCAGATTTAGCATTTTATACCACAACAGAAGTTCTCTTTGGAAATCCAGTCTTTATTCTATAGTGATCATTTTTTTAAAAATCAATAATCCTGCCTTCTATAATACCAAATGTTGTTATTAACGTGGGATTTTTAAAATTGCACTTACTGCATGAGATTGTTTTTTACAGCATGAGAATGTTCTATTTGGAATTGTATCATGGTCAATCTAAATAGAAAAAGCAAAATTTCTTGGAAAATTTAATCGTTGCTATATTGATCTCTGTCAAGCATACTATTTATTAATGATTATGTAAGGGGGTGTGTCGAAGAAATTGAACTGTCTTGTGCAGCTTGAGGGGGGGACACGCGGTGGACACAGAAAGTCAGTGGAGCAGGCCCTGGTCTGGTGCCACCATTGTAAAATGACCGACCTCCTGTTTTCTGTAGTTCTTAAAGGCTTGAAAGACTGCATGACTTTCAAATGACTCGTCCTTCATAGAACATACTTCTGCCCAGATACGTTTTGCCAGTTGGAATATCTTAACTATAAGAACAGAGGAAGAACAATAAATCGGCAGATGGGGGAGCACATTTCTGTCAGCAATTTGGGTGATTTTGGTGCCTGGTTGACAGGCTGTTTCACGGGGCAGTGCCCTTGCTTCTTGACCAGGTAAATCATTCTGAGAACGAGGCGCCATTCTTAGTGATTACAGACACCTTACCATGATCGCTGCTCGCAAGAGGAAGCTTTCATGTTAGGAATTCAAGTTTTCCTCTGAGCATAAGTGAGTTGACGACATTTGAACCAAATCTTGAGCATAGTGAGGATTCAGAGTTCACAGAACCGGTTCAGAGAAGTTTTCATCCCCTTTCCCAAGGTAAATCTTTTTAGATATCTTTAGCTATTAAATACTTTCTGCATTTATTAGCTCTGTTTATGATGCAAGTAACTCTCCTTCCATTTGAGGGATAGTTCAGGGAGATGGGAGCAATAATCTCCCATTTTTCTGGTGACTTCTTAAGAGTACAGAATTCACCATTTTATCCTTACTTCCTCAAAGGGTATGGTGGAATAGGACTTACTTAATGCAAAATAGTCTCTATTTTTAATAGGAACCTAGAAAATACTTAACTTTGAATTATCTAGAATTGTTTCCTTTAGAAACCAGAGCTATTTATTTGTATTTAAAGCAATGTTTATTATTTGTACGGATTCTTAATTCCTCTGTGTGAATAAATGCAAGACAGTGTCTGTGCGGTTGTGTCTTCTCTCGTTTATTTTCTGGACTAAAGACTACAGTTCTCTGGCAGGCTCATTTCCCCTCAGGACTTGAGCTGGCATGTCCAGGCGGGGTGCTTTTTCTAAGTGCCTTCTCTGTAGAAGGCTCTGGCTAGAGGCGACCTCAGACCCCTCTCTCCGCACACTATGCCTGCCTACTTCTGTTGTCAGAGACGAGAAAGAGACTAGTCGTTCCCACAGCAAACCCAACCATTTGAAAAGAAGCCGTAAGTGGAAGTTCGTGAAAGTATCACACTATGTTTGGTCCTTCTTCTAGAGTAGAGGTTTCAAAGAATAAATGTGTGTGTCATAAGTATGCTGAAAGCAGCCTGGTGAAAGGTTTGTAAAATACCAGTGTTGGGGCACCTGAGTGGCTCAGTGGCTTAAGCCTCTGCCTTCAGCTCAGGTCATGATCTCAGGGTCCTGGGATCGAGCCCCACATTGGGCTCTCTGCTCAGTAGGGAGCCTGCTTCCTGCCCCCCCTCCCCGCTCCCACCTGTCTCTGCCTACCTGTGATCTCTCTCTCTCTCTCTCTGTCGCTCACTCTCTCTGTCAAATAAATAAAAATAAAAATAAAAAAAATACCAGTGTTAACTTGGTTGATTGACTCACTGTTTGAAATTACGGGAGGGGGAGCGCCTGGGTGGCTCAGGTGGTTAGGCATCTGGCTTCGGCTGGTCATGATCTCAAGGTCCTGGGATGGAAGTCTGCGTCGGGCTCCCTGCTCAGTGGGGAGTCTGCTTCTCCCTCTCCCTTTGTCCCTCTCCCTGGCTCATGCTCTCTCTCTCTCTCTCTCTCTCTCTCTCTTTCCCTCTGCATTCTCTTAATAAATAAAATCTTGAAATTACAAGAGTGAAGAATTGAGGGAAATATTCAGGAAGGAGGTATAAGCTGTATCTGTAATCTCAGCTGTTTTGTCAGATGCAAAATGTAACCCTACCCAGTGGACATTCCATAACTGGCATCTTCCTGTTGGGTAAAAGGATCACATGAGGAAAGGTTTTTCAAAGCATGTTGAGAATAAGAGTTGTAAACCAAATATTCCAGAGCTCCATCCCCTGTTTATTAAGTTACATACATTTGTTTTCTGAATCAGCAAATTTTTTTTTTAATACTTGTATAAAAGGAACAAGATTAAGTCTTGCCTTATAAATTGAATGTTCAGTATTTCCTATGTGTAATCATTATGTTCCTAAAATACAGTTTGATGCCGGAGTGCCTGGCTGGCCCTGTCAGTTCAGCCTCCAACTCTTGGTTTTGGCTCGGGTCATGATCTCGGGCTTATGACCCCTCAGGGGGCAGTCTGCTTGATATTCTCTCTCTCTCTCCCTCTGTCCTCCCCCTGCTCTCTCTCTCTCTCTCTCAAATAAATCCTAAAATAGTATTTGATACCATCATATTTATCCTTGATGTCTTTCTCCCCTGCTCCTGTCCTATCAACTATACCTTCAAAATCCATCTTGAATCCAACCACTTAGCACGCCCAACACCACTGTTTTTTTGCTCAAGCCATTGTCATCTCTTGCATGGAGTCCTGCAGTGCCTTCCGGATGATCTCCCTGCCTCCCCTAGGGCCCCGTTAGGGTCCGTTTTCCACGCAGTCGGCCAAAACGACCCATTTAAAAATCTGAGCATGTCATGCCTGTCTGAGTGGCTTTGCATCACACCTAGAATAAAATGCAGAGACCTGCCAAGGCCTGAATGGCCTGACCCTGACCACCTGTCTGTCCTTAGGGCCTACTGTTACCGCCTTTGTTCACTGCTCCAGCCACACTGGCCTTGGTGTTTCTTGAATACAAGGGAGCCCCAACCCCAAGGCCTTTGCATCAGCTGTCCCTTAGAGTTCACCGCCTCATCTGTTCGTGTCTCCTTTCAAACATCAATGATCAAGAGGCCACCTGACCTCCCTTTCTAAAGTCACAGCTCTGTCACTTCCCAATCCTCCCCCTTCCTCATTTTTTTAACAGCATTTATTGCTACCCAATTTTAGATACCAATTTATTTCATCTTTTTTTTCTCATTAGAATGTAAGTTCCATGTGAGCAGGAACTTTCACTCACTGCTCTATGCCCAACATTTAAAACAATGTGTGGTATATGTAAGCGATGCTCAGTAAATAGTTGGTGATGAAAAATCAAAGTGTGGTACTTGGGAGATGAAGGGCCTTGAGAGGCTGACCCACATGTTCTCCCATGGGCCCAGATGGGGAAAAAAAATAAATAAATAACCCCAGAGAGAAAAAGGGCCTTGGCTAGGATCACACAGTTAATGGGAGAGCACCAGGTAGAACCCAGTCCTGCAAACACTAAAGTTTGGTATTTGTTACACAGGCAAGCTGGCATGTCCCTTCACTCTATGTGGCCCTCAAAGCTAAGAATGACTTGTGCACTTTTAAACATGGAGGAAAGAGAAGAACACCATTTTGTGCCCCATGAGAAATACATGAATTTTGAATTTCAGTGTCTGTAACAAATGTTTCTTGGAACATAGCGACATGCACTCAGGTCTGGCTGTTTTCCCATGACAGCGGTAGAAGGAGGTGTGGTGAGCACTTTCAGTTCCTCATCACATCTTTTGGGATAGAGACCTGGCTGTCCATGCCTAGTACCATCCCTGCACTGAAGAAAAATGGCATGGGTACAGACGAGATGCCCTCCTTGTACACATGAGGAAACTAAGACCCAGAGAACTTTGGCATCAGGTATGCCCTGAGCCAGACTCGTAGCCCAGGTGAACAGGCTTGTCAGGATCCAGTTCAAGCAACAAACACTACTCCAACTGCCTTATGGTAGAAATTTATTTGGCTCACGCAACCCAAAAGTCCAGGTGTTCAGACGACAGGGTCAAGAATCGATCTCTTGATTGTGTTTTCATCTGAGTTGGTTCATTCTCAGGAAGCCTCTCCCTAGTCGTCTCTGGAGAGAGACTTGGATCCCAGGTATAAAAAACAGATCTGTCAGAATTGATCCCAGGACGTGGGACTGTGTATACCTTTGGCATTTGGTCCCACTCGGCTGGGATTACTGATTATACAGAATGGCATTTCATTTTTAGTATGTCCTGCGACCTTCGTAAGCCAGAAGTAGAATTTTAAAATTTAGCCTTAAAAAAAACAACTTAAGTTCTCCTCTTCTGAAAACAGGTCTCTCCCCATTGAGAAGCTTTCTGGTGGGTGATCTCATCCAAAGGAAATTTGCTCATTCTTCAGACATGTGCTGAGCATCTTCGGTGTGCCAGGCGTGGCAAGTAAGGCACACGCCCTGCACACTATCACGTGCCATGATAAAGGCAAGATCTGGGAGCTGGTAGAGGATGGAAGATGGGCACCTGACCAAGCAGGAAACACAGGAGAGGGCAGAGACCATTTCCCAGAGGAAGCAATGCCTGAGATGAGTGCAACAGGATGTTTAAACACCAGTCAGGCAAAAGGTTGAAGAAAAACGTTGGAGGAAGAAGAACAAAGCCCATTCAAGGGAGAGCTCATCGAAAGCGGAGTTAAGACACTTCAGAACACTAGACCCATAGGCTAAGCCAGGTATATGAGGCCTTCCACAATCTGCCCCAAGCACATTCTCCCCCTAACCAGACCCAACTGCTTGAACACCCCAATTGCAGTGCAATCTGCCAGACCTCCCGTGCCCTTGTTCAAGATGTCCCTTCCACCTGAGAAGTCCCTTCCGCACACCCACCCCATTTGTCAAACACACATCTTCCTACTCATCCTCACCAGCCCCGAGGCACGCACTTGTCTTTCCGTTTCTCTGACTCTGTTTTAGCTTACATCACCATACATTTTGTAGGAATGTAAATAATAAAAGGTACCTGTATTTTTTGGTCATTTTAAAAATTATTTAAAATTTTTTTCTAAGTCAAAAATCATTCTCATTGAAAATAAGAGCCTCAGGAACAACTTGCTTTCCCCCGAAAACAGAGCAAACGGATCAACGCTCTTTTGTATGGGGAGTTTACCCTCGATGCTGTAAAAATCTCAACTTCAGTGGCTTCAGCTGCCATCCCTCTACTGATGTCTCCAGCGCTCCACTCTGGAGCTCCCGCCTGTCTTCTGAACCACAGACCTAATATCCAGTTCATTCCTGGGTGCCTCCGCCTGCACACTCCCCCGGAACATTGAACCCAAACTGAATTCCTTATTCCCCCTTGCCCTCCTCTATCACTCCTGTGTTCTATGCCTTGGGGAACAATGGCGTAAGTGAAAAATCAGAAAACTATGAGTTCTCTTTAACATTTTCCACTCCCTTGCCCCTCACATCCTGTCTCCTAAATACCCAACTTTACATATTAGTTATATGTGATATTATATGGACTCCTATAATACATATAATAAATGTATCCTATATATGAGTATTATATGTACTATGGTTCTACATTACATACAGCTTCAATGTATAAATATTATTTAGGGGACTGGTTGTGTTTTATATATATAGTTATATATAATAGATGATCATATATAACATAATGAAATGACATGACAATTATGTCTTCATCATATTCCTTCTTTCCATCCTTCCTGTCCCTGCAAGCGCCTCCTCACGTCTCGCTTAGATCACTACAATATCGTCAGGGCTCAGTGAGGGACTCAACCCCTTCAAATCCATCTTCAAACCACTCCTTCAGTCATCTTTCCAAACCCCCACTTTGACCATGTCATCTTCATGCATAAAAGCCTTTGACCGCCCCTCTCAGCTTATATGTTAAAGCTGAGGTTCTTTAGCTGGTCGTACAAGGCTTAGCGTAACTTGTTCTTTAGCCTTATCTACCCTCTGCTGGAAAAAAAGGTTAATAGGAGAGATTTACTTCAAAGAGTGTGGCCAAGGGCAGAGTTCTGCAAGGAGGGGACATGGAGCCCTGTGAGGACTCACCACTTAATAAGCCCTTTCTGTGCCTTTGTGACCCCCACTGGGTGACCACCCGCTTGCTGGATGCCAGACCGGGTCCAAGCTTTCAACTTGGAGATGTATCTTGGGCTTCCGTGCTCAAAGCAGCTCCTGCGGGTCCTCTGTTCATGCCTAGTTTATGGTTGAGGAAACTGAGGCTCATAGAGTTTGCCACTTGCCTTAGTTCCCACAGCCAGTGTGTAACAAAGTCAAGTAGAGCTCAGGCTACCCGACTCCAGACCCAGCATCCCCAGGCTCCACGTCACACCGCACCTGAAGGGACAGGATGCTTCTTTCTGGACAGTTAGGCTGGAAGAGGCACAGCTTTCCAGATGAACCCAAACTCCCCACCCAGCACTCAGCCCTCTGCGGTCTGGCTCCTTGAACCTGCCCAGCCTCACCCAGCAAACGGTTCACTGGGCACCCACTCTCCATCGTGACACAGCTTCCCTCAAGCCCGGCCTGAGTCACAGTCCCTCATTCTCTAGGACTTCACTCAAAGGTCAACTCCTCCAGGACGCCTTTCCCGACGTGCCTACCCTATAAGCCAGGTGAAATACCCCTCCTTCTGTGCACCCCACAGTGAAACCCTTGTCATGTGGAGACTGCAAATGCTGGCTGTCTTCTCTCCCCGTAGACTGGGCTTCTCACGGGCAGGGACCAGGACAGTTCACTCTGTGTTTCCAGTGCCTAGCCCAGCAAGGAGCAAGTGCTTTATTATCACCCACTGACCTGAACTCACACAGTGAACGTCAGAAGTGAAAGGGGACGCCGGGTGACTACGGCTGCCCATATTCGCAGTATACGTGCCATCTAAAATGCCCTTTCACACTAATTATCTCATTTACTCCTCTGAGACTGATGCCATCTCTATAGGTGAGAAAACTGAGGTCCAGTTAAGCAACTTTTCTAAGTTCGCCCAGCCAGAAAGTGGCTGGGCTGAGAATGAGCTAGGGTCTGACTCCAAGGCTAGTGCTCTTTTCATTACTTCCCCAGTAATCGGATCTAAATAACACACACAGTTAACTGATGAGGACACCAAGGCCAGGGGCGCAAATTGCTTGCTCAGGTCATACAGTCCGTACCCCATTCTGTGGTCTTTCTTCTACTCAAACGGGAAATGCCCAGGAGGGTCATGGGGTGAGGACTGGGTCCTGAGCTGGGAAAGGGTGTACTGCCTGTGTCCCTTCCCCTTGCTCATTTCCCATTTGTCAAACCTGAATGTTTAAATCTTCTATTTAGTATTTACTCTGAAATGGCTTTCATCTAACTTCCCCGCCTTGCTCACCAATTTAGCTGTCAGAGTAAATAAATGTGAAGCCGGGTCTCTAGCCTCCCCTGGGCTCACATTACCCTCCTAGAATTACACCCCAGTTGGCCAAAACTGTTGCTGGGGGTGAAGGAGGGGAGCTCTCATGATTCATCCGGTTACTATTGAAGCCTCCTTTTAAACCCAAAACCTTGGACCTAGACTCAGGTGGAGAAGGATGGCAAAACTCCCCTTGGAGGATGAGATGACCACATCCTGTTTAGTGACCAGGAGAAAGAATGAGGTAAGGACTAGATCACATCATACCTTCAGGATGCTTATGACGTCACATAGGCACGATGCTGACGACATTGTATATACAGGCTCTGTATGACATTCTACATCTAGGGTGTTTATACTATGCCAGAAACTGAGGCAACACTTCAAAAATATTAGTTTTTAATATGTGGTTCACTATCACTATGCTCCTGAGAGATAAGTGTCATCCTTCCATTTGCAGGTAGGGAAACTAAGGCCTAGAGAGCCTAAGGACTTGCCCACAGTCTCTTGGAGGAAGAAAACACGTATGGCAATGGAATGCACTGAGTTTGCTGATCCTGATTTTGCCAAGGTCACTCATATATGGACTCTCTTTTCTGCTAGAGTCAGGAGTTGTTAGAAAAGAGATTTCTTTTCCAAAGTAAGTTTCCTCCTGTACCTTTTGAGGTCAGGCAAGTCTTGGGTTGGAATAAGGGCTCTGCAGCTCCCTTAGGTAAGTTATTCAGAAGAATATTACATTGTTTGCTTGATCGATGCCCTGCCATCCCCCGTTAAAAACAACAACAACAACAAAAACACCCTGAAAACTATGGGGCATTTGGGTGGCTCAGTGGGTTAAGCCTCTGCCTTCAACTCAGGTCATGATCTCAGGGTCCTGGGATTGAGCCCCACATCCGGCTCTCTGCTCAGCAGGGAGCCTGGTTCCCCCTCTTTCTCTGCCTACCTCTCTGCCTACTTGTGATCTCTCTCTCTCTGTCAAATTAAAAAATAAAATCTTAAAAAAGCCTATCATCTAGTAGAATAACACCTGGAAAATGTAGCCAGTCCATCCTGTAATGATGGGAACCCTTTGACACGGATCATTTGCTCTATTTTCCTAAGGATAAGAAGTGGACTCTGTTGGCACCCCCACTTCACAGATAAGGAAGCTGAGGCTGAGGCTGAGCCAGGGACTGAATACCTTGTCCCCGGGCTACCAGATCATAAGGGGCAATGCTAAGACTCGCATCACATAGTCTGACCCCAGAGTCCCTCTCACTATTGAGATTAACACCTCTTGTTCCAATTTTGATTTCCTGAGCACCTAATCCAAATTCAGGAGCGGACCCACATAGTAGGTAAGAGTTTGGGTTTTAGAGTCTGAGTGCTACAGCCTGAGAGGAGGCTCCTGTAAGCTTGTTTTCTCAACTATAAAATAAATATAAAAACAGGGGCACCTGGCTGGCTCAGTCAGAAGAGCATGCAACCCTTGATCTCTTGGTATTGAGTTCGAGTCCACGCTGAGCATGGAAACTACTTTTTAAAAATAAGTAAAATAACATAACCTCCTTGTAGGGCTGCTGCAAGGGTTGGGAGTATAATACAGTAGCTGAGTTTATTTGGTGCCAAGAGATAATTGAGGGGGAGGAGGTGGGTCACCTCTGGTTATGTGGATGTTTAAGGGGGCACGTGTTTATGTGTGTGCACACACGTGTGTGTATGCACACATCTCACTAGCTTTCTCATTGCAATCATGCTCTTTGTATAAAAGATTGGGATTCAGGGGCGCCTGGGTGGCTCAGTGGGTTGAAGCCTCTGCCTTCGGCTCAGGTCATGATCCCAGGGTCCTGGGATCGGGCCCCACATCGGGCTCTCTGCTCCATGGGGAGCCTGCTTCCTCCTCTCTCTCTCTCTGCCTCTCTGCCTACTTGTGATCTCTGTCTGTCAAATAAATAAATAAAATCTTAAAAAAAAAAGAGTAGGATTCAGACAGAAACTTTTCACTCTGAATTTCTGTGTCTGAGAGCAGTCAATGACTAGGAGGATGTGGGAGATAGTGCTTGCTGGGGTTGGGGCTGATTCTGTGTATCTGGGGGCCTGTGAAGGAACAATACTTGTGTCTTTCAGGGATATACGTGTGGGTCTTTGGTTTGACACTGGTGTGCAGATACCCTTGTCTGCCCTCGGTGCCCATGTGTGTGCGTGATTGGGGCTGTGACTATTGGGAATCCTGTGTCTGCAGACACATGTACGCTGTTTTCGCCTACAAACTGCCATCTGTAGGGATGTGTGTGCGTATCTGGGGGCGTCTGAGTACAGGACATGAGGTTTTATGTGGGTCTGGAGCTCTGTAGGTGTCAGCGCTCTCTGGAGTATGGATGTGTGTACAGGTGTAAAAACAGTTATGTGGGGTGCCCATCTGTAAATGAGGGCAATTAGGGATTGTGATGGTAGGCACGATGGTGGCGGTAGGGGTGTCGTGATGTCGAGAAGATTGGACCTAAATCTGAGTGTGCATATTTGGTTTTCAAAGGCGATGTGTATTTACACGTGTCTGTCTAGGTTCAGTCTGTGTGAGCAGAAGGGGGCTGGAAGCTGTGAGTGTCCACTTGTGTGAGTATACTGTGGAGTGTTTGAGTCTGAGGGGTGTGTGTGTGTGTGTGTGTTTAGAGGCTGTGTCTCCTAGCCACATGCCTGGGCTCCCCAGTCTTCCCTACGTCTCTATCAGTAGAACCCTACAGAAGGTGAGGTGTACATTAGACCAGATGGCTCAGCACATCCCAGAGGGAATGGGGATATCCTAGGCAATTCCTCCCAGGAGAACTGAGGGAAACAACTACCCCCCCCAACTCTACACACACACTAAGTAACTCCCCATCCCCCACCCAACCCAATTCCATTCGGTGCCAGTCCACTTTCTGATGGTTGTGGAGCAGAGACGTTTGTGCAGGTGTGTATGTACGTATGTGTAGGTATGCCTTGTATTCGGGTAAATGATGGGAACAGGTAATCGTTGGCATCAGTATGAACACAGATGTACCAGGAGTGGAACTACATCAACATAGTATAATGTGCGACTTTCTATGGACTCCATCTCAGCCCGAAGTGGGACCATGGGTCCCTCTGGTACCTGCAAGTGGGGCTGTGCCTAAGGGCCATGGGTACCCCCGGAGGGAGGGGCGGTAGTGAGAGCTGAGTGGAAGTTGGTGGGGGGGGGGGGGCTTATGCCTTTGTATGTCAGCTGTCTGAATCTGTGTCAGCAGCTCTGAGATTCTGTGTGTCTATATGTCTGTGTGTGTCTCCGGGTCGCTGCCTCGCTGTGTGTGTCTCGCTCTGCCTTGGCGGGGAGGGGATTGGTCACGCATGACTCATCTTGAACCGAGCGGGGCTCCAGCGGCAGGGCGGCCGCCGCCGCAGCTGGAGGGGGAGGAGGACAAGGAGGAGGGAGAGGAGGAGGAGGACTACCAGGAGGGGGAGGAGGAGGAGAAGGAGGGGGCGGGGGCCTCTCCAAGTTTGTCGGGACCTTCTTCCGAGGCTGCGGCGGCAGCAGCCAGCGAGGCCGGGGCTGCGCGCGGGCCGGGGGCGGGGGCTGGGGCCGGGCCTGGGGCGGTGGGGCCGGGGCCTCAGCTCTCCTCCAGCTCCTGCTTCAGCCTCTGCTCCCGCTGCGGCCGTGGCCCCTCTCCGCGCGGCTCTCCGCGCTGCGTGCCCGCCGAGCCCGCCGCTCCCTGGCCCATGTACTGGAAGCATGAGAACGCCGCCCCGGCGCTGCCCGAGGGCTGCCGGCTGCCGGCCGAGGGCGGCCCCGCCACCGACCAGGTGAGGGAGCGAGCGAGTGGGTGAGCGGCCCGGGCCACCGTCGGGCAGGGGCCGGGACCCCGCAGGACCCGGCCGGGCGATGGGCGGCCGCGGGGAGGAGGGGTTCTGGGGTGCGCCTGTGAGTGTTTGTATGTGAGTGTGTGAGCGCGCGCGAGCGCGGAGGGGGGGTCGCGGAAAGCGGGAACACATTATGCAAATGTTGGAGGAATTTCTCAAAAAGCGATTTAGCAAAGACACAGGCGAATCAAGAGGAGGCGAGGCGGGTATTGTCCGCCTGAATAGGCGCTGATAGCGCCGATGCGCCGGGGGTTGTGCTGGCGCAACGCTGAGAATCCCGACGCGGGGCCGGTCCCGGGCGCGCCGAGGGGCTGGAGGGTGCTTTTTTTCCTCTTCTTGGACGCCTCTGTTTTCTCTTTTTGGTCCCATTTCCCCCCGGACCTCGCCCCCATTTTGCTCGGGGTTTCCCTCGGACTGGCCCTCCAAAGGCGCCTGAATTCGTGTCAATATCGCCGCATCAATTTCGCAGCGCGTGCTGGGCTGGCGGGCTGATGCTCCCAGCGCTCGGGGTTTTATTTTCCTCAAACGCCCCCCCACACACCCATCTCCTTTTTCTTTTCTTTCTTTCTCTCTTTTCTCCTTTTTGCATTTTGTGTCGAGAGGAGGAGAAGGGAGCGAGGAAGGGGGGGTGGAGGGAGAAAAAATTCGATTTTTAATTACTACCATTAAAAAATCAAATTTGCAATTCTTTGGGCGGCCTGATGGATCTCACTGATTGACAGTTGGAATTGACACTCTGGCTACCTCTTATCTTGGGCATTCACGACAATTTCTAATTGCAGGTAGTTTGTGTGTGTGCGCGTGTTTTTTTTCCCCCTCAGAGGCTTGGATTGCAAGGGAACTAAGCGATTACTTCAAGAGCCACGGGTTAAGTGCAGGGAGAGGGGGAGAGAGAGGGAAAAAATCCAATCCAAATTCAAATTGCTTCATTAGAGAGACACCGCTTTTGTGGGGAAGGGCTTTAAATGCCCACTACAAAGTTAAGACTCATTGTTCCGCGCCGGTTTATATAACAGGCGCAGGGAGGCGCTGGGCTCAGGCTGCGCGGAGCCAGTTCTGCAGCCTCCGCCGCCTGAGTTCCCTCCCCCTCCCCCAGGTGATGGCCCAGCCAGGGTCCGGCTGCAAAGCGACCACCCGCTGCCTTGAAGGGACAGCGCCGCCCGCCATGGTGAGTTCGTTCGGTCCTGCCTTCGTTCCCCGGTACCCGGGCTGGCGGGCCCTGGGGACCTTGACCGGCTTTCCGGCCCCGAACCGCTGCCCATGCGCCGGGGGACTGCGGGAAGGCGCCGCCCCTCTCCGAGCCTCCGTTTTCCGGCCGGAAATGTAGACTTTAACCGTCCCCTGCACCCAGGACACGAGGGCTAAAAGTTGGGGCTGTCCCTTCCTCTCCAATAGGCCCTTCCATTCCTATCCTGTAGTCCATGGAACGGCGTCTGGGGAGAATTTCGTTGTCAGTTGATGCGCTGGGGCCCCAGATTTGTCTCCGAGGCAGCCGCAGCGCTGGGCACCCGGCTGGGCGCTCAGCTCAGCGCGCGGTTCTCCCTCTCTCCCCGACTGCAGGCTCAGTCGGAGTCCGAGACCCTGGCAGGCGCTCTGGACAAGGACGAAGGCCGGGCCTCCCCCTGTACACCCAGCACGCCGTCTGTCTGCTCACCGCCTTCTGCCGCTTCCTCCGTGCCGTCCGCCGGCAAGAACATCTGCTCCAGCTGCGGCCTTGAGATCCTGGACCGGTATCTGCTCAAGGTGAGACGGGGGCGGGGTGTTGCGTGTCTGTTGGCGGGGTGTGGGTTGCATCCCTGAGGACCGCAACGCCGGCGCAGGTCCACTAAATTCTTACGACTGCGGGTCTTTGGTCAAATCTTAGAGTCTCTCGGCACCGCCGGGTTTCCGTCTGAAAAATGGGAAGAGTGTAATTCTACCTTCCTAAGCTTCCTCGTCACAGAAGAAAAGTGGGGAAGTCATACACCTTCAGACCTCCAGCTACAGTATCTGCAAATGGGGCCGGGCGTGAAAAGAGGCCCGCTCTGAGCCGTCCCCCACCTCCGCCCCCTCCCCAGGTCAACAACCTCATCTGGCACGTGCGGTGCCTCGAGTGCTCCGTGTGTCGCACGTCGCTGAGGCAGCAGAACAGCTGCTACATCAAGAACAAGGAGATCTTCTGCAAGATGGACTACTTCAGGTAGGCTGTGGCCGCTGGGCCAGCAGTGTCTCTGCAGGCAGGCCCCCCCGGCGCGCGCGGAGAACACCCTGGCGGCGCGCGGTCTCCCGAGCCGCTGAAGCCCAGACCCCGAGTGCACTCCCTGCGCGCCGCGTGGGCTCAATCCGCCCGCTCTCCGCGCCCCGAACGAGGAGCTCCAGGCCGCGCGCCGGTGCCTGGACAGGTCCCGGCACGCCACCCGCCTCCGGTTCCTGCCGCCCGCTGGGTTTTGGTAGCGTCTCTGGCCCCGTCTCGGGGCTTGCAGAGTATCTGCAAGAGTTCCGACGGTCGAGCTCTGACGTTGTGGGCTCTGGCCCCGACCCGCTCCGATCCCAGCCGCGATACGGCTGCACCTCCAGGGCGCTCCAGCTCTGGGTTCCAACCCCACTCGGACTCTAGCCGCGCAGGCGTCTCTCCCCGCCGTCCCCGAGCTTGGCTCCAGTCTCCAGCTCTGGCTCTGCCCTGGACTCCTCGGTGGGTCTGGGTCTGGTCCGGCCCCAAGCTCTAGCCTCGCAGCTCTCAGATCCTGTCGTTTATCTACACGCTTCGTCCTAAGCCCCAACCTTTCCGGCTCCGCCTCAACTAAGACCTTGGCGTCGCTCGCATGTCGCATCGCCGAGTAGGGGGTCCTGCCCGGGTGCGGGGGCGCATGTTTCAGTCTCGGTTCCGCGGTCGTTTTGGTCCCGGGCGTCAGCCTGCCGGGTCCAGGCTCTGACTCTGAGCCGCCGCCTGGATAGGAAGGGGGAGAGTCGGGTCCAGCAACCCGCGCCGCGAGTAGGATTACCGTGGTCTGGGCTCTCCGCGCCGCAGAGCCGCGGCCCTACACCAGGCTCACCCTCCCCGCGCGCCGCCAAGTCTTCGCCGCTTGCGTGCGTCCGGCTCCTAACCGCGCGCTTAGGCCTGACCTGGTCACGGGGCCGAGGTCACTGCGAGGTCAGGGGCACAGCGGCCGGTGGCCCGATCCTGGCGGGAAGCGTGAACCTGACGTGAGGCCTGGCCACCGGGCCTACAGAGTCCGGGAAAGCGAAGTGGGACTGGTTCTTGGGAGGGATGCTTGTTCCCAAGGGCTTTGTCCGGAAGTGGAGAAAGCTACTCCCCTAGAACCACCGGGTAGCCCACAGACATCCTTCCCACCCTTGCCTCTGCAGAGGTCATGACTTTAGTCTTACTAGAAAGACCCCTGGCCCAGAAGGCCCCTGAGAGTCAAGGAAATTGGTGGGAAGGTAACACCTGCTCCCTTAGCTCTGGCTTTGAGTCTCTCGGCGGTTGGAAAGAGACGATCTTGAGACTAGCGTGAGGTCTGCAGTGTTTGGGGCTGTAGTACTCTGGGGAAACCATAGGAAGCATGGTTTCCGAAGTGGATTCTTCTTCTGTGTATGGATGTGAAAGGTTGTACACCTGGGATGTGCAGGAGGGGGGGGCGTGTCTCCCTCCCAGGGCCTGGAACTCAGCATGCAAGGGGTGTCTCTGTGTCTGTGTTGTCTGCATCTGAGCAGTGGCACTAGAGGAATGTGTCCCTGGACAAGGTCAGGGGTATGAGGGCAGTGTGTGTACTCCGTTATGATGAGTATTTGTCCATTAGTTTATGTGTGAGCGTCAAGAGTGTGTGTCTCCATGTGAATGTTGGGACTTGGTGTGTGTCTATGTGTGTATGTGTGCCTGTGGGCAAGGTTGTGGAGACAAGATTAGGTCTGGGCAGGGACCCAGAGGTGACAGGACGAGAATTCTGAAATCCCGTCATTCCTCCTCCACGTCTCTCTGAGGGAACATTCCTGCCGAAGGCCTTCACCCTGGCATTGAGGAGCCAAGGGTGTGATGTGAATGTGGCTTTGTGGATGTGGACTGCCACGTGTGTGCATCCTAGGAGGTTATCGTTGCCTAGTGGGTATGTCTTTCTCCACTGTCCCATCTGACTATCGGCTGGCCAGGGCAGGAAATGGAGGTTGGAGTCCCAGTCTTGCCATCTCCCTGCTCTATGCCTGCCTTCATTTGGTTAAAAACAAAACAAAGCAAGCAAACAAGAAAAACCAAAATTCAGGCCAGCTGCTGTTTGGGGGCTCATTGGGCTCATCAGCTAGCCAGGCACAGGGCTTCGGGCTGAGGAACCCAGAAGGATGATATCTCAGCCTCCTCCTGCAGAGTAAGGCAGGGCTCGATCCCTCTCCTGGCCCTCTGGGTGATGAGTGGACCTGGTAGCCTCCTCCCTGTTTCTCCAGGCTCAACTCATGCCCACATGGGACCAAGCCTCCTTGGCTGCTTGTGCTTTGCTAGACCTTCAAGGATTAGTCAGAATTTAGATCCTGATTCCACATTCGGAGTTTCACTGGCTCTGGAGTCTCCCTTCCTACTGCAGTGGGGTTGAGGATGGGTGTGTGTGTGTAGCTGTTGTGGGGACAAGCAGTAATTGGGCTCTACCAGGCCAATGCTGAATCACTGTGTGACCTTGACTGAGTGACTACATCTCTCTGCCCTCGGTGTCCTACTTCCAGGGTTGTCTGTCTGAGCTGCCAAGGAGGCCAGTGTAGGGAGGAAGGCTCATTAGAGTCTCCCTAAACGGCAGGTGCTGTGGATGTCTCTATTGTCACCATTGTCACTCCTGGTAGAGTGGATGCTGGGCAAAATCCTCTGATGGCATTTCCTCTGGCAGTTTGGGGAGCAGGATTTGCCTGGAGAGATGGGGGCAGGTCATTTCTAGGCAGCAGGTTCTGAGCGCTAATCCTTTTCCAGGGACAAAAGCCCTGAAAGCAAAACTAAAACAGATTTTTGGTTAAGAAAATGGGATAAAAGCTCCCATTGGCTGGAATGAAGGAAGAATTGTGGGCTCTCCTGATCAGGTCTACGCCAGCCAGGTCTCCCTGCAGGCATAACCCATCCCTGGCAACCCCACCTGTAATAAAAATAATAAAACCCACAAGAAGGGAAAGAAAAAGCCATGGAGCGCCAGGCAGGGACAGCTGTCGGCTCTCAGCAGCAGCCCAGGCTCTGGGTGGCTGCCACAAAGGAGCTTTTCCTGGGGAAAGCATGAATGGTGACGTGGGAGGCAGAGTTCGCCCTCAGGAGCTGGGGCTCCGGGAGAGGCTATGCACTGAGTTTCTCTAGCCCTCTGTTTCCTGAAGCCCAGGGTCAAGGGTCTGGTGGGATTTGGACTGGAGCATTCTGCCCTAGGGGAGGCCAAGATCTCCCAGTAAAGCAGAGAGAGGAAGGAAGTGGCTGAGACCTCATGGACAGGGCACCAGGGGGTTTTCATGGGTCCTCTGGGCTCGGGTCTTATCCTTCAGGGAAGGGTTTCTCCTCTGTTCCATCCCTCTTCTTGCCCCTCTTTGACACCGTCCTGTAGATCCACAGTCTCCCTAGGCAGAGCCTGGTGTTGGTGGCACAGCAATTAGAAGTTAGGAAGGCCCTCCAAACTCACCAGGGAGGGAGGCTGCAGAGCATGGAAGGGATGCCTTAGACAAGACTGCTCGGCCTCTCTGCTTCGGTTTCTCCAACTCTCCTTCCAAGGAGGGACCTCACCAGCCCTGGTGGGTTCAGCCAGATTCCTGGTAACCCTGGTAACCTGGTAACTCACTCCCTGAGTCCTAGCAGACTGCCAGGGAAAATCCGATATTGCTTTTAATTTCTTCATGTTTTTGGTTAAGACCATTTTTCTTTCTATTTTCTTCCAAGAAGTGAAGAAAAGTCCTGGGAGTGGGGAGGAGACAGTGTTCCTTTCTGGGCCATTCGTATCTCCACTGCCCTCAGCAACCACAGCCTCAGACAGCTTCCTCCCACCCACTGACCTGCCACTGCTGCCCCCCAAAATGGGGGCATGGACTGATCCACAGTGCCTCTTCCTTCAGCCCCTACCAAGCATCATGCCCATTGTGTGACTGGGGAGACTGAGGCCCTGGGGGAGAGGATGTGGAGCCCAGGGTCACTCGGTGACGGTGACGGAGTGTAAGAGGGGCTGGGCAGGGGTGAGGCTACTGCTCCCCAGGATCTATAGAGCTTTTCTCAAGCCAGGAACCACGTTAACTCTGGCATAATCCATCTCATTGAATCCTCAGGTCCACCCTGTGATTACTGCATTGTCATAATCCCCACATTATAGGAGGGGAAACTGAGGTCCTCAGAGGGGAGGTTGCACAGCTAGTAAGTGGCAGAACCTGGGTGATCCCCAAGGCCATCCCTGTGTCTAAACACTCAGGACCGTTCTTTTATAGGTGAGATTATGTCAGCAGAAGCTCTCTATAAGGAGAGGTCATGGAATGGCAAAAACCCCTCTCTCCCGGCTCTGAGATTCCCTGCCCAGTTTCATTGGCTTCACACAAGGATCACCAGCTGTGTGCTCTGGTGTGGGACTCTTCCCGGGTGGGCCCTGGGAGCACTGGGACAGGAGTGACCTCCTCAAAGGCTGTGACTAGATCAACTTTGCCATGATCAGGTCACCATGGTCCCGGGCCCTCTTGCCTCCTGCCTGTTGGAGTGGGGAATAAAGGGTTAACTGCTGCTCCTGTCCTTGATCCGGTGGGGTTCAGAAAGTGTCCTGGGCTGGGCCACGGGGCAGGCAGCCGGCTGAAGTTCCTGTCCCCTGCTTGGCCCATGTGACTTAGGGCAAGCCCTCAGCCTTCTCCAGCCTTGCGGCTAGAGCCCAAGCTCCAACCCCGGGCTGCAGTGGGAGAACCCCACCCCCTCCCCCAGAGCGAGGGTCCCCAGGGAGGCTCAGAGCTGGGAAGCGGCCCCCCACCGCGGCAGAGAGAGCAGCCGGCGGCAGCCAGCTGTTGGGGGACAGATGTTGGGGGAGCGGAGAGAGGAGTTCTGGGGAGGGGCCTCCAGGCCGGGACCTCCGAGGCACAGGGCATTTTAACCTCATAATTGCTGGTTCTGCTTTTTCTGACTTCTCCTAAGAGTTTGCCTAGGAAGGAAGGAGCAGAGGGAATAGAAAAGGCTCCTCCTCCACTTCACCTTGTTGTCCCCTTAGAATCTCTCTAAGGCCATCCAGTGAGTGTTCTGAACGCAAAATACCTGAATTCTGGTTTGAGTTTCCGCCCGGAACTCTCCAGCTTCCTAACTAACATTGGCCTTCCCATTCGGAGCTTCGGTTTAGCTTCGGGTATCTTAATAAGGCGGAAAGGAGTCGTAGTGAAACTCTGAAAGGCTCTTTCGTTGAGGCTCATTCATCCAACAAATAATGGCCGAGCACCAACTCGGTATCCAGAGGAAGTGGGCCGGGAGAGTGAGCTTGACCTGGTCAAGGGCGCACAGCTCCCTTGTCTAGAAGTCTCTGTTCCCTACTCAGGGAAGAGAGGGTAAGGAGATGTACTATGGCACCCCACTCCTTTCAGCAGCTGCCAGTATGCGCAGCGTCTGCCGGGCTCCTCTCCACGCCCAAAGCGTATCTGTCCTTTGCGCCTTTACCCCACGGCGCGTGCCGGGATCCAGGGAGGGGCGCGCACAAGGCTGGGGGCGGAGGGGCGGTAGCCGCGCCCCCTAATCCCTTTGGCGCTCCCTTCGCAGCTCCCGACCACCCCATTCTTGAAGTTTCGTTGTCTCGCCGCCGATTTCGCTGCTTCCGGAAACCGGCGGCTCGGGCCTCGCAGCCCGCCTGGGAAGGAGTCTATCGGTTTGTCAGAGAGCCTCGATCCGTAAGCCTCCTCGTGCCCCCTTGTTTGTGCCACTGACCCCTGCCCTGGGTGGAGGATACGTTTCAGGAGCAGCCCTCAAACTCATCCAAAACTGTATAATGACCCCCTCACTCCCATCCAAGGACCCATCGCGAAGGCGATTTCGTTGACTGGGACCACCACGGCGAGCGCGGGGAGATCCTAGGGCTGGGGACAGCTTTTAACATTTGGGGTGACGCGTGGGGGGTGGAAGTTGGTGAGAGCTCACTCTCGGGGTCCGCTGGGGAGCAAGGAATGTAAGATGTACAGCGTAGGCGCAGAAGGCGCCCGCGGATCGGCCGTGTGGAGCAGAAAGATCAGGGGTGCGCGGTGTGTCTTGGACTCATCTCTGGCAAAGGACAAGGAATTTCGCACAGCCGCGCGCGAGGATCCGGGGTCGTGTGCTCTGGCGCAGCTCACGGGCCCACGGACCACAGGTTGGAGACCCAGTCGCTCTCGTGTGGCCTCTGAAAGGCCGGGACCTTCCCCTTCCCGGTTCTCCCCTCTCCCAGGGAAGGCAATCCCCGCCTCCCCGAATCCGCTGAGCCTCAGGCCCTACGCGCGGTACTTTCTGGGACCCGTGTCTGGGAGTCGGGACGCGCGACGGGGTCAAACCAGGCCCGTTTCCAGTTATTACACCTGGGATCCATCCCTAATCATCTCTCGCCCAACTGCTTCCGCAGGTTCGAGGTTCCTTTTTGCACTTCAGAGCGGACCTCAACCCCGAGCCCCACGCTCTTTGTGGTCTTGGGCAAGTCACTTGTCCGCTCTGAACCTCCGATTCCACGTGTGCAAAATGGGTGCCAGAGTCTCCACCTCACGCGGCTTGCGTTGCGCCCCGGGACCCTGGATCGCTATACCTGCTCTGCCCTCGGCTGGCCGCTGTCTCCCAAGGCCGATACGTGCTCCTAATCCGCTTACTGACAGTCGAGCCGCCGAACTCCGGGTCCGCCCCTCGGTCAGAGTAGGCAGGGGTGGGCGAAGCTGTTTCCTCTTCCCTTTACTGAGGGATTGGGAAAAAAACCGCGGGCTGTGCTAGGCGGTCCCCTGGGGAAGCCGAGTTTCCGAGGTCCGGAACCGCCTCAGTTTAGGGGGCGGTTCACCCAGCAGAGGCGCGCAGCACAGCCCGAATGAGTAAACCGCGCCGCCAGCCACAGGGTCCCCTTACGCTCCGGGTCAGGGACAGTTGCGTTGGAGTTACGTCTGGAGTCTGGGCGGGCCGAGGCCTCCGCGCTCCCGCACTCAGTTTAACCCAAGACCGTTTATTCAATTGACAGTTGCTTGCCTTTGCCAAGGCAGGCGAGGCTGTAACCAGAGCGCATTTGCTCGACTGGTTTCTGGGCCCATTCACAGGCATTTCTGAGTGCTCCTCTGGGTGGAAGTGTTCCGGCCCTGGGGACACGTGTAGAGGCAGATCTTGTTGGTCCTCTCCCAGGAATACAGGGGGTAGGAGGGAAAGCCGAAGAATCCGACATTTACAAACCCGCCTGACCAACGCTGCTAGCCTGGTGCTGAAACTGGGGGGCTCTTCAGGGAGACGTTGTACCAAGAGCACTGTCTGTGCAAAGGCCTGGGCTGGGGAAGGCGCTTCCCAGGAGCCCATAGAGACCTGGCACTGACCTTCCATCAGGGCTGCCTGGGACTCCTGCTTGGGTGTGGGGTGGGGAAATTGAGAGAGGAGATGAGTCTAAGAGGCTGTGGTCTGCTGGGCTTTGTGGACGCCAAGGATCTTGGACCAGATCCCGAGGGTAGAGTGGAGTCACCAAAGGATTCTGAGCAGGGCAGAACAGGATTCACTGCGCATGCTGGAAACTTCGTGGTGGCCACTGTGTGGAGGAATGGTTGTTGGCCCCTGGTGGAGCTGGCAACAGGCAGAGCAGGGCAGATTCTGGCCTAGGAGGGCCGCTGTGGCCCTGCACCTGGATCCCAAAGATATGTAGGAAAAAGAACCAGCAAAGCCAGGTGATCAGTTAGATGTGGGGTTGAGGAGAGGGAGGGGTGCATGGTTTAAGTTTCTGAGCTGGAGGGGCCGGATGAATGGTGGCTTCATTCCCTGAAATGGAGTGCACACCAGAGGAAACTTGAGGGTTGGAACAGGGTCTCGGGGTGAGTCATCTACTTAACGAACAAACCTTCCCTGGGGCTCAGGGGTCAGGTCTTGCACTGACTTCTTGGACAGGGTAAACCAGACTCTGCTGCTTCCTGGAGGAGCTCCCAGGCCACTAGTGGAGGCAGGCATACCCAAACAGCCGCACTACAAGGCAGGGGGTGGGTGGGTGGGGGGAGAAGGGGAAAAGGCCCAACGTGAAAGGCTTAAGGGGGAGGGGACATTTGATCTGGGCCTTTTGTTGGTTGGTCTGTTGGTTGGTTGGATTTGGGACTGGCTTGTACTTAATAGCCTGCGGAGTATTAAGCAGTCCCTCGCAGTGTCACCAGGCTCAGCTCAGGGCAGCAAAAGTGAGAACTCAGAGGGTTAAACACTTCGCTCAAGGGCACAAAGCCAGCAAGTGCATATCCGTCTATGCTTCCAAGAAACTGAGTATCTCTACCACTGGGGTACAGTTTATTCATCTTGGGTTTCTACCCTTGCGAGCTGTGTGACGTGCAAGTTACTCTAACTCTCTGGTCCCCATTTTCCTCATCTGCAAAATGAAGATTAACTGGGATAATCAACATAAAACACTTAGAATCTTGCTGGGCACGTGGTAAGTGCTCAAAACCTTGCATGTTACTGTGTTATTATATTTTCCCTAACACGATATATTTTAATGAACAGATTAGTTACATGCAAATGTAAGGGATCATTGTAGAAAGCTTGGAAAACTCAGAAAAGCACCAAGAAGAAAGTAAAAACCACCCACCAGCTCACCTTCACCATGAAGGTGCACTGGTGTCTGCAGGTGTGAAGTACAGGGCAGATTCAGGCAAAGGGAAATTTGGGTGAGCAAAGGTCAGGAGGCAGGGTACCGGTGGGCCAGTGGGATTTGGACGGGGAAGGGGGAGCCTGTCTGAGCCTCGCCACCCCCCTTTCCTGTCCCGGTGTCCCGCAGCCGATTTGGGACCAAGTGTGCACGGTGCGGTCGACAGATCTATGCCAGCGACTGGGTGCGGCGGGCACGCGGTAATGCCTACCATCTGGCCTGCTTTGCTTGCTTTTCGTGCAAGCGCCAGCTGTCCACGGGCGAGGAGTTTGGCCTGGTCGAGGAGAAGGTGCTGTGCCGCATCCACTACGACACCATGATCGAGAACCTCAAGAGGGCCGCCGAGAACGGTACCCAACCCGCCCCACTCAGCACCCTGCCACACCTCTGTGCCCAGCCCTCCCCCACCCCACCCCAGCACCACAGGAACTGACCACACTCCTCTAGGAGCAGGCGCCCGTTTACCACCTGGAGGCTGCCCACGGAGCTTGTGCTTTTGGCTCCACCGTTTCCTTGGGCGTAGGAAGTCACAGTCTGCCTCTGCAACTGTTTTCTCATCTGTAAAATGGAGCTAATGATAAGACAGACACCTTATCAAAGATGGCTAGGAGACACTCCAGGGAGCCCTAGAGATGATTCTCATAATGGGGCAGCCTACTCCATCTTTGGCCAGCTCTAGTTGGCCTGAGGACTCGTCCCTTCCCGCTGCCTGGACCTGGGTATGGGCCAGTCCTGGAGAGACGATTCCACTCTGTTCTCCCAACTGCTATGCCGGCAGTTCCAAGCCAGAGTTTTGGGGGTGGGGGTTTCATCCTGGATTGTAAGGAAAAAGACTTTGAGTCTGGAGATGTGAGCTCTGTTTTGCTTCTGGGAAATGTGTGAAGCTTTCTTCTCTGGGTGTCATTCTCCCCATCTGTGCAAGATAGTCAGCCGGTCAACTAGAAAGATCCCTAAATCTCTTCTGGCTCCAATACTGTGTCTCCCTAAGACACATAGGCAGCAGACAGGGTCCACATCTTCCAGGGACTGTGAGGACCGAGTCACAGGGGGGTTGGTGGTTAGAAAGGGGTGGGAATAGAGGTTGGGCTGAGGGCAGAGTCAGGGACCCTTTCCATCATTTTCCTGTCTGGGTCTTTGGAAGCTGCTCTGTAACGTGGATTATTTTGTGTAGTCCTTCAAAAACCCTGAGAAGTAGCTGATGTGTCCCCATTTTACAGATGAGGAAACAGGCAGAGGTTATCTGCAGTATGGATTTGCCAAAGGTTACATACTAGCAGGCTGGCTTGACTCCAAAGCCCAGGCTTTTAACCACCATAGCACATCACCCCATTCCCAAGCTCCAGGGACCCTTAATTAGACCTCATTAAACAAGGGAGGCTGGTGGGATGCAGCTGTCCCTGTAAGTGTCATTTTCCCACTGAGAAAATGGCACACCAATCCTTTCCTGCCTGCTCTCCTAGGGGACATTAACACCACAAAGTGTCTATCCCATCCTCAGGGCCTCTCGGGAGGTGTATGGACCACCCTGCCTCAGTTGCTAGCCTGGGAACTTGTCGGGAATTTCTAGAGTGTTCCAGCCCATGGCCACACCAAGGGCATCACTTTCTCCTGCCAGGATAGGGACTAAAAGTGGCCTATGTGGGAAGCAAGTGAGGCTGGGGTTGTATGAAGTTACCTGCCATAGTGGCCAAGTCAGCAGTGGCACTGGGATGAAATCCCAGGAGTCAGGGCTCCCCCTATACCATGGTCCATCAGTGACCTCCTTCCTATCTGGACCAATCAGGACTACCCCTAGCCACAACCATGCTAGTTACAACTCTTGCTCTCACCTCTATGCCACTCCAGACACTTACCATGCAGGGCAGCTTGAAGGCTTGGGGCCTTAGATCTCCTTTACTGAGAAGCCCTCAGTTTTGATACTGTTTTACTCTTTATTTTTTTATTCATTATATTTTAAATTTTAAGTAGGCTCCATGCCTAAGGTGGGGTTTGAACTCAAGACCCCAGAGATTAAGAGTCACATGTTCTACCAACTGAGCCAGTCAGGCACCCCTGCTGTTTTTACTTTTAAGCTTAAACACACACCCTTCCATCATAGAACACTTAGAAAAGATGGTTAAGCAAAAAGAAGAAGATAAAGATCACTCTAAACGTTACCACCTCTCATATTTTAGTATCTATCTTCCCAGATTTTTTTTTCTCTGTGTATATGGTGGCACGTTAGTTCGGTCCCCCCCCAATAGTGTTTTCATAATTAAAAAAAATTATGACTAATTGTGAACAGTGGTGGAATTACTGGTGATTTTTATTTTCTTCTTTGTGCTTATCTGAATTTTCTGAGTTTTTGATAAGAAGTCCGTATTACCTAAAAAAATGAAGTATTAAAAATAAAATGGGAATGTATTTAGTGTGATTGTGAAAGTCATAGAACTGGAAAGAGAATGGCTAATGTATGCTCCAGTTAATAAAATTAAACGTTAGAGAAATAAAGTGACATATGATTGCTGTAAAAACCTCAGAAGTTACAGGATATTGAAAGTAGTGTCTCTCTCCATAGATGCATAAATGCGAGCACCTTGGTGTGTAGCCTTTCAACCTTTTTGCTTCCATATATTTTACAAAATTAGAATCACAGTTCTGCAACCTGCTCGCATCTTACCTCCACCAGCCTTTGGTTTCCCCAGTTCAGCTAATAGGGAGTCCAGTCTGGGCCACTAGGGTCTGTCAGCTGTATGCTACTAGCTGAGAAAGGTCCTGGCTCAGGGCTTTCTTCTCTTTGAGCCTCAGTTTCTTTCCTCTGCTGTAAAATGGGGCCGTGAGCCAGACACAAAGGACACACCGAAAGAGCAGTGTCTGGTACTTAGAGAACGCTCAGAAATGACAGCCCCTTTTCTAAAGACAGAGCTCAGGGACTAGGACTCTGGGAACCCCGCTCCCAGCCAACTCCACTCCTGCTTCCAGGGACCAGCTGCCCCCACCCCCGTCCTTTCCAGGATGCCACTAGAAGAGATGGGGACGCGTGGTCAGCCACTTCTGTCACCCCCAGGGAACGGCCTCACGCTGGAGGGGGCAGTGCCCTCGGAACAGGACAGTCAGCCCAAACCGGCCAAGCGCGCGCGGACATCCTTCACCGCCGAGCAGTTGCAGGTACCCGGGCGGGCCGAGAGGGGCCGAAGGTGGGGGCGGGCCCTAGAGGTAGGCGGGGCCGAGAAGGCCTCTGGCTCCGCCCCTTCTGCCCGGCCCCGCTGGTGGTGGGGAGGGGCCACAGCTGTCTGGGGCGTGGCCTCCGGGCCGGATCCTCTCTGATTGGGCCGGGGTCTGGGAGACCTCCGCGCGTGCCTGCCTCACTGCCCCTTTTGCTCCCCGCAGGTTATGCAGGCGCAGTTCGCGCAGGACAACAACCCCGACGCACAGACGCTGCAGAAGCTGGCGGACATGACGGGCCTCAGCCGGAGGGTCATCCAGGTGGGGCCGAGGGAGGGCGGGGCCTTGGGGCGGGGGCGAGGCCTAGGGGCCGGGGGCGGGCCCTCCAGCGTGTGCTGGGCTAGCCAGCCACAGGCCCGGGCGCACGTGGCGGCCTTCACGCAGGAGGCGACGAAGCAGTCCCGCGTGGGGTCTCCTAGCGGCGCGTCCGACCCTTTTCCTCAAGGCTGAGGCTGCTGAGGCTGTCGTTCCAGGTGTGGTTTCAAAACTGCCGGGCGCGTCATAAAAAGCACACACCACAGCATCCCGTGCCGCCCTCCGGGGCGCCTCCGTCCCGCCTCCCTTCCGCCCTGTCCGAGGACATCCACTACTCCCCGTTCAGCAGCCCGGAGCGGGCGCGCATGGTCACCCTGCACGGCTACATTGAGAGTAAGTGACTGCACTTAGGTCAGTAAGTGACCTAGGCTGCTGGGTCTGCGGCGGGGGGCACGGCGCAGCAGCGCGCTGGAGGCGGAGGCATGGGGAGGACTTTCCGAGCCTGGTGGGTGAAGACGTCGGGTCGGCAGTCCCTCGGACCTAGGGGTTGGAGAGAGAGGGTCTAAGGTCCCGGTCTTTGCCTTAGGGAGACGGGACCCTTTGCAGAGAAAAGCCATTTGGCCACCCAAAAAATACTTTCCAAGTACCCACTGTGTGTGCCAGCGCCCAAGGGACTAGGGAGAGAACAGGATGGGGAAAGCCTTTGCGTTTTGGTGGAACCTGCGTTTTGGTGGGAGAGACAACGTGGCACGATAACCAGACAGATGAGAGCATGGTTTTAATCCTGATGATTGCTGTAGGAAAGGAGCTAGACGCAGGCTTGCGGAGATGCTGCCTCTCAGCAAGCCGAGACTGGAAGGATGGATAGGAATTAGTGAGACACAAGGAGAGGGGAAGTAGGAGTGCCCAGCAGCAGAGGAGCTGAATGCAGGCAGGCTATAGCCCAGAAAGCACTGTAGCATGGGTGCTTTTGGGGTTGAAGAAGGCAGCCAGTGTGGCAGGAGTATACAGAGCTAGGAGGCTGAGGGCAAATGACCTACCCTCTTTGAATCTCAGTATCCTCATCTGCAAACTGGGACATTAATAATGCCTACTTACAGGGTTGTGAGAATGCACTCATGTGTTCAGTAACCTTCTGAGCTAAGCACTGGAATACAACGGAGAACAAAACAGAACCAAATCTGTGTGCTCTTGGGGCTCACATTCCAGAGTGGGAGGTGGGTGGAGAGACAATCAGCTAATAAAGGAGGGAGGGGATGGCATGTCAGTGGGGACTGGAGATGCCATGGGGATGATGGAATGGGTCGTGGTGGAGTGACCTTTGAGCAGGAACCTGGAGGAGAGAGGGAGGCGACCTTGTGAATTTCTGGGGGAATGGACATTCTCTACGTCTGCTAACAAGCAGGTGCTTATTACGGATCTTCATTCCGTTTGAACTTGTTTGTTTCCTCAAACCTGGGTGTGACCAGAAAAATAGAAGTGGCCACAACATACCCACAAACATAAATCCTCTCTTCTCCGGCTCCAAGTAAAAGGGAAAGAGAACGGGGAGGGTCAGAGAGAGAGCCCTGCTGTTCACTGAGCCCCTGCCATGGGCCAGACACTATACTAAGCATGTGTGTAAGCATTAGCTATCACTGTCTCATTGCACAGATGAGGAAACCCAGGGTCCTCAGTAATGGGAGCCAGTATTCCTTCATGGTTGATTGTGGGCTTTGGGGTGAGACTGTCGGGCTTCTGATCCCAGCCGTGCCACTCACTAGCTGTGGGACATCAGGCAAGCTTCTTAGCTTCCCTGAAAACCAATTTCCTCATCTGTAAAAATGAGGATGATAAGAAGGCTTCTCTCAGAGCATCAGATAAGATCCTGACGTCAAGTCTCCAGCATTCATTCAGTCCATGGGGGGAAGTCCTAGCTGCTCTCCTAGTGGTGGTGGTGGTGGTCCTGGATGGCACAGCTGGGGGTGCGGAATCCTGCCTATGGCACCAGGCAGCCAGTTGGAAACCATGTCTCTTTGCACTGTGTCATTTCTGAACCATCTGCTCCGGAGGAGGGACGTTTCTTCCTTTCTTTTCTAAACAATGATTTACGGTCAGGTTGCACAGAGTCCACAGAACTATCTAGATCATCTGTTAAAGGCACCAAGGACCAGGGACTCTCTAGATACCTGGAGTCTGGGCTGCCAGCTAGCACTTGCTGTGAAACTGGTAATGGGTCTTGGTGACCTCCCTGGGAGTGGGGCCATGGCATCCAGAGTCAGGCCCCTGGACTCCCCGCATAGACTTTGTCAGTGAAGGCTAGATATGTCTTGGATGCTCAGAGAAGGGGCTGAAGGTGCCATCTCCTTTTTACTTTGAGGTGAAACCCAGCATAGGGCTGGAAGTGTCAAGGGTATTTGGACCTGCCACCTCTTGCTGCAGGACTGGAGGACACCTCAGCAGTTTGCTTGGAAGTTAACAAAAGTCACACGATTCTGAGTTCCCTGGGGCCTCTGAGCTTGGAAGTTGATAAAAAGCTTTGGAACCAGACCCCAAAAAGATGCACATACACACATAGTTTTCAGTGTAATCCCAGGCTGTTCATGGACTCCTAGAATGTTCCAGGATAAGAATCCCTAATCTTGGGGCATCTGGGTGGCTCAGTGGGTTAAAGCCTCTGCCTTCAGCTCGGGTCGTGATCCCAGGGTCCTGGGCCCATGTCCGGCTCTCTGCTCAGCAGGGAGCCCGATTCCCTCTCTCTCTGCCTGCCTCTCTGCCTACTTGTGATCTCTGTCTGCCAAATAAATAAATTCTTAAAAAAAAAAAAGAATCCCCAATCTTATACAATTGCTTTATTCTACCAATGAGGGAACTGTAGCTCAGAGAGGCACAGTGACTTGTCCTAAGTTACATATTAATTATAAGTCTCTGTACTATTCAGGGCTCTGCCCTGGGACCACGTGACCAGAGAGAAAGAAGGGTAGGGACGAGAGAAGCCACGGACTTCTCCCCTGTGGTGATAAAGCCCTGAAACATGACAGATTTGGGTCAGATACAAGGATGGACTTCCCCCCCCACCATTTTAGATATTGGAATAAGGTACAGAGATTCACACAACTGATATTCAGAGAGTACCTTCTAGGTGTCAGGCCTCATTCCAGGTACTGGAAATCCATCTAGATCTAGAGTCTGGAAAACAGACAAAAATTCTGGCCCTCATTACAGCTTGCAGTCTAGTTGGCAAAGACAGACGATGACAAGTCAACAGTAAAAATGTACCGCAAGTCAGATGATGGTAAGTGCGAAGGAGGAAAAATAAAGCTGGGAAGGAGGCCAGGGAGGGTAGGGGTGAGTGTTGGTGGTGTTGGGCTGCAGTCCTAAATAGGGTGGCCATGGACAGCATCATTAAGGTGACATACAAGTGGAGGGTCCTCTAGGAGGTATAGGGTAAAGCCTGAGTGATACCTGGGAGATAAGAAGGGAGAGGGCTTTAAGAGGGGAGACTGGTAATGGGGTAGAGCTTGGTATGTCGGTGTTGAATTACATATTAGTTTAGGAATGTTTGTCAGTAAGCTGGACAGTTATCACATATCACTTAATAGACTGTAAAGCTTTTTACACCAAGCATTACAACCAACTCTGTTGAAGTTTTGCCCAAGGCCACGCCCAGCCAGTACACGGTCAAAGTGAAACCGGTCCCAGGGCTCCAGCTTGCTGAGCATGGGGTGCATGGGCTTGTGCATGGAGGCTGCGGGATGGGCTCCAAGGCATCCTCTCGTCCACAGGTCAGGTACAGTGCGGGCAGGTGCACTGCCGGCTGCCTTACACCGCACCCCCCGTCCACCTCAAAGCCGACATGGATGGGCCGCTCTCCAACCGGGGTGAGAAGGTAAATGGAGCCAGGCTGGGTGTGGTGGGGGAGAGTTGTTCGGCCAGGGGTGGGTTTCTGGCAGGCACCACGCTGCTCTGTGGCAGACCCCCCCTCTGCCCAGAATCCTCCAGCCCCCACCTGGCCCCCAAAGCACTTGAGCGTGTTCTATGGGCCCAGCCCCTCCACAGGCCTCCTTCTAGGCCTCCCACCAATACTTGGCCTCTTTTTTTTTTTTTCCCCAGATTTGTGAATTTAGTTACTTTGCTCACATTTTGTGGTTCCAGGAAAGGCTTCTATGACACACCACCCTGCATCCCACCCTGTCACCTGTTCTTTCTCCTTCCTTACTCTTATCCCTGTCTGTTGAGTGAGCGCCCCTATCAGGGGGGACTCCTGGGATAACAGGGCAGCAGGGGACTTTGGTCAGCTGGCAGGGCCTCCTTTGTGGAAGCAGGATCTCTGGTTATCTCAAGCAACAGGTCTGAACATCCAGAAGGCTGCTTAGACATCCCCCAGGCCAGTGGCCTGAAAGCTTTGTTTCTAAGTACCAGAACCTTTAAAAAAATTTTTTTCCAGAACCCATAAAACAGATAAAAGTAGGTAGAGCTTCTCTAGATGAAACCGCAGTGTGTGTAGGACCCCACCTCCCTCTCCGTGCCGAGATGCCTCTCAGTGAGCCTAGCAGGCCTCTGTTCTAGGACAGCCCCTCATTTTAGGAGTGGGGAAATTGAGGCACAGCTTGCTGCAGGTCCCAGAGCCTGGATGGGAACCTGTGTACTCCCCTCATCCACTCCATTGACATTTGCTCTGTACTGACTGTGCTCGGCAGCCCGAGTCAGTGGCCAGGAACACAGAGGTGAGGAGATCAGGGTTCCCACTCTGTGGGGGCCACAGGCTGGAGGAGAAGACACAGCAGAAGCACTACAGTGTGAGGAAACTGATGGGGGAGTCCAGGGAGCTGGAGAGTCAGGGCACAGCTCAGGAGAAGCACAAGGAGGAGTCTCTGGAGGAGGGCAACGTCTATGCACAGGCCTGAAGGCTGAGCCAGAGTTCATCAGGGAGAGCACGAGCCACCCTGGTTCTTGGGGAGCCCTGAGCAGTTCAACGTCGCTGGGGTACAGGCTTGAGAGGAGCAGTGCATGGAGTGGGGTACTCAGGGCTGCAAGGCAGAGGAGTCTGCACTTTGTCCTGGGGCAGCAGGGAGGCCCTGGAGGCTTCTTTTTAAATTTTATTTTACTTATTTTATTTGCTTTTAAGGATTTTATTTTTTAAGTCATCTCTATACCCAGCACAGGGCTCGAACTCACAACCCCGAGATCAAGGGTCTCATGCTTTACCCACTGAGCCAGCCTGGGGCCCGTTTTGTTTTGTTTTGTTTTATTTTATTTTATTTTTCTAGTTTTATTGAATGGAGGCCTCTTCTGGAAACATTGCTGTGGCAGGCCTCAGGGAGGCAGGGAGCCCCAGGAGTCAGCAGGTGTGGTAGGCCAGGAAGACTGGGCCAGTTCCTTCCAGCTGGAAGGGCCTCCAGGGATCTCCCAGGCCAGCAGAGCCCCGTCTTGGCTTGCCTCAGAATCACCTGGGAAGCTTGTACAGAAGCAGATTCCCCAGCCTCCCCTCTAGAGAGTCTGCTGGGGAGGCCTGGGGTGGGGTGGGGAGCCATTCCTGCAGAACACCTCTGCTAATCCTGAATGAGCCCCTGCTGGGTGCCCGTCTGTGTGCTGGGCGCCACAGGGCCGGCCGGGATATGGTACGGACAAGCTGGTGGCGCAGGTGGATTGAGAAGTAAACAGCAGCATGCAGTACAAAAGCCCACAGATCTGGGGGGTGGCGGGGAGCGTGTCCCAGGAAGCCCCCCAAGATTGCCCCACCCCCAGCAAGAGCTGATGTTGCTCCAGCAAAGCCTCCACTCCCAGCACGTGCTTTCCGTACTTTGACTGATGTTTGTGGGTGCGGGGATGGCCGTCCTCAAGGTAAAGATAAGGAAACTGAGGCTCAGAGCAGCAGCTCACCAGTGCCACACCGTGAGTGTGGGTAGAGCTGGCCTCCGTCCCAGGACGGCCCGCCTTGGAGCTGCCACTCTCCTGTGAAGGGGCACTTGTCCTGTCACACTTGGCACAGGGCCAGCAGAGGCACGCTGGCCCTGTCCCTGTCCTCAAGGAGCATGTGGCTCAGAGCAGGAGGTGAGCACGGTGACAGAGCAGTTGAAGTGAGGGAGGAACATGGCCTTGGAAGACCCAGAAGAAGGAGCCATGAGCTCTCAGGGAGAAGCAGGGAATGGCAAGAAGGGTGTTCCATGTCAAGAGAAGAGCATGTGCAAAGGTCCAGAGGCAGAGAGGAGCCTGGGTCTGAGGGACCAGGGGGTGATTAACATGACCGAGGCCCAATGAGGTGGCAGGGGTCACACCACAAAGAGCCTGGACCATGGAGCGAGGGGCTTAGGCTCTATCTGCAGCACAGGGGGAGCCTCGGAAATGTTTCGGGCTGGGCTCAGCACTTGGAGCCAAGCCTTGTCTGCTGGTTACTCAGCTAAGCTTGTGGTTTTGTCTGGTTCAGTCTGATGGATGAGCCAGGCTCGGGTCTGAAAGCTTTTGCTGGAGAAGGTTTCTGGCCCCTGGGTTTGGCTGCCTAGCCAGAGTTTTCTCCCCAACTTCACATCCAGCAGCTTTGCAAAAAAAAAAAAAAAGTCTCTCCCTCCTTCATGACCTCCCACCTTCTCACTGTCAGTTCTTCCTGCCAGCTCCTGGGGACCTTTTCTGTCTACCTCTTGCCAAACCCACGAGACCCAGTGGGTGGTGTGTGATCAGTCCAAGAGTGTATGGACTTTCTCCCAAATCCCTCCAGGCTTGTATGGCCAAGCCGTGAGCAGACTCAGTAACCCCGACGGCAGGCTCAGAACCCACTCAGCACCAGCCCTGGTGTGGCCAGGAGGACTGCGCTCTGAGCATTGGCAGGGAGTACCCCCTGACTCTGCCACATCGTCATTTGGCTACACGTGCCTGAGAGTTTCCAGAACTGCCTTTCTCCTTGGTCGTGTCCCCTGATCCCACACTTCCAGAGCTTGGAAAGCCCTTAGAAATCAGGGCCGTCTTATGGATCAGACCGAGAGACTGAGGCCCGCAGAGGGTAGGGTCTTACCTGAAAGGGTGGGGTCTTACCTCTCCTGAGAAAGCTTCTCTCAGGAAGGGACCAAAGCCAGGCCTCCCAGTGGTCAGAGAAGAGCACTGCCCCGGGCTCGGGAGACAGTAGCAAGTGAGCTCTGGAGTCAGGCTGACTCCGAATCCCAGCTCTGCCTCCTCCTCACGGTGAGCCCGGGGAACACAGTCCACTTCTCTGAGCTCCATTCCCACGCCCACAGCATGGGGATAATAACAGTTGCCACCACCACCGAAGGCTGTTGCTGAGAGTCAATGCAGCGACGCGTGGGAAGCATTGAGCACAGCCCGTGGGCCGCAGAACAGGCTCCGTAGAGGCGGGTTATTATGATTCTGCTATAGACATCGTCACCGTTGCTTCCTGCGGCTCCTCTTCATAGTAAACACTCTGGGCAAGGGACGTTCCCCGATCCCAAAATGGAACAGCCAAATGGCCATACCCGCTGGATGTCCCCGGATCACCCTGACAATGTTACTGTGACGAGGCACCTCCCGCCGACCAGCTGGCCCATAATCCTTGACCTGCCCTGCAGGGAGCTGTCTGTGCGCGGACAGGGCCGGTGCTTGAGGTGGAAGAGGGCGAGGGAAAGGGGCAGGCGGTTCCTGACCACCTACGTGTGTCAGGCACCTGGCTGCCTTTCGGCTTCGTGAAGATCCAGTGAGGTGCTTGGCCCATTGCCGGGGGCATGGCGTGCATCTGCAACTGTCCCCGTGGCTCCCAGGGGCAGAGGCGATGTGTTACAACACATTGGACCAGGCCTGGGTCTACCTCTTCCTAGTTGTGGGGCGTACTGATTTTCACCTCTCTGGGCCTCAGCGCCCTCCCTGTGAAATGGGCATAATCGCGGGGCACCCTCACAGGGCTGAGGCTTTCGTCCCATAATGTGAGTGAGGCCCTTCCCACAGTGCTGGGGTGGGGAACCATGCAGACACGTCTTCCTGCTCTCTGATCTCACTGAAGCCACCCCCTTCCGAGAGAGAGCTTTTGTCACCCCTGCTCCCCAGATGAGGAAACAGGCTCAGAGGGGTGCAGTGAGTGGCCTAGGGTCTCATAGCAAATAAGTGTTGGAGCTAGGATTTGAACCCAGATCTGGGCCCTGAGCAACCCGCATTCTCTATGCGTTTGAGGACCTCTGCCGGGCAGGGCGGGGGTGGGGGTGGGGAGGGCGGCGCCCAGTGGGGCAGGCCCCCGTACTCAGCCACCTCCCGCGCCCTCCTCTTGCAGGTCATCCTTTTTCAGTATTGACGCTGCCAGCCCTGGTGCCTCTGTCCGCGGGCACCCCACCGCCGCCCCACAGCCGCTGAAAGCCGGTGTCCGAGCCACTGCCAGGGATCCACCCGCTCCGTACCCACCCTCCCCCACCTTCTTGACCGCCACCAGCCGGGCCCTGGGGCCTGGCCTTCCCTCCTCCTGCTGACAACCAGAACCTGCCAAGAACACTTGCGGAGTCCTCCTCTGGGAAGGCAGAGCTCCCTGAAATCTGGAATCAGGGTGAAAACAACTGGCCTGTTTTTCCATCTAGACGGGAGTCATCTTCAACTTCAGCTGATTTCAATACCAAAAGGCCAAATCGAATCCTGCAATGCCCACAGCCTTCTAATTTACAGGTTTTCTTTCTTCTCGTATTGGCCTTTCTTTACTACTTCCTTGCAACCATCTCTGAATTCTGAATAGTTGACAACCCCCAGTGTTATCCACTCTGTTGCTTTTGTCTGGAAAACTCTACAGTGTTTGTGGGATGTCCCCAAAGGAAAGCTATGTTCTAATTTTATCATTTCCATCTGTCTGGTTATGTCAAGTTAATTCAGAGAGAGAAGAGACACTGACCAACACTGAGAGGCCCAACAGGGCAGAGACAGAGGCCTGCCCAGACCAAGCGGGGGGGATAGGCAGGGGCTGGGGCGAGAAGTGCGACTAGGACTCCCACCGGAGAAGGATGTGGCTCGCTGGGCTGCTGGGGGGAGGCATTGGCTAATTTAAGGAGAGGAAAGAGAAGATGTGGGGTGTGTCTGGCGGGAAGACTCTGTTCCTACCTAGTTATCCAGCATATATAGAGGAGACGTGGCAGAGATGGTGCTTAATACGCATGATGGCATTTCTGAACATTTATGCAGGGTAGCATTGGTGGCCACTTGCTGACTCCTGATTGGGTTGGTTGGGCCACGTCGTCCTTGGAGGGGCCATCATGGAGGGGGAGCTGGAGAAACAGGGCCCAGGGAAATGGCAGTAGGGATGCTCATTCTGGACTCAGGTCTGAGTAGAGAGAGGTTACCTGCTGCCTAGGTGAGTGTGTCAAGCCCAGGATTCCAGGGGGCACGTGGCGGCCTTCCCCACCAGCCGTGCACGGATCCAGTCCCACCCCCTCAGGAAAGCAGAGGCCAGACACAGCTGTGCTCACATCCACCCTATTCTGCTGCAACTCTTCCACCCCAAACAAAAGGGCTTGGGCTGCACAAGACCATGATTTATGTTTTCCGGGGACGCCCATTTGTCCCAAGCGTATCCTGTAATTTCAGAATTACTTGGTGTCCTAATGCATTTCCCACCAGAGGCTGCTAGTAAGCATGTTCTAGCCCAAGTCCTCCCTCCTGCTTCAGTTAGCCTGATGCATCACTTCTGGAAGGAGACTCTAGGATGGGGAGTGCACGTTCATGGCACGCAGGCATCTGCTGTCCCCACTTTCACCCATGGTAGACATCGCTGATGGATTGTATCGCTCTCGGAGTCTGGATCAGGTTTCGGAATCCAAAGGCTTGAAGTTGGCGCTTAAAACGAAAACTTATATGCCTTTCTTGCTCTGGGACCTGGAGGAGGGCGAGGCATGGGTGTAGCCCAAGAAGGGAACTGGCTACCTTTCCCTTCCGAAGGCAGTTCCGGGGGACTCAGGGCCAAGAGAGGGTAGCACCAGAACGTGGTCAGTGCAGCTCGGTTCAGAGCTCATCCAATGAGTGGTGTGTCCTGGCTCTGTGCAGGGTGCCGATGATGATGATAAGAGGAGCTGGGGCCCAATCCCTGGTGACTGGGGAGCTCTCCTGCTTCCTTTGATTTTTGCTCCTGATGATTGAAGCCCCAAGCACAGCCATGTGGTATACATGTGGCCACGGCCAAGTGGGCAACCAAACCCTGCCTGGGGTCACCCAGTACCCACTCTGCCTTGAGCCTCCCCCCCCCAGGGTCTGTTCCTTGCGTGGATCACGTGGTTGTAGCATGTTGCCATTCAGACATGTCTCCACTAGCCTGTTAGAGCAGCCTGGGAACGCACAGGCCACCAAGACTATTTATTTAAATACAAAACAGAGGGAGAAATCACACACGGAAAAAAAATTGTAAGCACTTTTTTTTGTAAAACCAATGTCTGTTTTGTTACATACCTTTCATGTTGTGCTTTGTAAATGTCCTATTTGTGTAATAAATAAAGTTAATGCGAGTAGAAGTGCGGGCATTTAAATCCAGAACACGATGGGATTCCGTTTCTTTCCTGCTCTCCGGTTAAGGACTCTGGCCCCCGGCCCCTGAGGGTTCTGGGCCGCTGGACAGCGCAGTCCCCCTTCCTGGGCAATTGGTACTATTTCCCAGTTAGTGAGCTGTGCGCTGCCAAGGTACGACGGTGAGTTTCTTCTCTCATCTAAGCTTGGTAGGCAGTCGTGCTGGCTGCTGTGTCCCGTGTCCCCACTCCCGAACACATGCTTTCTGCTGGGCCCCAAGCTGGCTCTGCAGACTTGGAGAAGCGCCCAGCCCACCAGCCCTAGAGGGGCTCTCAGTCTAGCCACTTCTGTAACAGATGGGTCCCTCCGACATGCTGTGGGGACTGGGGTGCAGGACAGAATAGGTGCAAAAGAGAAGATATTGGGGCGCCTGGAAGGGGAAGTGCAGGGGAGCCTGTTTGGAAGATGCGGGAGAATTTGGTCTGGGGAAGTCAAGGGGAATATGGGATGGGAGGCAGGGAGACAAGGAGACAAGTCTCTAGCTTTGACACATACTGGGTCTCCTACTGGATCTTACTGGGTTCCAGAGCCACCACACCATCTGGGGAGTGAGAGAGAACATCTTTTCGCTCCTGGGCCACTTTTCTTTTAGCAGCAGAACTGTTGGTTCAAGCCCAAATTCTCAATGATGGGGGGAGTGGAGTGGTCGTGCCCCGCCCTGCACAGAGTTGCTTAGAAACCTGAGCTCTGGGTGTACATCATCCTCACCCCTACAGGGCCCTTGTCTTTATTAGTTGTTTCATCCACCATCCCTGGTCCCATCTTTGCCCCTCCCCTCTCCCTTCTTCCAATCCACTTATCAAATGTTGATTTAGATATATGTGTATCTTTCAGAAATAGTTTGTGTGTGTGCTTCTTGACATGAATGTGCCTTCTGTTTTCCAAGCACAGTATGGAGCTCAACCCTGTCGTTCTATAGAGGTGACCTGTTGCCCCAGAAGGGAGGAGTAACTCCTAGGATTCCGCCATGGAGCAGCTGAGTGTGCCCAGGGCACCCTCTACTCCTAACTCTGCCTAGCATGCTAATTCCAGTTCACTGGTTTGAGGGACAATTTCCTATCCCTGCAGACCTTGTCAGAGCCTTTGAAGGCCCACCTTTTCCTGGCAGCTCTTGGTGAGCCAGGGAGAAAGCATGGGGGTGGGGGTAGCATGGGCTGCTGGATCCAGCAGCCTCTATGGAGGGATGGTTATACAGAGATCCAGGATGTCTGTGGCCCAAGTGTGGCCATAGAACATGCCACTCCTTCCTCTTCTGGTTTTCAGCTGACACATGATCTTGGGGGTGATGTTGAGAGATACGGAAAATAAGAATGCTTCAGGGAGTGGCACTTGGGAACGCACATTGCTAGACCCCATTCCCAGAGATTCTGAATAGCATGTCTAGGGTAGGGCCCAGAAATATCTAATTCACGGGTAATTCTGAAACCGGTGAAATGAGGATCCCCTAAGAAATCATTGCAAGAAAGTACACTTGGGGCCACTGAGTGCAGAAAGGCTTTATTCCCGAGCTAAAAGTCAGGGTCCAGAACAGCAGGCTGCCCCCAGGGCTGGCCACGGCGGTGCAGAGGAAACCTCCACCAGCAGCAGCGCTCACAGCTTGGGTCGGTGACCCACGATCTCATCCCAGCCCTTGCGACACGTCCTGATGATCCACTCGTGCTCATCATCATCTGTAGGGGAAGAGGAAGGGCTGGTCATGCCTGGGGTTTGCTGGGCCTCTCTGTGCGGGGAGACCCACAGTCGGCATCTTGGGACTGCATTCCAGCACAGGGGTGTGGCTTCAGGGGCCAGGCCAGCTCTGTGCTGGGAAGGAACAAATCTTTCACTAAAACCCAAATCCTCCAGTTGCCTACGAATGCCTGGTCTTGGGGAAATTGAACACAAATGGATTTACTGATGGTGGATATCGCTGGTGGAGGCAGGCACGAGGTCATGTGGCCACTCTGAGCTGGGCAGTCCCGACAGGCACCCAGAGAGCAACTTGCTTGGGCATCTGCCCCATCTGATGCCCACAAAGGGCACCCCCTCAACAGCCAGTACAGGCCCTGCCGGTAGTGCCAGGGGCCGGAGCTCAGCTCTTCTTTGTTTCCTTCCTGGGTTTTCCACTGTAGACCCTTTTTTTTTTAAGATTTTTTTATTTATTTGACAGACAGAGATCACAAGTAGGCAGAGAGGTAGGCAGAGAGGGAGGAAGGGAAGCAGGTTCCCTGCTGGAGCAGAGAGCCTGATGCGGGGCTCGATCCCAGGACCTTGAAATAATGACCTGAGATGAAGGCAGAGGCTTAACCCACTGAGCCACCCAGGCACTCCTCACTACAGACCCTTCTAAGAATCCAAGACTCCCCAGGGGAACCTGACACCTCTGTTGACTCGGAGCCTTTCAGTGGAGAATAGACAAGAGGAACTGATGTTCCCATGGGCCCTATGCTCGTTGATCTCACTTAATTTAACCCTGGTGAGCACCTGCGGGCAGCAATGCTGCCATTCTGCAGAGGAACAAGCTGCTCAGAGAGATCAAGTCACCCGCCCACAGACTAGTACGCAGGAGAACCCAGAATGCGAACCCGCGTTGGTCTGACTGCAAAGCTTGTGCTGTTTTTTAAACCTCAGAGAGAGGGAGTGAAATGCTGCCTTTGGTCCCCCCGTACCACAGTCTTCTCTCTGGGGAAGGACTTATTTTCCCCCATTATCCCCCAAACCCACACACAGCCCCTCCCCGAGCCCTGACAGAGACCCACTTTAATGGTGGGATATATGCCCCTAAACATGCACGCAGCTCTGTAAAATGTGTGCCGGTGTTTTGTGTGCGAATGTGGTTTTAATTTGCCACCATAAATGGCATTGTGCTGTGAGTCTCATTGTGTCTTACTTCTTTCACTCAACACTACATTTTCAAGATCTATTCTTGTTGCTAAATGTACATCTCGGTCTTTGCTTCCTATTGCTGCCTAATACTCTGCGGTGGCTTCCTTGTGACGTTTTACTATCCACCCTTCCTGGGGAGGACACCCAAGGATGCCACCTCCCACGCCCGGACAGACGTCCTTGGGCCCTCTCCTTCCCAGACTCGTGGAGAATGTGGAGGAGGAGGAGGGTCTCGCGGTCATGCCTGCACTTCATGAACCAAGACTCCCAGCTAAACCGGAGTTCTTTTCCGAGGGCCATAGCTGTCCCTGCCTCATTCCTGCCTCACCTCCGTGTCAGGCCCTAGGGACAGAGGACTAGCTCAAACCCCTGTCCTCACGCCGTTCTCCTCAGGGCTACAACCCCGGAGTGGCTTTTGTCGCCTCTCCTGACCTGCCTCCCCGAAGGGATGGGAGCATGGGACTACCTGCCCTCCTCAGGAACCTGTGGCAGTAGCCCAAGACCAAGGGCACCCCCCGAGAGCTCAAACACGGAGGGCCAGCCCCAATTCTGCCTCCCAACCAGATTCCCTTGCCCCCTTCCTCTTCTGGGAAAGCAGCCGCCCAGGATCAGAGAGACAGGGGCTTACTGACAGCCTACTGTGCACTCCGCGCTTTGCAAACACCCGTCTTGTGGAGTCTTGGCGATAGCTCAGAAGGGTAGTGGAGGTTCCCTCCCTTTGAGAGAGGTGATGCGCCTTGCCTCCCCTCCACAGCCAGTGGAATCCAAAGCCAGATGGCCCCCACCCTGGGGCTGATGGGGCTGGGTGACAAGGGAGCCAGGGGGCGAGGCTGCCCCCCACAGAGCCAGCCTCCTCTGCCTGTTCCCTGCTATTCCTCTCTATGTGACCTCAGGAAAGAGGCACACTCTTGCCTTCGAGGACTGCCCTGGGTTGCAGGTGGACCTCAGTTTCTCCCCAGGGAGGCTGCTGGGGAATCCACGCGTGGCTGTCAAGCCCGGGGGCGGGGACAGCGGCGGCACACAAGGAGTTAAGCGCTGGTGAAGCCCACTTTTGCCACACCGCGAGCAGCCTGGTTGATAATTACAGTTCTGAAGTCTCTGGGCTATTCGAATCTGTGCAGCTGCAAGCTCTTCAGTGCTAACCCCTGAAACCAGACAAACTGGGGGTATTGTGCAAAACCAGCCCTCAGGCCCCTCCCCGATCGTTACAAATTGACAGCAATGGACTTAACAGCCTCTTCACTACCCCTCTCGCTCTCTACCTGGCGGCACAGCCACCAATTTGAATCACAGATGCCTCCCCTCCCGGCAGCTGCTCACCAACCCTCCCTCCACCTCCTCTGCGCGGAGGCGCCCGGGCTCCCCTGGCCCCGCCACGCCAGGGTGAGGCTGCCGAAGCACGTTTCATCAATATTTAAAATGGAATTAAACCTGCCGCTTTGATTAATGCCTCCCAGAGCCCGGGAGTTGTGATTACTATTTTGCAAATTGCAATTGTTGGAATATGTTAATATGATTGTCTGAGAACATCTTCACCTTCTCAGATAATTTCCCCCCCTTTTCGGCAGGAGGGAAGGGGGAGAGGAAGGGGGGAAAAGATGGGGGGGGGGAACCACGCCGCAAACTCTTTAATCAATTGTAAATTATTACCCTGGACACAATTGCTGGTGGTTTCGAAGGGAAGGGGAGGGAGATTTCTGGTTTGGTGCATTTATCTTGAAAAGTTTGGGTCTTGTTGGCCCACAATTCCACTCTGGGACACGATCCTAAGGGAATAATCTATTTGTCTTCAGTATTATTTAGAATCAAGGAAACTGAGATAATCTGTGTTTCTAAAACAAGAGAAGGCTGACGTTGTTGTGTGTTCATTTAACAACTAATTTCTAAACGGGGTCCGTGGGCCAGGTTATTGTGCTACAAGTCTGGCTGCAGGGTGGGGGGGCGGAACTGATCTAGCAGCGCTGGAAAACGTCGGGTTATGAAGTCTGTATGGTAGCATAGAGATGTTTTTGATATGATGAAAAGGTGGGAAGAGGCAAGACACAAAATTACATTGACAGCATAATCTGCAAAAAACCGTGCCCAGAAGAAAAATTAAAAATAACACGTTGCATGTGAATAATAGTCATTTCTGAGCAGTGGGACAGACGGGAGAGGTTCTTCTGTTTTGGTATTTCCCGAATCTTCTTAATGTGTATTGACAATCGAGAAAATAAGAAACGATTGTCTTTTCTCTTAACCTCCAACTTAATGCCTTGCTAATTTCATGCATTTGGGGAGTTGAAAAAAAAAATATTCCTAGTTTCCTAGAAACATCGATGGGGGTTCTTGAATTTCTACAAAGTAAAACAGCCAGCATTAAAGTATTGGTAAAAATGGGAGAAGAGACAAATTTCCTTAGCAGAAGAATTCCAGATAAATTCTGTGACTACTGCCCTCAAGGAGATGGGGCATAACTCCCGACCAGTGAGTGGTATTGGGGGTCCTTATTCCGTATCTGTTCAGTGAGGGAAGGAAGGAATGGATGAGCCCCATGCCCTGTGCTTGGGGGCTGGAGAGGGGGTACAGAGGGGAACTGAGACCCAGCAAGGGGTGTTGTCCAAAGGTTCCACTCAGATACTCTTCAGGTTCAGGTCTGTCTGCCCTTGGGGCAGAAAGATTTCTTTATTCTGGGCTGAAGCTTTAGAAGTGACCTTACTGTCCCATGGAACCCCCTCCCCTGCCCAAACCACCCCCCCCCCCCCCAGGAATCTCACCAATCACTAGAACTGGGCTTCCTATAGAGAAGAAAAGGAACTTGCGGTGAGAGAGAAGCCAAATCTGACCACGGGACGTCCCTGCTGAGAAGCCTTGCCTGGAAAGGCTCCCCACGCCTTCACCTGGACTTCAAGGCCGGTCTTCTGCTCTCCAGACTGCCTCCCGCCCGGCTCACCTCACCCTGCTGTAGGGGAGTCCCCGCTGTGCCCGTGCACACCAGGGCCTCTGTGCCTCTTAAATATACTGTTTTGGGGGCCTGGGAGGGGCCATTTCCGAGCCTTGGTGTATGTAAAAGTGAAGAAAGGCCTGGACAACAGTGTACCAATTGCAGTGTCGTTTAAACATGTGTAATTAACAAATGCTTTGAACACAAACAACCAAAGGCAATATAAACGTGTCATTCCAGGATTTCTTCCAAGGCAGTGTTAAGCGCACGGTGCACTAAAGGCCGTGGGCTCAGGAAGGGGAATGTGAGGTTGGACGTGTCTGGTGAACGTGGCTTTCTTTTGTAGCTGCCACACTCCAAACTTGAGGCCGCTGGCGAATGTGGGCGCCTAGGCCCCGGAGCCCTCCTGGCAGTCCTCCACCCCCAGGGACCCTGCCTGGATGGCATCTTACCCGTCTCCTGCTGAGGTCACCACCGCCCTCACCAGCCCCAGGCAGTCGGGCCCAACTGCACTCCTGGTCCTCAGAGCCTGGGGCGGGTCTGGCGCTTAAAAGTCTTTAATGAGTATCTGGTGAACGAACGAATAAAGCAATGCAAAGTTGGGGACAGGAAAGCAATAGGCCTACCCTGTGGGATCTGGACAAGAGGGGAAGAACTTCTTCCCTGCCCTCAGCAAACGGAGCTCCTGAGGGGACAGAGTCCATATGCCAAGTACAGGGCCAAGCCTGCTGTTTCCTTTGTGTGTTTTGAGGCCACAGATGGAGCAGCTCCACAGCACAGAACAGAGGGGTGGTCTGGGCTCATTCTGGGGCACCAAGCACACTCAGGATGCTCAAAGCCCCGGCTGGTCTGGGGCCTGCCTCACAGTGAGCGCGGGGGCGGGGACGGGCAGGCCTGCACAGGCCACTAGCTGGGTCACTGTCCGTGTCACTAGGGCAATCCCTGGGTCGGCACAGTGCAGGGGGGAGAAGAGATCCTAAAAATCTTCCAACAAATGCGGGGCAATGCGAGCTCCCAGGTGGTTGGCAGGGAGGCAGCGGGAAGGCAGCCAAGAGCACGGGCCCTGGAGTTTGGGTGCCACCAGCTCAGAGACCGTGGGCAGGTGGGTCTCATTCCCTTACCAACAAAGTGCCTGCTGGAGCGAGTGAGGTCATTCCTGAAAAGTGCTTAGCACAATGCCTGGCACGCAGGAAATGCCCCAAAGCAAAAGGAAGCCCGAGGTTGTCTTCGCAAGGTGAGACTCCAGGGTGCACATGGCAGCTCAGCATAGAATGGAAGGTGGTTCTGGGTCCCAGTGCTGAGCCCTGGCACCAACTTGCTGGGGGATCTTGGACAAGCCACTCTCCGTCTCTGAGCTGGGCTGGGCTCCTTGTCTGGACTGGGGGAGGTTGGGGGCGTGGTTCACGAGACCTCCTGCAGAACCAGAGTGAGCAGCACCAGGATGACACCCAGAAAGAAGGAGCTATGATCCCCACTTTGATGGATCTTTCATTCCCTAACTGGGTGCCTGCAAGAGAGTGTTCTTAAGGGACTCTCACAGAGCACCCTGGGACTTCCTGTTCCTGTAGGGGAGGAGGGAGTCTTTATACAAGGATCAGCACCATAAAGATCAAGAACCACAGCTCAGCCACTGATTTTTGTTCAAAGTGAGGTGGGCAGGCTTGGGCAGGCGAGCCCAGAGAGGGCAAACGGGCGGATCTAGGTTATCGGGCGCCTACAAGCCCGATTCTGTGACCTCTTGGCACGCCTTTGAGCCGAGCACACCTGCGGTCACCACTGCTGTGCAGCTCCTCCCGCTGGGACAGGGAAGGGACCGAGATGAAACCACGCATCTTAGCCTCAGGAAAGGGGATGGACTCATAGAGCTAGTGAAAAAGCCACACTCACACTGTGTGTGCACGGCCACAAACGGCCGCGTTTCCACCCAGTTGGGTGAACGTGCGTGAGAGCCTCCCTAAGTGTAAGTGTGGGTGTGTGAGTGAGCATGAGCAGGTGTGTGCTGTGAGCGTGCGAGTGCGCAGCGTGTGTGTGTGGCACTCAGTGTGCGATAGCGTCTGAGTGTATCCTGGAGCAGGGGCTGAGTGAGACAGTCCTTCCTTCCCTCAGCGACAGCCTAGCGCTCACCCACACCGGCAGGCCAGCTTTGTCATGCGGGCTGCCCTCTTTTCCTGGGGTCGAGACTGACTCTCACACGGCTCCTGTGTGGCCTGGGGTTCCAGGCGGGGAGGGGAGGTGCCTGGTAAACCTGGCGCCCTAGCCCGTGGGCAATGCCACCCTCAAAGCCCAGCCCCACCCTCTGTGCAAACGCAGGGCTGTGTGAGCCTGAGCCGAGCCGCGCCGCCCGCACCTCGTCATCACAGCTCCTGACAAGCAGGCGGCTTTGAACTTTGCTGGCAGTGCTGGTGGCCAGAGGCCAAGGCCATGGCATGGCCAATATTGACTAAGGGATCGTTGCCCGGGCAGAGCCTGTGGCGGGGTAGGAGGGGAAGCCTTGGGGCTGCTCTTGATTTTCTCTGTAGAAGAGCATTTTCTGGGCTGGGTGGGTGGAGGGGGGCAGTGGATTATCCCAGGCCGCTTCACTCCCTGGGAACTAGAGGGGCAGGGTTCAGTATCCACAGCTTTTCAAGGCCTGCTCAAATGTGAGAGATTGGGGGACACCAAACCAATCTTTGGTATTTCTAAAATACAGAAAGGGAGACTGCAAAAACGGAAATTAAGATGTTATCTAGTTAACGCATTCAGACTGAATTATTAAATTTAGAAATCAAAACAATGTTCTTACGCTTGAAATCTGTTTGTAGCCTTGCTCGTCTCATTTTGCAAGAGTTCCCCAATATGCACACGGCTCTCTAGAAATCACAGCCCGACTGACAGCCCAACAATTTACCAGGCAAAATGTTAAAAATCCCTTCAAAGTTTTAGTAGCAAAAATATATATATTTAACGGGGGAGTGCAGATACATTTTTGTTCTAAAATGTTGAAACGACGAGGGAAAGGCCTCCAGAGTCAGACTTAGGACTGGACTCGGGCTGTGCCTGGAAGGGGTGAGTCTGAGCGGGAGAAGGGCCACCTGGCGTTAGGGAACACGCGAACGTGCCAGGAGCTGAGTTGGGCACCTCGCACACCCGATCTCACGCAGTCCTCGCCAGCAATTGTCGTATGCACAGCTGGTATTGTTCAGAAAGGAGTTTTGGGTGCTCCAGTCCATTGGTGAAGGGTAAAACGTCCTGAGTCATGACGCCCCTTGGAAATCTCTTAAGAAGGCCCCGTGCTGGGGCACCTGGGTGGCTCAGTGGGTTAAAGCCACTGCCTTCGGTTCAGGTCATGATCTGAGGGTCCTGGGATCGAGCCCCACTTCGGGCTCTCTGCTCAGCGGGGAGCCTGCTTCCTCCTCTCTCTGCCTGTCTCTCAGCCTACTTGTGATCTCTGTCTGTCAAATAAATAAATAAAATCTTAAAAAAAAAAAAAAAAGAGGAAGAAGGCCCCATGCTGGGGAAGGACATCCCAAGAAGGGCTAGGGAGTTGGTATTCTGACACGGTCAGAAGAGAGAGTCATTTCTGCTGTTGAAGTCCAAAGGCTCTGCCAGCTTGTTAAAAAAAGGCATATCTGAAATACTAGAACATCTTGCGTGTGGCAGGCTGCTCATCCAACAGGAGGCACACAGGTCCAGAGACCCAGGGATTCACATCTCCCCACACCCCGTTGTGGGCAAGTGGAAGGAAGCTGCCAGACCACCAGCGCCCCTCGTATTCCTCTTCTTCTTGCTTCCCCACTTCTGTTTTTCAAGCACCCACAGTTGAATTTGGGTTCACGACCCATGTTCATGATACCCAGCCACTGTACACAGGCAGCTCAGGGAAGCAGTGTGCCAAGGCCAAGGTCATTCTGTTGGCCTGGGCCCCAGAGCCTTTGCTCTGACCACTGCTCCCTTCCGCCTCTGCTCTCCAGCTGTGTGTGGACAATGGGCTGAAGTGACAGGCCTGGCAGCTGGGACCTGTGTCCTCTAGTTAACAGATACTAAAGGCTGAATTAAGGCTTTGGCGGTGGGGCCAGCCAAGAGGGGTGTTAGGATGTTAAGAATCTGCAGAACGCACCAGCAGACTAGAACTCAGTCCGCCTAGGAATCTCGTACAGTCACTGTTAGCATCCCACTTCACAGATGAGGGTCCTGAGACTCAGAGAGGTAAAGTCATCTGCCCCAGCTCACCTAGTCAGTGAGTGGGCACAGGGGCAGACCCAAGACCATCTCCAGACCTGTAGCCCTCGGTCAACCACGCTTCCCTGAAAAACCTCTCTGTCACCACCATGCCTCTAGTCCTCCCTATCTGAAGGATGGCATTCAAGGCTCTCTTTGCCCCACACTGGGTCCCTGTGCCTTGAATGCCGAGCCCAGATGTACTCCTACACACCTGTCAAAGACCAGTCTGTCCATCCCTGTTGGAAGGAGACCCCTCTTGACTCCTCCTCCCTCCCCCAACACGAGACCCCGTCTCAGGTGCTCCCTCTTGGGGACCCTTTGTTCCTGCATCTCTCTGTGCTTTGTTCCTTCCCTTCCATTAGCGAAACCCACCTCTCATCCTTGAAGGCCTAGCCAAACACCACTTTTCCAGTACAGCATCTCAACCACACTCAGGCTCTTCTCCCCACTTCCCCAGCCCTCTGTGCTGCTGGCTTCTGGCACCGGCAAAGCAGGGGCACTCCCGGTGTTGGGGAGAAAGAATCTCATATGTGATGTTTCACGTTAAACATTAACATAAACATGATAGGAATATAGAATTATGCTGGACTTCTCTCCATATACTTATTTTGGGGGTTGATGTTAAATTTCAGAACTCTATGTCGAGGGGCAAGAGTTTCCCTAGTCTTTGTACACTTAGACCCCCTGCAGATCCCACGCTTCTGTCCAGAGAGCCCCCATCCCAGATCCCAGGACTGTGTACTCGTCTCCTTCTCCTGGCCCACACTGGTTTGGAAGGGCAGGTGCAGAGTCCGGCCCCCCAGGGACACCCTGGTGTAGACCCGTGTCTGGGGGGAGCCTTAGAGGTCCCGGGCTCTAGGCGGATAAGAAATGATGAAGATGAGGAACAATGCCAAGGGCTGGAGAGAGAGATGGGCGACCTGCCGGCCTCCCGCCCAGTCTTGGAATCCGCATCAAAAGCAGGTGGGAGGGTGCCTGAGGACAGTTTGCCATCGGCCTTGCGTTCACTTCTATACAAGGAGACAAAACAAACCACGAGGCTGGCCAGCCCGGGGCTGACTCCAGCGGAAGGGGAAGCTGTGTCCTTTGGATGCCTCCGGGAGGCTGCTGTGGGGGCGGGGATTTATTGTTGCCAGAATCTGAGGGCACACCACTGGAAGGGCTCTTGGAACTGGGGTGGGGAGATCGCTTCTCGGCCTTTTGGCTAAGATCAAGTGGAACTGAGGTGGGGAGAGAGGGAGCAGTGGGCAATTCTGACATGTCAGGGAGAGGCAGTAAGCCCCCACGGGCTGTTTTTCCTTTGAGACCTCCACCGGGGCTGATTCCGCCCTCTGTAGGCAAAATTCTGTTGGTGGGTTCAAGTGTCTTCCTCTGGGGACAAGTTCTAAATCTTTGCCCAGGTTCTCATAGAGGTTCAGGATTCAGAAAAGGCCACAGCCCGTCTCAGTGCAGAGCATGGCCTCTGGTGTCAGGGAGGCCTCGGTTCAAATCCTGATTCCTGCCTTCCCTAGCTGCACCTGTCAGCGAGCCTCAGTTTCCCCAGCAGCCACACAGAGGTGATGATATATTCCTCAAAAGACTGGGAGATGGTGAGTGAGTCCCCAGTACAGCAGAGGTTTTCAGCTCATCATTTCTCTTCCTTCCCTTCCTCCTTCAAGCAGATGCCCAAGTCTGCTGGCAGGGGTGTGTGATCTGTGCAGGCATTTTCTTTGGCAGTTACAAGTGTGATATTATCCCTCCACAGAGCCTTCATTACGGAGCTGCGAACAATACCACAGATAAGGCAGGGATGGCCCTGCGTGCCAGCCTCCAGGTGATTATCACATTTGGGCAAATTGCCTTTTGTGTCACGGAGAGATGACGGCGGGAGGGCCTGTGTAGGAGACTCGCTGGGCCATTTTGCCAAAACCGCGAGGGAAGCATTGTGGAGAGACAGCCCGGGTTTTCTGGGGAAGGAGGCCTGGTTGGCAGCCGGAGCTCGTTCCGACGCTCCCACACGCGGGCCGTGATCTGCCCCGTGTGGGCCTCAGGCTTCTCACTGGTCAGGTAAAGGCATCAAAATTTGAGGAGTCTTATTCGAGGAGTCTTGGTTTGCAGGCAGCATTGAAAGTCTCGTTCTTTGGCCAGTTTTGGAGCAAAAATGTGGGGAACTATCTAGGGAAAAAGAATTACCGCTGCAGTTTTCTGAGGAGGGTCCTCCAGTTCTTTCTTTCTCTCATGAGTGAACTCCAGAACCTGCTCAAAGGCCATCTTTAGCCTTCAGTCAGCTAGGCCCCCGGGGCCCAGTTCCAGGTCTGCCGCTTAACCTCCACGTAACTCTGGGCAACACATTTCACGTCGCCTCAGTCTCATCATCTGTGAAGTGGGAATAATGAAGACAGCCGTTTCGCAGGGTTACCATGGGGATGAGATGAAGTGAGATAAAATAAACCATGCGACGTGATCAGACCAGGGTCTGGAACATCGTAAGCACTCAGTAAATGCTGGTTGCTTTTGTTGTCCTGCTTTCTCCTCTGAAATAAAAGAGCGCCCCTTTGTACAGCCATCAACCCATTCCCTGACTGCCATTTTAGTGATGGTACCGGGTTTAGTGTAAGAATACACCCCATATTGGGGCACCTGGGTGGCTCAGTGGGTTAAGCCTCTGCCTTCGGCTCAGGTCATGATCCCAGGGTCCTGGGATCGAGCCCCATATTGGGGGGGGGGGTCTCTGCTCAGCAGGGAGCCTGCTTTCCCCTCTCTCTCTGCCTGCCTCTGCCTACTTGTGATCCCTCTCTGTCAAATAAATAATAAAAAATAAAATCTTTAAAAAAAAAAAGAATACACCCCGTATTGTTTACTCCGTTCCCTCCTGTTGAACATCCAGGATGTTTCCAGCTTTCACCGGCTCAATAATGCCAGAGAGCCTCAGACGACTAAGCCGTCTTTCATTTCTAAGTGTTCACTATGCAACTTCCCTGAAGTTGGGTGGGAAGCAGATCCGTGAGGTTTGGACGCTCCAGGCCCCTGCCTCTTTGGATGGAATGACCTCGGAGCTGGTCTGGCAAAGGGGAAAGGAGAGGGGAAAATCTCTGGAGGCAGATAAGCCCGAGTGTGAATCCCAGTTCCTGCCATTTCCTGGGGGAGAGTCTTTAGCCTTAGTTCTGAGGCTCAGTTTCCTCGTTTGTCAAGCAGGGATCACAGGAACACTCCCGGCCCTCTTAGTAGCTGGGTGTCTGGTGCCTGGGAAATGCTCAGTCAAGGTCAGCTATCATCATGGTTGGGGGTGGGGAGGGAGTCATCCACCACCTCCCAGAGCCTCCGAGTCACACAGGCCAGGTCTCTTCCTGGACCCCCGACTCAGACTCCCCCCCCCGCCCCCCCCCCGTTGTCCATCGAACTGAGCATACATTCAAATGAGGCTGGTGATCTTGATTTTAAATTCTGTCTGGAACCCACAGGTTCAAACGCGAAGGGGCCCTCTCTGCAAATAATCACTGGTATGTGATATTTTTAAGAAGCCCAAGCCATTGTTTCTGATTGAAGGAAAGTTGGTGCTATTTTGAAGAGCAGCACGATTAAGCGGTGGCGTTATCTCTTTAACCATTGGGAATTATACGCTGTTTGAAAGATTTGTGAGCTCTAGGACATTTGCCAGATGTGCTTGATTCGACATTTCAGACAACAAAGGGGATAATGTTGGCGGGAATCTTGACGGCATTTCTGATGATCAGGATATTCTTTGAGGATGGTACTGAGACCTTTCGGGGAAGAATTTCAGCTTTTACATAAACTAATTTGGGATGCTCACTCTCTGTCTTCCACAAAGCAAATTTAGTTCATTGTTAGTTGTATATGTTAAAATGGTTACGAGGGTTTTTTCCTTTGAATATTAATAATGTGCCTTTCATCTGAGACACTCGCATGGGGTGTCATTAATTGCAGGGAGGGAGTAAGGATTAGTGGTGCGGTTATTTTGCAAATGATTCCTACCAGTAACGTTGAGGCGAGTAATGGCTACATGAAGAGACACACGTACCAACGGCTAACACGGCTCAGGCTTATCCCTCCTGAGCAGAATGAGGGGGACGGGTAGGAGGTTAAGGGTTAATCTCCCAATTTCCCACCATATTAAACGTAATTATCCCTAATATCGTCTCAAGCGTCCTTATTGGCCCACAGTATGTAAAGGACCCTTTATCAAATAAGGTAGCATCTCATTTGGGGGACTGTGGTGTTTTTGTCTTAAGACTCTAAAATGGGCCTTTTCATCCATTTGGGAATATCACTGAGCTCCCACTGGGGGCAGGACCTGTGTTCTTTAGAGGAACAGCCATGAATGAGGCATGGCTCTGTGGCGGAAGGGAGATGGCTGAGTAAGGAATTAACTAGGACACAAAGCTGAAAAGAACAGAATTGGGGCAGCAATTGGGATCGTCTCTGACTCTGGGCTGGGGAACAGGTGAGAACAGAGGTGTGTTTATCAATGGAAGCAGCTGGTCTGATTGAGCCGGAACATGGGGTGGTGGATGAAGGTGGGGGGCTCTAGACACCATAATGAAGAGCCTGCAGACCCCAACGATTCAGTAGCATTTTGTTTCCCAAGCAGAACCCCTGAGGAGGCCGACAGCACGGCCTATCCCGTCTCATTTCTCCCCGCAGCCTCCTTGTCCTGGAGCACCCAGAGAAGCCTCAGCTAATCCCAGGGCCTCCCTCTCTTCCACCTCTTCCAGCCCGAGGGAGCGATCATCAGGCTAATGGTCCCAGCTGCCTATCACTGGACACGGACGGGTCTCGGGCCAGGTGTCCTGCAGACTTCATCTCATTCTTCCCAACCACAGCTCCTCCAGATTAAGTTAATTACCAGAAGGTCCATTTTACAGATGAGGAAACGGAGACTCGGAAAGGAGACTAGAAGCCAGCCAGCCATGGTCTCACAGCTGCCCAGTGGTGGATCCAGGAAACCAGGGGCCACAGCCAGAGGTGCGGACTGCAGATCCTGGGCTTTTAACTGCCACACAAGACTGTCTCTCTGACCTCTCCTAGCCTCCTAAAGGAGGCAAGTCCTAACCCCGTCTGTGTTTTGCTTTGTGTCTGCTGTATTGATTGGAATCCTGCCTGCATTGACTTGCTGCTTTGTGTGGTTTTATGGTCCCAACAGAGGCAGCCGCAAAGAGCAGTAGCATGAGCGTGGACCTTACGGGGAGATGGGAGTGGGTTTGATCCCAGCCTTACCTTCCCTGATCTGTCATTCGTTACACATGCCCTAGTCCCCTAATCTCAGGCCTCACCCGTCTCCAGCTGCGTAGGAATTTCCCAGGGGATGCACGGCTCATGAACACAGAAGTTCTAAGGTACACACCAGAAATGAAGGTCACTACTGGGGTTCAGACAGCAGGGAGAGTGGGGACCTGGACCAAGCATAGGGCTCCTCAAACCAAAACGGCACAAACCCGATCTGGCCAGAGGGTCACAGGCTTGGGATCCTTAATGCTGAAGTTTTTAAGCTTTTCAAAGCTTAAGTGGTTTTGAAAACCCACAGGTGCAGAGAAGCTCAATAGGTTGTTTTTATTATTCAAAATAGTAAGTTGTCTGTTAGGTGTCAGGGACTATAATTTGTTAAAGAAGAGGAGGGGCTTGTAGGTGGTCCTCTGCCTGCCTGTCTGCTTTTCTTCTAGAAACATTTAATCAGCTCCATGTCGGGGACCTGTGTGAGCCGCAGAGAATCCAGTGACGAGTCATACATTGTCACACGGTCCCTGCCCTCCTGAAGGTTTGAGAGCCACGGTCTGCGAGAATTCTTGCCAGCATGGATCCCCAAGGCCTGGCCCACTGTCGGCACTCAGAAGCTTTTAGATGAGTGGAAGGACAGATTTAAATGCTCACCACAACCCAGTCAGCAGGTACCATCCTCCCCAGGTAAGAAAGGCGTTCTAAAAGCCCAAGCCGAGCAAAGCCAGGTTTGTTAAGTAAGCTTGGCGCTAGGCCCATATGCAATTCAGCAGGCTAAGGTTTTCCAGTCTGGCCTAAAGCAAGCATCTCCGTCTGGGGAGTGAAGCCGGGGTGGGGGGGTGGGGGGGTTGGAGCCAGGTAGCCTGTGAGGCCCGAAGGTGAACAAGGGCGATCCTTCTGCGGGTGTCCCAGCCGGCGACCTCCTATAAAAAGTGTGTCCCCGGCTCTGACCTGGCCAGGTGGCATGTACTTGATAATAGCAGTGGCTCAGGCCACTCTGTTTATCCTGGGATGGCCTCAGGCCCCACCGTGGGCCTGCGTCGCCAGCGGCCCCGCACCTTCGGGACGCCAACAGGAAGCACTGTTTATGGGGGCAGACCAGAATGCAGGGGAGAAAGGGCCCAGAGAAAACAGGAGAGGGACAGAAGTCTGAATTGGTCCCAGGCAGGGTGAGGTGAGTCAAAGGTAATGACTAGGTGGCCACAAACAGAGACTCTTCTTAGTGGTTTTCAGGACACTCCAAACTCCAACTGTCCTATAATATCAGGCCCAAAATATCCTTTGGCTACATTTCTCCTCCATCGTAGACTCTTAAGGTTGGAAAGACCCTAGAAATTATCCAGCCCGACTCCCTCATTTTACAGATGAAGAGCAAGGGGCCCAGAGAGGGAAGGCGCTGGCCCAGGGTCAGCCAGCAGGCAGCCCAAGAGCTGGGCCAGGATGTGGAACCTGGGTCTCTGGCACAAAATGCTGGGGCCTGGGGCCCTTCTCTTGCCATCTTGCCATCTTTCCTATCTAGTCTCACCTCCTTTGGCCCCTTCTCTCTGTGAAGCCTGAGAAATCCCTAAATGATGACTCAGCTACTACTCTGCCTGCCCAAAACCTTTCCTTGCTCCCCCGTGCCCTTGGGTGGAAACCTGCTGCCCTTCCCCTTCCCATCCCTTGGGTTCCCTCTCTTGCTCTTTTTGTCCTCACATATTGTTGTCTCATGCTCCCAAACCACTTGTAGCCCCATAAATGTGCAGTGTTCTCCCCCATCTTGTCCTTCGCACATGCTGTTCCCTCTGCCTTTCACCCTTTCCAACCCTGCTGCACCTGTCTGCTCTTTGGGCTGCGCGTTCCACCTTGCTCTTTCCAGGAAACCTCCCTGGCCTGCTGACCCTGAACTCCAGATTAGATATCCCTGCTACGCTCCCTTGTAGCAACTTGGATCTACCGCCACATTCTCCTCCTCCCTGAGAGAAGATTCCGTGAAGCTTCCTAACCCCAGGCCAGATCCACAGCCACTAGTCGATAAACATTTGTTGACCAGAGAGTCATCAGTGTCCATCCTTCTCCAAACCTCCTAAGAATGGCCTTCCCATCTCATGATGCATTTTTCAAAGGCTATTTTTTTTTTTTAAGAGCAGTTTTAGGCTCATAACAAAATTGAGAGGAAGGTACACAGATTTTCTCTATGCCCCCTGCCCCCCCCACCCCCCGTGCCTGCATGACCTCCCCATTATCAACCATCTCTACCGGAGTGTGCATTTGCTGAAACGACACCAATACCTCATAGTCATCTGAAGCTTACAGGCGGGTTCACTCTGGTGTAGTACATTCGACGGGTCTGGATGAGTGTATGATATCATGGAGCCCTCTCTATAATTTCATACAGAGTATCTGCATTGCTCTAAAAGTCCCCCGTGCTCTATCTGTATATCCCACCATGAATTATCAATTTTCTTACCAAGCATGGCTTTTGCGCAGAGGATTCCAGGAGCCACAGTTTCTCATTCCCCAGTCACGCCTTGCCTTTTTTTTTTTTCATGCCTCTGTGTCTTTGCATGTGCTGTTCCCTCTACCTGGAATGCCCTTCCCCAACAGGCCTGCTAACAAAATCCCTGCTCCTTCTTTTTTTTTTTTTTTTAAAAAGATTTTATTTATTTATTTGCAGAGATCACAAGTAGGCAGAGAGAGAGGAGGAAGCAGTCTCCTTGCTAAGCAGAGAGGCTGATGCAGGGCTCGATCCCAGGACCCTGGAATCATGACCTGAGCCCAAAGCAGAGGCTTTAACCCATTGAGCCACCCAGGCGCCCCATCCTTGCTCCTTCTTTAAGACCCGTCACTTCTGGTAACTTTATCCTGACTGAGACCCTGTATCTAGACCAGATGATGAGTTCCCCTGCTCAATGGCCCTTCATCCCCCAGGAACTGCCCCCTAGGAGGAGTGGTGAGAGCACCTTTGTACACGTATGAAAGATACTTGTAACTCATTATACAAAAAGGCACAGACGTGTTATCTTTGCAGGACAGAAGAGTGTGTACAGACACTGACCAACAACAAAAGGACAGGGGCACTGTGCCAGGGAGGAGGCTACGCTTAGCTCCAAATCTGCCCTTCTCTTCTCACTTTGCAGTCGGGTCTGGGACCACACGATTGACATTTCTGCTCTGCCGGCTGAGCCCCAGTTAGATGCTGTAAGGCAGGCACGCGAAGGCAGAAGGGACACGTTCTTTTCCGTGTGGCTTGTTGCTCACATTGATGTCACGACAGCAAAAGGCCCACTCACTTCCACCTTCTAGTTTTCCCCCAGATCCTAGCATCAGCGAGGCCCAGAGGCCACGCTGGGCAGTAGACTCTGCTCAGAGGTCTGGGTCACCCCTTCTGGGGATCCCTCTCTCAACCCTCTATGTTCTAATATCTCAGTCTCAGGGTTTCCCATCCAGGAAAAGGGTGGGGGAGGGTTGCTTCTCCCTGCAGTGACTTTCTCTGCTTTCCTCCCTCCTTTTGCTTTTTCAGTTCTCCAGTATCTTCTGATATTAAATTCTATTTTCCTGACTGGACTCTACCTGATACAGACAAGAGTTCCTGCTCACATAGATCTTACAGTCTCGGGGGAGAGAGAGACAGATAGACGTTCAGCAATTACTCACACAAATGAAGATTTAATTACAGTTGACATAAGTGCTGGGGAGGAAAAGTACAGGGTATATTAGCATGTGAATGGCCCTGGGAAGCCCTTCAATAGATGAAACTGTTATGCATTGTTTAACTCAGCATCTCTTCAGTTTCCTTATCCAGAAACTCCATAGTAAGCCTATGAACGCCCAGAAGAAATAGTGCTCTGCACAGTCTACTCTGTTAATGGGAAACAGGAAGTCATTAAAGAAAACTGCTGGGGTACCAGGAGTGTGAGCACTGGCCATGTTCCTCCAGGAGCACCCGTGGGTCAGGGCTCTCTGAGCAATCTGCTCTGGCGTTCAGACACAGCGTCAGCTGATAGTCCCCTTTGCTCTGATTCCAGCACCACAAAGGCAACTTTCTGATCCCCACCGACTTACGGAGTAAATGTCCCTGTAGGGAAAGGAAGCTCTCGTCAGCCAGTCCGGGCCTCCTGGGCTCCCTGGCAGTTTCTTTCTCATTTTAGAGCACAGTTTCTTGACCTGGGTCTTTAGAAGAAACCCCTTAAGACTATATGCAAAATGTGCACGCGTGTGCATGAGTGTGAACGTGTATGTGTCTGTGCACATGTGGTCATTTTTCTAGGGAGAGGGTGCATAGTTCTAATGTTATTCCCTGTGGGACTATGACTCTAGGGAAGAGAAAGATTAGGAATCACCATGCTGAACGAAAACGTTCTTGTTCTTGTTTGTACATTGGCCTCCTGTGAGTTTGGTTACTGTAAGTCTCGATCTGATCAGCTTGCATTTACTTACCATCAGACGTTCTGGATCCCCAGTCAGCAATTCTTGGACCACTCCCAGTTATTCTCTGGGTCTCATTTTAGCTGTCATTTCCTTCTGGAAACTCTCTGACTTTCCAGTTCCGGATGAGGTACCTTTTCTTTGTGCTCCCACAGCATCACTCCCACCTCCCTGGGACTCGCTACCTTTACCTCTCTCCCCGCCCCCATCTAGGGCCATGTTTCCCCCTTTCGTTATGCTTTTCTCATGATGCAACCAAGCCTTTCTAGTACTTGTCTGCTCTCTGTCAAAACACAAGCTCCGTGAGAAAGGGGTGTGTGTCTCAATTTGCCCTTCTTCACTGCCTACAGCAAGCATAGTGCTTAGGCACACAGTCACTGCTCACTAAGTACGAAAGGAGAGCATGCAGAAATCTGTAGTTTAAGCCTTTCAGTGCTACACTTTGCTGTCACAGCTAACCACAACAGTCCTTGGCTTCACTCTGTGACCCTGCAGAGACTTGTCCGCCATGAGAACTCCCCACGGTGAACCATACGGATCATAATTTTTGTCTTTAGTCAGAAGTTTCTTTCTCATTAGATGCACGCACGTGTGTGCACACAGATGCACACAGATACATGTGAGCAAGAGAGGAGAAAACAGGCATCCCGGCATGTCAGAATGGACATACCTGCGTTTCTCAGAAAGCGATTCCTGTAGTCCTTGATTATCCTCGTGGCCGGGTTGTAGAAGCCATCTCCACAGTCATAACAGCCCTCGGGGATTTTTCGAGGTGGGTCCATATTGGTGAGCTGAGAGATACCTTGAAAGGATGTAATGGATAATTAATTCGCCACCAAGACTAAATTGAAACCCAGCCCCCCAGAAGTCCACTTCCGTCTGGTTATCCCCGTGGCAAAATGCTTCCCATTCAGAGCACGGAGGACAGGTGACAGGAGCAGTGTCCCACAGCAGCTTCCTGAAACTGGCTCTGGGAGCCGGGGCTTGGGGACTAGAACTCCAACTTCTTCCCTTGACCCCCATCCTCTGTTTCTGGGGACACCATGACAGGGGTGTAGGTTCTGGAGGGATGAGGGAGCACCACAGTTTGCAATGGGGATAGAAAGACATGTCTAGAGGAGGGATGGCATGCAAGGGGGTGAGCCCAGGGGCGTGAGCCCTCAGTCCTCACTCAACAAGCCTAGCAGGGTGAGGCCGAGGGGTGCAGAAGGATAACAGTGGGAAGAAATGGGTCAGGTGGGTGGGGATCAACTTTGACTCTTACCAAAATTACAACGGTGGCTGTTTACTGAGTGTTTACCCTGCTTCAAAATTCATTAAATGCTTGACTTCTACTATTTCACTCAATATCACAGCAACCCTGGGGCCCCATTTGTGGATGAGAGAACTGAGGCTCAGAGAGGTCAAGTAACTCGCCCCAGACTCTCCAGCAAGGAAGTGGCAGGGCACCCAGCCATGAAACCTCCACATCAGGGTCCTGACGTTGGAACCCCCGGGAGCTTGAGAGGAGTTGGTCACACTGCCCTGGGTGTTGTGCATCTTGGAATGCTGAGGCCTAAGTGAGGGGTATGAGGTTGGAATAAATAACTTCTCGGGCTCTTGCATTTCCTGTAATTCCCCGTCCTCTGGACTGAGAGCCGGATGCGCACTGAGCATAGCACCCTGTTCACGGCACAGGGCTCTGTCCTGCACACAGGTGCTCTTCTGTTGGTTACTGACACCACGTGCACATGGTGACTGAGCTCTCACTCCATGCCAAGCACTTCCCAGCCACTCTCTCCCCGGAGCTTCCTGCCTGTGCCATCTCAGAGATAGAGAGGAGCGGACGGGGCTGCTTAAGCTTCTCACTGTCTCTGAGGCTGAGAGGCAGCTGCTGCCGGGCCCTGCCGAGTGTCCACGGCCTTGGGAAGGCAGTGGGTACATAGGATGAAGTTGCCGCATTGGGAGTCACCAGAGGAGAAGGAAGGACGCAGAGAAGGCCACCACACTGCCCATGAGCCTGGCAGAGCCCCACCTTTGACAAAACCAGCCGCCGCGTGACAGCTGAAGGCCTGAGGCCAGGGGCTCTCTCTTCGCCTATGGGCTTCCGTTGGGGGTGAGGAGCCCGTGACAGAGTCCAGGCCTTGTCATCACTAACCCAGGAGGGGCCACAGACAAGTTCTCAAGTGGGATCTAGACTGGCGTCTCCTCGAAGGCAGACATTGTCCCCCTGGGGCCCAGCCAGTGTCTGACACAGAGTAGGTGCTCAGGAAATCCAATGTCATGACCTTACCTCCCACACCTCATCTCCCCTGCTGTGATGTCAGTATTACCCTCCCCATGTCATTCTTTACTGAGCACCTACTTGGTGCCAAGCAATGTGCCAGGCACTGGGGACACAGCAGTGACGAAGACAGAGCCCCCGCCCTCATGGAGCACAGTCAGCGTGGGAAGAGGGATGCTGCGCACTCAGGACAGAGCTCTGGGGACCAGCCCTGGCCGCTCCATGGGATGCCACAGGGAGACCTTGCCTCATCTGGGAATTCAGGGAAGGGGCCCCAGACAAAGGGACATGACGCTGAGTCCTGCAGGCTGGGAAGGAGTTATTTGGGTGAAGTGGGGGTGGGGGGTAGAGCATCCCAGCAGAGGGAAGAGCAGGAAAGAGCGTGGTCTTTTCAAGGATGAGAGATAGAGCCAGCACAGCGAGGGAGGAGAGAAAATCCCAGAAGGGCAGGTGGTGTGGGCTGAGGGTAGGCTCAGCCACAGGAGCCAGAGAATGAAAATCACTTAAAAAATCTGGAACCTTCTCATGAGAGGAGCAGAGAGGCACTGAAGAGTAGGTAACAGGGGTTGGGGCAGAGGAGAGTGGCAATCAGAGTCATGTTCTGCAAAGATGAGAGTGCCCACGGAGTGCAGAATGGCCCGAGCAAGTCAAACCTAGATCTCAGGAGACTAGGTAATCCAGGGGAGAGGACGGGGGTCTGGGACACAGCAGCACTAGAGAGGATGAAGGAAGCCCGGCGTGGCGCATAGGGAGCCTCAGTCAACAATTATTCAATGAATACATGAAGGAATATATTTAAGACGTAGAATCCACAGGACCAGGGGCACCTGGGTGAGTCAGTGGGTTATAGCCTCTGCCTTCGGCTCGGGTCATGATCTCAGGGTCCTGGGATCGAGCTCCACATCGGGCTCTCTGCTTGGCGGGGAGCCTGCTTCCCCCTCTCTCTCTGCCTGCCTCTCTGCCTACTTGTGATCTCTGTCTGTCAAATAAATAAATAAAATCTTAAAAAAAAAAAAAAAAGAATCCACAGGACCCGATAGATGGTTGCTTGTGTGCAGGGAAAGAAGAAGGCAGGACTCGGCCCATCCAGGTGGAGGGGGTGACAGTCTCTGGGGTTGACAGTCTCTGCGGGTGCAGTCCCCAGGGGGAGAAGGGAATGAGTTCTGTGCAGACAAGGTAAGGGGTGCCAAATTGGGGTGTTGGGGAAGATGGCTGCAGGAACCTGGGGTTCAGGACTTTTGATCTCCGTTTGGAAGCTGATGGTATAAATGAACACTTAGAGGTGAATCAGCTTGTTTAGGGAGAGGGGACAGAATGTTACAGAAGAGGGCTTGAGGCCAGAGAGCCCCGGGAACCCCCAAATTAAAAACTAGGGGGAAGAGGAGCTGACAACGGAGACAAAGGGAGAGAAGGTTCACCGGGAAAACTATCTGATTCAAAGTGACACAACCAGCATTTGAGCTCAGGTCTGCCTGACTCCATCCTGGGTGCCTTCTGGAGCCTTCTGCCCTCGTGGAGGCTGACTTGCCCAGGCTCACCCTGCTACTGAGAGGGAACTGAGGACTCAAACCCAGACCTTCTAGCTCCAGGCTTGGTCACCTCCACCACATCATGTCATAAGTTGGGATTTATGCTTCTGGTTTGCACAGTCATTTTCCCATTTGTCATTTTGGATGTTATCGTCTCGGCTGGGCCAACCACTACACCCCTGGGGTGTAGCTGACCGCACACAAGCTGGAAACACACGTGAGCCCCTTCTGTGGCTGCTCTCCGAATCCAGAGTCTGGGCCCGCATGTCACCCTCCACGATGGAACATGGTTTCTGATGATTCAGGGGACACAGAGAGGAAGACCTGGGCCCCTGGGGAGCTCCACCCCCAGGAAGCAGATTGGAGTCTGGAGCCTCAGTTTCCTCCTTTGCCACATGGAACCAGAAAGGCGGGCGTGGCATGGCCGTCTGGAGATTCTGTGAGACCGGCAGCACACAGAGCCTGGGCCGGAGCCTGGTACATGGGGCACCTGCTCCTTCGGTGCTGCTTAGTTTCCATGCGACAGCGGGTACTAGGGACAATGACAGCTGAGGTGGGCCGTGCACTCCCTGCATGCCAGACCTTGCTGGAAACACTTTACCTGCGTGAGCTTACTTACAACAGACTTGTGGGCTGGATGATGCTAAGGAACCCCCTTTGCAGGAGAGAAACCGAGGCACGGAGCTGGGACGGCGGACATCGGAGGGGGATTTCAAGGGGCCGTGGCCCCTTATGTGAGGCTGCCTTTCGTTTCCCTCCCAGTGTGGGTGTGAAGGAAAGGGAGGGTGCCCGGGTACCTGCAGGCTTCAAGCCATGGCAGATCTCAGTGTAAAACCTGCGATCGCAGCTGTCACAGTAATGCCAGTGCTCGGCCTCGTACTGCAGCCCGTCTGAGAAGGTGTACGTGCCCTGGAAGACATGGAGCATGCGCGCCGGGGTGAGGAAGCCCTTCTGCCAAGGAGGATGGGTGTCATGGCAAGAGGTGGCTTTCTCACCTTCTCATTGCCACAGAAGAGCCGTGAGAGCTACCCCAGCTACCAGGGCTGTGATGATTAGAAGGAACGGCTATAGTGCTGGGCTCTGTGGCCACTCCCTGCACGATGCGGGGCAGATGACCCTGCCCTTGGTTTCCTCATTTGTAAAACTGCCTCCTGATGTATATATTTTATGGGGTTGATTCGATGAGACAGTGCACCGGCAAAGCGTTTAGCGCAGAGCTAGCTAAAAAGGTCACAGCCACTGGTCACAGCCCTTTGTCCAAACATGTACATTCTGCCTCTGCTGCCCAGGGCTGAAGGAATCCCCAGGATGTAGAGGTCACATTGGTTTGGGCATCAGGAAGCGTAGGTGGAAATTCCGATACTATTAATTCACTGTGTGACCTTGGATAAGTCACATCCCCTTCCTGGGGCTCAGACTCTCCAAGCAGTAAAACAAAGAATGTTCCTTAACCTTTCGAAGGTGGGCATTAGTGAAACGGATGAGAGCCATAGGTCTTTCCCCAGAGAAAACCACAGATGCACAGAAATTTTGGCATATAAAGCTGGTGGCGGGGGAGGAGGGGATTTCTACTGACCCCCTGAATTGTATGCATGGCCCACATGTCCCAGGTGGGATTAGATGGGTTAGAGGACTTATCATGAGAGCAGCAGTCGTTGTGGAAGTAGTACTAAGACCTAACACTGAGTGTGCTGGATGCTGGGTACTGAGAACTGGGTACTAAGTACAGTGCTTAGAGAGATCACCTCATTTACACTCACAGCTGCCCCAGGAGGTGGCCGGTGTTGGAGCAGGTGGAATAACAGTCCCCCTAAGATATCCACCTCTACCTGCTGGAGCCTGTAAAAATGTTAACCTCATACGGCAAAAAGTCCTTCGTGGATGTGATTAACTGACAGATCTTGAAATGGGGAGATTTTCCTGAATTACCTGGGTGGGCCCAATATAATCACAAGGGTCCTTGTAAGAGGGAAGCAAGGGGGTCAGAGGGACGAAGGACAAGATGATGACAAAAGCAGAGAGAAGGGGATGTGATGATAGAAGCAGAGGTCAGATTGAGGCATGGCCACCAGCCAAAGAACGCAGGAAACTTCTGGAAGATGGAAAAGGCAAGGAAATGGATCTCCCCTACAGCTTCTGGAAGGAATGCAGCACGGCTGACTTATTTTAGACTTCTGATTTCCAGAACTGTAAGGTAATAAATTTCTATTGTTTGAAGGCACCGAGTTTATAGTAATTTGTTACAGCAGCAATATGAGATACAACTATTGTCCCCAGTTTATAGGGGAAGTCATGGGCCCAAGGTCACTCAGTTAGTTAGTGACACACTAGGCTTCAAACTCATCGTGGCCTCTCCAGGGGCCCTTCCGGATCCAGAGGAGTAGATTCCAGAGCTCTGGGAGTTTGGGTGGAGGGGAGCAGAGGGAATGGAAGGAAGAGGGCACCAGAAGGAGAGATCAGGGTGCTCTGTAGTAGGGGCTCTTCCCGTCCAAGGCTTTGCCCTCTGCACCCTCCCCTCCTCAGGCTAATCACCTTCACAACCACTCCCTTTTCCCAAATGGCATCATAGCGGCTCCCGCTGGGGAAGTACAGGGTTCCTTGGCCATGAAACATGCCGTCCTTCATTTCCCCAACATACTTCGTTTCAGTAGGGAGGATGTACTCAGCGTCGCCCTCCATCCTGCAAGGACAAAGGGAAATCAGCGGACTGTGCAGAGTGGCAGGAGGATCAGAGCGGGCAGGCACAGGAGAGCAAGTGGGAACCTCCTTCTCGGGGCCCTCAGGGGTTACTGTTCCAGTAATATTCTCTTAGAAAACAATGTTTTTGTTTCCCTCAAAAACTAAAAAATGAGAGGGTCTGTGTTGTTGATGGTGGGGGATGGGGCACAGAGTTTTGTTGGTTTGTCTTCGTCCTCACCTAGAGGCTGTCCTGGGGTTCTCACATACCATAACACAGCCCTTGGCAGGCCCAGAGAGGGGAGGGATGTGCCCAAAGCCACACAGTAAACACTGGGAAGCAGAGGCTCAGGCCAGTTTTCCTGGCAGCTGGTTTTGTGTCCTCCCTGTCCCCTATGACCAGCCCACCCCTGCCCTCCCTGTCCCCCATGACCAGCCCACCCCTGCCCTTTACACCACTTGTAGGTAATGGGAAAAGGATGAAATTCAGACAGGGGACATAGGTTTGAATCGTATTTCACCATTTCCTAGATGTATTATCTTGGAGACTTTCTTAAACCTTTTTTTTCTTCTTTCCTTCCTTCCTTCCTTCCCTCCTTCCTTTTTTCCAACAAATCTTTACAGAGCATCTACTATGTATCAACACCTACCACACATGCTGAGTCTGGTCTGCTGGATACAACAAGGTCACAGCAGTGATCAAGGCATATGCCATCCCTGCCATCAAGGGGATTCACGGTCTAGTGGGGGACACAATTAAGCAGTTGCAGAATATGTGGGAATTGCCATGCAGGGGGAAGCAGGCCTCTACAGAAGCCCAGGTCAAGGAAACCCAGCTTGACCAGCTGACCACTTACTTCATATGTGAAGTGGCTGAGATTAATGCCCAAGATCAACCCAGATAATGTATAATGATTTTCCTAGTAAAGGGCCCGACATCCAGTAAGTGCTGAAGAAGTATCCTTTCCTCCATTTCTTCATTTCTGTATTCCTTCCCTATTCTTCCCCAGCTGGCTAGAAGTTATCTCCTCTAACCCTGACCTTCTTTAGACTTTTGTTTGTACGTCTGTTGGATGCTTCACACTTTCTGCCGTGCACTGGAATTGTACTTCTCATATTCCCTATTTAATTAAAGATCTGGAGAGGAAGACCTTGGTATCCTCAGTTCTTAGAATCATGATTCTGTGTAAACAGGTGCCCTGTAAACAGCTACTGCATAAGGAGCAAAGGGAACTGACCGAGGGGATGAAGGAAGATGCCACTGGGGCACAGGCCCCGAGCAGAAGAGCACAACGCTCTTGTGGTCAGACATTGTGGCACAATTTCTGAGCAATGCAGACCTACAGCCGCCAAACCTGAGCACAGGGCACCTCCATGCCTCTGTGACCTTGGGCCAGTTCCTTTGCCTCTCTGAACCTGAGTTTCTCATCCGTAAAATGGGGATAATGACAACACTGCTCTTCTTAATTGAGATAATTAGATGAAATAATAGCTAAAACAATAGCAGAATGCCTCAAATAGAGTAAGAGTTCTATTGTGTTCATTGTTGTGTTTATTCTACTGCAAGACATGAGAGGTTGAGAGAATGCCTTTTCTCCTTTATGTGTTTACTTGAAATCACATCTACCATTTCCGTCTCCATCAAAACCCTTCTCAGAGATTAGACACTGTTCCCTTTTTTTAAACTGCAAACTGGATATCAGTGTGCAAATCTTCTACAGACGTCTCCAGCTCACCCCCAATGAAATTCATCCTCTTTTCCTCCAAAGTGGACCCTCCTCAGAGTTCTCAGTTTCCACAAAAGGTATCAGAATCATCCAGGTTCAAAGCCTAGAGCTAGGCACTGAGCCGGGACTGGAGGCAGTCTCTGAGTGGGAATGGGAGCCTATCAGTTGCCAAGTCCTGGCAATGAACATTCCCAAACTTCTACATCTTTCTTTCCTGCAGCCCCCCCTGCTTCTGCTTTGGTCCAGGGTCCTGCTGCCTTTTACTAGGACAACCATAGGCTCTGACTTGATCTCCCCATCTCTACTCTGCTTCCTTCTCTCCTTCTTTCCCTTCTCTTCCTCTCTCTTGTCTTTCCTCCCATTTTTCTTTTATTTGCTCAAGGCAAAAGCCTTCATTATAAATTAAAAGCAGTTTAAAAGAACAAAGATATAAAGACTCCAATCCATAATGAGGATACACTTACCATATCTCAAATTTCATTCATTCATTCATTCATTCAGCCAACATTTACTGAGTACATAGTGTATGCACTATGAAGAGGGATACAGAAATGAAACAAATTAGATTTCCTAATGCCCAGCCCTACCAAAAATCTATCTATCAGTGGCTCCCCCCACCCATAAAATTATGCACAGTACTCAGATCTCTCTATGCCAGAACATAGATCCACCCTTCCAGCTCTGGCTCTCACTCTCCTCTAGATACGTCCAACACTCCAGTCACACTGAACTGCCTGCTCTTCCACTTGTAAATCCTCTGAACTATTGCCCATGCTGTTCCCTCTGCCTGGAAACATTCTTCACATTGCATCTCTACCCACCTAAATCCTATCCAACCTTCAGGGCCCATCTCAAATATTTTCTCCTCCAGAAAGCCTTCAAGGACTGCACCAACTGGATGTGTCCTCTGTAGGAGCTCAGTAGCAGGGCTCCATAGAAGAAAACACATGAGTTTTGAAGTCACACCTGGGTTGTGATCCCTGATCTGCCCAACACCAGCTAGTACTTTGAGTAAGTTACACAGTTACTCTGAGCCTCACTTTTCCCATCTGCAAAATGAGGATAATATCCATCTCATAGGGTTGCTGTGAGGAGGGGAAGATTCAGGCAAAGCCACTATCTGAAATTATCTTTTCATTTCTTTGTTTATTGGCAATACACCAACTAGACTGTAACTTCCATGACAGTAAGAATCTTGCTTGACATTTTTTATATTTTTATCCCCATATCTAAAACTGGCAGATAGCAAACACACAAGTATGTGTGGAATGAATATACCTCAGCTCTGCTGCTTATTAGATATGTGTCTTTGAGCAAGACACTTTACTTCACTGGGTCTCATTTTCCTGAACTGTGAAATGGGAATAAACAAGCCTACGTGAAGGGTTGTCCTGAAGGTTAAAAGGAATAAAGTTTGTGAAAGCGTCTGGTACAAAGTCTTTTGCAAATGCGAAAAGGCGGCCGTCTTTTCCCAATCACAAATACTCAAGACACAGTGAATCAGATGAGGCTCTTACCTCCCGTCTACATATTCCCCAATATATTGGCTTCCTGTGTACTCCATGGCGCCAGCCTCCAGCCCTTGGGATCCCGAAGTCTCAGTGCGTCCCGTCTCACTATGACAACCAAGACGGGCGGGGCCTAAGCAAAGCCACGCCCCCAGCGCCTGCAGACCTTCTCGACACTGCGCACGCTCTGTGGCGCGCGGTTGGGCAGAGCAGTGCGCCTGCGTGGCCAGCTGCGCAGGCGCAGGCGTGAGGTGGCCCTTTGCGGTCGAAAGGGGAATTCAAGGAGACGGCGGCGACGCGGCTACGGGCGCGTCCTCGGGTTTGGGGCTGCCGCCATCATGCCGGGGATAGTGGAGCTGCCTACTCTGGAGGATCTGAAAGTGCAGGAGGTGAGGCTCGTTCGGAAGCCAGGCAAGCGGGGCATAGGGCTGGAGCTTTTCGGGCCTGGGCCCAGCTCTGCTTCGTCTCACTAGACTGTGGGCCCCGGCCCCCCTTCACGCAGTGCCCCCCCCAACACAAACACAGATCGCTTCCCGGACGCCCCCTCCTCACCTCCGGGAATCGCCTCACCCCAAGCCCATCGTGCAGTGGCTCTGTAGCGCTTTCCTCTCCAAGCCCACCCTGACCCCCAACGATCTGCTTGTCATTTACGTGAATAATGGTACTTTTTCTTAAGCACCAGCCAGGGCGACTTTACTTACTTTAATGTCACTACTTAACCCTTTCCGCGAAGGGAGTATGTAACCCCGGGTGCTCACAGCCCAGCGAGAGAGACAGTCGCTTCCAGGTGGCCTCATCCTTACCGTGTTGGAGTGGAACTAGGAAAAGGAAGCAGCAAGAGGAGATGATACTGGAGAGTGGAGTTGCTGACAGCCCTGGGAGGGTGTTTGGTAATAGGACACTTAAGGCGCTCGTTTATTTAGGAGGATATCATTGAATAATTGCCGTATACGTACACACCGGAGAATAAGAGGTATGGTCCCTGCCCTCATAGAGCTTATAATCTAACGGGGAGACAGACATAAAGAGGCAGTTACAGTACAGTGAAATTTGTGCTGTGAAGTGAAGACAAGACAGTATATACAAATTATTGCAAATATGCCACGCCTTGTCTAGATGTCAGGCAGGATGCCAGTTTATTACTTTACATCCATTAATTCATCACATTCTGCCAGCAGCACTATGATCGAGGGTATTCTTGGTGTCTTCATGTGAAAGGTGAGAAAACAGGCCTTGGGAGTAGAAGTCATTTGCCCAAGGTCATATAGTTTAGTAAGTGGTGGATGGAGCTGGACTGTGAATCCAGGTCTGAGTTTAACACCCGTGCTTTTAAACTCTTGTATTATGGGCAAAAGCTGGAGAGAGTGAGAAGGCTTAGCAGAATGTTTTGTGTCTGGGAGACAAGTGCTCTTTGATGTGATTCTAGGGTTGTGGGAACCTCAGTTGTTGTTAAGCCTGAATGAAGATAGGTACCTCAGACTGGTAGGACTGGGAAGCAGCTTCTACTGCAAGGCCAGACTTATTTTATAAGTGAGGTGGTGGGGAGAGGTGGAAGGTTTTTTTTTTTTTTAAGATTTTATTTATTTATTTGACAGACAGAGATCACAAGTGGGCAGAGAGGCCGGCAGAGAGAGAGGAGGAAGCAGACTCCCTGCTGAGCAGAGAGCCCGATGTGGGGCTCGATCCCAGGACCCTGAGATCATGACCTGAGCCGAAGTCAGAGGCTTTAACCCACTGAGCCACCCAGGCGCCCAAGGTGGAAGGTTTTAAGGCAGAAGAGTGTCATGGCAGGACTGGATAGTAGAAAGGACTAGGCTGCATAAAAGGAGAATGAGGGCAACACTAAAAATTATGTGCCAGAAGTTATATCCCAGAAGTTAAGGGTTTTACTTTCATGACTTCACTTAATCTTAGATGCCTGTGAGAATGGCAACTGTTGTTTTTCGCAGATGAAGGGCTTTTTGCTATGTTCAGGGACTTTAAAGTAAAGTGACATTTATTACGTGGTGGCCTCCTGTATTCAGTCTTTGGTTTCTTGTCCCGCAGTGAAGCTGGGTTAGCCTGAGACTGCTGAATTTTTCATGGGAACTTTAATTTGGGATTCAGCAAACACCCGAGGTTCTACTTCCTGCACGTATTCTGTATCTGGAATAAATTTGCTGTTAGTGTTTATACAGTTGAATTGAAATACAGATAGTTACCTAAATAACTAAAATACAAGACAAAGTGTGATTAAATGCTATGGAAGAGGAGCAGACATAGTTTAAGAGAAGAGAGCAGGATTTAAAGTTGGATCTAAATTCCAGGCCTGACTGCTCTGTTACCTTGATTAGTCACTTGGAGTATTTGCAGACATAATTATTTTATTTGTAAGATGAAATGATTCCAGCTGTATAATTCTCTGAGGCTATAAAGGGAACAGAGAAAGCACTTCTTGGGCATAACGTGAGACTTGGCTAAATGGCATTTGAAGAATAGATTTATAAGCCAAGATGGAGTAATGGGCTTTAAGCGAGGGTTAGATCTGAGCGAAGGTAAGGATGGGAAAATGCAGGGGTCCACTGATGAGTTCTAGGGTCCATGAGTTCAGTGTTCTGAGAGAGCAGCAAGTCCCTTTTTGGAAGCGTCTTGGGTGAGAAGGCTGGATCCAGAGGCTTTAAATACCCCATAAAAAGTTTAGGCTTTGTTCTGCGGTTAAGCCTGAATCCTTCCAGGGCTTTGTTGCTAATTCATTTTAATGGAGTATGATAAGAATTGTCTTTTAGGAAGATCCCTCTGGCAGCTCCTTGAAGAATGGATTGAAGAGAGGAAAAGAAAAGCAAGATTAGTTTTAGTGGCTGTTGAAATAATGAGGAGGCTATTAATGACCTCAACATAATTGGGAACTGCTCACAGAACGGAAGAACAGATTTATCTGGAAGTGATCAGACACAGCAGTGACTTAGGTATCACAGGCAGGAAAGGTTGAGGAGTCTCAGATTTGTGACCTGACAATGGGGCTGAGGAAGCCAGAGGGAGCAGACTTGAGAGACAAATTAAACACGTTTTGGACCTCGTTTTCTTCGGAGTTATAACATATCCCTGTGGAAGAAGCATTCAGAAGCTTAGGCGGGAAACTCCTTGTACACACTGACAGTTTTGAGTAGAAATAATAGCTAATATTTATGATGTGCTAGGCACTGTTCTTAATATTTTTATATGTATTAACTCATTGAAATCCTCAATAGTCCTATCAAATAAGGACAATTATTCCCCATTTTCTACAAATTAAGTAAAATGGAAGGCACAGCATAAATTAAAGACTGTAGAAAGGGGCGCAGACATGGTTTAAGGAAGAGAGCCGGACTGGAAGATTGGTTGTAGATTGGAAGACTTTTTCTGCCTCCCTTTCCACACCTGCAGATTGTATAGACCTGCTGTATGGGGAGGCTGTCAGGAGGGTAAATGAGGAAGATGCTGGAACTCTGTGTTCTTTGGGACAAAGGGAGCTGAATGCGTTTGAGAGGGTATTCACAGTAAGCAGCTGTGAAAAGATGTTGTTTCGGTTGGAGCTCATCAGTCTTCCTGAAGAAGCAGGTGAGGGGAGATGGTGGCATCCAAAGTCCTTTGCCACCTCAGTGGAGGTAATGTAAGACAGAAAGGCCTGACTGAAGGTCACGGTCTGTGAATTCCAGTTCTGCAGTTGCCACTGACCTGCTGCGTCATCTTGAGCACATCTCTTTCCCCAGGAAAGAGATTCGGTGATGGTTATTGTGTTTTATTTTCCTGTGACAGAGCATATTTCTTATGCTCAACAACATGGGTGTGCCTGGATTTTGAAAAGACCTCTACGTTGGTAGGAAAGTCAGGCAAAGAATGCCATAACTTTTTTGGGCACGATAGCTGTGAAGGTATTTGAAAGGTCTTTAAGGCATTTGTCAAGGAAGTAAATATAACTGACTTAATTTTTTAAATATATTAAGTTTTTAAAAGTTTGAATCTTGGGGCGCCTGAGTGGCTCAGTGGGTTAAAGCCACTGCCTTCAGCTCAGGTCATGATCCCAGGGTCCTGGGATCGAGCCCCGCATCCGGCTCTCTGCTCAGCGGGGAGCCTGCTTCTCCCTCTCTCTCTGCCTGCCTCTCTGCCTACTTGAAATCTCTGTCTGTCAAATAAATAAAATATTAAAAAAAAAAAAAGTTTGAATCTTGATTTTTTTTTTTTAAGAGAGGGAGCACGAGTGCATGTGTGCAGGGAGAAGAGGCAGAGGGAGAGGGAGAGAGCTTGCCAAGTGGGCTCACGTCCAGTGCAGAGCCTGACATGGGGTTCGATCCCACAACCCTGAGGTCACAACCTAAGCCAAGATCAAGAGTTGGGTGCCTAATCGACTGAGCCACCTAGATGCCCCTGAGTCTTGATTTTTATTCTCTCAGCTCTTTACAGATAATATAGCAAACAAGAGTATACCATACCTCAATTAACCTAAATAAACTCTTACTATAAAAAACTGTAATACAAAATCTTAGAGATTTTTAAACAAATTTATTAGAGTTGTCATGGCAGATTTTACTTTTATCATAAGTTTATCTTTGCTTTGATCATTGTAACAGGTGTAATGTTAGTAGACATCGTCCTAACTTTGTTCTCCTCTTCCTGTAGTGTGTAGATGAATTATTCTTTTCATCTTTCCTTGCCATTTATCGTATTAATAATTTAACCTAAGCTATGTGAAATTCATAAAAAATAAAATTATAGGGGTGCCTGGGTGTCACATTCGGTTAAGCATCGGACTTGGTTTCAGCTCAGGTCACGATCTCAGGGTTGTGAGATAGAGCCCTATGAGGCTCCACACTCAGTAGGGAGTCTGCTTGAGACTCTCCCTGCCCCTCCCCTCCATGTGCACACTCTCTCTCTCTCTCTCTCAAATCTTTAAAACATAAATCATTATGAAATTTTTAATATAAAAATAATAACATTATTCTCACATAAGAATTCTTAATAAATATTTACAAATCAAATCCAGTAATACCTTAAAGCATAATACACTGTGGCAGAGTAGATTTTATTCTATCTATAACGGGAGAGTTTTGGAAAATCTATTAGTGCTCTACACTTATCGATTAATGAAAAAGAAACCTGAAATTTTCAGTCTTTCCAAAAAGAACAGTAAAACAAAGCCAGTTCAGATTAGAAGGAAACTTCCTTACTGAGGAATATCCAAAAACTGTATCCCAGACAACAGTGACAAACGTTGTACCAAACTGTGCTTTAAAGTCTAGAAAAAGGCAAGAGTGCCTACTGCCATTGCTAGAGGTTTGGTCAAAGCAATGAGATAGGGAAAAAGGAGGAAAAAAAAGATACAAATAGCAGAGAGGAAGGGCGGTAGTTTTTACTTATAAACAGAAGTTTTTCCTCTTAATTGTCATTAGTTTTGTATCAGAGCTGAGTTCAGAAAGATCTGGCTAGAGAGGAGACAATAGTGTACAAACAAGCAGTAACGAATTTGAGAATCTGTTAGAAAAAAATATCCTATTAAGTGTATGAAACTGTTAAAATACTCTGAAATTAAACAAGAAATGTGCAAGGTTCCTATATGACTGAAGCTCTAATTTTAACCAAAGAGCATAAGAATGACCTGAAGAAGAGGAGGGACATGCTTTATTTTGGTGAGAAGGCATAATGCATGTAGTCTTGTCTCTTCTGTGAGTGTTGGATCCCCGTCCCTGGCACGCAGTGAGCACTCACCAGCTACTTGTGCTAGACACTATTTTGGGTGCTCAGTAGGCCACGATAAACATGACATTTAATTATAGCTCCATTTCGGGAGAATTGACATCTGTAGTCTCAGCTCTCTGTTGAAAAACAATCCCTACCCTCTTGGAGCTTATATTCTAGTGATCACACACAGAGTGACCACTGATGATAGCTTTTATAAGGTCAGTAGAAAAAGATCCTCTGAGGAGATAAAATTTGAACAGAGACCCGATACTGTAAACATGCTTGTTCCCTCTGATATAATACATGACTAAACTTTGTGCAGTTCCAATGCAAATTATCGGACGAAGGGATTCAGCTGAAAGAAAACGGAAGTGACTTTGAAAGGGAGGAACAATGAGGAGGGTGGTCCTCCCGGAGAACCAACGTTCTAAGTTCTAGTAATGAAAATGTTGTGGTATGGGCCCAGGAAAAGGCAGTGCACAAAGGTGGCCAGCAGACCCTTGCTGCGGATGCAGTTAGAGGGACCCTGGCCTGTGTGCAGTCCCCTGTGAGTGAGCTGTAACCACGCTCTTTCTCAGGAAAGTGTCTGGGGAGGCAAGTGAGAGATTGACATCGTTACAGGGTGGCTACCTTGGATATAGTCTGTAGTTGTAAAAAATTCAAAAATTTTAGTACTTTATTGTTAGTAATAACTTTCCGGACTAGGTGTCCTCTTATGATCCCTTCCAGACTTATCTTCTGTGATTCTGTAGTCTTCTGGGAAATTGATCTGTTCTGTCACTTTTATTCCTGAAAAGGAGACTCATCAAGGGGTCCCAGAGTTAGGGCCCTCCATCATCCTTCAGAGCTCCGCTTTTCAGAGAGCTAAGGGTTGTTAGGGCTCCCGTTTCCTATGTCTTAAATGGGGAAAGTAATGTCAACCTAATGAGATTACTGTGAAGGTATATAGAACATCATGCGTGTGAAAGAGCCTTGTGATTTCTAAAGCAGCGGAGATCACGAGGGATTATTATGGGAGCCCCTGTCTAATTGTCATGGTGGAGGTAGACCAGGGCTCCCTCCTCCGCCAGAGTGCTGCTCTGTTGTGAGCAGCAGGAGGTGAAGATGAGGAAGTGATACCCTGGTCACAGATCTGTGGTCTGTCTCCCGCTGTCCTTTCTCCAGGTGAAAGTCAGTTCTTCGGTGCTCAAAGCTGCCGCCCATCACTATGGAGTTCAGTGTGATAAGCCCAACAAGGAGTTCATGCTCTGCCGCTGGGAAGAAAAAGACCCCAGGCGGTGTTTAGAGGAAGGCAAGCTCGTCAACAAGTGTGCTCTGGACTTCTTCAGGTAACGGTCTTTGACATCAGTGCTGCGGGGCTGAAACATGTAGGTGTCTATCCCGGTGAACATTAAGTGAAGGAAGAGTTGGGTAGGAAATGCAAGACCTTGAAGTCTGATAGACCCAAAAAGCCTACAGTAAGTGATGCAGTTATTTTTGTTACTTGTTTTTATTATTTGGTGTGTTCTTTAATATCGTGAATGTTAATTTCCAAATTATAGAATACTGCGTTATCTTATATAGGATTGTTAGGAAAAATTTGTAGAAGTACGTAATGACAGCTCAGCACACTGCTTGCTAACAGGAATTCACTAGATTGCTGTTACTACAGAACACTCAGTTACTGTGGAGTGAAAAGTGTGTACAGAGTCAAGGTATTAAGTAGGCCATTATGCTTGATACTGTAAGTAAAAAAAAATCCAGATTGTAATTGTAGAGAAATGTTTTGACAGACTCTCTTAAAAGAGACCGAAACTCCACTTGAAGGGAATTGGCTTGCGTAGCTGTAAAGCCCAGGAATAGGACTGGGAGTGGGCAGGGCTGGAATCGAAGGGCTTTCATAATTTCATAACTGCTTGGTATCTTTTTGCCTCGCTTCTCCTCCCCCAATCTCCTAGTTCTGTTTTTCTCTGTCAGGTTCATTTTCAGAGAGACTCTTTGCTTGCTGTAGCAGAAGTGGCCTCCAGCCACTCCACACCGCTGTGCTGCTTGCCTAGTACACGTAGACCAGCCGTGCCAGTTGTCCATTGGTGTGAGCAGGGCTCCCGGGACCGAGTCTCATTGGCCTGGCTGCTTGAGTTCATATGCATATCTTTGAATCAGGTGTGTTTCAGGAGATAAAATGCTGTGCTTGGTCAGGCCTAAAGTGGGGAGTAGACTTAGATTCAGCTAAACCACTCTGCTGAGAGATAGGGAGGGATTGTTCCCCAAAAGGAAATTGGAAGGATGTTACAGAAGAATGGGGACCGACTGCTGGCTAGGCAAAATCCGCAGATGTCCACTACAGTGACGGGAGAGGGAAAAATCAAATTTCCTTCACATAATAGCTGCTTTCCTTCTTTCTTGGTTCTGCTGTATTTGTCCATATGCAAAGATATTTTTATGGTTAGAGTCGTCGTAATGTGTGGCTTAGAAAATTCATTTTCCCCCGAAACTATTGGGAGCATTCTTTCCCACTGCTAGATTGTCTTCATGACCATCGTTTTTTAATGGCTGTATAATATTCCACCAGCAGGTAAACCAACCCTAATTTGCCTGACCAATTCCTGTTATTAAACATCATTTCCGCCCCCCGGGTTTTGATTGTTTTAGATAAATCTGCAGTGATTACCTTGTGTGTAGCTCTTTTTCTCTTTTTAATTAATTCCATGGCATAAATTTCTCAGCAGTGAGATTATGCTATAGAAAGACTTTGAATATTACTTATGGCTCTTGGACTGTAGTTGTCATTTTTTTAAAAGTTGGGTCACTTTATGCTGCCCTCAGCACTGTTTCTTTTTCTACCTTACCGGCATTGTATAGTAAGTATTTGACAGGTACAAAATGATATTTTATTCTTGCTTGAATTTGCATTGGTTTGATTGCTAACTAGCTTATGTGTTTACTTTTTAAACTTTTCTAAGAGAACTTTGGAAAACAATTTCTGCTTTGGCCTAGAGGTAGTACCTTCAAGTGGGAAATGTTTGGATTTCACAAGCTCCCGAGGTGCCCAGCTGCCTCCATGAGAGGTTGCTGCCTCCATGCTGAAGTTGCTCTTTGCAGGCCTTAGGAGGTAATAGTTGGGTATGGGTACCGGGGTAGCAGGGTCCAGAAGAGACTGAGTACTCCAGTAATGTTAGCAGCTCTTCCGCTGTCCCATGCTGGAGGAATTAAAACACTGGCATTGGAAACAGTAGCCCGCTACCAGCGTGATTCTCAAGGGAGAGGGGTGCGGTTTGGTGTACTGTGGGCATCCTCGTCAGTGAGGCTAGGGGCCGTTCAGAAGAGCTACGTGGGCTTTGCTGGTCTTCCTTCTTTCATGTGCACACCCCACCACCCCAAGGTTACACTAGCATCCCTGGAAAGGTACGTAAGAAGCTGGGAACATTGGTTGCTTCCTAGGAGGGAAACCCAGCAAGAATGGAAAGCAGCTTTTTCACTGCGTATTTCCTGTATCCCATCTCTGAGGTTCTTCCTGAGCTGTGTGAAGTAAGATTCCCGTGTTGAGTGTAGCTGGATTCTTAGAGTACAGCAAGCAGCACTTTCTGGTCATGATTCCATTGGGGGAGGGAGAGTGCTGTGCATTTCTTCCAGTGCCTCATGTGAGGCTTTCACTTAAAATAATGGTATTTTATTCTTCCTCGAATTGGCATTTATTGGATTACCAGCAAGGCTGAATGGCAAGAGAAGGGAGTTCTGCAAAATAATTGAGACTTCTCTCTTACACACAAAAGTTACTTTTTCTTCAACCATTTTTGGTGGTCACTAAATGAATTACATGCTACCTTGCTTCTTAACAGAGACCTCCAAATGTAATTTAACTTTTTTAATGACAGATTAATCTGTTTCTGTTCAGTGCATTACTAGAGTGAGGGCTCTGAACTGTGAGGAGCATAAGGTGGTTTGCCTCCGCACTGAATGACCCCCGGATCTTCCGCTTGTTGGTTTGTGTATTTGTCTTTTACAGTTCTGTCTTTTCCTTTGCCATTGTCTGTCACCTCTGCCTTCTGTCAGCGTGCCTGTCTCAGATTATGCTGCCTCTTCCAAGTTTGCTAAACTGATCATCTTTAGAACTGGATCTAAAGGAAAGAATACGTAGACCCTAAGTGAGGAGTGTTCTGTGTAAAATACATGTGCCTCAGACCACAGTCTTCACATTTCAACTCATTTAGTTTTGCTGCATAAATAAATGAGGTCGTCTTCCTCAGAAATCTTTTTCTACTTACTGGTTCTCAATCTGAGGATCTCCAGATTGTCTGTAAGTGAGGTAAGAGCATCTGCTCTCCTACCTTTCAGAAAGCAAGGCTGTGCTTTTGAGGTCGGTGCTTACTTTTCCCCTACTTCTCTGTTTTTCATTATTTTGCAAGGAGCTATCCCTAACCTAGCCCTCTTTTCCAGGCAGATAAAGCTTCACTGTGCGGAGCCTTTTACAGACTATTGGACCTGCATCGACTACTCTGGCCTGCAGCTATTTCGTCGCTGCCGCAAACAGCAGGCCAAGTTTGACGAGTGTGTGCTGGACAAGCTGGGCTGGGTGCGACCTGACCTGGGAGAGCTGTCCAAGGTAAAAAGTCTCCTACGGGGACTCTTGCCTTCTGACTGAGGGGTGGGTAAGGGCAGGACGGGCGGTCAGAAAAGGGTCTTCTGTGAGTACAGATCGGATGGGAAAAATCTATTTATGAAACAGGTTAATGAGGGAGTGATTATACACAATCCAGAAGGGAGGTTATTTGATAAAAATATTCCTTTAAATAGATCGTCCAGCATGTGCAGATTTGTTTTTGTTTAATTAGCTAATTGGAGAACAGAAGGGAGGAGATGAGGAGAGACACAATGTTAGGGGCACTGGCAGTTGAAATCATTGAAGTTACCCTGGAATTCAGAGAGGAAGTAGGACCGAGGTATGCTGGATTCCACAGGCCAGATTTATCAGTACCTGAGATTTTTAGAAGTGTATCCCTGTAGTTTAAAAAGCACATTTTCCTACTTTGTTCTGTATTTCCTATCTCAGTCATGACACCACCATCTCTTGAAACATCAGAAACCTCGATGTCTTTTTTCTTCATGTCCCTTTCTCCCTTTATAAAAAATCATCAGTTCCTGTAGATAAGCATTTCCTGGATGATTTTTTTGAGTCCTCTCACTGTCCCCACATCTGGAACAAGAGTTCTTAACTTAGGCTGTGCGAATATCTGGGAGGGGAGGGTGGGCCTGTTCAGATGTTAGAAGACCTTGTATCACCTGAAATTGAAGAATTTAGGCTACATTACATCTTCACTATAGGCATGATCTGTATAGAAAATAAATAATCACTTTCTTTTCAAAACTTTTCCGGGGGCTTGCCCTTGCTTGCAGTATTCTGGCTTACAAGAGCCTGTGTGATCTGACTTACCCTGATGCTGCTGTTTTGTTTTGTTTTTAAAGATTTTATTTATTTATTTGACAGAGAGAGATCACAAGTAGGCAGAGAGGCAGGCAGAGAGAGAGGGAAGCAGGCTCCCTGCTGAGCAGAGAGCCCGATGCGGGACTCGATCCCAGGACCCTGAGATCATGACCTGAGCCGAAGGCAGTGGCTTAACCCACTGAGCCACCCAGGCGCCCCTGTTTTGTTTTGTTTTTGAGAGAGGGGGTGGGGTGTGGAGCAGAGGGAGAAGAGAATCTCACGATTCTCGCACAGGGTTTGATCTCATGACCCTGAGATCATGACCTGAGCCGAAATCAAGAGTCAGACACTTAACCAACTGCACCACCCAGGTACCCCGACCTACTCCTGCTTCTTGAGCCTCATCGTCCTCCATTACCTCCGGGACAGATAGTTGGCAGGATGGCAGGGAAAACTCAGGTTTGAGTGGAGGAAGATAGTACTACTGAGTCACTGTGGGATCCTGAGCAAATTGCTGTTTCCTGTCCTACCACATCTCCAAAATAGGACCAGTATTCATCCCTAGTTTTCTGTGAGGATTAAGCTTGAGAGCTTTTGTGAACGTCCAGCCTAACGCCTGGTGCGTAGGTCCACAGTTCGCCCTTGTTGTATAGTATCTTTACGTATAGTATCTATGTTGGGTCTTAAGCTTGGTGTCATAAGTGGATGAGTGGTTTAGCAATTGCGTTTTGCTTTTGTCCAGAGTGATCATCTTCAGATGTCTTCTTTTGCTGCCTGCACAAATCACTTTAAATTGTGGATAACTCTGTTGGAAGGTGGTGGGACCTACGCATTTACCAATGAAAACAACCTTTTCTCATTTCTGTCTCTAATCAAAGGAGAATTAACAAATCCTGCTGTTAAGAAAGCATATAGATTTCTGAACCTTTGTGTTAACGTTTTTAAAAACCTATAAAATACTATCTTGTTTTCAAAAGTTTATTTCTTTAAGAGGATTATCAGTTTTAGTCATACTTAAAATCAGAATCCTGTAATCTTTTTTTAGAAGAAACGTCATGACCAGCTAGATAAAGCCTAACTTGTAGTTGCATTCACCTCTGCATTCTGCGTCCACCGGCTTGCCTCTCCCCGCTCTGTGCCCCTGGCCAGTTTCTACTCACTCTTCTGCCCTCAGCTTCGATGTCAGTGTCGTTTGAAGTTTCCAACCTTCCTAACCAGTTGCTCTCTCCCCCCGATAATTCCACCATCGGGGGAAGGCTAACATTGACAGTAACTTAGGGAGCACCCGCGAAGCATCAGGCACCTGACTGTGTAGTATCCTAATAGCACTGTCAGCCGGTAGCCCCATTGAGAGATGGGAAATTGAGCATTGGGTAGACTGCCCAAGGTTGTGTACCTAGCAGTTAGTTTGACCACATGCTTCTGCTCCTTTTCTCTTCCCATATGATACAGACGAGGAAGTTGGTTTCTTGTTCTTGCCACAATAATCTGTCCTTTTAAGGGGTCTGTTCTTTACTTTAAATTTAAGAAACATGTTTCTAGATTTATTTCATACATATCTTATTTCATACATATCTTATTTCATACATATCTTGAATCCTGAAAGGAGCTTCATGTGCCAGGTGGAGGCACTTGGAGGAACTCTGTCAAGCAATAAGGAACCATTAGTGATCTCTGTGGTGGAGAAAGGAGAACACTGTTCTAAAAAACAAGCAAACAGCTACTCTGGACCTGTAGACAGAAGGCTGGGTCCCTGCTCCAACTCTGACATGGAGCGTGTATCTTGATCACGGGCAGGTTAGCCTCCCTGGTCCTCACCTGTGAACTACAGATAATAATGTCTGACAGTGTGGTTATAGTAATAATTGTGCTATTGTGTTCCTGAAAGCTGCACTCACAGTAAATGGTTTTTGAATTTATGCAGATGGGAAGACTCATCAGTCATATCATAGGGAGTGACTTAAAGATCAGACCACTACATAACAACATTGTTAATAACTGTGGCCTTGTCTTTCCATTTCTCTGTGTGTTTCCTCATCTTTAAAGTGAGAACAAGCTGGCGCCGTCGCTTAGCTGGTTAAAGCGCCTGTCTGGTAAAGTGAGAACAATTGCTGGTGGGTTTCTGATGGAGATTTTGTGACCATCGGGGCTGATGTGGATGTGACCACCTTCCGTCTCTCTCCTGTTACCATCGTGTAGTGCTCCAGCGAGCTGCCAGGCCTGTTGGCTTGGCTCTCCCGGTTCTGGTCCTGCCCCTCTCTGATCTAGCTTCTGTACCTTCCAGCCTGCAGATGTGCTTGAACTGCTTCCCTGCTTCAGTGCACCTGTTACCACCGGGGTCACATTCAAACACTGCACACATCGTCCGGTACCCTTCACTGTCAGGCCTTTGTCGGCCAGTGTAGTATGTTATTTAAAAGTACAGGCTTTGGAGTAGGCAGATGTGGCTTCGAGGACTAGTTTTCCCACTGGTAGGCAGGTGGCCACAGGGAACCTCTGGGAGATGATCTCATGGGAGTTTGAGAATGAAATGGAGTACGGTGCTCAGTATCATTTCTGGCGGGTGCTTGCGTAGGTGCCTCTTTTCCCACCACTATTCATGCAGCCTTTGCTTCGCTGTTCTAAAGATATGCCTCTCTGTGTACATACATACTGATTACCTGGAATGTCTTTCTCCTGCTAATCTTTCTGCCTGGCTCATGGGCATCCTTTAAGATGACGCTAAAGGTTACCCCCTCTGAAATCATCCACCTCCCAGCCTTCAGGACGGGTTACATGTGCACAGTCCTTGCTCTAAATCCTGAGTCCTAAGTGCCAGCATTTAGTTCCTGCCTCAGTTGTGATAATTTGGCTAGGAAGTTTTGGTTGATTTTCTTGTCTGGCTCCCTCGAGGACAGTGTGTGTCTTGTTCCCTACTGTTTCTGAACTTTTACCACATGGAACACCCCAGAGAAGTCTTTCTTAAATGTTTGTTCAAAGGTCAAGTGAGTCCAACTATGGTTTGCTGGGGCTTGAAAAAAGATGGGTAGTTGGGAAAGCAGGACCAGAGAGGAAATGCTGGGAAGTACGTTCTTGGTCTCAGACTGTTCCACCTGACCTTAGCCTTGCTTCTGTCCTCTTCACCCCTCACAGGTCACCAAAGTGAAAACAGATCGACCTTTACCAGAGAATCCGTATCACTCAAGAGCAAGACCAGAGCCCAACCCTGAGACTGAAGGGGAGCTGAAACCTGCCAAACATGGCAGCCGCATTTTTTTCTGGACCATGTGAAGATGGCTCCATGGTGCACACTGAGTCTCTTGCCCAGACAACCACTGCTGAAATTCCCATGCAGTTTGCATCGACCGATAGAGTGTTCTTTCCGGGATCACAAACTTAACAAAAAAGTTAATTTATGTGACTTGGCAGATATTCTATACCATTTCCTGGCCATTAAAAATTTTAAAGGAAACAGTTGTATTTTATTATGTTTTATATAACCTTTTGGCCTTTAAAGATGACTTCCCTTTGCTTGTTCTTCTTGCGGTCCTGCCTGCTTCTCTCTCTTCGCTTGAAGTAGGCATTCACCAGTGTGGCCGGGGGAGCCACATTCGACGAGGCAGAAATGACTGTGTAAAGGAAAGGCCCTCTTACCTCTCTGTGTTCACGCGTTTTGAAGTCTTACCTCTCTCCTCATCCAACATCTCAGACAAACAGCTTTTCCTAAAGGTCATACAAGGGAAGTGTCCAGGATAGGAGAAGTGAAGAAATGTTTGAGCCTTGTGACTCAGGCCATGGGAGGGGCCTCCTGGCTGGGTTTTAGGCAGTCTTGCTCAAAGTTTCTTAAAGAACCAAACTTCCACCACTTCCCCTTGATATCCCATCCTCAAGCATTATAACCCAGATGTTTTTCCTGATAGACAAGGGAGGTGGAGGCTGAACTCCCAGCTCCAAAGCCAGGAAGTCGGGAGGTCTGAGTGTCAATTCCAACCTTGGGTGTGTTCCTTAACCTCTTCTGAGAGAGGTTGAATTTGAGGACAAACTAAAGGCAACATGCTTATCTACCTCCTGGGCAGGTTAAAGCCACAAGTCTTTATAAAGCTCTGGTTCAAAGCACTATTATGTCCTTATTTTCCCTTTCATTCAGTTCCTTTTTCACTACCAGGCTATTTCCTCTGCATCTGACTGGGTCGCTCTACACCCTTCTGCTGGTGGCCTTCAGTTGTACATGGCCCTGCGTAAGTCCGTTGCAACTCCCTGGGCTTTGGTTTCCTTTTGTGGCACTCTAAAAAGCAGAGTTGTCCTATAAGTCTTTCCAAAGGCCTTTCTAACTCCCACTCCAGAGATCCCAGGCGGGAGAGTCCTGGGAGGCATTGGAGGAGGTACAGGGCCTGTTGCCCAAAGTGTCACCACAGCTCAAAGACAAAGCCCTGTGTGATCGGCCTGACCCCTACCCCACAGTTGGGAGCACTTTGGGGGAACCTCACTCTCACCTGTTCTGCAAAAGTTCCTGGCTGGCTGCCTTTGCCTTATTCTTGAAATTAATGTAGAAAAAGAATAGATTCTTAAATTTTATTTTATTTATAAATAAATTTTTATTTATATAAAATTTATAAGTAAAATTTATTAATTTTTTTAGATTTTATTTATTTATTTGACAGATCACAAGTAGGCAGAGAGGGGGAAACAGGCTCCTCACCAAGCAGAGAGCCCGATGCGGGGCTCAATCCCAGGACCCTGAGGTCATGACCCAAGCCAAAGGCAGAGGCTCAACCCTCTGAGCCACCCAGGCACCCCAGATTCTTAAATTTTTTTTTTAAGACAATTTTTTTTTAAGATTTTATTTATTTGACAGAGATCACAAGTAGGCAGAGAAGCAGGCAGAGAGAGAGGAGGAAGCAGGCTCCCTGCAGAGCAGAGAGCCCGATGTGGGGCTCGATCCCAGGACCCTGAGATCATGACCTGAGCTGAAGGCAGAGGCTTAACCCACTGAGCCACCCAGGAGCCCCCAGATTCTTAAATTTTAAAAACAGCTAAGGCAACCTCTATTAACCTGTTGGTGGCCAAGTAGGCGGAAGCCACCCCCGGGATGGGAAAGGTACGAGCATGCTCATGGATTTGCATTTATGTGACACCAAGCTATGTGTTGCTTCTTAGATTTTTTCTGCAAAAGAAGCTGGTACCCGCATGAGGAGTAAATATTTGTTGAGCACGGTGCATTGTGCCCAGTGCTTCCCATGTGCCAACTCTCAGTGCTCAGGCTTTGAAAGAGTCTGTCCGGTCCATTTCACAAAGGAACACTAACTTAGGGAGTGGCGGAGAAGCCCGGGTCCTGACGAGAAATAGCAGGTGTGGGAGCCACATGAAGACTGGCTCCAGTGGCCACGCTTGTTCTTTGAAGACAGTGGTTCTCAGCCTTGGGTGCGAGTTCAAGTCATCTGGAGACCCTCGAAAGCCTGTGTCTGGTTCCTGCCCCCCAGTGATTCTGATTTAATTGGTCTGCCAGGGCCTGGAGCTCTTTTTATTATTATTTTTTAAGATTTTATTTATTTGACTAGAGGGAGAGATCACAAGTAGGCAGAGAGGCAGGCAGAGAGAGAGAGGAGGAGGAAGCAGGCTCCCTGCTGAGCAGAGAGCCCAATGCGGGGCTCAATCCCAGGACTCGGGGATCATGACCCGAGCCGAAGGCAGAGGCTTTAACCCACTGAGCCACCCAGACACCCTGGGCTTGGAGTTTTTGAAAGATCTCGAGGTTACTCCAAGGTCCAGCCAGGGGATAGGTCACTGATCGTACATATAAAGCAGACCCAGGTTAAGCACTACTAAGTAGGAAGTGGCTAAACAGATTCAAACCCAGATACATCTGGTTCCGAAATCCATACTCTTAGTATGTATTACTGCATATAAATCATGTGAGATCTTAAAATGAAGATTCTGGTTCAATTGGTCTGGAGTAAGTGCTGAGGTTTCTAGTAAGCTTTGTGTTGGTGCTGATGGCTGCTGGATGTGGACCACACTTTGGTTAACAAGGGAATAAACCACCTTTCTGAGTGGAAGAGCTCCAGCTGATGGATCCATCCTGTTGTGGGGTCGAGCTCCAGGTCCCCCCTGATAATTCACCTTTTTAGAATCAGAGCAACAAGGCCCGAGCTGTTAATGACTGCAAATTCAATTGTAGGATGTTTTAACTTTTGCCCAAGTTGGACAGAAGTTCTTGCCTTTCCCCCCCACCTTGCTTTGAATTCCTTGGACGAAGAAACTAACATTTGGCTTTCCTGTATTCTTGGTGGAATTACACCACATCATAGCCTTCTAGGACCAAAGCGTCTAAGCAAAGATAGAATCCCCCAACCTCTCAGAACAAACGCGGCTCTCAATTTCAGTAGGTGAAAGGTCACAGAACAATTTGAAAGCAGTTAGTGCAAAGAATCTCCGAGCAGGGCTTCAAATAAGAGAATCTTCCTGCTGGTTTGGCTCGAGAATAATGAGACTAATTCCTCCCATTTCCAAAGGAAATTTATCTGCCCCTTTTCCTCTGCCCAGCCTGTTCCTGTCTTCCCTATCTGAGCGAGTGGTGTCTCCATCCTTCCAGAGTCAAACATGAGACGCACCTTTTGACTCCCGCTCACTCCTCTCCGAGTTCCAGTCCAACACGCAGCCCTGTTGAGTTCCTTCCATAATCTCCCACATTTGTTACTTCCGTTTTTATCTGTCACTGTCCTTGCTTGTTTTTGTTCCCCTCGCCTGGGTTGTTAACACCGCTTCCGGATGGGTCTTCCTACCGCCACCTTGCCCTCCAGTGCACCCTCTGACTTGCTGCATGTGCCTCTTACTGCTCAAAAACCTTCCGTGGCTGCTGAGTGGCTATTGACTGGGACCAAATCCTTACTGGCATTCTGACATTCCGTAATCTGGCCTTAGCGTAACCCATTTCCCCGCCATTATCTTCTCCTTATCATGTGCCCCACCGTCTCCCAGGTGCCATTCCTCAGCACTGTTCTCTGGTTTCCTGGTCATCACTGATGCTGTCATCCACTTGCTGGGAAACAACCCTTCCCCCATCTCTGCCTCTTGAAAGTCTACCCATCTCTCAAGGCAAACACGAATGCTGTCTTCCCCAGGAAGTGTCCCCTTCCTACAGCCAGAAGTGGTCTTTCCTGCCCCTTTGTTCCCAGGACACAATATAACACATGGGTTGAGCACAAGGGATCTGGAGTCGGGCTGCCTGGATCTGAACCCAGCCTCTTTCTCTCCAGAGGCCGACTGAGACACCGCCAGCTTCCTCCCCCACCACTGTTGCTCTCTGCCATTTCAGACACCTGCAAAGTTCTCCCCCACCACTTCTTGGTGAGTCTTTCCCTCCAGATGCAACTCAAATTTGTCTCCTTTGTGAAACATCCCTCAACTACCCCCAGAGTGAACCACACCTTCTCTTCTTCTGCATTCAAGAGCATCCTTGACCGTTATGGCTGTTGTACTCCTTGTGAGCAAGAATCACATCCCATTTTCCACGGCATCTACTTGGTGTCATGGCGGCTGGTGGATAGTCACTGCTTGATAACTATTTTTTGGATGAATGTTATTCACCCATTGGCCTCTCCAAAAGGGATTAGCTTAGTTACTCATAAATGGGTATCTTTGTGTAGGATAAACATGGGAATGTTTTCTGTTCAAAGAGAGGTGCTGGTTTCTGCTGTAATGATTTAGCATCATTGGAGAAAGAAGGAAACCCTCAGGTTTTTGCCCTTTTTTTCCCCCCTAAAAGAGCACAGAAATCTCTGTCATGTTCTCAGTAAAAATGCTGTCTGTGAACTGAAGGGAGAATGCATAAAAGGTCAGATTAGGCTATGGTAATAAGAAATATAATTGCATGCTGGTATTCCTTTAATTTGAGGGTTGAATGCAAATTAAGCAGGCATGCCCTTTCTGGAAGCTTTGTTTTAATCAATTCTGTTGCTCTGGTGGAAAAGTTGAAGCTATAAAGGATGATAATAATGTTTCTTTCACTTGCCATCTAAAGCTACGGTATTAGGTGATATGACAGTATTTGATGTAAAGGCTTCCTTCCTTCCTTCCTTCCTTCCTTCCTTTCTTCCTTCCTTCCTTCCTTCCGATTGTCTGCTGACCATGCAGCACCATTGTGTTGCTGGATTCCAAGGATCTGTGGTTCCCAGTGGTGAAGTCAGCCCCACGAACTTTCAAGTAAAGCCTTTGGCATCTCTTCTTCTCTATCAGTGTGTGATGGGCAGCGGGCACAGTTGGGGGTGGTGGAGGGCCCTGATTCCATTCCCAGCTCCATCTCTGACCTTGTTGTGTGGCTTTGGCAAAGCACTTCCCCTCTGAGTCAGTTTCTTTAGCTGTAAAGTGAAATATGGGACTAATATGGTATCCAGGCTCTTTTCCACGCCAAGAGTTATATGAAACACTGTCTCTCTGCTAGCCAACTTGTTGGGGGAGATGATGGAGTTTTATTGATTAGATCTGATCGCCTGAGCAGTTCATCCTGGAAATTTCACTAAAATGAGAAGGGCATTTCAGGCTTTGTTTTAAATAAATCACCCACAGTGGCATTTAAAGGGCACGATGTAGAAGAGACTGAGGGAGTTGATCATCTATTTAGAATTTGTTTCCTGTAACTTGTTATTTGAGGCTGAGTTTGTTCCGAGGATTATTATGATGGCTTTGCACTTAAGAGTTAAAGGAGGAACCCTTTGGAGACCATCCCCTATTTGGACTGCCTTCTGATTGCTAAGTCTAGTCTGAAGCACCCTGCCCTCGTGGGTTCAGACTGGCTGACAACGGAAGCTGGGGCAGAGTGGAGGGCAGGAGTGGGGAGGGTCACCTGGGGGAACAGGGAGCAGCACCCAGAATATGAGAGGGGACTGGACATCAGAAGCCAAAAGGCCAGTAGTGGGACAAACTGAGACAGAACCAAGGAAGCGTGATTGGGAGGCAAACATCCTAATAGAGTCGCCTACAAAAAACTATGGGCAGGCAGTTTGCAGAAAAGAACATCAGAATGGCCAACAAGCTTATGAAAAGATGATTAACCTCAGGAGTAGTAAGAACAATCCAGATTAAAGCCATAGTGAGATGCCATTTTATTAGTTCAGCCAAATCAAGTGTTGGCCCAGATGTGGGGGGGCGGAGGGAGGGAATGGGTTCTAGCCTGGGGGCAGGAGCACAAACTGATTCATTGATACGTTATGTTGGGAGGACAATTTGCTGCATCTACCAAAATACAAAGTATGTGTAGCATTCCACATCTGTAAAAATGTATGCGACAGAAGTGCTGATTCAAGTGTTTTAGACGCGTACAGGGATGTTCGTTGCAACGTTATTTGTAAAAAGGGACAGAGAGAGAGAGAGAGAGAGGGACAACCCATATGTCGGGCTGTGGTGGCAGAGGGGTCAAATGACTTGCAGCAGAACCATACGGTGCGATCCTGGGCGGCCAGGCAAAGGCCTCAGGGGGTTCTCTACGTTGCCACAGGAAGATTTCTAGGAGATCTGGCTCCCTTGCATGTCAAATGATTACATGATGATGATGACCGGTCTACTGGTCTACCTTCCTTTCTTGACTTGAGCTTCCCCAAACCAGAAACCATGTGTATTTATCTCTGGCAGAAGCAAAATTGAAACTCTGATTGGTTTTAAAACCTGGGGTCATTGCTTCTCATGGAGCTGTGAGTCGAGAGTTGGGGAGTGACTAGAAATGAAGAGAGGAGGAGGGACAGGAGAGGAGAGGGGGGAGGGAGATGACTTGCTCAAGACCACAGAGCTCTAGGCTTTCTTGGCAAACAGGGTCCCATTGACTGCTCTGGCTGGTGACTAATGCAGTGTTTCATGCCTCTGAGGGACCGGAGAAACACACCTCATGTCTTTGAGATGTCACTCAAAGAAGTGACACCTCTGAGAAGTGAGGACAACCACGATGCTTCCTTTCCGGGCTGGTTATGCTGATTCAGTAATAAGATGAGTGTACAACGCCTGGCACCATGTAGGTGTGCAGTGAATGGGACCCTCTTAAGGTAACAGGTGCACCCACAGTGGGGTTGTGAGACAAGCTGGACCGGCAGCGGAGCCTAGATTTTCCAGAGAAGTAGGACATGATACCCGCCTGAATGGCGGCCCCCAGCACCGTGTTCCCTGTGAGTCAGCTTTGGGCTAATTGGTGGACAATGGCGCTAATGAAAAGGCCATGTTCCTCGACAAAAGTACCCACCCAACTCCCAAGCTCGGAGACAGCTTGAACCAGTTGAGTGGCTCTCAGCTTCCGGGGAGGATCCCAGCCTGCTGGTGGACTGGGGATGCAGACGCCCTCTCACGCCAGGTCTGGCCTCCCACTCCTCGCCAAGTCCAGTGCCAGGAATCTAGTCGGGAACCAGTGTGTCCCGTGGAGCATCAGCACTGGCAAGACTTTAGGCACCAATAAATTCCCTCTACTTCTCAAATAGGGAAACCGAGGGCCACAGATGGGAAGGGCTCCGAGAACTGCAAAATTGGAATTGAGTCGAGACTTCTGGCTTGCCCACCCTGGGCTACCTGAGGGGCTGCAGCTAGATGGGAGAAGCTTGTGCAGAGCTGGATGTGTGGGTCACGGTTGGGGGGCGGGGTAAGGGTTTGCAGACAGGGGACAATGTGAGCAAAGGAGGCACAGTGGAGGCCCAGCGTGGAAACAGTGCCAACAACAGCTAACATTTCTTGGGCGCCTCCTCTTTGTCAGGCACTACACCAAATATTTTACATTTATTGGCCCATTCATTCTTCATAATGATGTCTGTTTTGTGTTATTTTAGAAGAAACTGAAGCTCAGAAAGACCATGTCATTGTCCCAGTCACACAGCTCCTAAATGACAGAACTAGGATTTAAACCCAATTGTGTCTGACTCTCGAACTGTCAGTCTTTTTTTTTTTTTAAATGGTGTTCTCTCTCTTTTTTTAAATGGTGTTCTCTTTTATTTTTTTAAGAATTTATTTATTTGACAGAGATCACAAGTAGGCAGAGAGGCAGGCAGAGAGAGAGGAGGAAGCAGGCTCCCCACTGAGCAGAGAGCCCGATGTGGCGCTCGATCCCAGGCCCCCAGGATCATGACCTGAGCCGAAGGCAGAGGCTTTAACACACTGAGCCACCCTGGTGCCCCTCAAACTGTCAGTCTTTACCAGTTTTAACACACCATACACATCCCACATGCGTGTGGAAATGCTCGGCATGTAGAAGCTTGGAAAATGTGAGTTGACCATTTCCTCCCTTCAGAGTCCAAGTCACATTCTTCAGGTGCCTACTAAGTGCTGAGCACTCCCTCCTGTCCCGTCCACGTGCGGTGGCGCTCGCTACTACTACTACTATAGTCACTGTGTCCTTTGATCGATGTGCGTGTTCTGCTAGGGAAGGATGCATCCCCCAAGTTTCTGATGGGGAGTCGAGGCCCAGAGAAGTCAGGTGGCCTGCCCGCCGAAACCCGGCTGGCTGGGGACAGAGCGAGACATCAGACTCCAAGAGATAAGCATAAGGGACAGCCCGGCCAGGTCTCAGGAGGTGGGGAGGGATGGGCCAGGCCCAGGCCCAGGGCAGCAGCCCCTTCCTGGCTTCCTGACAGCGCTATTGTTTGAAGCCGGTTCCTGGACATCCAGGAAATGGGCGACATCACTCCCGACCAAGGAGAGGAAGCTGCTTGAATGTTTGAGCTCCACCTCACGCGCTGGCCCTGCGACTGGAGACGGGAGTCAGGCCAAGGCTGCCTGACCCCTCCCCCGCCTTGCTCAGCCAGGCCACCCAACCCCCACTCTGGTGTCTGGCCCGCTGCTGCCTGCCCTGGGAGGCATCTCCAGGGCACCACTGAAGCCCCTCTCTCGGAGGGCTGCAGCCCTGTGCGTCTTGTGGGTTGGGACTCACCTCCCCCCATGCCCCCTGCAGGATGGGAAGCTGCGCCTTTAAAATTCCCTAGAAGCGGCTCTGCCTCACAGGGCCTCAGTTTCCTTATCCGCAGGGAGGCAGAACTGGTGAGGTGGGGCTGGTCTGGGGCAACTCAAAGGGCACTTTCACCTCTGATGCTCTGGAATCCTGAGTCTGAGCATCATTCTGCCTGGATGAGGGGAAAGGTGCCATGGGTGGCACCGGGGGCCTCAGAAAGAGGAGGAAGAGGAGTGCAGGGGGGCAGACCTCTCACTGGGGGTGGAACAAGGTGACTGGGCAAAGCAGAAATCGGGGATGGTTCTTTCTCTTGGACTCTGGAATCAGCATGGGTTCCAGTATGACTTCTGCCACTTATTGGCTGTGTGACCTTGAGCAAGTCACTCTACCTCTCTGAGCCTTTGTTTTCACACCGGTGAAATGCACACAGGAAGACGTCATTTGCAGAGTGGTTGTGGGACTTAAATGGGGTCCTGGGCACAACAGGAGCCCAAGGCACGTGGCAAGCGCGGGGCTCCTCTCCCCTCACTTGGGGGACGTTTCTGGCAGCAGCTGGAGTGAGGTGGGGAAACAGTCACTGCAGCATCCGAGTTCAGTGATCAAAGCTCTGGGGGAGCTGAGAGAACAAAGGCACGGTTCTGTTTCCTGACTCCCCAAGAGCTGGGAACCCAGGCCCAGTGGTTGGTGGCGGGGGTCAGTGCCTGGCATTTGGCAAACTCGCGGGTCACTGTCACCCAGGATTGTGTGTACCTTGAGCTGGTCTGGACGCAGAATGGAAACCACAGCCTGGATGAATGAGCTGTGCCCTTGGGGGGGGTCACCTGGTGCCCCTGCTAGTCTACAGCACCGGTTCAGTAAGGCCACGAAGACAGATGGCGGACGATTCCCTCTCCCGGGGTCACAGCACCAGTCGGGACTGGAACCGGGCTTCCTGCCTCCCAATCCAAGGCTTTTTGTGCTTGAGGAGGGCCGTGGGATCAGAGAAGCCCCTCTTTACTCCCCAGCTCCAGCCCAGGAGATGAGAGTCAGACACTTGTCAGAGAATAGAAGGGGGCAGAGCCGCCTGTGCTCGTGGAAAAGACACGGCCCCAAACCGTGTCCCTCCCAGAGAGCTTTTCTCCTGGGCTCCCCAGCATTCCTGACCTGCCCCAGCCAGTGGGGGCTGGGGACTTTGAGTTTCTCTCTACCTCTTGGACATCAGGCTCCTCTTCTGTTAAACTGACAGGAAGTATCCTTCTCAAGGGCTGCAGTGAAGCAACAGAGAGGAAGTGCTCTGAAGCCCCCGGCAGGTGAGGGGCTGTGGTGGACCTTTCATTCAGATAATAGCATTAGTTGAGCACCTAGTTTGTGCCTTATCATTTGCCCCACACCCCACAGCAACCTGTAAGGGAGGCATCTCATGGATAAGGAAACAGGTGCAGAGAAAGAATCTATCCAAGGCCACATAAGGTACCCGTGGCTTATAGGAAACCAGAACTCCCGTCCCCGGTTCCAGTCCAAGGGAGCCCTCTCCCACACACTCTGCTGTCCCGGCCTGGCAGCCCTGTCATGCTATGCTGGGGGCAGGGAGGGGAGGACGAAGAGAGAAGGGGGAGGGTTAGAAACCCTCCCACCCCCAGCCTCCCTCCATAGGGAACAAATCTCCAGGAAGCCCAGCAGGTGGCTGGGTCCCAGCGCTGATTGCAGGAGATGGCACCAGGGCCAGGCGGTTGCCATGGCGACTTCCTGAATGCAGCACTGTTCCTGCTGAGGCTTTGGGAAGTGGAGACATACCTGGGCAGCCCCTGCACTGGCTCGGGCTCTCAAAGGGGGAGGACACACAGGTCTGTGGCAGGCGGGCTCACATGGAATCCACACACATGTGAGTGAGCTCTGGCAGCAGCGAGCCTGGAGCTGGAGCATGCACACGGGCCTGGGATGCAGAGATACACCTGGGACTGGGTGCAAACCTTCCTGACAGTGAGCAGATCTTCTAGGGATGGGAACCAGTGAGGGAACAGAAGGAGTCTGGGAAGGTGTTCTTGGCAGAGGGAACAAGAGGGAGCCGCTCGAGAATAGCCAAGCTGCAGCTGGGCAGGACGAAGTGGAGTGGGGTCGGATCACCTGGGGGTCTGCATGGCAGGCTGAAGAGTGTGGACCTTCTGCTGGAGGCACTGCTGATCCAGAGTGGGCTTGGCAGCAGAGAGGTAGCATGGTAGGACCTGAGATCCCATCAGCGGCCCATGCAGGGTTAGTCAAAGGTGGGAGAATGAAGGCAGGGAGACCAGGGTGGAGGCTCATCTCCCTTACTTAATGGCTCTATTTTTTTTAATTAACATTTTTACTTTCTAACACATAACCACTTATTTATAATATTTATTGCTTGTTATCTGTTTTCCCCACTAGGAGCAGAGGGATTTGTCTGCTTTGTTCACTGATGTATATCAAGCACCAAAATGAGTGTCTGGTACATGGTGTTCAGTAAATACTCACTGCATGGATGGATGGATGGATGAATGAACGGGTGAGTGGGCGGATGGATGGATGGATGGATAGGTGGATGGATGGATGGATGGCTGGGTGGATGGATGGATGGATGGATGGATGGATGGATGGATGGATAGGTGGATGGGTGGATGGATGGCTGGACGGTTGGGTGGATGGATGGATAGGTGGATGGGTGGATGGGTGGATGGGTGGATGGATGAATGAATGAACAAACGAATGAGTTCTGGATAAGAGTGACAGAAGGGATGGAGAGAGATGTAGGGCCTGAGAGACATGTACAAAGTAAAGTGGTTGGGTGGATGAAGCTTAAGTTGGTCAGTTGGTGGACATGTGCTTGTGGCCCCCTCTGAGTTGATGGGTGTGGCCCCACATAGGTGATATTCTAGATCATGAATGAGGCTGTAGGTGATTCCAAGTGGGCTGCAGGATGCTGGAACCATGAAGGATTGGAGGGTCAGATGGGGAAACTGAGTAGACCCCATGTGCCATGGATTGGGCCTAAGTGCACTGGGTGGGGGGCGGGGAGCCTTAGGTCACCTTGGCTGAATGTCTCAGGTCTTCCCCTGACTCCTCTGGGGCTTGGGGTCTGTGCACCTTCTGGACCACTGCTTTGCAATCAAAACATAACGTAGGCCACAAATGCAAGCCACCTCCATGATCTGAAACATTCTAGTAACTCAAAAGTAAAAAGTAAAAAGAGATAGGTGACAGTTTAAGAGCACTGCTTACACCCCCTACCCCATGTGGCGACCGTACCATCACTTCACAGGTTATCAATGTGAAAATGATAGCTGAGATATTTGGCTCTCTTGTTCTGGTCCAAAGTCTGAGAACAGGTGTGTATTCCACACGTGCAGCACACCTCAGCACGGCCCAGCCACGGATCAGTGCTCGGGAGCCACCTGGGGCCCGTGGCTACTGCGCTGGATGGCACAGCTCTCTGGGCGGCGAGCCCAACCCCCCAGTAATGAGGTCCTGGGCGGGACTGAGTCTGGAGAGGTGCCTCGGGGACATCAGTGAGTTGGGTGGGGGTGGGAGAAGGGAACGCCTGGGGCAGCCCCAACCCTTTCCTACTGCTTTCTTCGGGTTCAGCCCCTCACTTACTAAGTCATGTGACAGCCTTTTGTTGGGCACTTACTATGTATAAGGCACTGTGGTAGGTAGTAGGGCCAAAACAGGGCAATTATAAGACTATTTCCCCTCTCCCAGATGGGGAAGCTGATGTTCAGAGCAGCGGAGGGTCTTTCTGGAGGTCACTCAGCTGCTAACCCTCTGAGACCTTTCCCCGGCCTCATGTTGCACGGGGTGCCCAGAAATAAGTAAAGGCCCCAGGAGGGAGGAGTGGGGTATGGGAGGGGTCTACAGAAGGCCTTCCTCAAGGAAACCCCTGCCTCTGGACTTTACACCTCCCTGGGGACAAGCTTCCTCCCCTCCTCCTCAACTTCCTTTCCCCCAGCCGCCTGAGCTGTGACCCCAGGGCCTTGAAACCAGCAGTTCCTGATGCACCTGCATTTAGGCTCTCTTCTTCCTGAATCACATTTGGTCTAGTGACGCTGCAGAAGGGACAGTGACTGCTGACCAGTGCTGACCTGACAGCTCCAGAGGCTGGCCTGGGGCCAGTCTGGGTGTCCCTAACTGGAAGGCCCATCTCTCACCAAGGCAGCAGAGGTCTGGGAGTAGGGATGGCGCGAGCCCCTGTTCTTAGTGCTTGAAGACATGGGATCAAATCCTGACAATTTTTTTTTTTTTTTTTTTTTTTTTTTTTTTTTTTTTTTTTACCAGCTGGTGACCTTGGGGAAGAGACTTTGACCTCCAGGCTTTGGGTTCTGCCTCCATAAATGAGCAGGTAGCCGACCACCCAGGCTGAGGCGACCCGGTGGCCCCGAAACACATTGTTCCTAAGAAGGGTCATGCAGGGCTTGGAAAGGGACCATTTTTCAAGAAAGACAAACTTGTGTGACTTTGAAACCCTGATCCAGCTGAGCTGGGAGCCTGGCCAGCCTTCCTCACCAGTGCGAGCTCCAAAGGGCTCTGAGCTCCAGGACGAAATCTGGCCCAAGGGGTCTCTTCCTTTGAGCTTTCTGTCCTCCTAGACTTTTCTAAGCACCAATGCCAGGTGGATGCTGAGGAAGTTAAACTGCCCTTCTTTACAGATGAGGAAACTGAGGCACAGGAAGGTCTGGCCAGTTGCCCGAGGTTGCCCAGCCAGGAGGTAGCAGAGCTGGGCTTTACGCTTTGGCTTCCTCATCCAAAGCCATTGCCTCTGGCCTCCGCCCACATGCTGAGGGGCCACGGCTCTCCTCCAGGAGTCACTCAGGGCAGCTGCCTCATGCACAGCCTGGGTCCCTTGTGGGCCAGGGCCAGCCAGACATTCATGCAACAAGACACGCAGGAGCAGGGAGGCCTCAGGGCCAGGCACGGCCGGATTCACAGGTTGAAGACTGTTCCTCCGGCCTTCCGGACTCCGTGCCTTCCCCTGCAGCCCCTTCCCCGGCCACCTCCCTTCCTGGCCTGGTGCTGGGGGTGACCAGCGGGTGGGGTGGCATCCGGGCTGGGTCTAGAGCTGTGAAGAGGGTGTCTGGGCAGAGACTGATAGCCTCTCCGTTGGCTGCCGGCACATCCTCAAATTCTTTGTCTCTGTGCAGAGCAGGGATTGTATGGGGGGGGAGGTGGAGCACTGCTTAAGCGGAGGAGGAGGAGGGGTGCGAAGTGGGAGGGAGTGGGACAGCTCCATGGCCTGCTGCCTCTGCTCTTGGCCAGCCCTGAGGCTTGGTCTGGGAGGTGTGGGTGTGCATGTGTGTGTAGGCACGTGTGTGTGTATTTGTGTTTGTGTCTGAAGAAGTCAGGACCCTGTTCCCTGCTTTGGGGTCAGAGACTTCAACAAATCTTCACTCTGTTCTCCACTTGCTGGGGGGCCCCAGGGAAGTCTCCTTCCTGTTTAGTGTCCCAGACCTCTAGTTCCCCATCCATACAATGGGCCTGTCCAGCCCTAACGTGCAGTTTACGTAAAGCTGAGCTGATTAGAACATTTGGATCTGAAATTCTGGAGGCCTTGGGGTCCTCCTAATGGAGGAGGCCGCGGGGGCTGGGTCTCAGAACTGTCTGAGGGAAGCATTGCAGGGGGCTGGGTAGGTGACCCCCAATCCCCAACTCCCAACCCCACCGCCAACCGCACAGGGCCTGCCAGTAGGGCAAAAGCTACTGTCTCCTCAGCCTGGGCATCCTGGCTGACTGCAGGGAGTGAGGCTGATGGAGGGGTGGCCAGGGAGGAAGTGGGGAGAACAGAAGCTGTCATCTGTCCTGAAAGAAACAGCTCCCAAGTGCTCGGGCCACCCAAATACATGATCTCGCCCCACATCCAGAGACAGGCAGACAGAATCCTGCCCACCCCAGCACACACACAGTCACAAAGCCCTGTTCTCACAGCCTTCCCTCAAACACTCAGTACCTGTCATCCAGCCATCACCAGGCAGCCACACTCTGCGCCGTGGACTCATGGGGAAACAAGAAACTGCACACACAATCACAGCCCACCCCACTTACACAGGCGTGTCTACGGATGGACTCGTACACGCGCGCACACACAGTGTTACAGGACACACACGAACACAACCACACAGGCACAAAGCCCTTCTACAGTCACACGCTGATGCAGAATCCTAGGTGCCCTGGGGGCACACAAACCCTGTCACCAGGAAGCACGCAAGTTCACGCATGCGTGCATGTCCCTTTAGGGGGGAGCCCGGGGATGTGCCCAGTTCTTTGGAGAACCTCATAGACACAGCCGGTGGTGTCACACAGCCCATTTTGGGTGGGGCCCCATGCCCCCTTTAATAAAAGAAGCTAGATGGGCCCCTCCCCTAGAATCCCTCCTCCATGCTCCAGCCCTCAGGCTCCCCCAGCCCCAGCATCCCAAGCACTAGGCATCCTTTCTGCTGATGCCCCTCTAGTTCTGTGGGTGAGTGCACTTAACGCATCTCCCAGAGGGCAAATAGAGGGTGGGGAGGAGGGGGGGGCGGATTGCCCAAAGATGGGGCCAGAAGACGTGAGAGGTTAGATTCGAACCCAGAGCGCCGGGTCCCCGAAACTCGAACTCTCTCCTGCCACGCAGTCCCCATCTTCCCCCCCTCCCCCGACCAAGGGACCCCCCCCCCCCCCCCCCGCAGCGTGCTCCCGTGCCCCTTCATCCCAGCACCCCACAGCCTCCGGGCACAAAGCCACTTGGCGGCGCTCGAGGGGGCGCGCGTGGGAGCGCGCGCGGGGGCCCGCGCCTCCGGCCAAGATGTTCCCTCTCGGCGTGATTGACAGGCTCGAGTGCCGAGAAACAAAATTGTTTATGCGCTAATGAATAAGGCCCTGATTGCAAGATCCTGTTTGGAAAATTATAGTGCGGCGGCGGCGGCGGCGGCCGCGGCGGCCCAATTACAGCCCGCGCTGCATATTCATTTCGTCTCTCCTTTGCATCGAGATGAACGGGCGGCCCCGCGCCCTGCAAAGGCAACGCCAAATTTAGTCCCAGGTTCCGCACTCCTCCGCGCCATTGTCTGCCCCGACCACCTGCCTCCTGCCGGCCTGATTGCCGGCCACGGGGTCCGCCCTGCCCCCTCTTCCCGCCGCTTCCCTTCGTCCTCTACCTCCTTGCTCGGGCTCCCGGGGTCTGTCTCCTCCGTGTCTCTCTCCCTCTTCTCTCTTCCTTTTCCGTGTCTCACACACTTTTTGACTCTATCTAGGTCTCTAACTCCGGGTGCGAGGCTCTCCGTCCAGAGCATGAAACACACTGGATGCCTTTCCTCTCTCTGTCCTCCCTCTGTAGAAATTCTGTGGTTTCTGGGTCCTTGGGGACAATAGGGACCATAATGGGATCCTGTCTGTTCTGTGGAGGCCGTGGAGATATGAGGTGGATCCCATTCGGGGGTAGGCTTTGAAGATGGGGTGGCTTGGCCAGTCCCCCAAACCAGTCTGCTCAGGAGGAAGGTTCCTTGGTGTCAGTGTGTCTCCTGCCTCCCGCACACATCCTGGCACCCCGCCCTGCTGAGCTGCACTCCTTCCCACTGGGGTGCCTTTGGGCATGCTGCTCTTTGGCCGAGACCCCCTTCTGTCATCCAGGACCCTTCCCAAGCCCTGCCTAAGGTGTCCTTGGTTCTCACCACTCCAGACAACAGGACAGCTCCCCTCCCCTGATCACCCTCACTCCCAGGCATGTCCTTCTGTTGTAGCAGTGAGCAGAGCCACACTTGCACCCTTCTCCAGGACCCCCAGCCATGAAGCCTGGGGACTGGGGCTGAGTTACCTACCCAGTTGCCCTGCTGTTCAATTCATGGTGGACCAAACTAACACGCCTCCTCTGTGATCGGGGGCGGGGGGGGATTAATTCACCCCATCCTGATGTAGAGCATTGGTGGGTAGGAACGGATGCAAAGCTGGGAAGGAGGGCCTGGGGGGCTCTCAGCCCAGGTGGGCCCCAAAGTTCAGGATGGCCTGTGTCTCTAAGCCCTAGCTCCCCACCCAGCGGCAAGCACGGCTTGCTGCCAGTTCTCAATGGGGTCACTGCCCTCCTTGACAGGTGCCTGAGGCCCCCGTGCGCCCACTGAGGTTTGTGGTGACGGTGACGGTGGTGGGAGCTTTTTAGAAAGAGAGGATCATTCACAGAGTGAGGCTGTGCTCCTTGTCCTTCCCTGGGACCCTCGGAGGGGTGAAGACACTTTCTCCTGGGGTAGGAAGCGGGGGACCTAGATGTGCACAAAAATGGACAACTGTATACACCGACTGGCCTAGCCAAATACCTCCACCCAAAGACACACAAAGTAATGCACTCACACAGTTGTTATACGCACCAACCCACAGAAACAGATTCAATCTGAAAGATGCACAACGTGAGACACAAAGACATTCCCGTCCCATGGGCCGTGTATGGGGCAGCACTGCCCTCTGGTGGCCATTCTGGCAATCTCCCCATCTGGGCCAGACTGGCTTCCTGCAGCCACTGCTGAGCCACAATGGGAGGCACTGCCCAGACCTAGGGAACTAGGACTTTCAGGGAGGGAAAGGCAGGTAAGTGTCCCTGAGGATGAAGGTCGCTTGAGTTCCAGTTCCCTGCCCCCAGCCCCATGTACTCCAGGAGCCAAATTTGCTAACAGTAGGCCCTGTCCAGGGATGATGAGTGGGAGGAAGCTCCCCATCATGAGAGGTGTACAAGTTGGTCAGGAACCATCTGCAGGCTGGTGGCCTTAAGTGGCACGGTGGACAGACGTGGAAGTCATCACCAGCTTGGGATGATCTATCCAGCCTTATCCTACCCCCATCCAGCCAGAGAACCTCCTGTTCAGTTTCTTCAACAGCCATCAAGCTTTGAGACCCTCTCCATACTTGGAACATCAGTGTGAGATCGTGGATGGTGGGAAGTGAGGTTGCAGAGAGTGGGAACCTTCTGTAAGGAGTAAGGACTGTATTTTGGAGGTAACAGGGATCTGGAGACAGGCTCAGACAGGGAAGCAACATGATGGCAGAGCCAGTAATTAGAAGAGGATGGGGGCAAGAGGGCCAGCCAGGAGACACGGCGGTGGCCAGGACCAGGGTAAGGCAGGAGTGGGGTGGTGAGGAGCGCATTCCAGAGTGACTAAGGAGATTGGCTCAGCAGCTTTGGTGAGGGGCTGGCTGTGGTGTGAGGGAGCCTGAGGAGGTCAGCGTAATGAGTTACCCCAGGGGAAATCAGTGCTGGATGAGGGGTCCAGACAAGAGATAGCAAGAGTGACTTGGATCTATGAAGCCTGAAAGCCAGGGGGACACTGGTGGAAGGTTTCCAGGGGGCAGTTGAAATCAGGTGTGGTGACATGCACGTGGGGGTCAGGACGTTATTGGCAGGTGGTTAAAAGCAGTGAACCGATAAGATCACCCAACAGGGCCCTTAGAAGCCCCGAGCACTGAAAACATGGTGGTCCCCGCCCTACATCCATCAGTCTGAAAGAAGGATACTGAATTGTCAAACATAACACTTCGGTGTCTTACAAAAATTTCATTGTCCCCAAATAGATGGTCTCATAAAAACTTTCTCCTACCCGTCTCCCTTTTCTGGCACTCCTGGTCTGCTGGTGCTGTGAGGCTGCCTGCCTGCCTGCCTGCTTCCCTGCTAGATGAACCAGCCCCACACCCAGGCAAGAACAGAGATGTTGGGTCCCAGGAAACATCACTATTCAGGGGCAGAAGGGAGTGAGATGCCCACAAAGTCTGGGAGGGAAGAGTCAGGGAGGTAGGAGAAAAACCAGGAGCGTGTCTTTTCAGCGGGGCCAGGGAAGTTGAGAATTTCAAGAGGGTCATGTAGAAAAGCAGAGCGGGTAGGCAGGTGAGGACGGAAGATGTTACTCCAGATATGTCCATGGGACTACCAGGGTGGGCAGGGGTGGAGGGGTGGGGAGGGCAGGTGCCAACTGCTCACTCCGCAACACGGAGCTGGTTACCCCTCCAGGTGTCCTGCTCCAGGGTGGAGAAACTCGGGAGCCCCTTACCCCTAAGGCGCCTCCAAACTGAACAACAGGAAGGGGATGGAACCCCTGGGCAGGGGTGGAGGGGAGCTGGCCTGAGAGGGAGAAAAGTAGTCTGGATGGTTCTGGGGATCTGCAGGGAATCTGCAGGGCAGCGGGAGGCAGTCCTAACTCTGACCACAAGGGGGCAGCATAAGAACAGGTCATGCCTTGGCCCAGCCTTCCGCATTTTAGGACTGTCTGTCCAGATCCTTTGGATCGTCCTTGAACAAATTGGGTCTCAGTTTCTTTTCCTGCAAAGTGGGTCCGTTGGACACCATAATTTCTTGGGACCCTGAAGAGATTCCCTTCATTTCGTGTTGTCCCATCCATCACCCACTTGGACCTCCGGCTTGGCTGAGACCAAGCATGGGACCGGGGACACATGTAGATGACCTCCCAGGTGACATCACACACCCGTGTCAAGGGTGTCAGGTACAGACACGGGATGTGAGCGGGAACACAGAATGCTGGCCCGAATGCACCCCATGGGCATACGCGAGGGGGGCAGAATGGAGACTACACAGTCACAGACGTGGGGCAAACCTGTCTATAACAGGCTCTGGAGGCGGCTCCGCGTCCTCTTCTCTGCCCCTTCCGTCTGTGCTACCGACTCCGGCTGGGAGGCCAGAGCCTGGCTTCCTTGTCCTGCCCACTGCTGACCCTCTGTGTGACCTTGTCCACATGCTTCCCGTTCCAGGCCCTAGGGCCCTCTGGACAGTGGTGGGAAGAAGGCACGAGACCCTCCTCAGTATCTCGCCAGCTTCACGAGCCTCTGAGGCAGCCCTGCCCCAGCCTTGGAACACCCCCACCCCCTGCCGCCTCTCACCCCCCGCCCCGGCGCCTCCCCAGGGGCCACGGCAATCCTGAGGGTCAAGACAGCTGGTTCCTGGACATCAAGCTTTGAGACCCTACCAGGCTGGTTCCCAGTCTGTTCTGTGGTCTGATCTTTGGAGAAGCCGGCATGAGGGGTCGGGCCCGAGGTCTCACTGTTGTATCAGACTGAGCATGGCCTTAATGGACTGCTTCTAGAGGAAAGGCAGGCTGAGCAGAGCTGGCCATGAGCAGGAATGTCTGCCTAGGGAGACAGGGCCTGTCTGGAGGGGCCTCTTCCACACAGAATGAGGCAGCCCAGGGTGGCCTGTGGAGAGCGGCACAGGAAAGCACTCAGGGACCAGTGGGAGAGTACCAACTCTCCTGCTTCGTGACCTTGGACGAGTGGCTAACCCTCTCTGGGCTTTGGCCGGGGGACCTGTGCAGAGTTCCAGATAGTATCTTATAGGCCCAGAGTAGCCCTAGGATCACAGTGAAGAAGGGCAGGCAACTCTGGGCCAGCCACTTGTCCTTGGGGGCCTGGTCTTGGGGAAGGTGGCCTCATGAAGACCACTGAGGCTCTAAGTACTGGGGATCAACTTGGTTAGATCCCGGGACCTAACTTTTGGCTTGCGGGTACGAAACGGTAATCAAGAGACTCTGTAGTCACCTGTGCCGGCCACTGCCTGGGCAGGTGACCCTGTGTGAGCCCTCTCCCATCTTGGACTTGCCATTTCCTGTCTTTCTGAGTTCTGCTCGGAGCAGGACCTTCAGAGCTCCCAGCTCCCACTGGGCCCACGGCCTCCCAGGCGGTGGGCTGAGTTGGTTCTTGAGGCATGGCTGGCTAGGACCGGCAGTGCCAGATGCGTGGGGGTACACAGGGGCGGGTGGCGGGGGCCTGGGCCTCCCTGCGGGCCACCGTGGCAGCACTTAGCCGGGCCCCAAGGACCTGTGCCTTGGCAGCTAGTCAGGCCTGGGTCAGTGGGATGGGGAGGAGGGGTCTGGCCCCACCCACCCAACTCACTTGCCCACTAGCCGCTCTGACCTGTGCCTCAGCCTCCCACATCGGCAGGAGCTGAGGACCTGGGGCCACGGCCTCGGGCCCCCCAAGAAGAGGAGAGAAGGAGGTGCTGGGGGTTAGGTTCCAGCAGTGAGGGGGGAGGGTGAGCTAGAGACTCTGCGGACAGGAAATGCCTCCCCCTGTGCATAGCCTCACACCTGTATCTGCACACCTGGCAGGGCCATCTTGGGTACCTCGAGGGAGCTGGAGCCAATGGCTTGTCTGGGCTGTTGGACCGGGATCTGGGGTCCCGAAGCCAGTGCTGCTCTTACTGGTGATGGTGACGCTGGCATTGCACCAGCTGCTGTGGGTCACTAGCCCGGGCTGCCATGTGCTGCGGGTGCTGAGGGAGGAGCTCTGGGAGGAGGCCTGGGAGCTCAGGAGGAGGCCTGGGAAACCTCCAGGCCTGGCCCCGCTCCCCCTGCTCTGCTGTGGGTTCTGCACACACAGAGCAGCCGCGTGTGTGCACTCGAGGGGGCGGGGACACAGAAGCATAGGCCCTCAGGATCAGGACATTGGGAATGGCCACAGAGGGCAGACACAGCCCCATAGAGTCGTCTGCCCAGCCACGCATGTCGACACACATACACCCTCTGGGAGATGACCACGGAGGTGTGGATGTCCACCAGGAGGCCTGGGGAGGCCTGTGTGTGAACGGTCATGCACGCAGGCCCAGGGACAAGCACGGGCCTGCAGATGGGCACAGAGGGGCTGGGGTCTCCTCAGGACCCCAGGGCAGCAGTGACCAGTAAGGAAGCCACCCAGGCCCTCCAGATAGATAGTTCTTGACCACAGCCAGACTGGCAGTGGCCTTGGCCTCTGTGGATACAAAGGCTCGCTCCAGATCCTGGCTACAGAAGGTGACAGGAGGGAAGGAACCCCGGCTGAAGGTCAGGAAGCATCCCCAGTTCCAAGCAATGTGTCAAGCCAGCTATGGCTCGGTTGCTGGGAACGCACCTTCTCTGGGCGCCCGCTGTGGACCTGGTTGCTTCGTAGCCCATTTCTCAGCTGGTGCTTATCCAACGCCGGGCTGGGTGGGCCCTGACACTTCCATTTCAGAATTTTAAAAAGTGACCTATAATTCGCTTACCATAAAATTCATGAGTTTAAAGAGCACAGCTCAGTGGCTTTCCGTAGATTCACCATGGTGGTGCAACCCTCACGACTCCCTAGTTCCAGACCATCTCATCCCTCTGAAAGCAATCCTGGTAGCTGCAGTCCCTGCCCATCCCCCAGCCCTCGGCAATCGCCATCCCCCAGCCCCCCCCCCCCCCCCCCAGCAATCACCCATCTAACTGTCTTCGCGGATTTGTCTGCCTGCTACACTTCACGCAGATGGAACCGTAGAGTGTGTGGCCTCCTGTGTCTGGCTCCTTTCCGGTTTTAAGATCCTGTGCTTCCGTCTTATAAATGGCGACCATGGGCGGGCCGGACGCATGGAGTGACGGTCCAAAGTCACAAGGCAACCAGGACTCGGGCTCCCACTGCTGCCCTTTCAAGGACCTCCGCTTGGGGGTCTCCGCTTGGAGAGAAGAGCTCACGGCCCTCCAGGCTGGTGGCCCTTCTCAGCTCCCACCGCGGTTTGCCCTGGGCCAGGGAGAATGGGGAGGGTCAGTGTTGCCTGATACTAAAACTAGTAAATAATGAGAAAAACAAAAGTAGTTGGCGTTTTGACGGCTCCTTTTGTGTTTAGTGCTGTGCTTTGAGGGCACTTTCTCATTTAATCTTCATGACAAGCCTGAGGCACGTACTATTGGTATCATTCCCATTATACAGATGAAGACACCAGAGCACAGAGAAGTTGAGTAACTCAGCCAAGGACACACAGCAAGTTAGTGGCAGCGCTGGAATAGGAACCCACACGGTCTGACTTCGGACTTCACACTCTTATCACCTATGCAAGTGTCCTGTCGCTTCCCGAACTTCAGAGGAAAGCAGCAACACAGCAGTTTGCGTGAAATATCATAACTTTAAATGGTCTTAATGTTGGCAACTGATCACAACTGTGTGCAATTCTTTATAGATGTGGGCCTCAATCCTGGAAAGTTTGGTCCGACACAAAGAGGCGGGGGGACAGCCACTGTGGGTTTCTTCCTCAGCATCAGTGCCTCAGCTGGTCCACTCCCTCCCTCCTGACAGTTGCTGCAGGGGGAGCCTGTCACCACCTGGGTACCCACGTGGGTCCCACCGAGGGCCATGCGGTAGAGGTCACTGCCGGGCTCAGCGGTGGCCCGGCACCTGGTGGAGTGATGGTGGGCCAGGCCTTTCCCCTTTCTGAGTCTCCATCTCCCCTCCGCAAGCCGGGGACAGAACATTCTCGTGGGCTTAAGTGCAATGACCCTGGCGTGGAGCAGCGGCTGTCACTGTTAGCGGACTCCAAATCGACAGGAGAGACAACAGGCCAGCATTAGGATTGGATTGGCTCATCGAGGCCAATCACAGCATTTAGTGAGCACTTGGACGATTCCAGACACGCTGTCCGCGCAGTGCCTCGGTCAGTCCTGACATCACCTTGTTGGTTCCGGGCCTGGGGTTTCTGGCCAGGCAGCCTTGCTTGAATCTGCCGCTTCTTAGCTGTGGGACCTTGGGGAGTTACTCAGCTTCCGAATATCTCTGTTTCCTTCCCTGTAAGATGGGGAGAATAACGCCCATCCGTAGGTCTGCGGTGAGTTTTCGATGAATTAACGCCTAAAATGTGTAAAGCCCTTGGAAGATTGCCTCGCGTTCACTCAGCATTTTCTACAAGTGAGATTTCCCCCTTGTCACTATTCATTGTCATTTTACTGGTGGGAAAGCTGAGGACAAAGAAAACTGAGGGACTTGTCTAAGGCAGTGGTTCTCAGTCCGTGGTGGGGGAGGTGAGTCTTCTTACTCCCAGGGGACATTTGTGGTGCTCACGCATCAGGAGCTGTTACAGGGCTGCTGTAGGACCGTCCCCTACAACACAGGCTTTTCCAGCCTGGGATGCCAGGGGGCTGAGGTCGAGGAGCTCCTAGTCCCAGGTAATTCCACTGGAAAGAGACAGAAGTAGGGTCTGAGCCCAAGCCGGGGACTGTCCTGTGCCCCTTAGGGTGTCCTTGGTGGGTGCGCCGTGAGAACCTCCCCGCCCAGACCGAGCGCTAGCTTCTGGGAAGCCAAGAGGGGAGCAAAGTCACGTGTCTGCAGCAGAAGCCCCTCACGCCTGGCGTCTCCACCTCACGGGGACTTCGGGGAAGCAGAAGGAGGGCATTGAGGGTTGATGTTAACCACAGCACAGATCTGGGGGGGGGGTCCTTATTTCACAGCTCAGCCCATCTGAGCTGTGAGGGTCAGAGAGAACATCAGTCCTAGCCCTCATGGGACAATGGAGAAACGGGGCTCTGAAAAGAGATCACACAGCCCAAGCCTGGGAGCAGAGCCAGGACTAGATGCCAGCTTTGGGGCCTTCCCACCCCATCCTTTCCCCCAGCCTTTCCCCTCTGCGATGGCAGTAGCCAGGCAGCTTACCAAGGAGCAGAGGCTCACCTGAGGCACGGGAAAAGCCCCCTCCCCCAACAAACCCGATCATTTAGAGGGACACGCTTTGCACAGAGTGGCACTCTTCCTCCAGGCTCATTGATCCCAGGGCCTCTGCCGGGCCCCTGAGGCGGCTCTGAAGAGGCCGGGATTGCTGCTGGCCAAGTAGCTTCTGGGTGGCTGCCAGGAAGACGATGTCTTTGTGCCTCGGGATGCTGGCACGAGACCTCCAACCTGGGCTGGCTGAGAGGAGGGGCTGCACACAGCCCCCCGCAGGGTCGGGGGCTCATCTGCCCAGGCAGCCCCAGAAACAACTTGCTCAAGAGAGACAGACCAGGGAACAAGCCCGGGGGATGAGGGTTAGGTGGAGAGAGGGCGAGGCTCGGGGAGACGAGAGGGACCCACTTTTTGCTGAGGGAAAGCCCCTGGAGCTGGGCTCGGGGGGGCAAGAGGTGTGGGTGACACAGGGATGTCAGCTGGAAGGAACAGAAGATGCCCACGAGAGCTGGGAGGGGGGAGAGCGTGCGGGGTGGGGGGGGCAAGGCAGAAGCCAAGTGGCCTCGAAGAGAGTGGGCAGCGGGGGAGGCAGGCCCTGCAGAAGGGAGCCGGTGCTGGTGAGCAGGGCTGGGCTTCTCCCGAAGGAGACGGGGGTGCAGCAGGTTCTGGGGCAGGGAGAGGCGGGTTGGAAGGTTGCTCTGCCACAGAGGGAGGGGAGGTGGGGAAGGTGGGAGGAACGGGCCTCAGGCCAGCCGGGCAGTGAGGACAGGCGGGAGGATGAGGCCCATCCTGGGGCGAGGGCAGGAAGGGGGGACCTGAATTCAAGTTCATGGGATGTCATAGGCCAGTGCCGCTGTGAGGGAAGACATATCTCTGCCAGGCCCATGGCAGCAGGCAGGAAATGGCCCCTTCCTGAAGGACAGGCTCTCTGTGCTTACCAAAGCCAGGTCTGCACAGCGGAGGGGCTGTGGGGGCACTACCAGGACCGGGCAGGGGTGTGGGGGGCTGGGCATTCTGGAGAAAGGCCTGATTTCCCCATTCTTAGACTTGGGCGGCCTCTGTTCTCAGAGGAACAGCAGGTGACAGAAATAAAAGGGGGAAGAAGGACCCAGAAACGGAGTCTGAGGCAGAAGTCACGACAGACAGACAGACAGACAGACAGACAGGTGGTGTGAGTAGAGAGAAGTGCTGCAAAGCACATGGAGACCGACGCAGACACAGAGAGACGAGTGAGTGACACCCAGCAGCCGGCAGGGACGGGGCTGGAAGCCAGGAGGGACGTGGAGCCACCACAGAGAGGCGCAGGGAGCTGCCGCTCTCCATCCCCACGCAGCTGCGCTGTGGGCTCTCACCCGCAGGGACAAGTTCAAGAGCCTTCCTGGGGTCTGGCTCAGGGGCAAGGCTGGCTGGCTCCAGAGGGTGCTGAGCAAGCCCTCCTCCCCTTCAGTCTCTGCTCCAGGACAGCCCCGCATGCAGCTAGCCAATGAGTTCTCCAAGCCTCCTGCATCTCACACTCACTGAGCACCTACTGTTTACCTCCATGGTGCCTGCACTGCCTCCTAAAACCCTCTCGACAACCTTACCAGGAGGCTCAGAGAGGTTAGGCTGCTGGGCCGAGGTCACAAAGTAAGTATGCCCTGATATAAAATTCAAGCTCAGGTCTGTCTGGTGGGCCAAGGAGTTTTTTCTGTTGCCCCGCTCACGCCTCCCCCTCCCCGGATTTATATGGGTCTGTCTCAGAAGGTGCTTCAGTGAGTCTCAATATTTTAAGGAAATTTTCCCCTCCCCCATCTCCCAGGTTTGATTGGAAATGGAGGGAGCTTGGAAGGGGCAGAGGTGGATGTCAGAGGGGACTCCTCTGCCTTCCAAATTGCATCTGGATCCTTCCGCAGAAGCCTGGCAGCTTCTCCAGGCACACCTCCCTCCCTCCCTGCAATCCCCTGGGCTCTTAAGAAGCTGGAGGAACAATTGCTAATCAGCTTCCGAGAGAGTCTGGGGAATGAATGGAGAAGCCAACAACGCGCCTCGATTGCTGGCAGCTGGTCCCCTCCCCAAGCCGCAGCCCCAGCGCTGGCTCCTAGCTCCCTTCTCCATTCCAGCTTTTCCTCCTGCTGCCCTATTTTGCTCAGGCATTTTCAGGTTTCTCCCTCGACCTGATGAAGCCACAGGCGTTCAGAGAGCCTCTTTCCTGACACATCCCTTCACTCACCCACCTCCCACATGACGCCCCCCCCCACCCGCAATGCTAAGCATACTTTCCTCTCTGAGCCTTCACACACCCTAATTCTTCTGCAAGAACAGCTCTCCTCTAGCCAGCAGACTCCTATGCATCTTCCAAGGGCCAGCTTCCAGGCCACCCCCTCTGTGAAGCCTGCCTAGATCTCTCCCACTCCTCCAGGGCAAACCCCCTCCCCTGGCTCCCATAGCTGTACCCAGACTGTGTTATTCATGGTACGGCCCCCCACTTTTCTCCCCTCCCAGGGGGCTCCCTTTCTTCCCTTGGTCCCACTGGGAATGACTCACTCAGCATCCCCGGGCTCCTCTAGGGCAGCGGTCCTGATGGCATGACCACCATTGCAACCCCAGCACTTGGGGAATGATGAATGAATGAATGAATGAGTGAGTGAAGAGAATCTTGAGTTTCTCATCTGCAAAATGGGGAGAATAGTAATTCTGCCCTCCCGGGGCCACTGTGTGCCTTGATGAAGATCCATGTTTGCTTTTGGCTGACTCTCACTATGATTGTAAGTGTTTATTGAAGGGAACCTGATTCCCCTGGGGCTGTTCTAAGGGATTCCTGCAAGCAGAACATATGGAGGGCTCCTCGGAGGGGCAGCCTGCCTGCTAACAGGAGTGGGGAAGGACATGGAGCTGCTAAAGGGTTTGTAGAGTCGGGCCCTGAGAGCCAGGCTGGGCTGGGGCGTCTGTCCCCCTACACTTCCCGGCCCATGGGAGGAGCTGGGGTCTGGAGCAAGGGTGGAACAGAGAGTCAGCATGGCAGTGTGGGGGCCTGCGGACCCCCCCCCCCACGTGTTCCTGGGGACCAGAGAGGTGGCCCGTTGAGCTGGGGGGCCTCAGAGCCCCATTCTGGCTCGGAAGACTCAAAGTGAGTGGCATCTGCGGGGCGGGGGCGGCCCGGCAGGGACCTGGATGCGTCTGTAGGCTGGCCCAGCCGCCTGGGCCCCCCATGGGTCCTGGAGGAGACCCCCAGCCCCAGATGTTGAGGGCCCCAGCCAGAAGACCAGTTCATGTCCTGCCCCGGGGAGGGAGGCCTACAGCTGGCCAGGGCCCTTCTGAAAACGGAGCCCGGAGCTTGGAATAGCAGGTGGGCCGGGCCGGCGTCAGCACCGTGGGCCGCGCAGATGGCATGGGGCTGAGCTGGAGCAGCAGGCCTCCTTATTTTTGGATGGGGAGGCGGGCGAGGTCCCTGACGTGGTGTCACGCAAGCCCGTATTCAGGTCCCAGCTGCACCTGTGATTGGCCACGAGACATTGTCAAGTGCACAACTTAGCTTCCCTCTGGGGGGCTCCGCACCCATCTCCCGGGGTCCGAGTGAAGATCCAGGGAGGGAGAGCACATCCTGCTCTAAGCGCAGCACCTGGCGTGTGGGAGGGGCTCACAGCTCATCACCTGCTGCTATGACTCTGACAGGGGTCCACTGTCTGGAGCTGGCGGCCTCTCTGGGGGCAGGATGCCTCCCCCCACCACCCCATGGAGAAGCCTGAGATCGGAGACAGAGGAAGGGATGTGGGAGCTCAGAGGAGGGAGCATCATTCTGACTTAGGTGGATGTGGGGAGACAAGAGGAGGTGCAGTCAGGGCAGGCTTTCTGGAGGTGGCAGCCTTTCAGCCCAGCCTTGAAGGGTGGGTGGGATTCCCGGGGGCAGACACAGTTAGAGGCATCCCCAGAGACCTGGACTGTGATCTTGGGGGGCAAGTGAGAGCAAGAGGATTTGTCTGGGTCTGGATGCGTCCAGCAGGGCGCCCCCTCCTGGGAGGAAAGAAAGGTGCAAGGTGTCCCTGGGTTGGGAGGGGGGCGGTGACAGCGGCCGGGTGAGGGAAGGGGGGCCTGGGCCTGTGGATAGTGTGGACTGGGCTGGGTGGTGCAGAGCTAATGGGGGGTGCTGTAGGCAGCCACTCTCTGCCGGTGGAGGCAGGGGGAGAGAGGAAGGGGCCTTCCTCCGCCCTTCCTGGCCTTCTCCTTGGCCCTGGCTCCCTCTCCCTTCCCTCCCAGCAGGGGGCTGGATAGGCCTCCCCAAAGCCTCAGTTCTTGGGCCTTAACTCTGCTTTGGAGATCTTACAAGCTAGTGAAAGCAAATGCATGGGTCACTTAGTGAGTGGTTGTTATGGTTCTGGCGTCTTGTTAAGAACTTTACCTGGGTTATGCGGTTTAACGCTCACCGATTTTCTCCGTCCCATTCCACAGAGAGAAAACTGAGGCACCTGGGCCCCTGCCCCTCAGCAGGCATCTTTCTGGAGGTTGGCACGTGGTATTGAAGTCCCACTCCTCTCCCCAGACTCCTTGGGTTCCCTTCTCCTCCCAGTACAAATCCCCATGGGTTTCCCCAGCCCCCCCGGGCACCCCTGGGACACCCTGCCATCCTCTTTCTCACACCCACCACCAAAGGGCTCCACTGGGAAAAGCAACACAGAGCAGGGGAAGCCCCAAGGGCCAGGCTTTTTACCCCCAGGACATAGATGGCAGAATTAGGCTGGAGAGCTGTTCCTGCTAACCATGGATGTCTCGAACCCAGTGTGCCCAATGTTGAACTCACTGTTGTCCCCCAAACCTGACTCTCTTTCTGGTCCCATTTAGGGGATGACACCTCCATCCCTCAGTCTGGCAGCCTGGGGACAGCCTGCAGTCACCTCAGACGTGCTGTCTTCTCACTTGCTTTCCGGGGTCCTCCCCAACATCTCGAGGCCCCCACCCTTTTAACAGTGCCTGGCACGTAGTAGGTGTTCAGTGAAACTTTTTTGAATTATGGAAGGAATGGGTCAGGCTCTCACCAGCTGCCTCTAGACACTCTTCCTCCAACCTGTCCCCTGCTTGGTAGTCAGAGGGACGTGTTGGGAAATGTCTGTCTAACTCATCCTGCTCGGGTTGCAAACCCTCAGTGAGCTCAGGATGGCATTCGCGCTCCCCCTCCTTGCACGACCCTGAATAACTTGGCCCCGTCCGCCTCCCCAGCCTCCTCTCCCCACACTCCGCTATATATAGCGATGTTCCAGCCATAACAAGGGCTCGTAGGCGGCCAACTGCACCGGGCTGTTCACGCTCCGTCTTTGCGCAAGCTTGTCCCTCTGGCTAGCAGTGCTCCCCCCTCCCGCCCCATCTGCCTCATGAACTATCTGCTTCGGGAATCAATTTAAAGGTCCTCCTGGCAGAGAGGCCCCACCTGACCACCTTGCCTGCCCCTGGATAGCCCTTCGAGCTGTGCCTGGCATTTATGGAGGTGTCTGCCCTCTGCATGGATGGGAACGTCCCCAGCCCAGGGGCTTGGTCACATTCATCTCTGTGTGGAAAGAAGGAGGGGAAGGGAGTTTCTCAGTATCACTTAAATGGAGTCCTGTCCAGGACTTGAGCGATACACATCCCTGCGTTTATTTGACCAAAAGGAGGTCACTGTCAGCCACTTAGTGATGCGTAATGAAGGACACTCAATCGGGTGGCATAACATAGTGGCAATTCATTATTTTCCTGGTTTGAGGGTTGAGCAGCCTCTGTTGGGAAGTTCTTCTGCTCCATGCACTCTAGCTGAGGTCCCTCTGTGGCCGTGCTCGGCTCGGAGCGCAGCTGGGGGCTGGAGCCTCTCATGCCGGGGGTCTCCCCACGGGACTCTCATCATTCTGCAGCCCTACCTGAGCACCGTGAAGCATGGTACTGGCTTCCAGCAGAGAACATTCCAGGACGGCAAGACCTGGTACAGAAGACCTTCTCAGGCCTTTGCTTGTGTCACACTCGCTGATGTTCCACTGGCCGGAAGCAGGTCACACGGCCAAGGCGGGGGACTGGGGTGTGGCGCGCTGGGGTCATCCGTGTAACTGCCTGCCGTGGTTATGTTTCCTTCTTTAGAAATGGCTCCAAGTACAACTGAGAGTACTTTCCACCTGTCATATCAAGGCAAACTGAGTCGGTCAAAAGCAGTTCGAAGTCGCCTCGGATCCCTTTGCTTTGAGCCTAAGGCTCAGCCGAAGTTGGGGTCTGTTCCGTTAACCAAGGCTGGGTCTGCAGCCCCAACTTCTGTGTCATGCACCAGCCTTGCCCCTGGGAGGCTGGGTCTTTGAGGACATTCCTTTCCATGGGACGCCTGTCACGATAAGTGGCAAGACAGGAGTGACGCTGTGCTTTCTACCACGCCAGAGAACAGCAGGGGGTTCTATTCAGGGCTCGGGCTCTGTTGCTCGGAGGGGGGAAAGGTAAGGAGGATAATTTCTCCCATCTCCACACTCCCCATCTGTCCCTCCTTATTTCCCTTTCTCTTTTCCCGTGTCTGATTCAGGAATGTGGGCCAAGTGACCTTTAACATCCCAGTTTTATTCATCTGTCAATGTCCCTTTGGGGCCAGGCAAGGCTGTGTTTATGGGAGCCTACCACATGCCGGCCACTTCTCCTGTCCTCACTCTGGAAGCCCCTGGAGACCATTAAGCTCCCTGGTGGCACACTGTTGTCCTTTGCAGCTTGGTTCCCGGGCCTGGGGCCCATCGCCCTGGTCCCTCTCTGAGGTGCACTGTGCTTGTCAAGACAGAGTACGCTAACATTTCTGGCTCTCCTCCTCCATCGCATGGGGGATTGCTATCTTCTTTAACTCTGAAGTTATGCTTGCTCTGGTGAACGCCATCTAAGCAGAGCCATCACACGCCACTTCGAGTGAAGCTTTAAAAGCCAGTATGTAACTCACCACGTCCCCTTTCTTCCCACCCATCATGGCCATAGACACATGTATATGTATATATATTTTGCTTATAACTGCTTTATTAAAGCTGATGGACCAACAGATGATTTTTTACACAGACACGTGTATTGTCCGTCAGTTTTATGACCTTGTGTGATAACCATGTTCTGTATACATAGTATGGATGAGAAATAAATGTTTCTGAGACTTGAGGGACATTTGTCACTGCAGCATAACATAGCCTATCCTGACTGATGCCTACACTTGAGTTCAAGAGGCCACAGGGCTGTGGTCCTCATACCCAGTCTCTGGACGGCAAGATATCCTTCACGCTGGCTCAAAATCCATTTGGTCATTTCCAGGAAAAGCCAGTATGGGACTCAGTGGCTAATTGGTTGTGGAGGGGTGGGGGAAATGGAGGAGTCAGAGATCCAAAAATAGAAGGAAATCCCCTAACTCAGTTCACCCCTACACCAACCAAGAAAAGGATTTCTCCAGTTGGGAGCATCGAAGATCTCTCTCTCTCCCCTTCCCTCCTTTCCTCCCTTCCTTTCCCTCTTTCTCTCCCTTTTTCTCTATTTCCCTTCCTTCCTTCTTTGTTTTCTTCCTTCCTTCTTTCCTTCCTTCCTCTTTTCCCTTTCTCTCTCTCTCTCTTCTTCCCTCCCTCCCTTCCCCCTCCCCTCCTCTCTTTTCTTTAACACCGCTTTCTGAAGTTGGGGTTACACTTGAACTCTCCATAGTGTTGGTTTTTTCCTAGTACAACTCCACTGACACCCCAGCATCGCCACTTCTTGACGGGGTGAGGCATCTCTCTTGATGATATTCAGATGATTGCTTTATAAAATATTTTTAAACCCCGACAGCTCTCCAAGAGAGAAACCTCTTATCAGAAGTCTGTGTGGCTATTTCCTTCAGCCTTTTAGGAAAAGTCATTTGAAGTTGGGTGTTTATTCTCTGCCTCCACAGAGCACTTAGGGGCACAGGATGATATCATTTTGTCATTTACATCACCCTCCAGTTTACTGCCTCCCAAGCCTGGCTGTTAATCCGTCACCTGTAAGTGGAGTATCTTGGATCTACTCTTCTTTTTTTTATTTTCAAGATTTTATTTATTTATTTGACAGACAGAGATCACAATTAGGCAGAGAGACAGACAGAGAGAGAGGAGGGGAAGCAGGTTCCCTGCTCAGCAGAGAGCCCGATGCGGGGCTTGATCCCAGGACCCTGGGATCATGACCTGAGCTGAAGGCAGAGGGTTTAACCCACTGAGCCACCCAGGTGCCCCTGGATCTACTCTTCTCCTGGTGGCTGGCATGCAAGTCCAGCCAGGCAAGTGGGAAATCCAGCCTCTGGGCTTAATGCTAATGGTACAGGGATGCATGGTGCATGGAGCCTGGACTCCAAGACCTAGCATTTCCATGCCATCTTCTTCACCAGTTTGTAAATTGTCACACGTTCAGCTCTTTGAAGTTCTCCAGGAGCATCCAGGCCAAGCTCTTCACTTGCCTTGCACAGGGGAAATGGAAGGCCAGAGGGAGCAGGGCCAGGCCAGAGCCCCCTGGTGAGCTTGGACCCACCAGCAGGAGACAGCACGAGGGCAAGGTGGAGTGGAAATAACACGGACTCAGCACTGGACACGCAGAGACTTGAACTCCAGCTCTGTCGCTCACTTGCCGCGTAACTTTGCACAAGAGCCTCCCTCTGGCTCAACTCTGAACTGGGAACCAGAATAATCATTAACATTGAGAGATGCCCTGTGTGTAGGCACTTTGCCTATTTCAATTCACTTATAGCTACTGTTGTTATCACTCTGCTTTTCAGATGAGGACAGTAGAGGACAGAGAATTTATCAAACTTGCGTGACGTCACAAAAAAGAGCAAAAATTCCAACCCAGTCTGACCGCTCTATTTTATATCAGAAGTCAGCAAATTTATAGCTGGTGGGAAGAATCTGGCCCACTATTTTTTAAAACATTTTTTTGAAATATGACATATACCATAGAATTCATATTTTTAAAGTGTATGGTTCACTAGTTTTTGTTTTATTCTGATTTGTGAATTTACCACCACTATCAATTTTCATCATCCTAAGAAAACCCAAAAAACCTACCTCTCTTAGCCCTCAGACTCCACATATCCCAAACCTCCCAGCCCTCATCAACCATAATTTCTCTTAGATTTGCTGGTTCTGGACATTTCATATGAACGGAAACATACAACATGTATCTAGCTTGTCTCACTTAACAATGTTTTCAAGGTTCACAGTTCAGTACTTCATTCCTTTTTTTTTAATTTTCATTTTTTGCTACAAATCTTTGTGAATCTCATGTCTTTCTCTCTCTTGTTTTACACCCTCATTTTGGCAGAGCACATTCTGCATAGTTCCTGGAGATTAATATCATTATATACTGAGAAATTTCTTATGTTTTGTATTTTTTATTCTTTCCTATTGCCAAATAGTGTTTCTTTGAATGGATGAGGCCACATTTTATTTATCCATTTATCAGTTGATGGACCTTTGGGTTGTTTCCATTTGGGGACTATTCTGGAGAGGGCTTCTGTCCATGCTCTTGTACAGGTTCTTGTGTAGACATGGTTTCATCTCTCCTGGGGACGCACCTGGGAGTGGCATTGCTGGGCCACATGCTGCCTCTGTGTTTGTCATCTTTGGAGGACCTGTCCCACCACTTTCAAAAAAGCCACACTAACTTGATTCAACCCTGTAAGTTTCTAGTTTCTGCACATCCTCACTCACCTTCCCTGTCTTTTTTTATTATAGTCATCCTACTGGGTCCAAAATAGTATCTAATTTGTGATTTTGGTTTGCATTTCCAGGAGGGCCGATGATATTGAGCATCTTTTCTGCCTGTTTTTGTAAATAAAGTTTTATTGGTGCACAGCTTAACATCACTGGCCCTCAGGGAAATGCAACCCAAAATGCAAACCAATGATCCCTGGGTGTAGAGGAGGGTGAACCAGGCAGAGACAGCAATGCTTGCAAAAGCCATGAGGTGCAAAAGTGTGTTTGCAAGTAGAGCCAGGCAGGAGCCCTTTAGTTTTACTCAGATGCTTGTTGCTGTGGCCCTTCTCTGAACCTCATCTGGCTTCAGCCTCTGCAAAACAGAACAGAACAGAACAGAACAGAACAGAACAGAACAGAACAGAACAGAACAGAACAGAACAGAACAGAACAAGCAAACAAAAAACCCCAACCAACCAACCAAAAACAACTTCAAAAAAACAAAACAGAACAAAACAGAAAAACTGGACCTCAGGCGCCACCTGGTGGTGATATTGGATACTAACAGGATAGAAACAACCGGAGTCAAAGCAGCTCACATCCCTCCTCCTGGAACTGTTCCTTCCTATGTCTTTCCCTAGGTATGGACTTGCTGTAGAAGTGATAGAACAATGAAAGGTCATTTTTAAAATTTAAAAATTATATTTTTCCAGTTATAGAAGCAATGCATGTTCATTGCAGAAAATTTGGAAAATATAGAGAAGAATAGGGGTGCCTGGGTAGCTCAGTCGATAAAGTGTCCGACTCTCGATCTCAGCTCAAGTCTTCATCTCAGGCTCTCATGCCCAAGCCCTGCGTTTGGGCTCCATGTTGGGCATGAAGTGTACTTAAAAAAAAGAAAAGAAAATATAGAAAAGATTAGAGAAGAAAATCAGTCATCCTAATTCTACCACCCAGAATAACCACTATTACTATACCGGTGTATTTCCTTCCAGTGTTCTTCTCCGCATGTAATTTTCACATAGCTCAAGATTAGCATGTATATATATTTACATATAAACACATAGACATACATATGGGCTCAGTTACATATAAACATATGTTGAGTATGTTTTTAGCTTTTATTTAAACATTTTTTTTAGTTTTTGTTTTTACAATTTTTTAAAAAAAGTTTAACTCCAGTATAATTAACACATAGTCCTATATTAGTTTCAGGCGTACAATACAGTGATTCCACAGTTCTGTACATTGTTCGGGGCTCATCACAGAAAGTGTCCTCTTCATCTCCTTTACCTTCTTCACCGCCAGCCCCCCAACCTCCCCTATGGTAACCATCTGTTTGTTCTCTATAGTTGAGTCTGTTTTTGTGGTTTGTCTCTCTTTTTTCTCCTTCTCTTCCATATGGGGGGTATTTTTGTGCACAAAGTCCTGGTGTGGGAGGGAGTGTGGGTGTTGGCAGCTGGCTGGTACTGTCACGTCATGCTGAGTTGGAACCCTTTCCTGGCTGTGTGACTTGGGCAAGTGACGTCTCAGGGTAACAATCTCTCTCTGTATCTGTAAAGTGGGTTTCATACGGGACTTACCCCAGGGCTGTTGTGAAGAACACACAACATGGTGTATATAAAATGCTTCGGACAGTGCCTGGGGCAGAGAGGTTTCCTCCTGGTAATACAGTACCATGGAAAGCTGCGTCTGCCTTTTTGAGTCAGGGCAGAAATCTCGAGAAATGGGATGGATTTCTGGGTCTAAGGATAAGAAGAGCCCCAAGGTTGATACAGTTTACCCAAATTCGAGAGGCAAATTGCAACCAAGATCTCGTGCCTCCAGCACCACAGCTGTTCTCATTTGTCTCTATATTCTTCTAGGCCCTGTTTGCGCAGAACATGTCTCAGCATTGTAATTACAATGCTTGCACTCGTTGGCTTCATGTTACATCATCAACATTTTCCTAAACGTCTGGCGCTGTCATTGACAGCATTTGCCACCGGTTGCTTAACGATTTCCTTGTTGTGGACTATCTGAGTTTTCTTTTTTTCATTCATTCATTCATTCATTCATTCATTCATTCATTCAGGAAACAGTTCTGCCAGGCACCGGACTAGGCCCTGGGGTAGAGTGGTCAGCAAGAACAGCATGCTCCTTACCGCAGGCACTTGGACTCTGGCCAGCAAGAGAGGCCACTACAAACAAGCAAACAAGCGAGATTCCCACTGTAAGCTGTGGTGAGTGCTGTGAAGGAAAAGGAGGGAACTATGGGAAGGATCCACTGTAACACATTTCTATATTTTCGCAAGGTCGTCCTGGTGCCTCATTCTAACCTGCTGTTTGCTCCTTGGCAGCTGTAACCGAGGCTTCTCTTTGAGGAGTCCCTTTTGGGGTTGCATTTTCCACTAACACAGTTTCCTGAGGAGTCAGAGCTCATGGAAGTGTTCGGAGATCTGACAACGAAATCCAATGGGCCTTCTTTCCTGTTCTCCCTCCCTCTAAGGCTAGTGTTTCAACCAGTGTGGTCCCAAAGAGACTTGCAATTAGCCACTTCTCAAATCTACATGCACTGTGCCTTTTCCTCACCCACTTCCCAGTATAGGACTTCCGCTAACCCTGGGAGCCTTTGAACCAATTGGCAAAGGTGCCCCCTTCCAGATGACAAAGCCTCAATGACTGAGGCTTGGGGGGGAGAGCACAAGTTGGATTTCAGCCCTTTTGAGGCTCCTTGGACCACCTGCATGACTGCACATGGCAGCCCTTCCCACAACCTCTGGAATGCCCACCCCAGCTACTTTCTATCTCTCTGATTGTCACTCCGTCACGACAATATATTTCATCTCTTATAGGAAGTCTTATCTAGCTTTCAAATTCACAGTAAATTTTCCATTCCTTGAACTCCTAAATCATTTTTTTACTCCTTGCCTTATTTGCACTTAATTGTACACTGCCTTCTGATTCCTCCTGTTTTTCTCACTTGCATCACTATTTCATCTGAAGAGGGATGATTTAGATTGAGAAATCAGAGATATCTCTGTAGATGTATCATTTACACTAAATGCTGAAGGAGAGGTAGGCAAGAGTTCTAGAGAAAGTGTTCTAGGCAGAGGGAAGGGCATGTGCAAAGACCCTGAGGCAGAAGCTTTTTGAGATGCAAGAGCAAATGAATATGAGTATCTCTGCATGGAATGGCCTTTCCAGATTTGGGAAATGAAGTGGAAAACAACTCTTAAAGTATGCGTTCTCACTACTTTCTGAGGACCTCTTTGTCCTAACCCCTGGGAAGGACATATATAATGAATCAGACCAGACTAGATATGTTCCTTCCTAGACTAATGGGGGAGGCTAAGATGATTTATATGTAGTGTGACAGACAGACAGACCATGGTAGTGGGTTATCATGTATGTCATTAGAAGGATAGAGAGAGTAACTTTTTCTGCTTGTGGGCAATGAGGAAAGCTTATCCAAGATGGAAACATCTGAGTGAGATATGATGTAGGGTGACCCATGGAGGCTGGTGCATGGTCCAGGCTAAAAGCTTGAACTGGAACAATGATAATAAGGATGGAGAAGAGAGGAAAGAGGAGAGAGACATTTCGGTGTAAAACCTGTAAGACTTGGAGATGGACTGGTTTTAGGAGGCCAGGGAGAGGAATAAGTTAAGGCGCTGCAACTTTGGCATGGATGACTGAAGAAAGGCGGTACCCCTCGATGAGACTGGGGATGGAGGAGGAGAGACAGGATTTGAGGAGGGTAGTAGGTTGGTGGAGAGACACTGGGGGGTGGTGAGGGCTTCTCTTTGGTACCACGGACAGCTCCAAGGATCTCCCGGAGGACTTTACACAGGCTAGATCAAACGGTTCTTGACATGAGATGCCTTAGCATCGGCAGAGGAGCTAATTTAATATACAGACTCCCAGTCCCACCCAAATATTCTGCATCAAAATCTCTGGGGTTGGGATTCAGGAACCTGCTTTCTAAATAAGCACCCCAGATAACTCAGGTACAGGCAGTCACATGACTAAAACACTGAAACAAACCGCGGTGGCCACCAGAGAAAGAGATGAGAGCGCCCTCTGCTGCTAAAAGGACGTTTGGACCTCTTGAGTTTATGACTGGTGCCTTTTAAGGCAGTTTATTTAGGAAGGGAATCCCAAAGCCAAAACAAAGAAACAAGAGACCAGGGGAGATGGGTGAGAAAGAGGAGCCACCTGTGTGCAGTTACGGTTACTGTCTTCAGTCCGGGGGTGCTGTTACACCTTCCCAACTGCATTCCCTAAAAAAAAAAAATGTGGCTCCCTAAGGCAAGAGGAGGGAACCCTCTCCTTGGATTGGCTTTAAAAACATATTTCATCCCAAAAGAAATGAAAGCAGGGACTTGAAAAGGTATTTGTGTACCCATGCTCCTAGCAACATTGTTCTCCACAGCCAACAGGTGGAAGCGATCCAAATATCCATTGACAGATGAATGGGTAGAGAAAATGTGGTAGATTCATGAGCAAAACATTACCCAGTCTTAAAAAGGAAAGACATTCTGAGATATGCTACAACATGGATGAACCGTGAAGGCATTATGCTGAGTGAAATTAGCCAGACACAGAGGGACAAATATTGTATGATTCCACTTGTATGTAATGAGGTCCCTGGAGGAGTCAAATTCATGGAGAGAAGGTAGAATGGTGGTTGCCAGGAGCTGGGGGGAGGAAGGATGGGGAATTACCGCTTAATGAGTACAGTTTCACTTGGAGAAGGCGAAAAGCTCCAGAAATGGATGTTGGTGATCGTTTTTACACAATCATGTGAATTCACCTAATGCCACTGAACGGCACGCCTAAAAAAAAGGTTAAACTGGCAACTTTTATGTTTATTTTACCACAATAAAAAAATTAACATAGTAAGAAAAATGGTGTTAATGCCCTCAACTTGACGGGGAATGTGTAGGGCTTCTCCATCCCATGGGGCGCTGAGAGCGGGGAGAGATGCCTCCCTGCTCCGTCTGGGGCTCTCCCGGGACCAGCAGGTGCTTCTTTCAGCGGACAGCTGCTCCCCCAGGGCCTGGACCGGTCCCGGCCAGCATCAAACTGAGGTGCTTCCAGACAGTGGAGTTCCCTCCTCCGGACCAGATCCTGCCTCCTTCTTCCGAGGTTGTTATTCCAGCGACTGTGTAGCGGGGTGGGGGAAAGCGGGCCTCTTGGTTGAGATTTTCGTTTCTCCTCCGCGGCCCCCGGACTCAGGAGCCCCACAAGTGCCCCAAACCCTAGTAACTTCAATCTCATCTCTCGCCTCCAAATTCTGCGCCCTTAGAAAGCCAGCGCCTTCTTCTCGAGCCGGCGGTCCCAGGCGGCTTTCCGCCCTCTTCCAAGATGGCCGCCCCCGCCTCTGTGACAGGCCTGATCACGTGGACGCCGTCGCCTATGAGGTCGCCGCGGCTCCGGCCGCGATTGTCCCTTCCCGGGCCCCGTCCCGAGGAGGCGCCCGCCCTTGTCAACCAAAGCCTGAGCGATCATGGCAACGGGCTCTGGTGGGGAGCGCGTGGCCGCGGCGGCAGTTTGGTCGCGGGCCGGGACGGCCGAGCGGCGGCGGCGGCGGTGGCACTGGCGCTGGTACCGGCCCTGAGCGCCATGCGGCGGGGCAGCTCCGAGGGGGAGCTGGCGGCCGGCTGGGAGGCGGAGGCGGTGGCGGTGGCCGAAGCGCCGGCGGCGGCGGCGGAGCCGGTCGGCGTGGACTCGGGCGCGGCCGGGGAGCCGGAGCGCAAGGCGCCGGAGGAGCAGTCCAAGCAGCGGGCCCGGGCGCAGCCCCGCGCGACCGAGGAGGGGGACGCCCTGGTGGTCCCGCGGCCGCCGCCCACGCTGCCCCTGGCCAAGCCGCAGCCGGCTCGGGTGCGGGGCCTCTGCCCGCACCGTAAGCCCCGGAGCCAGGGCCGGGGCTGCCGGCGGAGCTCGGGCCACTCGGCGGACGAGTACTGCTCCCAGCGGCCGGTCACCGTGGACAGCTCCAAGGCCAGGACCTCCCTGGACGCCCTGAAGATCAGCATCCGCCAGCTCAAGTGGAAGGAGGTGAGGCCCGGTCCGGCCGCGTGGGCACGGCGGGAGGTTGGACAGTTCGTCCTCAGAGGACCCGTCACGGTCCAGGGCTAAGGGCTGAGGGCCGAGGGCTGAGCTCCTGCTGAGTACCAGGCTCCAAGTGCTCATCCTTCAAGGCCTAGCCGCCAAAGTCACTCCCCCCGAAGACTTTAAGCCGGCTCCGGGTCAAGTTAGTCCCTCCTTCCCCTGGCTCCCCTACACTACAGCTCTGGCTTCTAGCCATCAGCGCTCACCTGCCCCCAGACGCCAGCACTCCCCGACATTGTAGATCTTAGCTTCTGTGTCTGTCTCCTCCACCAGCTTTGGGTCCTCGGGGCCGGGACCCTCTCTTTCACTTCATTCAAGTTCTCATGGTCCAGCACTTCCTGTGCGGCGGTAAAGAGTTGGTACTTTGGAGGCAGACAGACTTAGGGTCTCAGCACACCCTGCCACTTAGGTATGTGACTTTGAGGAGCAAGTTGCTTCACGTCTTAAGCCTGTTCCCTCTCTGTGAAGTGAAGTGAATACTCTGTCTCCTATCGGCGTTAGAAGACTCTGCTTGTTGTAGCGTGGCACAAGTGTGCGATAAATGGTACCTCATCCTACCACCTTCTCCTCTCCCTCCATCGCTTTCACCGCCACCAGCATCATCATCAGGGCAGGACCTGCATTTTACATTCTAGGACTTGGCATATAGTGCGCGTCAGTAAGTGGTGGATGCAGGGGTGAGTGAAGGAATGGGTTATTCGTCCCTGAACCCATTTTAGACCTGGCGGGGGCTGGGATGCAGCACCAGTGACACAGAGGGGCGCCCGTTGCAGTTGGCTGACTGGGTACAGCCATTTGACTTTATTTTCAGCTTCTAAGGCTCTTTAACAGGGTTCCAGGAGTGGCGGATTGTAATTTAGGGGAGTCAAATCTGGAGACTTAGACTCAGATGGTCTGCTGATGGAGTGGGAATCTTCAGCAGGCAACATGAAGATTTGGGTACTTAGCTCTGTGCTTGGCTTATTGGCAGACATTCAGGAGTGGTTTTATGAAGTTGGAACACACAGAGAGATGGCCACAGAAAGGATTGATGAGGTCAGAAGATTGGCGTCCCAACAGGAAGGAGTCATGTAGTTCAGAGGGAAGTCAAGAATCAGGTGGGGGGCGCCTGGGTGGCTCAGTGGGTTAAAGCCTCTGCCTTCAGCTCAGGTCATGATCCCAGGGTCCTGGGATCGAGCCCCGCATCGGGCTCTCTGCTCATCAGGGAGCCTGCTTTCCTTCCTCTCTCTCTGCCTGCCTCTCTGCCTACTTGTGATCTCTGTCAAATAAATAAATAAAATCTTAAAAAAAAAAAAAAGAATCAGGTGGGTAGGGGTTAGCTACTGGGGGCATCTGACTTCCCATTCCCCACTCTACTAGTGTCAGGGTCCCCAGGCTTGGGGCTGGGGGTTCAGAGGACTTTCATGCCTAGGAAACCTGCAAGAAGGGCTCCCTTGTTCTGGGCAGGATCCCAGTTCTGGGCCAGAGATAAGAGGGCCAGAACAACATGGAATTGGAGAACTTGTCAATGCCGTAGTCCTAATGAAAAGAGAATCCAGGGACTGAAACCAGGCCACAAGAACCAGGCGAGGCTGACTGGCCCAAGGAGGGCCTGTGCTTAGCTTAGACCTGTGGGAGAGAGAGACATGAAGCTGACTAGATCTTGAGAGATGCAGCCAGAAGGACTCAGAAACCAGCAGGCATACGTGCCAGGTTCATGCACTCAGTCTGTGAGTGTTTGCTGTGGATGCTGGACCTTGGGAATCAAGGACCCTTAAGATGTAACCTCTGCCTCCAGAACATTATAGTTCAGTAGGGATAAAACACAAATAGAAAAACCCATTGCAGTGATTATAGCGCCTTTGCTCCTGCTTCCTGAAATGCTCTTTTCCTTGTTTGCATGGCTCACTCTGTCACTTTTGATGTCAGGGCAAATGCCACCTCCTCAGAGAAGCCTTCCCCTGTGATCCCTCCTCCAACCCTTACTCTTCTTTATTACTTTTATTTACGCACTAAACTCTACTCGACACTCTATTATGTGTTGTTGTTTATTACCTGTTTCCATCATTAGAATGTAAGCTCCATGCGGGCAGGGGCTTTGTTTTATTTACTGCTGTATCCTCAGGTGCTTGGCGCATAGTAGGTGTTCAATAAATACTTGTTGATTGGATGAACACATGATGTGATGCGTGTCTCCCTGTCCCTCCGTAGAGCTGTAGGTGCTGGGGGAGAAGAGGAAGGCCATACCAAGAAGAGCTTCCTGGAGGAGAGAGATGTAAGCTGAGTTCTGAGTGCCAAAAAGGAGTGGGAGTTAGGAAGGGGCTGTGGACTTCGGATCTCTGGTAGAGGGCATAGTACAGGCCCAGCTGAGGCACATTCGGGACTTTGCATGTAGTTCAGTATGGTGGGATGCGCATGTTTAATGGTCTTCGTTTATAGACTCTGCTTGTTTGGCAAGTGAGTTCAGCTCTTTAGGCCTCTTTGTCTGCCTGACTATCAAATGGGGATAAGTTGGGCGAGATAAGTGGTTCCTGGGCTCTCCTGTGACAGCCACATAATGGTCGTGTTCATCTACATGAGGCCCTTGCACGGGTGGACCCCGTGTACGGGGCAGTTTCCAGGGACCACCTGTAACTGCCCCCTCCACGCCAACCCTGCCTTTCTCTTCTCTCTCAGAGAGACACTGGCCTGCAGGTGGAGTTGCTCCTTCTGGTAGATTTTAAAACAAGTTCACTCACCACAATAGGACTTTACTATTCGACACGTGATTATTCACTTAATGTCACTCTTCCTTATGAGTCTGTGAGGTCCTGGTCCTCCTGGGAGGGCGGGAGTGGTGTTTGACTTGGCACACATTGTAGGTGTTCGATAAATATTCACCAAAGGATGCTACTTGTCGCAGAGCTTGTATTTCATCCTGATACCCTGGAATGTGGAGTTTCAAAAGTACTGGAGTGGGTAAACTTTAAGTTCCTTCCAGCTTTAAGCTATGACAATGGTATTTTTAGTACCTACTGTAAAATTGACCGTATGACTAGTAATGTATATAAAACAGGTACTAACAAAGTACAGACACTACCTCTCTAGGCCTCAGTTTCCCCATCTGTTATAGAGGTGATGGTGGACAAGATCACCTGTAACATTCGGCACTGATGTTCTAGGAGCAGACATATGTCCACTGGGAGCTGGGACACGAGGGGTTGAATGGTGTCCCTTGAATGCTGTGCTGTAGCGCTGGGATTTGGGACACCCACCCAGCTGGCTGGCTTTGGCAAGGGTGAGCGGGCAGTCCAGGCAGGAAATAAGGTCATGACACCAACCAGGTTAAAAGTATTTCCTTCGTGAGTGTACAGTGAGGGGCCACACCACATGGCCCACTTAGCTGGGCATCACGTAGCCAGCGTGTGAATTCAACATTTGCCTGGTTACAGGACACGGTCTCCCTTCCTCCTTCACTTTTCTTTATTACACATACATTTAACAACAATGATTGTGAATGTCAGTGACTATGATGAACCTTATATAACTCTTAGCCTGCACCAGGTACTCTTCTAAGTGCTTAATGTATCTATAGTGATCCGATTTTCCCAGCAACCCAATAAAGTGCCTCATTGTCTCTATTTTTCGGAAGAGGAAGTTGAAGTACACAGAGGGTAACTTATCCAAGGTCATGTGGCTGCTCAGTGGCGGAGCTAGCACTCGAAACAGACACTCCTTTGGAAACTAGCCTTCAGTTCTGGACACTTCTCACTGTTTCCTACTGGATCTCTGCAGCCCCTGGGTTGGAGTTACAGATCTAGATGCGAATGGGAATCACCCCTTGCCCTCCAGCAGCAGGGACATTAGGGCAGGTAAAGGCCATTCCACACAGAGTGGGGAAAAAAGGCAAGGAGCATGGATCAGCTTTTGTATGCAGAATGGGAAGATGGCCACATAGAGAGTATGTGGGAGAGCGGGAGGGATGAAGAAGGAGCCAGATCACGGAGGACGTTGGAGGCCACACCAAGAAGCTTGTGCTTCTGCCTGAATATGGTAACAGGATCTTTGCCATATATAGACTCAGCTTCTCTTGCCCACTCTCTCAGCCCCACGCCAACTCTCTGATGATTCTGTTTTTCAGTTCTAGCCAGTCTGGTCAGGTCTGCTCCAACTGTGTCTGAAGTGTTGAATTTGCCTCTCAAAGGAGAAGTCACAAATGTTAGCTCTGTGAACTTAATAGATAAGGCGAGAGTTTATTTGAGAATAGCAAAATCAGGTTTATGGAGTCACTACTGAAGCTGCCACATGAAAGAGACAGATGGTCCCTGGCTCACGGTAGATGTTCAGTAAATATTTGGGGACTTGTGTGGTCCTCTTCCAATTGTGTGAGTCTCTCTCCCCAATCCCCTGTGTATCCTCCTGCGGTTTTGACACCATCAGTAAAGAAACCTTAGGGGAAAGACACCAAGGAGAGCAGACGCCACCATTGTTACGAGCTGCCCTCCCTGGAGATGTAGGTTGTGTATACGCGCACAGTGGTGCCATGGACACCGGCTCGCTGACGGGAACGAGGGCGCTGAGAGATTCCACAGAAGGACCTTTGTTGGCAATAGCTTATGTAAGCGCCTGTCCCAAGATCTATTACAGTGGGAGCTCTTTGTTTCAGAGACCCCAAATCATGGGTTGTTTTCTGAACCTTATCCAACCTTCCTTCGAATATGTACACACTAATTATATTGTCCTAGTTATAGCTTATAGACTATTACCGTTTATTAAACATCTGTTACTGTTTACGAAATAGCTGTTGTGTGCCAGGCATTGTACTAGTGTCTTGTGCTCATTAAAAATTATCAGACATTTACTATGGATTGTTTTATGTAATCCTCACAGCAAACCCCCGAAGTAGATCCTATTATCACTTTCAGATTGCAGATGAGGAAACCGAGGCTTAGAAAGAGGTTGGTGCAGGGCTAGCCCAAGGCCACAGGTAACAAGCGGCAAAACCATCTAGGGCCTGTGCCTGGAACCAGCGTATAATCCTACACCATCTTCTTTGTAATTCTTGGCTAAAATCCACCCTGCCAGGGGTTACTCTATTATTAGTCCCAGCTAATGCTTGAAGACACTGAGGTGGACACAGCAACTAAGAAGGAGAGTCAGGGTTCAAACAGTGGTGTGTCTTGTTCCAAAGCACACCTGTCCGTGTGTTTTATAATTCTCCACCCGTTACCCTCCCGTTCGTCTGACTCATAACTCTCAAATGACAGTGGAGTCGCTCAGATCCAGGAGAGCAATATTGCAAGTAGGACTTAAAATAAAACACGTTGACATCTGTCTTTGGTGCCTGCACCTTCCAAATCCTGTCTGTTGCTGCCCACAGACTGAGAAGCCACTTGGGTGCCATTTGATTAGCTGAGTAGCCTGTCTCCTCTATGGAATGTGATCCTGCTCTATGAATCACCGTATCTCATTCCTTCTGGAAGAAGGTGGAGTATAAAATGAAAAACTAGACAGTTAGATCTTACCTCCCTTTCTCATCTCCGTGATGATCATTGCGATTTACATTCCATTTTTTGAAAACAGCATTGTATGTAAGAATTTATGTCCCATTCATCAAATGCTCTCCTTTCAATAGACATGTGGTTTTTCCTTTGCCCGTTGTGCTTGTCAGGCCGTAAAAATCACTCCTCACTACCGCTGCTGTTTGAACAACATGGTATGTGCAATAGCTTCACGAATCCACGCTAACACCTCAAACAGTCCTTCAAAGAACAAGTTCCAGGGGCTCATGTTCAAGTTCAGTGACGAGTACAAATTCAAATTTTGGGTTTTTTTTTTTTAGCTGATAATTGCTAGAGCTGTTTCCCGTGTTATGTAAATGTACCCTCTGTTGTAAATAGCCTCAGTTTTGATAGCCTTCTGGATTCTGGGTTTGTATCAGCAGACGTTGACTGCAAAAATTCAATCATACATATCCTTTTTCTTTTAATTCTGTTCTTTGAAAAGGACATATTATCGTAGTAATATCGTAGTAACTGCCCACTCGTTTAGTGCCTTCTCTAGAGGGGAAGTGTTGTGTCTTGGAGCTAGCACGGGCTTTGGATTCAAGACTGTTGAGTAAATCCCTGCTACTATTGACTAATGTGGCCCAACTGATCATGTACTAAATATAGAATCTGAGTCTTAATTTCTTTTTTTTTTATATATTTAGATTTTATTTATTTATTTGACAGACAAAGATCACAAGTAGGCAGAGAGGCAGGCAGAGAGAGAGAGAGATGGTTATCTCTCAGAGCAGAGAGCCTGATGCGGGGCTCGATCCCAGGACCCTGGGATCATGACCTGAGCTGAAGGCAGAGGCCCTAACCCACTGAGCCACCCAGGCACCCCCTGAGTCTTAATTTCTTGACCTGCAACAAGTCAAGTGACACCTACCTTGCAGAATTTTTGTGAGATTAAATAAGGGAATGTATGTAAATTGCCTTAACTCAATGCTTGACACACTGTCAGTAGTTAGTAAATGTTAGCCATCTTTCTTCCTTTGAGCAATTATAGACATTGGTTTTGATCTACTTTTGAAAACTAGAAAAAAACTACTGTAGATTTTACTCTGTGTATATAGGTTACTGGTAAACCAGAACATCTATGACCAGCTCATTGGAATCACTTCACAAATAATTTGAGACCAACTCTGTGCCAGACTATATTTGGGCTTTGGGATACAGCAAATAACAAAGCACACAGCTCTCTGAGGATAAGGAACAGTTACATTTTAAATGAATGTCAATGTGACGTAGTGTAGATTTAAAATTTTTAAAATAACACGGACTTAAACTTTTTGAACCAATTATACTTTGAAGGTTTTGTGAATTTAACTGAAAAATTTAAAGCCTCCATTTTGAACCTGGTGCCTTCCTCATACTTTGGTGTATTAATTATCAAATACATCACCGTGGGAAGCGTATTGTAGCTATTTGAGTTCACAGGGAGGACTGAGGTTGCGTGTGTGAATATACCCATTAGCTGGGTGGAAGAGACTTCCTGGGTTGATTTCTTTACTCCTGTCATCCCTACAGTACTACCCACTGACTCTGGAAAGACCGTAGCCCGATATGGGTTTGAGTCTTGACTCTGTGACCCTGGACGGACAACTTGCTTCCCCTCTCTGAGCCAAAGGTTCTTCATCTCTAGGAATGAGCATCCCATACTTGGTAGGGTTGTTAGGAGGGTTAAATCAGAAAATCTTTAAAGTACCTGGGTTTCCAGTAGGAATACCTGTTTGGCTTTCTTTCCCTCTAGTGAATTTCTGTGACATCTTCATTAAGTTTTATAACAAAAACTTGGAGGTGTGAACAGTCAAATAACCTTGCTTGCCCTTTCATTAGTTTTGAACTCCTCCCTTCCCGTGGTTGCTCCGCTACAGCCAAGTTAGGGCACTCAGATGCCTCTGGAAAGATTAGTGTTTGGTGGAGAGCAGTCATCATGTTTCTCCATCCCAGATGGACTCATATCTCTCCTTTCACATCACGTAAGTCGTGCCTTGCTGTAACAGCTGCCTCAGCTGCGATTTGTGTTTGTGTTTGTTTCCCTGGGTGTGTATGAACCATTATCTAGTAATTTTTAGAAATGCCTTTGTAAGTCCTAGCAGGCAGTTCTGATGACTCTTTCTCTAGCCCCATCTGCTTCTCTTGTCATCTGAATAAAACCTCCTCATTCTTCATGGAGCTGGAAGAATAGGGCAGTTTTTCTCCTGTGCCCGTCAGCCCTATTCGGTAGAATGTCACTTTTCCAAAAAGTCCTTCTGTCCATCTGCCTAGAACTCTTATGTAGAACAGTTTTCCTATTTTGTTCTTTATGCTCATAGGGAGATTTAATTTCTCTTTGTGTCAGAACTGTGGTTTATTGGGATCTAAAAAAGCAACACTGGTCATTTTTCTGGACATTAAGATTATTTATAAATAAATCTGTTCAACCTCCAAAAACAATGTGTGCTTATAAAAAATATGTACAGATCCCAAACCTCCACTCCTCACCCCATCCCCTTCCTTCTAACTCTTCTCCTTAAGAGGCAATGCCACTGTTACAGTTCGGTATGGATCTTTCCAGAATTTTGTCTTATTCCTGCATGTGTCGGGATCACTAAATTGTGCTCTAGTAACAAGCAACCACAGTGTGTCAGTGGCTTACTAACAACAGAAGTTTATTTCTTGCTCCCACTCAGGGATTCAGTGCAGGTTGGTGGAGAGGGAGGATGGGGGCTCGCATTTTGGTTATTCAGAGCCCCGTGCTTCCAGCTCGACGCCTGCTCCTCTGAGTCACCGAAGGGAAGAGAATGTGCACACTGTGCGCTGACTTGTAAGACTTTTCCCCAGAAGTGGCCGTGCTCACCTATCATTCAGCAAAGCGTTACATGGCATGGCTAACTTCCCATGGCTTGGGGATGTGCAGTCCTACCATGGTGGCATAAAGAGGATAATCAGAATATCGGTGAGTGGTGCTAATGACCATCGCAATAGGAATCATATGTAGAGATGCAAGAGTTACATATCGAATATATAAATTTAAACATACATGATTTTAAAATGCTGCAGTCAAACAATATGTATAGTGTTTGGCAACTGCTTTTTTAGCATGGACATCTTTCTCTGTTAGTAGTGTAGGTTCATTTCATGTTAACAATCTAATAGTCCACTTTATGGATATACCATCATAAAATTTATTGATGGATATTGTGTCCACACTTTCCCCATGCAATCACGAAGAAAGGCACAGGGGACATTGCTGTTCAGACAATTTTTTTAAAAGATTTTATTTATTTATTTGACAGACAGAGATCACAAGTAGGCAGAGAGGCAGGCAGAGGGAGAGGGAGAAGCAGGCTCCCTGCTGAGCGGAGAGCCTGATGCAGGGCTCGATCCCAGGACCCTGGGATCATGACCTGAGCTGAAGGCAGAGGCTTTAACCCACTGAGCCTCCCAGGCGCCCCTGCTCAGACAACTTAAGTGTTTATTTGTACAAATACTTCCGTAGGATAAATTCCTAGGAGTTGTTGGGTCAGACGGTGTAGGCACTTTGTGTTTTGATGGTTATCGTCAAATGCCACCAGCAATGTTGAGAGTGCCTGTCTTGTCATCTCCTGCAATGCCGTCTCCTATTAATCTTCTAAATCTGAGCCCAGTCGATGGGTAAAAATGCGGTCTTCTGATTCACATTTCTCTACTTGTCAGTGAGGCTGGGTTTTCCGTATACTTACCAGTCCTGTGTACTACTTCCTCTGTGGAATGCCTAAATGTATTCTTTGTTCATTTATCTTCCTAGTCATTTATGATATTGATGTTTTTCTTATTGGTTTACAAATATTACAGATAATTACTTTTGGTTTCATATACATGGTAAGTCTTTCCCCTGTTGATTATTTAAACATCTAATAGATAATCATTTGCCTTGCATAATCTACCTTATTCTAATTAAAAATTTTCTCCTTCCTATTCACTAAAAGCAGTCCTTTCTTATTGTTGACTTGTTGGCCCAAGAGGGTAGAAAACACACAGAATTCTATCTTCAGATGCTATTAAACTTAATGGATTAACAGGCTGTGTGGACAACCTTAGAGTCTTAGATTTCTGTGGAGCGAGATGGGTTTTTTCTTTTTCTTAGAGAGGGAAGGGGGAAGGGGCAGAGGAAGAGAGAGAATCTTTTTTTTTTTAAAGATTTTATTTATTTATTTGTCAGAGAGAGATCACAAGTAGGCAGAGAGGCAGGGAGAGAGAGAGGAGGAAGCAGGCTCCCTGTTGAGCAGAGAGCCCGATGTGGGGCTCGATCCCAGGACCCTGGGATCATGACCCGAGCTGAAGGCAGAGGCTTTAACCCACTGAGCCACCCAGGTGCCGGAAGAGAAAGAATCTTAAGCAGACTCCACGCCCAGTGCAGAGCCCAACGTGGGGCTCCATCTCAGGACTCAGATCATGACCTGAGCCCAAATCAACTGAGCCACCCAGACACCCCACAGCTAGATGTTTTATATGGAGCTTTTACATACATTTATCTAATTGACTTGAACTTTATGCAGAGTGTGGTAGACTTCCTTACTTCTGTTTGGTAGTTGTCAGTAGGGAATGGAGTTAGATTTGGGTTTGACTCCCAGTATTTATTAGTTCTGACACAGGGAGCATCATACTTGTCTCATAGGATGCTTGTCCCATTTGAATAGCATATGTTTGATAGCCTATATAACCTGCCTGCCAGAGCCTCCACACACTAAGTCCTGGTTCCGGTTCAGCTCTCCCACCCTTCCGAGGTGTCAGGTGACATACAGCTGAGAACTTGACGCTGGGTCTCCTGGCTCTCAAGCTGGGTCTTGTTCCAATGACCACATTGCCCATCTAAATTGAGTATGATTTCCCAGCCTGCCTAGAATTGAGTAAGACCATTGGAAATTACTTAATACCTAAGTCATCAGTACAGGACTGGGCTTTGAGCCTGGCTGTTAGTTTCATTTAAAAAGCACATTATTGGGGCACCTGGGTGGCTCAGTAGGTTAAGCCTCTGCCTTCATCTCAGGTCACGATCTCAGGGTCTTGGGATTGAGCCCCGCATCAGGCTCCCTGCTTAGCAGGGAGTCTGCCTCCCCCTCTGTCTCTCTGCCTGCCTCTCTGCCTACTTGTGATCTTTCTCTGTCAAATAAATAAAATCTTTTTAAAAAAATTTTAAAAAGCACATTGTTTAAAATATTAAAAATTTGGAAAAAATTTTGAAAAAAATTTATAATCCTACCAGAGATGCAATGACTCTTTTCATTTTGAAGCATTTCGTTCCAGCATTTCTTCAGCATAAATTTCAGCTAATGTGGTTAATGTCAATGTTTTACAAAGCTGATACAGTGTTACTCTGTTAACATTAATGCCCATATTATAATTTAGACATTTTCCTAGGTTATAAAAACTTTCAGAAATGTCATCTTAATTGTTAAAAAAAATCTCATCCAGTGATATTGATTCATTTATTAATTTTGATGTTAGTAAATGTTGAGACTGATTGCTCTGTGCAAAAATTTTCTGGAGTCCTTTCCCCTACATTTTAAATTATTTTCTTAAACTTTTGAGAAGTGAAATATTTGGGTGAAAGGACGTTTATCTTTTCAGTCTTCTGGAACGTATCACTAATTTTCTTTCCAAGAATTGTAGCAGTTTTCTACTTAACAGTATATGAGAGTATACTGTTTTGAAAGATGTAATGACAAATATTGGAGAGGACAGCGAACTAGGTGAATCTTTCCTCTATCTTTGCCAAACCTAGTTCTGATAATTGTTCCTAGTTCAGGGCAGGGCATTTTGATAGGGCTGTTTTTGTGTAGCTATTATGTCTAAATTGAAAATAGCCACATCTTGGGCCACCTGGGTGGCTCAGTTGGTTAAGCAACTGCCTTCGGCTCAGGTCATGATCCCGGAGTCCCAGGATTGAGTCCTACGTCGGGCTCCCAGCTCCATGGGGAGTCTGCTTCTCCCTCTGACCTTCTCCTCTCTCATTCTCTCTTTCACTCTCTCAAATAAATAAATAAAATTTTAGAAAAAAAGAAAGAAAGAAAATAGCCACATCAGAATGTGGCTTTACCACTTTTAAATTTTCAAGTAATTTACTCAGTGGACATGCTTGATTTTCTCTCTACTTTTGACCCTTTCCCCTCATCTGGCTCCTGGATCGTCTTCCCATGGGTTAAGGTTTAAGCATTTCACATACAGTTGGGTAATGGAACTGTGGAAAGTTTCAATAGATTATTTCTTTGTCTCTTAGGTTTTGTCAAAGTATCTCTGGTATGGAATAAAAAAGAACACATTAAAGGTTGTATTTAAATGTCATGTGCCATCATTAGTCATTTGGGGAATGAAAATCAAAACCCCAGTGAAATATACTTTGTACCTACTAGGATGTCTGAAAAAGCAAATCATCAGTGTTGGTGAGGATGTGGAGAAATTGGGGCCCTCATACGCTCTTGGTGGGAATGGAAAACGGTGCAGCCATTTGACAAACAGTTTGGCAGGTCCTCAAAATGTTAAAGATGGAATTGCTACATCTCAGTTGTTTACTCCTGAGAGAAACGAACATGTATGTTCACTAAAAGACACTATGCTAAGTTCATAGTAGCATTATCCACAATAGGCAAAAAGCAGAAACCACCAAATGTCCATGAGCTGCTGCGTAAACCCAGTGTGGTCTGTCCACACGGTGGAATGTAATTTGGCCATTAAAAGGAGTGCACTGATACACGCCACAACATGGATGGGCCTTGAGAACATCTTCGGTGGAAGAAACCAGCCACAGACAACCGCACGTGTTGTGATTCCATTTATATGAAACACTCAGAATAGAGAAATCTGTATGGAGAAAGTAGGTTAGTGGTTGCCTACGGTTTGGGGAGGCTTTTGTGGGGGAAGTTGGGAGCGACAGCTAGTACAGGATTTCCCTTTGGGGTGACGGAAATGTCTCAGTATCGGTTGTGGTGATGGTTGCACAACTCCGTGACTGCGCTACACAAAGCTGAGCTGCTCACTTGACATGGGCGAATCGTGTGGTATGTGAACTGTGTTTCGGTAAAGATGTTGGGAAAAGTACACGTGCTTATCCCGTCCTCGTCATTGAACAGTGCTTGGCTCCCAGGTAGCCATTGTAAATATGCCTCAGGAACGCAGGTCGGCCCGGGGCTTGCTGTTGTCGTTCCGCATCGCCGTGTGGCCTGTTACTGGTATGTCGACTTTTTGGACATCGCATGAAGTGGACTCTGTCCTGGGGGCAGAGAGTAGTGGCAGCTGTAACGCCACCCCACACTTTCATTCTAAGAGTGAGTTTTGTTTTTTGTGGGGTAGATTTGAGTATTTGCCTCAAGAATAAAGTTCAGACTCCTTAAAAGATCCATATGAAGACTTCCATGACCTGAGATGCAGGGTAGCATGGACTTTGGAACCACCCAGACACGGGTTTGAAATAACTCACTGTGTAACCGTGGGGACATTTTGCTCTGGACCTCAGTTTCTTTATTTATAGAATGGGCGTGATCCAATGGTACCTCATGGAGTTGTTTGTTGCCAGCATTAAAAAATATAATCCGTGTATTCAGTCTATGACACCGGGTATACAGTAAAGACTCAGGTGAATATTTTTTAGTAATATCTCACACCAAACTTCTCTATATTTCACACATCCCATGCCTTGCACTTTATCTGCTACTAACACTGCACTGTAGGGGGTCTCTTGAGCCTTCTTGCTGTGCCATTCCCCTTTACCGTGGTCATGTTTTACCTTTTCCTTAGAATCTGCCCTTCCTTGGGGCGCCTGGGTGGCTCAGTGGGTTAAGCCGCTGCCTTCAGCTCAGGTCATGATCCCAGGGTCCTGGGATCGAGTCCCGCATCGGGCTCTCTGCTCAGCAGGGAGCCTGCTTCCTCCTCTCTCTCTCTGCCTGCCTCTCTGCCTCCTTGTGGTCTCTGTCTGTCAAATAAATAAATAAAATCTTTAAAAAAAAAAAAGAATCTGCCCTTCCTTTCTTTGGCTGACTCATACCCATCCTTCAAGGCTCAGCTCATGCCGCCTCTTTTCCATAAGTCTTCCTGACCCCCTCCACTCCCACACACCCTAGTCCAGGCTAAGTACCCTTGCTTACTCACTCATGGGGCTTTACATGGATCTCAATTTCATTAGTTTTTTCAAAGAAGCAACTTTTGGTTTATTGATAATCTCCATTCTATTTTTATCTTCTGTGTCATGGCTTTCTGCTCTTCATGATTTCCTTTCTTCTACTTTTGAGGTTGATTATGTTGTTCTATTTCTGACATTAAGTTAGATGCTTCGCCTATCTCTTTTCTAAGAAGACTACAGATTTGGGGCACCTTGGTGGCTCAGTCAGTAGAGCACGAGATTCTTGCTCTTTGGGGGCATGAGTTCAAGCCCCATCTTGGGCATAAAGTTTACCTAAAAAAACAAAAACAAAAACAAAAAACCCAAAAAACAAACAAACAACTACAAACTTGCCTCTAAGTACCACTTTGGCTGCACCCACAGTTTTGGTATGTAGCATTAAAAAAAAAATCACCTTTTAGTTCTATGTATTTTACATTTTTGTGAAGATTTTTTCTTTGGCCTGTGAGTTATTTAGCTTTGTGGTGTTTTAAGGGTTTCTAAACTTATGAGATTATTTCTGCTTATCTTTTTACTATTAATTTCTATCTTAATAGCACGGTGGCTAAAGGATGTTCTTTCTTTCCTTACTTTCTCTTGTTCTCTCTCCTTACTTGCTTTTTTTAGGTTTTCCAGTTTTGGCTTAACAGCCTTATAAATGGTCATGTTCTATTTGTTTTTGAAAAGAATCCATATCCTCTAGTTATTGAATGCAGTATTTTACGAATGTATATCAGATTAGCTTGTGGATTGCATTATACAAATTTTATAACCCTGATAATTTTGTCTGACCATGGAAGAGTTTTATTAGTATTTCCCTCTATGATTATGGATTTCATATATTTTTTAGTTGACTTTTCCTTTTCCCATTTCCCCCTGTACTAGTCTGGAAGTTAGACATCTTATTTTTTTCTTCTAGTGGTAATCCTAGAAAATTTAATATGTGTATAACTAACTTCACAAAGTCTAAAGTTAGTGTCTTTACTCTCCTCTTAACAACATAAGGATCTTAGGATATTTCGTTTTGGTCACATCCCTCCTGACTTACCTGCTTTTGTTGTCCAATGTATTAGTTCTCTCTTACTTTATCCTTTTTTGAAATTTACAAATTAGACATTATTATTAGTTTCTACAAAGCCTTGGTGTATTTTAGATTTGCCCATGTTTGCCATTTGCTTTGTTTATTACACTTCACATCTCGGACTTTCCTTCTAGGATCGTTTTCTCTCTCCTGAAAGTAATCTCTTAGAAGTTCCTTTGGCAAGGGGCTAATTGTAATAAACTCTGTCAGTTTCTGTTTGTCCAAAATTACCTTAAATTACCTTCCTTTTGCCTTCATTCTTGAAAGATAGTGTTGCTGCACATATAGTGCTAAGGTGATATTATGTGATCTCAGCACTTTGAGAACATGCCACTCACTGTTTACTCACTTCTGTTTTTACTACTGAGAGGTCAGTTCTCCGTTGGCTTTTTTTCTTTTGCTGGTAAAGTGTCTTTTTTTCCTTCGGGCTGCTTTTAAAATCTTTTCTTTGTCTTCGATGTTTTCCGTGTCATTATGACTTCCTGGGTGAGAGTTTCTTTCTATTTATTCTGCTTGAGATTTGTTGGGACTCTTGTCTCTGAGGTTTGCTGTCTTTTATCAATTCTGGGAAATTCTCATCTGTTTTATCCTTCAATATTGTCTCTTACCCATTGTTTTGCTTCTCTCTTTCTGGGATTTTGATTTAGATATTTCTAGACCTTTCTTTTTTGACAGTAAGCTCATGTTCCTTGGGACTTTAATCTCTGATAATTCTCTGAGACCTGAATTTAAAGAGAGGATTTTCATCTTGTGCCAGTGGCTCAGAGGGCTCCATTAACCTAGAGCACTGAAAACTAAATTTTTGATCTTAGGCTTTTTAGATTATAGGCACAGTGTAAATTTGGCTCTAGACTTGCATGTGTTATGGTTAGGCATTCCAAAGGAAGGCTCTTTTCCCCTTCCCTGAGCAACTTTTCTTCTGGTTCGCCCCTGAGGATGTGACCTTGCAGAGGGCCTGGCTTGATCTGGGAGTTTCTAATCTGATGCTTGCCTTCCAGAAGCACTCTGGGGCCAGACCATTCCCTGTGTACAGGGGGAAAGGTGATTTACACCTGCCTTTGAAAAACATCCCTCTGGACAATGGATCAGAGCTCCAGAGTGGAGACAAAGACAAGTTAGGATGCTGTCTTATACCTCAGGAGAGGCGATGCTACCTGAGACAGGATCAGGGTGGGTGGGCAAGGCTATTGATTGAGATGGTCTGTCTCTTCCCCCTAGTCTGTAGGAAAATCCAGTAGCAGCGAGCTTGTCTTATTCATCTTTGAGTTCTTCAGTGCCTGGCACAGAGAAGGCATTCGGCAAATGTTAACTGAATTGAACTGTGTAATCAGTAATGGTTCTAGTGCTGTGTTTTTGGACTACCTTCAAAGAGACTATTTTCTTTAAAGGGAAGTGACATAAATGATTCCAGGCAGTGAACTCACCCTGTCGCTGGCATTGCGAAGCTCAAGCCAGAAATAGAGAACCAGCTGTTTGTAAGCCCGTGCGAGTCTTCAGTTTTGGCTGGGTTTACTTTCCATGATAACAGAGCTTTCTTTAGCCTGTGCACTTGGTCCTTTCTTAAGGAACCTCGGGCTCTATTTGAAGGCCTTGCCATCTTACTGGATTTTATGACACTTTCTCAGAAATTACTAAACTTTATGACTGTCTAGACAGTTTGCAAAGATGTTCCTTTAATGGTTTGTGATAGCTGTGAAAACTTCTTACTCTTAAGACTTCTCAGAAAAGGGGTGCCTGGGTGGCTCAGTGGGTTAGAGCCTCTGCCTTCGGCTCAGGTCATGATCCCAGGGTTGTGGGATTGAGTCCCATGTCGGGCCCTCTGCTCAGCAGGGAGCCTGCTTCCTCCTCACTCTCTCTGCCTACTTGTGATCTCTGTCTGTCAAATAAATAAACAAAATCTTAAAAAAAAAAGTCTTCTCAGAAAAAATATTCTATGTCTAGGGAACAGAGAGAGAGGAGAATGGTCCCCTCTGGGTGACAGGTTAATGAGCTTCAGCTGGTCACTGAGGAGGGTTGTTTAAGATTTATGCAATACTATTCCATTAGAATGTGCAGACGTATTTCTAGGAAGTACAGTGAAATAGAGTATATATACATGATTTTAAATCCTGTGGCCTTGAAGTCATCCATTATTCATTCAACAAATACATGTTGTATGTCCACCATGCCCCAAGGTCTGTTCAAGGCAGTGGCAACAGAGACACAGTTAGGGGTGCTTGGGTGGCTCAGTTGGTTAAATGTCTGACTCTTGATCTCAGCTCAGGTCTTGATCTCACGATCGTGAGTTCAAGCCCTGTGGGGGGCTCCATGCTGGGTGTAGAGCCTACTTAAAAAATGGTGGGGGGGCACCTGGGTAGCTTAATCTGTTGAGTATCAGACTCTTGATTTGCGCTCAGGTAATGATCTCAGGGTTGTGAGATCGGGCCCGCGTTGAGCGCTCTCTTGGGCTCTAAAAAAAAGAAAGACACAACCAGACACCATCCCTGTCCTTGAACAGGGCCGCTACTGGCCTATACCATCCTTTTGTGTGAATGAGAACAAGGTGCCTCCTCCTCAAGGAAAAAAATACTAAATTAGTCAGTGTATTAATTATATCTCAATAATGAATTTGTTAAAGCAAGTGGATTATTGATGATAAATGAGTATTAGTTACTAGATAATATTTACATGGTATTATAATGAAATCCTTGTTGATTTCAGCTTAAAATTCAGAAATATACTGGCATAAGAAACAAACACCAGCTGAATTGAACTGCAATATGGTTTAACTAGTGCATTAATACCAATGAGGAATTGTTCAAAAAAATGAAAAGTACTCATCAATTATACATCAGATATAAAAGCAGATCTGATTTAGAAACATAGTCTGTTTTAGATGTTATTAGATCAACAGTGTTTGGGGCACTTGGATGGCCCAGTCAGTTAAGTGTCCGCCTTCAGCTCGGGTCATGATCCCAGGGTCCTGGGATCGAACCCAGAATTGGGCTCCCTGCTCAGCGGGGAGTCTGCTTCTCCCTCTTCCTCTGCTGCTCCCCCTGCTTGTAATCTCTCTCTCTGTCAAATAAATAAATAAATAAATAAAATCTTAAAAAAAAAAATCAACAGTCTTTTGATAGTGCGATTTGTCAAAGGGGAACAATACATATTTCCTTGTTAAAACAAGACACTTGAGTACCATTTGCCAGGAGATTCTCATCATAAATATAAAATTCCCAAATAAAATCATCTGATGTTTGTTTATTGAACCAGAATATTTTTGAACTCCCAGTTTAGATCAGTAAGTGTTTTTCCTATGGTAACATGTAAATATTACATAATAACTAATACTTGTATGAATAAGTCATTTGTTATAGAGTTAAAAAATATAAATGTACGGATTATAAATATATGGAAAGTGTTCAAAATACGAAAGATGCCCGCATGTGACCAGCTTCATAGCAGCCTTGTGCATGACCTAAAGAAAACCACCGGTGGTGGCCTTGGGGGCCCCCGTCTCAGGGGAACAGACACAGCTGACGAGTCCGGTGTGAGATGCTAAGCATTCTGTTGACAGTTACGTAGGAAGTGTGGTGGAGACTGAGGGAGGCGAAATGAGGTCAACCTGCAGGTTTTGGCAAAAGCTTTTGTGTGTCAGAGGCACTCAGGGAAATAAGAGTCCGTCTTCTTGACATACTTTGGTTGTTAAGTAGCCGCTAATCCTTCTTTCTGGGTTCCAGCTACTTTCCGGATAAATGAGATAGCGGGTTTCCAGATTGGTGAGGTGTTGCTATTTTTGATAGTCTGTGTTGACCTTCTCTCCTGCCACCCACATCCGTCCTCCTCTGTCCTCAGGTCTCTTCCGTCATAGCACCAGTCAGCATCACTGTCATGGCTTGCTTCATTTTCTCTTTTTCCCACCAGATTTTCAGTTCACCTCGTGCAAGGACCACACAGGTCTTGGTGACGATTGTTTATTATCAGATCGTCACCCTCCAGCGCACAAGGCCTGGCTCCCTAGGGAGCAGGCCCTTCACAGCTATTGGCTGAAATGACTTTTTCATTCATTCCTCAGACATTGCGCTGCAGACTGCACTGAGCACTAGGCCAACAAGGAAATGCCCCCCGTGGCTCCCTCCCTGCAGGCAGCTCACTCTCTAGTTATTACCGCGCCCTGCACGAGGAGGCGCAGTGGTAAGGGACTCAGAAGCGGCACTCAGGAGCCTCCTAGGGAGGAAGACAGGGCTGAGCAAGTGTTCCAGTGTTCACACTCGGCGCAGCAAGTCAAGACAGGGCGGCGAGCCGGCACACAGGAAACTTGGGAGGACTGCAAACCTTGTCCTGCAGCTGCGACATCGAATTTGAGGAAGGGACAGTGAGGGATGATGCCACCTGCCTGAGAGGTGGGCAGGGGCCAAGACATGAAGGTCCCAACTGCAAGGTGAGAGCTCTGCGGAACCCCTGGGTGGTTGTAAACAGGTGTGCATGCGTGTGTGTGTGTGTGTGTGTGTGTGTGTGAGACAGAAATCACCTCCGTATGTTGGAAAGATCTCTCTGACTGTGATGTGCAAGCTGTATGGAGGGCTTGGAGGCGGGGTGAACCAGAGGTGGGGAAAGCCTCCTTGAGGGCAGGGAGAGTGGCTTCCCGGTCAGTCTGTGGCATGTTGCAAGTGCTCAGAGGTGGTACTTGGTGACCGAGTCCAGCTGCAGAAACCAGCAGGGTAGGACCACAGACCCTCCTCGCAGAAGGGCGGCAGAGTCCCTCCTGTCACTTAACAGAGCTGCCCGGCCACCCTCTGAGGCAAGGAGGCTACATCCCTTTGCTCTGCTTTACAGGTGAGGTAACTGAGGCTGGGCTGGCCAGAGGACTCAAGCTCGGGTCTCCGTCAATGCCAAGCCAAGTGTACTCTCCTCCATCGGTCCCATGTCGGGGGAGGAGTGGGAGCCACGCCAGGGAGAACTGGCTGGCTGGTGTCACTTATTCCCAGGGACCACTGTCTTCCTTTCTGGTGATGGAGGGGCCTCTGCTTTCCAGCGCTGGAGTCCCCCAGGCAGTGGTGCCCCCTTCCCTGTGTCTCCTTCCTGGCAGAAGGAGATGGCGGCCCAGGGGGTGGCTGAAAGCTTCACCAAAGCAGTGGGGAGAGATTAGTGGGCCCCTGGCACTCTCATCACGTGGGTATGACGCTGCTATTTAATAAAGGCCTCAGTGCCTGAAGGGCCATTAAGTAACCAATGATATATTTCAACCTCATTGAGGAGGAAGAGGGCAGAGTTAAATCAAATTCAGACCATGTGGAAATAAAAGAATAAAAAGGCTATTCATATGCATGGCCCTCCTCCTGAGGGGAAAAAGAAGGGAACAGGGCAGCCAGGGTCGGCTCTGAGCCAGACTCTGGTTAGGAGCTTGGGCATGGGCGCCACTGACCAGTAGAGACGGTGCTGTGTGTCTGGTAGGCAAGGAAGAAAATGGAATGTAGGGGACACCAGCCACAGAGAGGTGGAGCCAGAGTCTCAACGCTGGGCCTGACCTCACGCTGCCGGCTCCTTCCCCTGCACCGAGCTGCCTCCCCGTGCAGTCTTTTCTCGCCACCAGACACACAAGGATTGATTTTTGTGCAAAGGGTGAACGGCAGGGAAGTCAGCCACCTGAGCCAGTTCTGATCCTCCACTCCGCAAGGGCAGGAGCCTGTCTCTTTGCCCCTCCGCTGGACTCTGTGATGTGCAGACTGTCCTGCCCCAGGCTGAGTGTCACCTGTCTTTCTCCTACCCTCTGGCTACTTCCCCTTCCATCTATCCTGTCTTCTCTCCTCTGCCCCTCAGAGACGATTGTGTGACTCTCCTCGAAGATGCGTTTGAGCCCGTCCTGAGATCTTTGCTGGTTAGTAATGAGCAAGGTGATGCTGAATTGACTGTGGTTCCTCCTCGGGTGCCACATTCAAGAGGAGCTTTTGGAAGACGGCTTCACCTGCAAAAGCCAGTGGGATGAGGCCCCCCTCTGCTGGTGACCAGGCTGTGGGGTGGGTGTTCTCGCACTCAAAATCCCTACTCCATCCTAGCAAAGCATTTAAGGGCCTTAAAATCTCCCCTGCTAGCCCTTTAGCTGCACCCCTGCCAGGCTCCCCTGCCTCCCCCCCCAGCTGTCTTCTCCCAGGTTGGGCAGGTGCCAACACCCTTGCTCCCACTGACCTCTTGGGCTGGAATAGCGTTCATCCCCCTCTCCCTGCCCGCTGAACTTGGAGCCCCACTTCAATATCCAGCCAACTGTGACCTCTGCCATGAGCCCCCTGCCTCCCCATGCAGAAGCAGCTGCTTCTTCCTCTGTGTCTTCTTAGCACCTGGTAGGTTCCTCTATATATATTGCTTTTCGTGGGGATAATGATTTGTTTATGGACACTAAACTGTGAGCACGTTGAGGACAGAGGTATCGCATGCACGTGTGTGTGTGTGTGTCTGTCTGTCTGTCTGTCTGTCTAGTGTCTGGCCTACAACAGGCATCCAGGGAGGGCCTGTGACCTGGAAGAACGTGAGGACGTGTGCCAGTGCCGGCCTCAGCAGCAGAGTGACAGAGAGACACATTAGTGAGGGAGCGAGTCCAGCCCTGTAGCTCTCCTCTCTCTGTCCTCCCGTTTCTTGCCAGGAAAGGATGCTTTTGTCTGGGGGTTATGCTGCTGAGTCTTCTCTGGGACTGTCCAGCAGGGGGCTCTCGCCTACCATCACCTGGGAGAGTGACCGCGCCCTCCCCTTGTCCTTCCTCAGCCCTGCTCCCCATCCCCAGCCTGACCTGTTACCTGACCTGACTGCATAGCTGGCGAGTCGGGAACAAATGCAGACTTGCCATCCACCGTTGCTTTGCAGTGTCTCTGACCTGACCTGAGGGGATAGGGCTCACATACTTGGGAAGTCTCCCCCCCTGCACAGGTAGGGGCTCTCTTAGTCATCACTGTGTTGCCAGGCCTGAAGACAACACCTGGCTCATGTAGGTGCTCGGTGACTCACAGTTCACTCTCATCGAAGGAAACGGAAACCAGAGCTGGGCAGTAGTGGTAAAAACAGATTTTATTCAGGAACTCTTGCAACAGAGGAAGAGGCCTGGGCTGCATTCTGTATACCACTAGGATGAGTGGGGATGTTTAGCCAAGGAGTGGGATGTGGGTGAAGGGATGGAAAATCACCAAGAAGAAACCTCAGGGGCAAGGCAGGGTGCTGGCTAGAGCAGTTGGACAGGATTCTCGCTGCAGCAGGTCAGGGGCATCAGATACCAAAGGCGGGGGACGAGGAATTCGATGAGATACTGAGAGGGATCAGATACTGGGTGGGGGATTCCTGCTGAACTGCTGAGACCGGGCCGTGCAGAGACCAGCGAGGGAGGCCAAAGGTGGAGGCCTGGCAGAGGAGCCTGACTAAAGTTTGGTCACCGAGAGGCTTTGTCACGGCAAGGGACCCTGGGAACGTAGACTCCTGTGGTATCCAGAAAGAAAAGGAACTGCATTTTGGGAACGGCCTGCAGTCTCTGCCACAGCACAAGCCTAAAGAAGGATTTGGAGTCTGTCAGACCTGCGTGCTAATCCGGGCTTTGCTCCTTGCTAGCTGTGTGGACTAGGAGGAGGCAGTTATTGAACTTGTCCAAACTTGGAGCCCCAGTGTCCTCAGCCGAATCATGGGGATAGTAACCCCCACCTCAGAGGACAGTTGAGGGAGAAGCCCAGTGCATAATCCAGCACACTGTGAGTGTTATCGCTCTCGTCATTCGTGTCTTCATTATTACCATATATCTCAATGTCACTGATGGACTAAAAACTTAAAGACACGCCCATGGTAAAAAATCAACGTAGTATCAAAGGGTGACCTCCGAGAAATATGTCCCTCATCCCACCTTCAGTGCCCTCCCTCAAAGGCAACTACCGTGGGCAGCTTCTTGGTAGGTTTCCAGAGATATGCAGGCAGAAGCATCCACATATAAATAGTTCTTTTTCTTTAGCTAATGCTTTCATATGATGCACTCCATTCTGCACCTTTTATGTGACTGAACAATAGAGCTTGGCTACTGTTTTACGTCAGCACGAATTGATTTACCGCATCCTTTCCTTTACGGCTGCACGACATCCCGCAGCGTGGGTGTCCCATCACTTACTGAACGGATGCCCCATCGACATGCATTTGACCATCTACAGGTGTTGCTACTCTATAAAGCTGTGCCCACCATCCCCTCGCGTATATGTCTTTGTGTGCTTGTGTGAGAATATCTGTAGGACAAAATAAATAAATAAATAAAAATCTAGCATTCATTAAAATGGGGAATGTTTTCATTCTGGTCACTATTGTGGAGAAAAAGATTAGGAATTAGAGATTTGGCTTGTCATGAGAAAGCGAGGATAAAGTACATGGTTTCTTTATTTTTAAAGCCTTTGCTAATAATAGACCCTTGTTTCCTCTTCCCTTGATGCCTTGGATTCCAGATTCCTCAGCAGGGATCTTTGGCAGATACACAAACCAGTGCAAATCAGCTTTCAGCTTGAGAGTTTATTTTCCCACATAAACACATTGTCAACCAACTTTCTTTTTTTTTTCTTTTTAAGAGAGACAGAGATCGCAAGTAGGCAGAGAGGCAGGCAGAGGGAGAGGAAGAAGCAGGCTCCCCGCTGAGCAGAGAGCCCGATGCAGGGCTTGATCCCAGGACCTAGGATCATGACCTGAGCCGAAGGCAAGGCTTAACCCACTGAGCCACCCAGGCGCCCTGTCAACCAGCTTTCTGAATGCCCTACTCATTGAAGAAGTTGGGTTGACTATAATAGAAACAAAGTCCTTTTGCTTGCTTGCTTGGGTTTGAGTGGCAGAGAAGCAAACACTGCGAATGCTTTCTCTGTGTTAGGTATTTTTCACAGATTATCTCATTTGATCCTTATAAACCTTTGAGGTGAAAAATATCATCCCTGATTTCCAGACAAAGAAAGGGCTGGGTTCACAGAGATTAAGCAACTTGCCCAAGGTCATGCAGAATCGAGATTTGGACTCAAGTCTTGATAACCGTACCACTCTGTGGGCCTCTCTTGTTCTTTTATAGGGGACTCTAGAACTTTCCTGAATGTTCAGTAAGTTTTACCTATTGCATAGACATCTGATGATTAGTAGCGCCCCTTGATGATTTTGTGGCTTTTCTGGGTTTAGTAGAGACAGAGGGTCTGTTACGGCCCCAAGTTCAGTGTCTGGTATGTTTCAGTCCTTAGGTCATTAATCCAGTCACTCTCAGGTGACTAGTCCAGTCGACACTGTCGGCTCTGTTCGTTTATGCATTTGGGTGACTTCTGCCCCTCAGCTCTAAGGCAAGATTGCTCTCCTGTGACCCTGTACTCTGGCTCTGTGTCTTTCCCTCGTGTTCTCCCCACAGCCTTTACTAAACTTCTGTGTTTTCTGTCTCTTAGTAAAGAAAGGTCATGTAAAAGCACCTTCTAAATGGTCCCACAGCCTTTACTAAACTTCTGTGTTTTCTGTCTCTTAGTAAAGAAAGGTCATGTAAAAGCACCTTCTAAATGGTATGGCCTTATTATAACAAATACCCCAACCCCTGCCGTCCCACACTTTGTCACCGCAGTTCTCCAGCCCATGAGCTGATGTCACTTGAGCTTGGAGTCTGCTTTCTTTTCTGAAACCTGGTTCACTTCTGCCCAGCTCCCAGGAAATCTGTTGCCTGTGAGCAAAAATTAGCACATTAAAGCTCCCTCCCACACCCACCCTTTAAAACATCATATCCCAGAGAACCACATTATAATTCAATCCACTGTATCCTGGGAAGGGCCTGTTTCTTCAGAACACATCTGAGAATCGTGCTTTGTGCCTGCAAATTCTCTTTTTTATTAATTTAATTTATCTTTATTAGCTCTTGTTTCCATATTAGCACAGCTCTCTTGTTGGGCTATAAATTCACTCTTGTTTTATTATTTATTAGCAAACATTTTTTAAGGGCCTGATGGTGTCAGGCTACCATCTCCATTATCTCACATATTCCTCCGAAATCACTCTGTGGACGGGCGGTATTAATAACCCCCTTCGCAGTTGGGGAAAATGAGGCTCAGAGAGGTTCGTTAACTCGTCTGTGTTTCATCTAGTAAGTGGTAGGTCTGGGATTTGAACCTCAGTGTTTGGATTCTAAATCCATAACCTCTCCCAGATGAAAGCCACGGCTTATAGTTTCTTATTATCTGGCTGCTTCAGTTACTCTACTCAACTCCTTAATTAGTGGTGACTCCAAATCAGTAGCCTTCTGGTACAGGGGAATGGCTTTTGTTTTGACAGGACTACGTAATCCATACTGAGAAGGCGTTACTTAATCCGGAATGAGAGACGGTAAAAATCCACAGGAAAGCTGGAAGAAAGGAAGGGGAGCAAATTTTATTTGACCGGCTGGCTGATTGATCTCTGGAGAGTTTACTTTCTTTTTGTATCCCCGTTCCTTTTCTTCTTGGAAGGCTAATGTACTTCAAGGAGCTCCACCCAGTTCTTTTTTTTAATAAGAGGTTTTTTTTTTAATATTTTATTTATTTATTTGACAGAGAGAGAGGTCACAACTAGGCAGAGAGGCAGGCAGAGAGAGAGGAGGAAGCAGGCTCCCCACGGAGCAGAGAGCCCAATGTGGGGCTCGATCCCAGGACCCTGAGACCATGACCTGAGCTGAAGGCAGAGACCTAAACCACTGAGCCACCCAGGCGCCCCTCCACCCAGTTCTTAATAACGTCCAGGAGGTGGCAGCGAAGTAAGTGCCTGGCGTGTTGGGTTTTAGGTTTTCTGAAGCCTTAACTCAGCATATCCCAACTTGTCTGATCATAAAAATCACCTGCAGCATTTGTTAATGTTGGATTGCCCAGTAGGGATGGGACCTGGGAAATCTCTCTCTCTATATATATATATATATTTATAAAAAAAAAGTTTTTTTTTAAAAATCTTATGATCAGACTAGCCTGGGAAACACTAAGTATCATCACTGGAAATTGGGTCTTTTTTGGTCTACTGTCCTCTGTAGATTTGAAGCACAGCCGGTCACACTGCACTGCAGTAGAGAGAACATGTATTCTGGAGAATTCTGGGGTCAGAAAGCACAGGATTCAGAAACCCAATGTGACCACTTATAAACTGTCTTATTTTGGGTTACATAATTGAACATCCTCATCTTGAGAACTGTCCTGCCATTTTCTCTGCCAGGAAATAAAAAATTGTTTTCCTTTCTCTCCCTCTTCCCGTCTCCTCGGGCTTCTTCTTCTTCAGCTCCCAGGGATGCATTCCCTGATTCCCTGATTTCCCCCAAGCTGGGTCACTCACAATTATTTTTATAAGAATTTTTTAAGTGTGTCTCATTCCCTCTGGACCCGAAGCCCCTTGAAAAGAAGAACCATGTCCCTTGGGTTTCTTATTTATGACTCTCATGTTTATTATTGTACGCCCAACCCCTAGCACAGCCTGATATGAATGACCTTGGAGCTTTGTTTTTCTTAACTGTGAAAGTGGATGAACACAATCAATCCCCAGGGGACTTGGGAGATTAAATGAAATAGTGAGTGTTAGAACAACTGGCATACAGTAGGTGCCTAATAAATGTTAGTTCTTCCTTTCTGTTAAAAAGCAAAGTTCAGCTGAGTTCATTTAAAGATCTTTTTGGCTTTATCCAACAACTCATCAATCAGGCAACACTCCGTGCAGCAAAGAGAAAGTAACCCCAAGGAACTGTGTAAATGAGAGTTTTGCATAAGCAGAAGGGAATAGGGAAAATAAATTTCTAGCAAAAAGTGGATTGTTTTGGGCCAGATCACCTTCCTTTGGGGAGAGGCAGAGTTCTATCAGGCAGATCACTTTACTAGTATGGATCAGGTAATTCTGGATGGACTAGTTAGAGATTACATTCCTGGAGAGGCTGAAAATCCTTTTGGGGCCTGTTGTTTCTTTTTTTAACTCTTACTTTGGAGAACCCACTTATGATTATTAGTTCTGAATGGAATAGATTAATAGGCTTGAAGGCTGTTTGCTCAATACACTATTCTAAAAGGTTTCTAATATTCTTAAAGGTTTAGTTAGAATTCAGTCTACCTTTCTCCCTGCCCCCCTCCTCCCCCAAGTCTAAAGACTGTCTTCTGCCGGTCTTTTAACTTTATTCTGGTGACCCACTCTCTAATAATTTGTACCTGACTGCCTGTGGATAGCATATCTTTACATTTTCTTTATTCATTTGGTGCTAAGAATTAAAACAGTATCACTGTAGACTGAACTTAGTATTTTTGAAAGATCATGGGTGGTAGGATGGGTTTCAAAGGTAGCTTTACAGACTCTCTTTTCCTGGAATTCTTTAGAAGGAGACTACGAATATTGTCTTGTGAAGATTTCTTCTAATCTTTTGTGAAATCCAGACTGGTGTTAGTAGGTGAAGCAAATACAGAATTTTATTTTGTTTCCCTCCCAGTTGGGACCCACTTGGGGATGTGTGACTGCCATTCAGACTTGAAGTGTAGGAGAAGGACTTACCATTAATGGTTCTTCCTCTGACACAGTGGCAAATGGAAGGTGCCCAGGTGTCAGGGCAACCAACTATCCCAGTCTGCCCGGGACTGAGGCAGGGCCTGGGGCACTAGTCTTTCAGTATTGAACCCAGGACCATCCTGTGCAAACGGGTGAATTGGTTGGCATCCATGGAGCAGCTGGCTGGAGGAATTGAGATGACAGCGAAGCAAACATTAGCATGCTTTTCTGTTGTTTTAAGGGACACAGGAACCAAGGAACCAAAAGTTAAACTGCTTTGTAAAAAAAACTTTGCAAAAGTTTTTGAAAATTAATTTCACCTCTAAAGCCACCAAACTAAATATAGGAGGTCTCATATAAATGCAATTGCTTTTGCACCACTTAGAAACTCAATGACAGTCACTTGGAAATGAATGGTATTGTGTTGTAAAACCCAGTCCTGTCTTTTCTGCACCTGAATGGCTACAGCTAGCCAATTTAGGTAACCCATTTTCTAGCGTTAATCATTTTCACTGATATGTTGTGAATAGTTCATCTTTGAAATTTTTTTTCTAGTTAAACACCAACAGTAGACCTGTTATTATCGTTGATGAGTTTCAAAAATAGGTCAGTTTTGAAAGGAGGGCCTTAACTCAGCATAAATTGTATATTATCACTTACATCTCACAAGGTAAAATATAAGCTTATTTTAATAGGTATTTATGCATATCTTATTCCTCAAAAGTATGTAAAGTGGCTTTCAAAAACACATAGATTTTTCCAAGTTTTTGAAAGTTTAGGTTAAAAAATCAGAGCAAAGGAACAATAAAAATGGTGTGGTTAGTGTCTAGCAATGCGAGATCTGAAGATTTTGCACGGTCTTTATGACGGGACACAGATTTGGTTCTGGGCTTTCTGGATACCAAGGGAAAACAGAAACACACCAAGCTGTGAAGTCATGGTGCTGGCAGAGAAAATGAAAGATATCACTTAAGAGAAAAATATTTTTTCCTAGTACTGAAAGCCGAGAGAAATCTCCCCAGAGGGCCTTCATAAAGGAGCCCCTGAGTGATGGCATTGGTCCATCAAACCCCCCATTCAGTGCAGTTTCAAGGTTTTGTATGAGATAGCGGCCCTCCGTGCACTCTGACAGCATAACCACCCAGTGCCAGTAAGACCCACGACTACATTTCATACAGTGGTCCTTCCCTGGGGCCGTGCCTTGGCCTCCTGGTAAGTGTTTTAGCCTTTAGATGTCTAGCTCCCAGCCCACCTCTGCTAAATCAGCATCTCTGTACTTTTGAAAAGCTCCTGGATAATCTTGATAGAGAATCACTTATTTAGAGGCTTTTTTTTTAAGCCATTGAAAGAGGAAACTCAAATGTCCAATAAACATTTGGAAAAAAAATTCAGTCTCACTAGTATTTTCACGAGTATGCCAAGTAAAACAATGATGAGCTACCATTTCACATGGACGCCGTTGGCAAAATTATGTAGCAGTAGCCAACAGAGTTAAGAGTGTGTATACTCTGTGACCCAACAATTCCACTTCCAGAGAACAGTTCTTATCTATGTGCACAAAGAGATACAATGAAGATGTTTATTGCGGTGTTCTTTGTAACGAGGAAGGATTGGAAAGCACCTTTATTCCATCAATGGTGAGATGTATGAGTCCATTTATGATGTGGGTTGAATTGTATCCCCCCTGAGAGACAGGTCCAAGTCTTAACCAATATCTGCAAACGGGAACTTATTTGGAAATAGAATCTTTGGAGAGGGGCGCCTGGGTGGCTCAGTGGATTAAGCCGCTGCCTTCGGCTCAGGTCATGATCTCAGGGTCCTGGGATCAAGCCCCGCATCAGGCTCTCTGCTCCACAGGAAGCCTGCTTCCTCCTCTCTCTCTGCCTGCCTCTCTGCCTGCTTGTGATCTCTCTCTCTGTTAAATAAATAAAATAAAAAACCTTTAAAAAAAAAAAAAAAAAAAAGAATCTTTGGAGAGGTAATTAAGTTAGGGATCTTGAGATCAGATGATCTTGGGTTAAAGTTGGGACCTAAATCCAATGACTGTCCTCATAAGAAACAGAAAAGGAGAAGACTTTGAGGTACATAGAGGTGAAGGCCATGCGACGACAGAGGCAGGAGTGGTTGACATTGGAGTGATGCATCTCAAAACTAAGGGGTGCCTGGGATTGCCAGCACCCACCAGAAGCAAGGGAGAGGCATGGAATGGATTTCCTTTCAGATCTCTCAGGAGGAACCAGCCCTGTCAGTGCCTTGGTTTCAGATTTCTGACCACCAGGACTGTGAGAGAATACGTTTCTGTTGTTTTAAGACACCCGATTTGTGATAATTGGTTATGGCAGCCTTAGGATTCTAATAAAATGGAAACCTTCCCCCAAACCATAGGTATGCCTACAAAAGGGTTATGGGGTTCTCCTTCAGCCAAGAGAGTGGAAACATGGAGCTAAAAGTCTTCCATAATACAAGAAGCCGTTTCCCCCTGACTCGAGGCTAGAAGAGCCCTTGGAGACCATGATCTGACTCCCCTCTTTTTAAAGGGGAGACAAGGGAAGTGACTTGCCCAAGACTCTATCACTAATAAGGGGCAAGCTTGGAGTTGAATACTCCAGAATCTATGTTCTTTTCCCTTCATTTGTGGCCCTGGCACGGGAATGTGTCTGGTCTTCTCAGTCAACGTGGCAGCAGTGACTGCAGGAGGGAGCTCAGGTGTTGGAATCAGAAGACTTGAGTTCAAGTCTTTGCTCTCGCAGTGTGGCAAGCCAAAGGTTATTAAATTCACTAACCCTTAGATTCTTTTTCCTGCCAGTGAGGCTAACCTTCGCTCCCAGAGCACCTGACTCTCTGGATTGTAAGGTTCCAGTGAGATAATATATGTGGAAAGGTGTTTATTAAACTGTAAATCACTATATATGTGGTATTACCATCGTCGTCTAATCTAGCCTCAGACCAGGAATGGGAAAACTCAGAAAGTGTGGTAAGCAGAATTCTAAGATGACCCCGTGGGGCCTTCACCCATACATAATCCTCTCCCTTTGAGTGAGGGTGGGACCTGTGGATTTGATAAGCTGTCACTCCTGTGATTTTTTTACAGCAAAAGAAAGATTCCCCTGGGTGGGCCTCACCAAATCAGGTGAGCCGTTTCAGAGCATTTTTCTCTGGCTGAGTTGCAGAAGAAGTGAGACAGACGTGCTTTAGCTAGTCTGGAAGAAAGCCAACATCCAGTCTTGTGAACTGCCCTTGGGGTTCACTATGGCAAGAGATTGTGGCAGTCTCGAGTTGCTGAGTATGGTCCCCAGCTGGCGGCTCTAAGGAAAATGAGGACCTCAGCCGTACAGCTGCAAGGAGGGGAATTCTTCCATACAGTGATGGAAGATGACCCTGAGCCCAGGCAGGAGTTGCAACCCTAGCAACACCTGCATTTCAGCCTTGTGATGATCTGAGCAGAGCACCAGCATGCCGTGGTGGACTTCTGACCTAAAGAACTGTGAACCCATAGGTGGCTGTTGTCTGAAGCCACTGGGTTTGTGGTTTTTTGGTTTTGTTTTGTTTTTGTTGAGTTTTTTTTTGGTGCAGCAATGGAAAATGAATACAGAGAGTAAAAGCTTTTCCTTGGGTGATAGAGCCATTAAGTGCCCACAGCTGTATGCCTCTCCAAGAAACTCAGAGCCCTTGTAAGGCTGGAGCTTCATCTTGCTGATCTCTGGATCAGCTGATCAGACTGCGTGGGTCTGTGCCCTAGCTCTACCACTTATGAAGTTAAAAAGGGAGGCAACTGGGGCGCCTGGGTGGCTCAGTCGGTTACGTGCCTGACTTTGCTTTTGACTCAGGCCGTGATATCGAGCCCTGCGTCAGCTCTGTGCAGAGCGTGGAGGCTGCTTTAGATTCTCTCTCTCCCTCTGACCTTCCCCTATACCCCACACCCCTGTTTTCATGTGCACAGGCACGTGCGTTCTCTCTTTCTAAAACAAGCAGACAACCGAGGCAAGTTACTTTACTTCTCTGTGTGTCCATTTCCTTCTCTGTAAGATGGAGATGATAATATTGCTGCCCCCTAGGGCTGTTAGCAGCACTGAGTGATTTTGTACATGTGAAGCGCTTACAGCTGTGCCGGGCGCAGAGTAAACACTCGGTAGATTGTTCTATCTCAGCATTTAGCCCATAGCTAGCACGTACTGGGCACTCGTGAATGCTTGTTGAGTGGATGAGTTCATTAATTTGGACTAGAATCTTGGTCCCCTGTTTCTTAATCCTATAGTCTTTCTACTAATCATTAGTTATAATAGAATGCAGATTTTTTTCCCAAAGCTAATTTTACTGGCCCAGTTTCTTCAGGAAGCACCAGCTTTTTTTTTTTTTAAGATTTCATTTATTTATTTGACAGAGAGAGATCACAAGTAGGCAGAGAGAGAGGGGGAAGCAGACTTCTGCTGAATGGAGAGCCCGATGCGGGGCTTGATCCCAGGACTCTGGGATCATGACCTGAGCCGAAGACAGAGGCTTAAACCACTGAGCCACCCAGGCACCTCAGGAAGATTTATAACACCACAAAAATACAGAGGTGTTTAAATTCGTTCCAGAGTGTTTCAGAACCTGACTCGGTGGAAGCCGACTGAAAGCTGTGAGTGGGCTGACTTTGTCTTAAACCGTGTCAGCGGATCAGGGTGACACACACTTTGTGCTATTTGCCTCATTATCTGGTTATCAGGGAAATACCAGCTGCCATTGGCAACTGAGCGAGGCCGTCAATCAGTTTGTTCTGAGCTCATGATATAAATTAAAAGATGTTGCTTAAATACTTAGTAGAGGAGTAGCAGCCCCTTATCTCAAGAAGCTAGTGAAGCAGTGGCTTTTGCTACAGCTGTTGGCTTGCTGAGCTGTGAATAATGAGAAGATTTGGAACTTGACAGTATAGTTCAACATCAGAAACAAAAGGAGACCCCCCAAAATTTGATAAGGAGGCCTGTACACTCTCATCTCCGCTCCCATCCCATTTGGATTGTTTTTACTGGTAATTCCTTTCAAAAGCCTGGCAGTCAGGTGGGTTCTAGCTGAAAACTAGACCATCACTCTCAAACTGGCCCACATCGAGGGGGTGTATTTCCTTTCCCACAGCTGCCTTGTTCACCTGCAGAGTAGTTATCAGAGCCTGGGCTGGAGAGATGGAGGGCCATCGCCGGCACATGTCTGCTGTATGGCTGAGCAGTTTCACATCAGGATTTGTTTTGAGGCTTAAGAGATTCTCGTTCCACTCAGTTCCCTGTCTGTTCCACGACCCCATCGTCGTGCGTTGTTCCTCTGCACTGAACCGCAGGCCACTCATTCCTCCGGCATCTGTGACTTGCCACTCCCTCTCAGACAGGGGTGGAGGCACCTGGAATACAGACATGACTGAGATGCTTTTCCTGCCCCGAAGAGACTTCTAATCATGCTGCCTTATACGTCCTTGTCTTTGTGCATGGGCCTCCTCCAGCCTAAACAAAACTTCATGCCTTCTGGGCTTGGCAAATTCCAGCTAATCTTTCAAGTTTCTAGTGAACCACGTCTCTTCTCTCAGAAGATGAACCTACACCCTTCTCTGTGCTTCCATAGCTCTTTGGCTCTCATCTGCTAGAGCGTTTGCCATGTTGCATGAGTGATCTATTTACAAGTTCGCATCCTAAAGACAGGAACTGCACCTTTTTCTCTGAATCCCTGGTGCTTAACTGAGTTGATCCATGTCATGTTTACCTGCATAAAAGACTAACTTGGTACAAGAGTATAACTATTCCTATGTAGGAGGGTAGAGGTGTGGGGATGGAGCCAGATAATTATTGTGACTTTCTAATACCTCTCTTACCAGCAGGGGGAGAGATGTGTTTATAAATATCCCAGTGTGGAAGTCTTTAGGCTCTGTGGTTTGAAAGGCCAAAGAGAGGCTCAGGGTCTTTCTCAAATTTATAAGGAGCCATTTTACTTGAAGTAAGAGTGAGTATGACCTTGAGTAACTTGAATCATGTCACCTATGGCAATCTAATTTCTATTTTTCCCTTGAGGACTATAATTTCTTTTTCTTTTTGGGGGGAGGTTGAGGAGTGGTGATGGTTATTTTTTCACAGGTTCAAAGCTACCAGGGACTAAATTCTGTGTTCTCTGAACACTTTTCAGTGCAATATTGGAGTTGGAGAGTTCAGTTATTTGTTCCTGGTACCCACTGTCTAGGACTGCTATGGGCCTCTGACCCTGGCCCTTTGTTTCCCTTTCCCAGTAAGCATTCCAAAAATATACTCACCCTTTCTTTAGTTCTCTCCTCTGTGACTCCCATATTTTTACCTCTTGCTTTGACTTTTCTCTACTCTCATTCTTGTATTTCTAATGCCTTGTGGGATAGTTCCAGTAAAAGGTCCTGTTGTCCCCTCCAGCTCAGTACTTCTAAAAGTCAGCTGTTTCTCTCCCCAGTGTACTCCATTTCCATTCATCCTATTCTGTTAGCAGCCCTAATGGGCACTGAAATCAGAAGGTGAGGGTTAGGACAGACAGATGTCAGTGCTCTGAGTCAGAGTACTTGGGCAGAGACAGTTCAGCACTCTGGAGAGCTCCCAGGTGGGGGCAGCTCCCTTACTCTGGGGCCGCCCCTGTCCTGTCCTACACACATCAACCTTAGTATGGTGTGCATCACTGGAATTCTGTGGTTGTTAAAGGAACCTTATTCATTTCTCCTAGACTTAGTTCTCTGGGAACTGAGGACTTAGTGGGGTGGATTCTGTTCCTTGCTCCACCACTTACTGGACACACTACTAAAGACTAAGTTATCTAATTGCTCTGAGTCTCAGTTTCTTCATCTGTGAAGTGGAATGGCAATATCTCTATTTACCTGATAGTGTTGTTGTGAGGATGAATTGAAGCAGCTCATGTAAAGTCGCAAGTATGCAGCACATAATATAGATTCAATAAATCATAGTCACAATTTTATTACTATGGAAGTTATTGGCCCAATAGTACCACTTTTTCTTAACAATATGTGGTGGGCTGGCTTAAGGCCGTCATGGCAGTGAGATGTCTCTGGGAGGTTACAGGTGGCTTCACGGGTCAGAGAAGCAAATGAATTCAGGGTGGAAGAGCCTGTCCTTTATCTAATAAGTGCTCTGGGAAACCACTTCTTTGTCCCTTGGTGTCATTGTTAAGATAGCATTGGGTGCTTTGGGGTCAAAACAAATCAACCAGTAGTTGGAAAAGAAGAACAGGCCCTCATAGACTTGCAGAATAGGAAGTATCCTTCATATGGCAAACAGGGAAATAGGCCCCAAAGAGATCCAATAATGCCCAAGGCGGCTCAGACAGTTAATGACCATAGGCAGAGGAGGACTGGGTCTCCAGGCTCTTGCTTGGCCTTTGTACAGGCTTTTGCTTCCTCCCAGGTGACCTCTTTCCTCTGTAGCCTTGGCAATCTCTCTGCCCTTCAAGAGTCAACTCAAATGTCACCTACCCCTCTGAGCCTTGGTTGCGTCTTCTGCACAAGGGGAGTGTCATGGCCATTCGGAAGCTATGTAGAGATTAAATGTCACCATGTGGGTAAAGAACTCAGCTCAGGGGCAGGTATATAGTAGATGCTTGATAGGATGGTGGCTACAGGCATCCAGTGCTCTGTCTGTGTGTCTAACTCAGCTGCTGTGCTGTGAGCTCTTTGGACGTAAGGACTCTTTCATTCATCCTCCTCCTGTTTTTACCTCTCCAGCTTTTGTCTCCCACCATGGACACTTTGACCCACACGTGGAACCTCTCAGCATTGTCTGATCATACCGCCTGGCTCAAAGGCACAACGTGCTTTTGTGTTCAGTGGATGCATTGATGTTCCAGCTAAACCATGGTGCATTTGACCGGCTTCCTGGTGCAGTTGCCACTGTGGACAGTCCTGAAAGGGCCTGGGTATCTGGTTAACTGGGGATGAGCTGCTGGAAGAGCTGTTGGGCGTGACTTTGGCAAAAGTCATTTGATAATCCTGGTTGGGAAGAAAGTGCTACTGGAATGGAAACCTGATTTGCCTTGCTTCCATTTCAGTTAATAAACACACTTAAAGTTTTGATGTGGAAGTCTTTGAGGTAATTTGAAGACTAATGTTGAATTGAAATCATTTACCCATGGTGAGGGAGCAGAGAGCTGTTGATAGTATAGGGGAGAAAAAAGAAATTTCTCTCTACCCTTCTCAGTCATTGGCTGAGACACCCCCTGCAACAAGTGAGAGATTAATAGGGGTGAACAAATTTGCATTTGCATCTTCTGGGGCCCCGAAGAATGAGACCCAAAGAAGCAACCAAACAGCTAGCTTTTATACTTTTTTAACAAGGAAACAATAAATTTGTGAGGAACTGACAAGACAAAGAAGTTTGAGCTTGAGGTAGTAAGTTAGAGAGGAAGTAACAAGGTTTGTTTACATAGTCTATGAGGTTCCAAATTCTCTCTTGCTGGTGATAAGAATTTCTCCTTTCCTCTGGGTATAGAGAGGGCACCTTTCACATGGGAGGTTTATTTTCTGCTCTCAGAGAGACAAAAGACAGAGCATCCTTCTTGCATCGTGTGTTTCTAATATAACTTTAATTCAAAATAATATACCAGAGTGGTGCATTTTGGGGCAGCCTTCCCCTAACCACATCAATAATTTTGCAGAACATACTAGAGTTAATTTATAATTTATAATTGATACTGCAACCCTTTTTCATAGGCCGAGTTACAGTGGAATGGAGTAAGAGTCACTTAATGTAGGTATCTTGTTGTTTGTGTCACCCTTGTGAACTGGAAAGTAGAAAAAGAACATAGTGCTAACTTGGTATCTGATCTTTTCAGAGCGATTTGCCAAATAAACTGAAATTTTAATTAAAACTGCAAGCCAAGAGGTAAATCACTTTAGAAGTTTGTGAAGTTTTTCTTTTTCTCTTGGTTGGTATAGTTACTACTAATAAAGATTCTTTACGAGTGGGAAATTAGATACCAGAATAAATAACTGGAGGAGATTGCTATGGGGCATTGAAATTATGAGAGGGGCAAGGTTCTCTTCTCCTCCTGCTAACATGGGCCTTTTTTCTATAGTTCAGTTGTTTGGTAACAATTCTGATCTCATTAGAAGTCTTGTGATCAGAAGCAGAAGCAAGGTAGATGGAGACCTCACTGCAGCTCTTCCAGCTCTAATTCATATGAGTCAATTATAATGAATGGATTTAATAAAAAAAATTACAATGTACTTTGGTGATTAACTCAGTGAACGACAAATGGCACGCTTACCCAGAGTATCATATTTGCAATAACCAAGAAGTGAACAGGAAAAGGAAACTTCATAGATCATAAGAATTGCTACTTTCCAGCAAAGGTTGTTAATTACTTATCCTTTTGCTATATTTATTGGCTCTATTAGAGGATGAGTAATTATTGTCTTCCTGGGAAACCCATTGGAGCCAGACGGCAACTTTATTAAATTGGAAGGCTCCTCAGAGTGCTAGTTATCCCTGTGGGATCCTCTCCATACAGAGTCTCCAACAACTAGGAATCTGGAGGAGGTAAGAGAGGACTGTCAGCCCATAGGCATGAAAGAAGGGGCTTCTTTAAAGTGCCCTGGCTGTCAGAGCTGTTCTTACCCCATGAAACTGGCAATGTGCTCTTACACCTCTGTCCCTTCCCTCACCCCGACTTGCAACACACTCTTTCTCTCCTTGCCCCATCACCACTCCACCCTGTCCCCACTCTCCTAGCCTTGGCTGGATTCCTCATGCATCTGGCTGCCCTTAGTTCCATTCTACCTCCCTTCCATTCTCCATTCCAGCCAGATCTGGCATAGCCCTGCTGGAGCACTTCCCTTGGCTCTCCTCTATCTGCAGAATCAAGTTCAAACCTGTCCGCTTGCCCTCTGAGCCCTTCATGACCTTTCTGGGTCAATGAGACCCATCCAGCTTCTTGTGCTCTCCAGAATCCCTGCCTTGCATGCACTCCGTCCTCCACCTGATTTTCTTTTCTCCTCATCTCTGCCTGGCAAACATCTATTTCACTCCCAGCTCAAATAGCCCCTCCTTGGTCCAACTTTCCTCCCGTGGAGCAGAAACAGTTGTTCCTGCTGAACCATCACACAGATAATGCCTCTGCCTTAACCCCAGGCCAGCTCTGGAATCCCTGGAGCCATGCTTGATTCACTACTGTTTTAGAAGAAGTGGATTTGTTGAGGGCCAACCTCTGCTTTCTCTACAGGGGGAGATGTCTGGGGACTTTTCCTCTCTGCCTCTCTCACCATGGGACTCAATTAGGTGAAGAACAATCCAGGATGCTCACTGTCACTGTAATAGGACTAACCTAGCTCCTTCTATGTGCCAGACTATTCACAAACATTTTTTCACTTACACAGTTGTTTTTAATTTTCCCAATACCCTCTGTGATGGAGGCTTTGCTAGTCCTCTTTCTAAAGGCTTTTTAAAACCAAAAGCCTTAGAAGCTGGCAGGGTTGAGATTTGAACCCAGGTTCTGGAAGTCAGGTCAAGGAGATTTGGTGTGAGTATAGGCTTTCCCCAGGGGTTAAGTGCATATCCAGGAAGACCTATATGGGTTCAAATACCTTGGATATACCCTGTGCACCTTTAACCTTGGACTGGCCCTAGAAAACACCCCCTCCACCATCTCCTTTGGGTAATATTTTACCAGTCAGTAAGTATGGGGTGAAGGGTGTTGGGAAAATATGGAGAGAAGAAAGAAAGCAGCATTTTTTGAACACCTACTGTATATTTCGCATCATGTGCCAGGCACAGGGCTAGGTGGCTTAGATGCATTATCAATTCATCTAATATTGTCATTCTTGTTCCTGCTGAAGAAATAGGCTTGGGGTTGCCCTATGTATGGACTCCCCCCACCCCACCCTGTCCCATTCAGAGATGCTGTGGTCAGGAAGCTGGCCAGTCCCTCCCCTACATGGGGAGGCCTTTTCTTGTTAGCCTGTTTTCCACAGGTAGGTTGGACCCCAGAATCTGCCTGTGGCCCCTCAGTTGGGTGGTTGGTGCTTCTCACCTGTCTTGGAGGATAGTGATGCCATTAGCTGAGATGTGAACAAGAGAGGAGTGAGCTAGCCTGCCTCTCTCAGGCTTCAAAGAGGAGACTCACCTTCTTTTGATATGCTCAGATTTGGCAGATGGAGCCATTTTCCATCTGGTCACACCCTTCAGCGGTTGATGGATCTCCACCAGTATTTTCTTTGTCTGCTTGCTTTCCTGATTAAAGAAAAGAGTGCTATGTTTTCAGTCCATTCTTGAAGGGCAATTGCTCAGTCCTTTTCTTATCTTAACTGGTCTTCTCCGGGCTTTTTCTGGGCTATGCTCTTCCTTGAAGTGTTAACCACAGCTCTTTTTTTTCATGGATACACATGCTCATTTTTCCCCCATAGATTAATCCATCTATCCATCCATTCAGCTTAGTGGAGCCAAAAGAGCACAGTCTTTGGAGATAGATCAACATGACTTCAAATTCTGGGTTCGCCACTTACCAGCAACAGAATTGTTTTGTTTTGTTTTTTTCCCATGTGCAAAATGGAGGCATATATGTAGGATATCTGGCATACAATTAAGTACTGAATAAATAATAATTATTGAATTTCTTTTAAGGATATATTAATCTTAAATTCCTTCATTCTTAGAATGCTTTCATTTTCTAAGGCACTGTTATAAACCCAGAATAGTGTATTCATTATCTACTACTGTGTAATAGATTTCTCCAAAGCTTAGCAGTGAAAAATCACACATTTATTACTCACACACTTCCTGAGGATGAGGAGTCTGGGAGTGGCTTAGCCGCAGTTCTGGCTCAGGGTCTCTCATGGGGCTGCAGCCTTGAAGACTAGATCGGGGCGGTAGGACCCACTTCCAAGTTCATTCCCATGGCTTTCGGCAGGAGGCTTTGATTTCTTCCCTCTCCCTAGGCACTCTCCATAGTGAGTGATGATAATGAGAGCGAGAGAGATGGGAGCCAACCAGCCAGCCAGCCAGACGTGCGCGTGCGCGCGCGCACACACACACACACACACACACACACACAAACACATACACACACAATGCACCCAAGACAGAAGCCACAGTCTCGACATCCCATCCCTTCTTCTGCTATAGCTTTTGGTTCCAAGCCTGTGCCAGTTGTGGGCCTACAAAAGGGCCCAAATTCCAGGAGGCAGGGATAATTGGAGACTATCTTAGAGGCTGCCTACCGCAGATGGTAGGCCTGGGAGAGGGTGGAGAGACTCAAGTGTGTCTACCCTGAAGTCTTCTGTCTGATGGAGAGGCAGGCTTGTAAGCATTAATACCCTGCAAGGCAGTGCCTGTACTATAGGCATCGACCAAATACAGAGGGGACACTGGAGAGAAATCCATTAGCTCTGCCCGGGGGCGTCAGCTAGGGTTTCCCAAGTGCAAGTACACTGCGGTGTTCTTATTCAAGAGCTGTCCTAATGGTGCTTGATATTTGGTTGGCATCTTTTCTAATTGAAGTTACTCGTTGAGGTGATTTCCTTGGGCATTAAAAATAATAGGCTATCCTACATGACAGCAATTTGCTTTTTACAAAGTGCTTTCTCAGGCACTACCTCAGTCCGCATGACAGCCCAGGGAGGCGGATGGGTTTTACAGCTGTTGTTTAACTCCACCGTAGGTGAGCTGGAGAGGGGCAAGGTCAGCAGCGTGTCAAAGTCTCTGGGTGGGGTGTGGCGGGTTGAGGCTGGAGCTGGGCTCTTCCTAGCCCAAGTGAGCTGCTCTGGCTTCTACCCCTTCCTTGGATTTCCCCACAGCGCTTTGGGCCTCTCATTTTAAAGCAGTAATTTGGGTCATTTCCCCCTGTAGATACATTACACATACACTTGCCCATATCAAAGCTTATTTGCCACTTTTATGCCCAATCACTTGAAAGATTTTCTTTCATGAAGAAGCTTATGAAGAAAATCATTCACAAAGTACAGAAATGTGAATTGTGCTTTCATCAGCGTTCACTGTGAAATTTCATTTTGTAAAATCCCTCAGGGGGTTTGAACTTGCTCTTTGGGCTATTTATTAGAAGGGGGACCCGGACATCAATTCCTTAAGCACAAATATGCTCAAAGGACATTTAATCGTTTCAGTTCTTACAGGAGCCTGGCAAGTTTGTTTTAGTCCTTCTAGGTAAGAAGGAAAAGGATTTTGGGTCCACACAGGTGTACACGCTGAGAGAGGATCTTTCTTAGTGGCAAGAATGGAAGTATGTGGGGAGAGGGTATGCTAATTACTGTCGTTCATGTGTGACTAACAAACGTCCCATCCAGGCGAGAGAGGAAGCCTCAAAGTTAGACAGCGGCACTGGGCATTAAAGTAGAGAGAAGAAATGTAAAAATAAATTAGGAGGGAAACCAGAAGACTTGCTGACCAGTTAGAAATTGGGGAGGGAAGGGAGTTATGGGTGATTCTCAGATTATGGTTCTAATTTTCCTATGGGCCTAGGACGAATTGAACACCTGGTTAGTCATTCTCAGAGACCCGAGACAAGTATGTCAAATTGTTCCAGGTCCTAGAAATCCCTGGCGTTCTGAGGGAGATACGGGTTGCACAGGAAGTACACACCAATGTGTTGTGATAAATATAGTAGGAGCTGAAGGGACCAGACAGGTGATCCCTGTGGGCTGACGTGGTCCTGAAGCTCTCCGTGTCGTCATAGCCAGTGGGTGGTTGTTAGTTTCCAACCTACTTGACCTGTCAGCCACATTCACACTGTTCACCGTTCTCTTTGTCTTGAAACACTCTCCCCGCTGGCCTTTTATGGCTCATGCTCTCTGTCTCTCTGGTCCGTCTTCGTCTGCTCTCCACACGACCTTGTGTTTCTGCTATCCAGCTGGGGGCGGTCCTATACCGTCGGCCTCTGTCTAGGTCTTCAGCCACATGTCACGCTACTTTCCTCTGGTCCTGTGTACCCCCAGCCACCTTGACCTGCCTTCAGGCTTTCCAGTGCGTCATGGTCAGTCTGACCTCTGGGCTTTTACGTATTTGTTCTCTGCTTAGAAGACTCTCCCTTCCTCATCTGCCTGTTCTTCTTTCCAATCTCAGCTCAAATAGCCTTTTCTCAGGAGCAGGGTGACCACTCAGTTTGCTGTTCAAACTGGGATACATTTGAAAATGGAAAAAAGACAACAACCCTGTATTAATATTAACACCAGGACACCAGGTGTAAAGGGGAGCTGTCCTGGGCTAATGAACATGTGGTGCCCCTACTCGGAGCAGACTTCTCTGACTTCCCAGATGTGATGGGCTCTCCCTGTGTCCTCATTACTCTCCGGACCTCATTTCACAGCCCTTACTGTAGTTTGTGGGGATATGTTGGGAGTGACTATTTGAGTGAACTCTTTCTCCCCCATGGACTGTATGCTCCATGGAAGCCGACATGTTCCCCTGTGTCCTTACCACCTGAGACACTGCCCCACGCACTAGGTTCTTAACACTTAATGCGTAAATAAATCAACGATCAACTCAGATTTGTATTGTGGAATGTACAAAGAGTTTTCATTTCTATTATCTTGTTTGGTTCCTGTTGCACCTTGACATGTTTTCTCATCTCAGTCAACAGAGGACACAAAGATTTTGGTTGCTTAAGACCTCATAGCAAGTGACAGAACAAGTCTAGAACTCTTAGATCTTCTGACCCTAAAACTAGTCCTTTTTCCAGAAGAGTTTGAATAAGAGAAAAGGAAAGAGAAAAGGAAATTCCTTTTAGAATTTAGAATCTAGATAACTGGGAAGATGGTGCTGACCTTAGAAAGATGGGGAGTACCCAACTTTTGTAACAACATGGACGGGACTGGAAGAGATTATGCTGAGTGAAATAAGTCAAGCAGAGAGAGTCAATTATCATATGGTTTCACTTATTTGTGGAGCATAACAAATAACATGGAGGACATGGGGAGATGGAGAGGAGAAGGGAGTTGAGGGATTGGAAGGGGAGATGAACCATTAGAGACTATGGACTCTGAAAAACAACCTGAGGGTTCTGAAGGGGCGGGGGGTGGGAAGTTGGGGGAACCAGGTGGTGGGTAATAGGGAGGGCACGTATTACATGGAGCACTGGGTGTGGTGCAAAAACAATGAATACTGTTACACTGAAAAGAAATTAAAAAAAAAAAAAGATGGGGAGTGGGGGAGTCTGAGAAACATTGTCAATTTTCAGCTGCCCCATGAAAAGCCACGTAGCATTCCAGGCTATAGAGAGCTCAGTGTAGAGCCTGGAATGGCCCCTTACCCCCCAGGGGTAAGCAGACAGTTTCTTACTGTTGTTTTATTGTGGTGAAATATACATAACAAAAGTTATCATCTTAACTGCTTGTAAGTGTACAATTCAGTAGCATTAAATACATTCACCTTGTTGTGCAACTATCAGCATCGTCCATCTCCAGAAGATTTTCCATCTCCCCAAACTTAAATTCAGTACCCATTAAACAACACCCCATTTCCCCTCTTCCCAGTCCCTGGAAACCGCTGTTCTACTTTGCATCTCTATGAATTTGACTACTCTAACTACCTCACAGAAGCGGAACCATACAATATTCTGTGTCTGATATCACTTGGCATAATGTCTTTGGGGTCTCATCTATTTGTTCCAGGCTGAGTAATCTTACAGTGTATGGATATACCACATTTTGTCTGTTGATGGACAGTTAATGGACACTTGGACTGTTTCCGTGTTTGGCTGTTGTGAATAATGCTTAACATTTGTGTATCAGTATCTGTTTGAGTCCCCGATTTCAGTTCTTTTGGGTAAATACTCAGAAGTAGAATTACTGGATCATGTGACAATTTTATTTTCCACAGCAGCTTTTTACATTCCCAGTGCCTGAGGGTTCCAATTTCTCTACATCCTCATCAACACTTATTTCCTTTTTATTATTTTTTAAGCTAGCCATCCTAATGAGTGTGAAGTTGTATCTCATTGTGGTTTTGATTTGCATTTTCCTAGTGATTAGTGTTGTTGAGCATCTTTTCATGTGCTTATTAGCCATCTGTATGTCTTCTTTGGAGAAATGTCTATTCAAGTCCTTTCTTTGCCCATTTTTAAATTGTTTTTGTTGTTCTTGAGTTGTGAAAGTTTTAAAATATATTCTGAATATTAATCCCTTATCAAATACATGATTTTCAAATATTTTCTCCTATTCCATGGGCTTCCCTTTCATTCTGTTGACAAGTGTCCTTAGAGGCAAAGAAGTTTTAATTTCAATGAAGTTCAATTTATTTATTTTTCCTTTTGTTACCTGTGCTTTGTCATATCAAGAAATCATTGCCAAATTAAATATCATAAAGCTTATTCCCTGTATTTTCTACTAAGAGCTTTATAGTTTTAGCCCTTATGATCGGGTCTTTTACTTATTTTGAGTTAATATTTGTATATGGTGTAAGGTAAGGGTCCAACTTCATTCTTTTTGCATGTGGATATCCAGTTTTCCTAGCAGCAATTGTTGAACAGAATATCCTTTCCCCATCAAATAGTCTTGTCATCCTTGTCAAAAACAATTTAACCATATATGTCAGGGTTTAATTCTGGGTTCTGTATCCTATCCCATTAGTCTGTCTGTATTTATGCCAGTAACATCCTGGTTTTTATTAATTTATTATTTTTTTATTAGAACTATTTTTGGTTCACTACAAAATTGAACAGAAGGAACAGAGATTTCACATATGGTCACTGACCCTACATACCCATAGCCTCCCCAGCTATCAGAATCGCCTGCCAGAATGGTACATTGTTGCAGTTGATGAACATATATTGGCACATCATTATCACTCCAAGTCCATGATTTATATTAAAACTTATTCTTGGTAGTATACCTTTTGTGGGCTTGGACAGATGAATAAATGATAAGTATCCACTGTTGCATATAGAGTGGTGTCACTATCACTACCCTGAATCCTCTGTGCTTCCCCTATTCATCCCTCCCCTACTCCTAATCCATGGTAACCACTGATCTTTTAACTGGTTCTGTAGATTTGCCTTTTCCAGAATGTCATATAGTTGGAATCACACAGTATGTAGCCTTTTCAAATGGGCTTCATTCATTGAGAAATATGCATTTAAGATCCCTCCATGTCTTTTCTTGGCTTAATAGCTCATTTCTTCTTAACACTGAATAATATTCCATTATCCGGGTACACCCCAGTTTATCTATCCTTTTACCTACTGAGAGACATCTTGGTTGCTTCCAACTTTTGGCAATTATTAATAAAACTGCTATAAATATTCATGTGTAGATATTTTTTCGGGGCACAAGTTTTCAACCCATTTGGGTAAATACCGAGGAGCACAATTACTAGATCATATGGTAAATGTATGTTTACTTTTTAAGAACTGTCTTCCAAAGGAGGTATACCATTTTGCATTTCCATCAGCAATGAGTGAGAGTACTTGTTCCTCCACATCCTTGCCAACATTTTGTGTTGTTAGTATTCTGGATTTTGGCCATTCTAGTAGTTGTATAGTGGTATCTCATTGTAGCTCATTGTTGTTTTATGCACTGTTTCAATGTCTTAGCTCTGTTGTAAGTTGGCATCAGGAAGCATGATACCTCCAACATTTTCTTCCTTCTCAAGATTATTTTGGTTATCTGGGGTCCCTTGAGATTCCACATGAATTTTATGATAGATTTTTATATTTCTGTAAGGAAAAAAAGTCATTTGGATTTTTATAGGGATTTCTTTGAATCTATACATTGCTTTGTGTAGTATTGACATCCTAACAATATAAAGTCTTCTAATCCATGAACATGGGATAGCTTTCTACTTATGTATGTCTTCTTTAATTTCTTTCAGCAACATTTTATAGTTTTTGGCATATAGTCTTTTGTCTCCTTGTTTAAGCTAATTCCTAAGTATTTTATTCTTTTTGATGTTATTATAAATGTAATTTTCTTAATTTCCTTTTTGGATCATTTATGGTTAGTATATAGAAAAACTGATTTTTCTGTATTGATTTTGTATCCTATAATTTTTCTGAATTCATTTATTATTTCTAACTGTATGTGTATATGTGTGTGTAACCTTTATGGTTTTCTACATATAAGATCATGTCATCTGCAAACAGATAATTTTACTTCTTCCTTTCCAATTTGGATACTTTGTTTCATTTTCTTGCCTTTTGCTCTTACAATACTGTGATGAATAAAAGTGGTGAAAGTGGGCATCCTTATCTCATTCTTTTTTTTTTTGGTTGTCGTATATTTTATTTTTTTAACATATATCACTTTATTTTTTTTTCTTTTCAGCATAATTGTGTTCATTGTTTTTGCACCACACCCAGTGCTCCATGCAACACGTGCCCTCCCTAATACCCACCACCTTGTTCCCCCAACCTCCCACTCCCCAGCCCCTTCAAAACCCTCAGGTTGTTTTTCAGAGTCCATAGTCTCTCATGGTTCATCTCCCCTTCCAATTTCCCTCAACTCCCTTCTCCTCTCCATCTCCCCATGTCCTCCATGTTATTTGTTATGCTCCACAAATAAGTGAGACCATATGATAATTGACTCTCTCTCCTTATCTCATTCCTGATCTTCGAGGAAAAGCTTTCAGTCTTTCACCATTGAGTATGATGCTTAAGCAGTTTTTTAAAAGATCTTAAAAAGAGGAGGGATTTTGAAATCCTGGGACCTATTTAAAATTGTGTTTCTCTGTGTTCTCAGCACCTAGCACAGTGTCTGGCACGTAGCAATTATTGAATGAATGGATTTGAAAAACCCACAGTTTCTCAAGACCGAGTGAGCTGAAGGCACTGCTGAATGAAGTGTGAATTTGGGACTCATGAGGTTGGCAAGGGTTGAAGGGTTACCATAAAGGTGATAAGGAGTCATTGGTTAACCTGCTGACGTGGAGCAGGTGTTGGTCCCACATCACAGGCAGCACCGTTACTTAAATCTTAGTAAACTTTGCCTGGATAGTGTGCTTTTTGGAGAAACTAACCTGGTGAAGTTATTTTCCCCTCCCCTCTGTTAGCACTTAGCTGGAAGAAAGTAACATATGCTGTATCTCTTTGTATTTATGACTACTGAATTAATAACTTCAGTCCATTGGATGCAAAGAAAACAAGTGAAATGCTATAAATTATAGATGAAAGTTGTTCATGCTAATAGAGTGTGTAACATATGCCTTACTTTGGCACAGCTTTGAAATAATGTGAATGATTTAAAGGGCTTAGTCTCTTTGCCTTCATTTTAATTTAGAATAGTTGGAAAGCATCAAGTTACCACCATTTCATTAGTAATGCTATGCTTTTCCATTGGAACTTAAGCTCTCTCAACTTGGAGCAGACAAAAATCCTGATTAGCTGTAGTCTTAGGATGGGAAAGTCCAGTGATTGCGTTCAGTGTGTTGGCATCTCTCTTCATCTGGACTTCTAACAAGCTAGTTCCAAATATGAACTAACACGTCCTTACTTTTTTCCTTTAACAAGGGTCCTCTGACTTATAGATTTAAAAAATGAATTCTGTTAATGTAGAACTTGCTGATAACTTTGAAGAGGCAGCAGGATGTAGTGGATAGAGCAGGGCTTTCTGTCTCACAGAGGGATTTTTCTGGCTGCTAATAAGGAAACCCTATAGTGTGTGCAAAGAGGGGCTATATTCTAAGAATATAAGGCTGCCTTACAGGATCCAAGGACAGGAGGGGCCTCGAGGCTCAGGAGGGTCTGAACCTAGGATCTAGAAGCCTAGGAACGAAAGTCACTCAGTCTGTCACCAGGGCCCCATGGTCTCACTGTCACTTTCCTCTCTGCACCTGCTCCTTCCTTCTCTCTCATCAGCCGGGCTGCCTTCGCTTCTCTGTGCTCACAGCCAAGCACATCTGCCTGGTTCTGGCTTTTTATCACTTCCAGATCAAGGGCCAGCAGAGGCTGCCTGGCATCTCAGATTTCCAAATTCCTTGAAGAGAGAATCTGGTTATCTCACCTTGGGTCAGATTACCATTCCCAGTTAGTTCATTTATTTATCCAAAAAGCCTTTCTTGAATGCCAGGAAGCACTGGGGATGCAGCCGCCCTTCATGGAACGTGTGTGTTTGGGGGAACAGGGAAGAAAGAATGAGAGAGCGTGAGTGAGAGAGCGTGAGCTCATTTTTGGGGGGACTGACTTGGGAGTTGCAGTTTTTAGAGAAAGAGAAGTATGGCTCGGGGTTCAGATAGACCTGGGTTCAAATCCCAATTCCTCTCCTTACCAGCTCTGTGTTACTTTGGGCATATTAGACACCTTTTTCATCCCCAATTTTCTCCCCAGTAAAATGGGAACATTTTTTTTTTTAGATTTATTTATTTATTTGACAGAGAGAGAGATCACAAGTAGACAGAGAGGCAGGCAGAGAGAGAGAGAGGGAAGCAGGCTCTCCGCTGAGCAGAGAGCCCGACACGGGACTTGATCCGCGGGACTCGATCCCAGGACCCTGAGATCATAACCTGAGCCGAAGGCAGCGGCTTAACCCACTGAGCCATCCAGGCGCCCGGGAACAATTTTTTCTAGGGTAGTTAGGAGGATTAAAATGAAAAGATAGGTGTGAAGCCATGAGTATGGTGCCTGCCACACAGAGTCAGAATGCCGCCCCTCCCCGGTTGTGACCTTGAGGAAGTTCTTTAACCTGCCTGAGATGGTTTCTTCACCTATAAAATGAGAAAGGCTTTCATCTACGTCATGTGCTTATTATGAGCATTACGTCATGTGATATGCACCAGGTCACGGGGAATGCGTACGTAACAGACACGCAGGATGATAGTTGCTCCTCTAGTTCTTGTTAATCGTCACAGTTTTTTCCCCTCTGTCTTCTAGTTCCCATTTGGCCGACGCTTGCCTTGTGACATCTACTGGCATGGAGTTTCCTTTCACGACAATGACATATTCTCCGGCCAAGTGAACAAGTTTCCAGGTATCTGCTGTTATTGTTGGCATCGAAAAATGTTTCTAAGCTGTGTGAGGGCACCCTCTTCTACAAAAACAAGGTGGCATTTTGAGCTCAGACTCAAGGACTCTTAATTGGGACTTGCTGTCTTTACCATTGCGGCGCCCTGACCTTGGGAGGGAGGCTAACGCAGAGGTCATCGGGATTTGACCCACCAACAGGTCAAGGACTGGAGGTCCAAAAATAAAAAGACAGGCTTTCCTGGACTAATTTCACCAGTGGCAGAACATGATCTTCACCTTCTGAGGTATACTATGAAGGTGTAATGAGGAGACTATGTTCTCAAAATGAAAAAAAGAAAAAAAATAGACCACTTCACATAAATTATTTGCCAGGAGCAGAAGTATTAAAATTCTAGGAATGTGCCACAAAAATGAGATTAGTAGCTTCTGCTTTCTTTACCTATCGTCACTGGAGGTACCATTTTTAAAACCAGATACACCAGTCTCCGTGTTGGGAAGGACAGGCTGAGACAGTGCCTACCTTTGACCTCAGGACCTTATCCCAGGGAGGCTTTCCTGCAGGGGGACATGTCCATGAAGGTGTCAGAACCAACACTTTACAACACCTCCTCCCTCCATTCCCAGACTCCCCATATGCCTTTCCATTTTATTTTTAATCTCTGCCACCCTCTTCTGCTATGGATTGCTAGTCATTACTTTCAATGGCTCCGTGAGGAGGGTAGTTAGGGTGAGCGGGTGTGCTCGGAGAGGAAGGAACATTTGGCCCAGTGGGGGTGGCTATGGCAGCCAGAGGGTCTTTCTCTTATATTTAGAAATGTTAACAGAATATGCACAAACCATATTATAATATGATAGTGAAGAAGTTTTTTAAAAAGGGCGTCACCCTGAATCTCAATTCATATTGTTGTTTAACAAACAACAATGTGAATATTTCTGTATTTCTGTATTTCCTCCCAAAACTTAACCATATTTTTATATCGCTTTATATCGCTTTTATACGGTTGCAGTCAGAGTGTGGTTGCCTAAATACAATGTGTTTTCTCCTAGCGTGATATCATTTATGCTTATTTTTAAAAAGAGATTCCGTTTACCCTTTGTGTAGGGTGCCTTTGGGCTCAGCTGGGAGAGCATGTGACTCTTGATCTCAGGGTCAGGAGTTTGAGCCCCATGGTATGCATAGAGTTTACCTAAAAAAGAATTTACTCTCTTTCTTTGGCATTGTATGCCATGTCCTTAAGAAACCACATCTCAGAAAAACCAATAGTCATACACAATACACTGGCGAGTTATGCCACGTCTGCTGGGGGGGGGGGGTGGGAGGTTCAATTAAGCGTTCAGACTACCATGGGCCTCACTTGACTCAGATTCACTTATAAGGACATACGGCAGGAAACATGGCCTGCCAGCCAGTCAGGTCAGGTATTTCTCTCCAGCGATGTCTTTGCACGGGTGCCAGAGTCTAGACTCACCCCTCAAGCAAAAGCTTGGAAGTGTAGGGAGACAAGACCTACATAGGTGGACGTGGGTCTCTCTTGGCTTAGGTACCCCTCAGGAGCTTTATCTCACGTCGCTTCTCCAAAGCATAGCTTCCAGGGCCCCCAGCAGGGTCCTGCTGAGTTACCAGCATCCTTACATCAGGCAAGCCTGGGGCTACGGCTTCCTACCAGGTATTTATGCAATTTGCCCATCAGGGATCATTTCCACCATATGCTTTGTCATCTGGTAACACGACTAACTTTTCTACCTTTATTGGTTTCCAGGGGAACAGAGCTAGAAAATTAGCCCACAGTTAGAGAAGAGGGAGGGTTCTGTTGGAGAGCAAGAAGGATTCTGGTAGCCCGGGTTCTTGCTCACACAGTTCAATGGGATAACTATTCTTTTCTGTCTTGCTGCTCATAAAAGGTGACTTTTTGATGTCCCTCGAAGGACTTACTGGGATACTGAGAGAATGTAACTTGAAAGAGAACAGTTCTTTCAATGAGGACAGAATTCCTAAGACATGAATCCTCGAATGAGGCTTCCTTTACGTTTTCCCCTCTTTGCTTGTGCCTCATCTCCTGATTGTGAGTAAAAAGAAGTCATAGCTATGGCTCTCCTTTTGGAACACAAATTAGAGAAAAACACCCTCAAAGGACTAGTTTCATTAAAGGACTAGTTTCATCATCAAAAATGATATAAGAATATTCATGCCAAAGAAGCAAGTTCGCTCTAGCCCGCATCCCACGTGCCAGTGACTGGAACATATAATTTTCCACTTTACCAACAGCAATTAATTAGTTCTAATGACAAAGCAGGCTCTCGAACCTCTAGGCAGAGAGGCAGTGTGGCTCCATCCTCTCCCTATGGAAGACAGCAATTCTTCGCTATGACATGATTCCAGAAGGGCCTGTCCTTTGGCTCTCGTTTGGGTCAGGCTTATCCTCTGTCTCTCCTCTATCCCCTTATCCTAGTAGTGCATCTCCTATGCTAGAAAGTTCGCCTGGATGTGGCAGACAGCTCTAAATGCAGCCCATGCTGGAGACATTGAAACCCTGTGGAGATGCATATGGAAGCGGGTTATTTTGTTATTTTATTTTTGTTATTTATGGCTCAGCACATTAGATTTTAGCCACTTTTCTATGACGAGATCCTCCAAGATGGGTTATTATGTCTTAACACGATGAATTAAGACTTTCTATAAAAATAATCTGATTTGGATACGTCTTTGCTTTAGGAAAGTCCCAAACTGTCAATTCTCAGCTCCCAAGCCACAGTTTTTTGCTGACTTTCAGGGTCTGAGATGTGTGGCGGCCCGTGGCAGGGGAGGGGAGGGGACGTTCTGGCAGAGAGGGAGAGGGCCCCCGCCAGGAAGGTCCCGGACAGCTTGCGTGAGGTCAAGCACTCCCTGTGCTGCGTGGAGGGTACCCAGACAGGAGAGAGGCATGTAGGGAGAGAAGTCAGATACAAAATAAGTGCCAGACAGAGGAAATCTGGGGTGCCCTGGGGGCTTGGGATGAGAACACATGACCCAACCCAAATCTGCCTGGGGGGCAGACAGGGTGGGAGACCCAGGAGAACATGTGAACTGAGCCTCCAGGGCTGGATGGGCCTGACCTCCCTCCAAAAATGGGAGCAGAGTTGGCACAAAGACCTAGGGTGTATACTGCTCATTCGGCGAAGGGCAAGTGGCCCGTGACGGTGACAAAGGGTCAGGTATGAGAGGGACCACGGAAGGGAGATAAACAGGGACCTGTGGATAGCATCCTTATAGTCTGAAGGTTGTGGGAGCCACTGAGACATTGTTAGGCCAGAGAACGACATGGGCCAGCTTGCATTTTCTTTTTCTTTCTTTTTCTTTCTTTCTTTCTTTCTTTCTTTCTTTCTTTCTTTCTTTCTTTCTTTCTTTCTTTCTTTGACAGAGAGAGATCACAAGTAGGCAGAGAGGCAGGCAGAGAGAGAGGAGGAAGCAGGCTCCCTGCGGAGCAGAGAGCCCGACGCGGGGCTCGATCCCAGGACCCTGAGATCATGACCCGAGCCGAAGGCAGTGGCTTAATCCACTGAGCCACCCAGGCGCCCCCAGCTTGCATTTTCGAAAGGCCCGCCAGAGGGATGCATTGGAGGTGGGTGGAAGGGCGGAGGCAGGAGACAAAGGGAGAGCTGAGAGGCCACCACAGGATCCAGGCAAAAGATGAACTCCTCAGAGGCACTGGGACCAGAGAGAAGAGGATGGATCCGGAAGTAGTTATGTGTCGTTGGGTGGTTGGAATGTGGTTTTGCCAAAAAGCATTGTTGTCACTGATGTGTGGACTGAATAGTACTCTTGACATAGCTCAGATTTTTTGTTTTGTTTTTGTTTTTGTTTTAAATTGGGTTAAACAGGTCTGCGTGGTAAGCCCCAGGATCAGACTGTTAGCCTCTCGCCTAGCTTCACAGGGCTGGAGACCCACCAGGCCTGGAGACTCCGGGGTAGCAGAGAGAAGAACCCAGGCCAAGGAGTGGCGGGAGGCAAGTTCCTGGTGTGGGAAGCTCCAAGCTGAGTTAGGGCATTTTCCCAGTTGAGAGGGGACCTGCCACCATAGGGACATCTGGAGACAGACCAGTTGAGAACCCCAGGTAGGCGGTGAGCCTCAAAAGAACCTGTAAGTAGGCAGCGGGAGGGCAGGCACAGGGCTCAGGTCCTAAGTAGGAGGACCCTACCCTTGCTGGGTAGTCTTGGGTGGAACAGGGAGGAGCACAGGCGGGAACAAAGCAAAGCCATTGCTAAGGCAGCTACTCAGGCACCAGGAGCAAAAGACAGGTTACCAAATTCCAGGGCGAAGCAATCAGAAAGCCTCAGAAAGACAGTTGAAATCCTCCTTATCTAATTGGAGTACAAAGTCAGGGTCAAAGACTGCCTTGTTCCCAGTCTCCAGGGGGGCTGATGATTAGACCTAGAGCTTGTGGCTCAGATCAGAGTGTGTCCCAGAGCCTAGGGCCAGGGTCATGGGGGAGGGGTCAGGTGCTGCAGTAGCGGGGAGAAGGCAGCAGAGCCTGCCAGTGACCTTTCTTTTCACATATTTGCTCCGGGGACATGTGCTCTGGGTCAGCTAGAAACCCAGCTACTCTCGCCAGCATCTTCCTGAGAGCCAATGACACTCCCCACTTCTGTCTCTGAGCCACCACCAGAAGCCCGGATGGCAGCAGCTTCCATGTGGGGTGGAGGGAGTGGTCGGATGGGAACACAGCCTAGATATGGTGGGGGAACAAAGGTTTTGGTGGTAAGTGGATCGACGGAGGCCTACACTGGGGCCTCCTGGAGACAGGCATTTAGGCAGAGGATGAGGGTGAGTTGGCCAGAGCCTGTGGGTCAGAACTGTCTGCGAAAAGTAGCCGTTGGATTGCAGGATATCTGCAGAGTTGGCTGTTTTCAGCAGAGAGGGAGAGGGAGGGGTAGAGGTAGAGGGAGAGAGAGAATCGCAAGTGGACACCACGCCCGGTGTAGAACCGGATGCGGGGCTGGATCTCACGACCCTGAGACTGTGACCTGAGCCGAAATCAAGAGTCAGATACTTAACCGACTGAGCCACCCAGGTGCCCCTGGACATTGATTTTCACAAAACTTCTCTGGAGCGTTCAAGCCACACTTATACTCATAGCCCTTCTATATGGACAGTGTGAGTCTGTCTAACCTGCGGTGGGGTTTCTAAAAGAGAACCTACCCCTATCACAAGGTCATTAAAGTGTAGAAAGTACCACAACGGTCAGGAGGCTTCATCTACTTGGTGTAAGGTGCTGTATTATAGTTGGTTATGAAGGATTTCAGTCTAGTATGATAATAAACTGTTGTCAAAGAAAAGGAAAAAAGCTTCAAAAAACAGTTGAAGTTTTTGTTTTATATATTCGGTGTTTAGCTCCAGTGTTTATAACTCAAAAATTCTAATTTGGAGGGGACTAAAAGGAAACATCTAGAATTTTCTGGGTTCATACTTATTTTTTAGGAAGCTCAGAAGAGTGTCCTCAGTGAGTTTTCTTTAATATTGAAGAGTTCACATCAGAGCAGAGTTTATTAGTGCTTTTCAAGCTCCTTTATTTCTTATTTAATTCTTCTCTCTATCCTTCTAAACAAGAACCAAGAAGCTGGGCACTGACATCTTACATCTGCGATCTTCAGATTTATTGCTTTTTTTAATATGCTGAGGGAAGCAAGAAAGAGGTTATTAAAACCTTCATTCTCAAATGTTCACCCTTCACTTCCTGAACATGGGAATTTCAAGAAATCTCATTTGTTCTGATTGGGCCCATTTGGAATGTGTGATAATTCGGACATGCCAGGCTGACACGAAACTTTCTGCTTTCTGTTAAAAATAACTTTGCTAAGGGGCGCCTGGGTGGCTCAGCGGGTTGAGGCCTCTGCCCCCGGCTCAGGTCATGATCCCAGAGTCCTGGGATCGAGCCCCACGTCCGGCTCTCTGCTTGGCAGGGAGCCTGCTTCCTCCTCCCTCTCTGCCTCTCTGCCTCCTTGTGATCTCTGTCAAGTAAATAAATAAATTCTTAAAAAAAAAATAATAACTTCGCTAAGCCAGTTCCTTGTGTCAGTAATGGCACTATGTTGCCCCTCTCAAGGTGAAGGCCAGTTCTCGTCTCCATTTTCAGTGATGATATTTGCTTTAAGAGATAAGCATGCTGAAACTTAAAAGAATTTTTACCTATTTGCTTAAAATTTGCTAAGGTTATACAGTTTCTTCTCTTGTCAGAGTTCTTAAAGATGTTCTAAGAAAAAAAAATCCACCGTGTTTTAAAAATGTTTTATAAGTAAGTCATTTTAATCCCCTCTGGGCAAATTAATGAGGCCTTATCAATGTTATTGTCAGTACTTACAACTGAAGAACTCCTACAGATCCCATTTTCTCCCCGAAACTATAAATTATGCTGTGATACCCTTTTTACTTTCTGTCCTTATTTCAAGGAGACAGATTTTATGCTGAAAGCTGTGTATTTTTCTATTTTATACCTTGAATACTCATGAAAGATTAAAATAAAGCAACTTAATTAAGTTTCTCATAATGTAAGCAGAGTCCACTAGATGATATTCTTGAGGGAATAAAATGGAAGCAGTCCTCGAAGTATGGATGGTGGCCCCAAATGAAAGAGGATATTAAATTTTAAGTGCAAGATGTACATGCCTGTCTTTATCCATTATCGAGGGGACTAACCAAGAACGGAATAAACTAGCTGGAAACCCGTTTCTTCCAACTGATGCTTCTTTTTTTTTTTTTTTTTAAGATTTTATTTATTTATTTGACAGACAGAGACCACAAGTAGGTAGAGAGGCAGTCAGAGAGAGAGAGGGGGAAGCAGGCTCCCCACCGAGCAGAGAGCCCGATGCGGGGCTCGATCCCAGGACCCTGGGATCATGACCTGAGCCAAAGGCAGAGGCTTTAACCCACTGAGCCACCCACCCAGGTGCCCCTGATGCGTCATTTTTATAAGGAGGAAAAACAGGCATTTAATAAGGAGGAAAAACTCTCTATTACCTCCAGTTTTTCATTAATCTGGTAGGTCTTTCCAAACCATGATTCCCCTCTGTGGGAAATAGCTCCTACCTGTCTGCAAAAGCGAATATGTCGGGTGGGCGGTTTTCAAAGTCCCCGATCATGGCTGTCTTATAGTTAGCAGCTCTCTGCTGTTCAAACCTCACAGCTTCTCTTCTCCCTAGGCATGACGGAGATGGTGCGTAAAATTACTCTGAGCAGAGCCGTGAGAATCATGCAGAATCTCTTTCCTGAGGAGTACAACTTCTATCCTCGCTCTTGGATTCTGCCTGACGAGTTCCAGCTCTTTGTTGCTCAGGTAGATGACACTCTGTCCCCGGGACCCTTGAATTATGTCATGGTTGCAACTGTGTCCTGGAAGCTGGGTCCTGGGTCCTGTGTACTGGGAGCTGGGGTGGGTGGCGGGAGGGGGGGTGTCCTTGGGAAGCTGCAGCTAGCCAAGGGAGTGTCCCAACAGTACACTTGCTGTGAATAGGTGGGGTGACAGGTAGGCAAGCAGAAGAAGTGCATCTTGGCACGAGGAGACTGGCCTGGGGCTGAGATTGGGAGCGGGGTCATGGAGCTGATGTTTGGAAAGCGAGGGAGACAGGGCTGGAGCAGGCGGCTGAGCCCATCAGCAGACTGGGACCATTCAGGCGAATCCAGGGTGGTCTCCCCGGCTTCCTGTGGTGTGAAATGTGGGAGGTTGGGCTCTGTTTCGAGGCTCTGGAGGAATCTGATACACTGTGGAGGTGGCCTGGGGGAACCGTTTAAGTGTCCTGCTTTAAATCTGTTCCGGACTCCATTTTCTAATCGCCCATTCCATATCAAAGCAAAATGTTTGAGCATGAAATACTTTGGGGCCTTCACCACTGACTGTGAGACAGTACCAGTAGGGAAACTGAATTGAGGATTGCCGTTATTCATTTAGGACCCTTTTCAAAGCCATTGCCTGTGGGTTCCACGGTCCATACCACACCTCTGAGGGTAACTGTACAACACATGCCGATTTTACTGTGATGGATAGGGTTCATACCATTTACTGGTCCTACTGTGTTCTGGGCATTGTGCCAGAA